>NC_091287.1:421129595-421745250 GCF_032444005.1 Ranitomeya imitator | reverse complement strand
GTGTGCTTTGGATCATTGTCATGTTGAAAGACCCAGCCACGTTTCATCTTCAATGCCCTTGCTGATGGAAGGAGGTTTGCACTCAAAATCTCACGATACATGGCCCCATTCATTCTTTCATGTACCCGGATCAGTCGTCCTGGCCCCTTTGCAGAGAAACAGCCCCAAAGCATGATGTTTCCACCACCATGCTTTACAGTAGGTATGGTGTTTGATGGATGCAACTCGGTATTCTTTTTCCTCCAAACATGACAAGTTGTGTTTCTACCAAACAGTTCCAGTTTGGTTTCATCAGACCATAGGACATTCTCCCAAAACTCCTCTGGACCATCCAAATGCTCTCTAGCAAACTTCAGACGGGCCCGGACATGTACTGGCTTAAGCAGTGGGACACGTCTGGCACTGCAGGATCTGAGTCCATGGTGGTGTAGTGTGTTACTTATGGTAGGCCTTGTTACATTGGTCCCAGCTCTCTGCAGTTCATTCACTAGGTCCCCCCGCGTGGTTCTGGGATTTTTGCTCACCGTTCTTGTGATCATTCTGACCCCACGGGGTGGGATTTTGCGTGGAGCCCCAGATCGAGGGAGATTATCAGTGGTCTTGTATGTCTTCCATTTTCTAATTATTGCTCCCACTGTTGATTTCTTCACTCCAAGCTGGTTGGCTATTGCAGATTCAGTCTTCCCAGCCTGGTGCAGGGCTACAATTTTGTTTCTGGTGTCCTTTGACAGCTCTTTGGTCTTCACCATAGTGGAGTTTGGAGTCAGACTGTTTGAGGGTGTGCACAGGTGTCTTTTTATACTGATAACAAGTTTAAACAGGTGCCATTACTACAGGTAATGAGTGGAGGAAAGAGGAGACTCTTAAAGAAGAAGTTACAGGTCTGTGAGAGCCAGAAATCTTGATTGTTTGTTTCTGACCAAATACTTATTTTCCACCATAATATGCAAAAAAAATGATAAAAAAACAGACAATGTGATTTTCTGGATTTTTTTTTCTCAGTTTGTCTCCCATAGTTGAGGTCTACTTATGATGTAAATTACAGACGCCTCTCATCTTTTTAAGTGGTGGAATTTGCACTATTGCTGACTGACTAAATACTTTTTTGCCCCACTGTATATATATATATACATATATATATATATATATGTTTTCGTAGACTGAATCTAATATTTGCTGGCATAATTAGCGGAAACCATGTCGTGTTTGGAGAGCCCCTGATGTGCCTAAACAGTAGAAACCACTCACAAGCGACACCGTTTTGGAAACTAGACCCCTCAGGGAAATTATCTAGATGTGTGGTGAGCACCTTGGACCCCCAGGTGCTTTACAGAAGTTTATAAAGTTGAGAAAAAAAATCCCAGTTTTCCGACAAAAATGTTTTTGAAACCCAAACTTTGCAATTTCACAAGGGTAACAGAAGAAATTGCACTACACAATTTTTTGTGCAATTCTTCTGAGTATGCCGTTACCCCATATGTGGGCTTAAAATACTGTTTGGGCACACTGCAAGCCTCGGAAGGGAAGGAGCACCATTTGACCTTTTTGAATGTAAAATTTGCTGGCATTATTAGCTGACGTCATGTCGCATTTGGAGTGTCCCTCATGTGCCTAAACAGCGTAAACCCCCTACAAGTAACCCATTTTGGAAATGTGACGCCCAGGAGACCGGGGTACCCAGCACCGGACCAATGGGGTCTGTTTCTTGAGGGAGATGTCACGGGTGGCTTGACCCGGTGCTGTGGACTCAGGCAATGCACAGTGTAAGGGGTATCATGAGGGAACAGGCACTTACTTGATCAGCAGCAGGTTCTCCCAGCGGTGATGATCCTGATCCTGGATAGATGGCTATTGTCCAAATGAAAGACTGAGGCACTGAAACGTTTAACCAGTTTACTTCAACATAAAAGGATTTACAACCAGTCCTGTCACCGGAGTCTGTATGGGAACTCTGAATTACTTTGACCCTGCCGGGGTCTTCGCCTCTTATTGTACGCAGTTTCTGTGTGGCCCTGCTGCTGTATGTGAACTGGCTGCCGGCCCAATCTGTCCCCTCCGGGTCCTGGTTCGACGGGCAACCCGAGTCCTTTTATCGGCTTACCCCCTCCAGGAGTACCGCTGAACTCTGTGTCTGTTGCTGCGTCCGGCCCTAGTGAAGCTGATATCACCTCACGTTTTTCCGGTTGCTGTATTATATATAATGAATACAGCCACGGATCTGGGTCTTTGCGCCTGTTCTGGGTAGTGATTAATGCTACCCGGTTCTCACAATGTCCTTTTTCTCTGTCCCTCTTCTCCTCAGGCCAGTGATTTAGGCCTGGAAACAGTCACAGGGCTGTTAGAAATTCAGCTGTATGACCTCTCACTTTCAGCTCCTTAGCCCAACTGCCAGTTTTTCTCTCAGACCAGAATGGATCAAGGGGAGTCTCTGTAGCTCCCCCTTCTGGCCGGAGGTGGTAGTGCAGTTTTGCTATCTTATTACTTGTATTTAGTGTCAGTAACTATTTTTGTGGCAAATACCCCTAGGGGTGCCACAGAAGCTTATCTTGATGCGTGGTGAGCAACCTGCAGGTGTTTCAAAGAAGTTTATAATGTAGAGCTGTAAAAATAAAAAAATGCCATTTTTCCTACAAATGTTTTTTAGCCCCAAATTTTGCATGTTTATAAAAGTAACAGGAGAAATTTCAGCATAAAATTTATTGTCCAGTTTCTCCTGAGTACACCGTTACCTAATATGTGGAGAAAAATTATGGTTTGGGGGCATAGCAGGGCTTGGAAGGGAAGACGTGACATTTAACTTTTTGAATGGAAAATATGCTGGAATGATCAGCTGATGTCATGTTGCGTTTGGAGTGCCCCTCATGTACCTGAACAGTGGAAACCCCCCACAAGTCACACCATTTTGGAAATTTGACCCCTCAGGAAGCTTATCTAGATGTGTGGTGATCACCTTCAACCCGCATGTGTTTCAAAGAAGTTTATAACATAGAGCCATGAAAATTAAAAAAAAAAATTTTTACCTCAAAAATGTACTTGGTCCTAAATTTTTTGGAGCTTTGTTATGCTTTACAAACTGTCAGTGCAGCACTAACAGACAAACCTGCTACACCATGCTCTGTGCATGGTGTAGCAAGTTTGCAAGCTCTGGTGAAGTAGCAGCCTACTTCACTTTTCCCATGATATTTAAAGGACTACAAAGAAAAAGTGCACATCTACTTTCTAAAGATTCATATTATGGTATAATATGAAAAGTCAAATTAAAAAAAACACAAAAACAGTTTTTAAATAGTCCACCACACTATATATCTAGTAGTTATTCCACTTCCACAGTCTCTTGTAAGAAATAGAACATATTCAGAAGGGTAACACATAACTTCAGGATCAGACTTTACACAGGAATTTTTATAGCCTGTAAACATAGGAACTCAAAATGAGTAAATCTTTTGAAATTTGCAAGCTTTGGCTAATTTTTCAAAAAATTTGGTTTGCGACAAGTGGATTCGCCATGAATCACAAGTACTCTAATTGCACTGAAAAGACATAGCAAGTGGTTCTACATAAAAGTGTAAAAGAGTAAAGTTCTGGAATGGCCAAGTCAAAGTTCTGACCATAGTTCTATAGAAATATTGTGGAAGGACCTGAAGTAAGCAGTTCAGGTTATATAAGAAAACCCACCAACATAAAAGAGTGGAATGTGTTTTGTAGGAAGAAATTGGCTAAAATTCCTCCAAAGCAATGTACAGAACTAATTGACGATTGCTGGAAATGTTTAGATGCAGTTATTGTTGCACAAGGGGGTCACAGCAGATACTGGAAGCAAGGGTTCACATTCTTATATCATTCACAGACATGTGATATAGAATCATGATCCTTATTTAACCCCTTCATAACCTTGGGATTTTTCGTTCTTCCGTGTTCGTTTTTCACTCCTCTCCATCCTAGAGCCATAACTTTTTTTTATTTTTCCGTCAATTTGGCCATGTGAGGGCTTATTTTTTGCAGGACGAGTTGTACTTTTGAACGACATCATTGGTTTTAGCATGTCGTGTACTAGAAAACGGGAAAAAAATCCAAGTGCGGTGAAAATGCAAAAAAGTGCAATTTCACACTTGTTTTTTGATTAGCTTATTTGCTAGGTTCACTAAATGCTAAAACTGACCTGCCATTATGATTCTCCTGGTCAGTACGAGTTCATATACACCTAACATGACTAGGTTATTTTTTACCTAAGTGGTGAAAAAAAATTCCAAACTTTGCTAAAAAAAAATAAAAAAAAATTGCGCCATTTTCCGATACACGTAGCGTCTCCATTTTTCATGATCTGGGGTCGGTTGGGGCTTATTTTTTGCATGCCGAGATGATGTTTTTAATGATAGCATTTTGGTGCAGATACATTCTTATGATCGCCCGTTATTGCATTTTAATGCAATGTCGCGGCGACCAAAAAAACGTAATTCTGGCATTTCGAAATTTTTTCTCGCTACGCTGTTTAGCGATCAGGTTAATGCTTTTTTTTTATTTGGTAGATCGGGCGATTCTGAGCGCGGCGATACCAAATATGCGTAGATTTGATTTTTTTTTATTGATTTATTTTGATTGGGGCGAAAGGGGGGTGATTTAAACTTTTATGTTTTTTTATTTTTTTCTACTTTTTTTTTTTCCTTTTGCCATGCTTCAATAGCCTCCATGGGAGGCTAGAAGCAGGCACAGCACGATCGCCTCTGCTACATAGCAGCGATCTGCTGTTCGCTGCTATGTAGCTGAAAATCAGGTGTGCTGTGAGCGCCAACCACAGGGCGGCGCTCACAGCTGCCGGCGATCAGTAACCATAGAGGTCTCAAGGAACTCTATGGTTACAATTCTGAAGCATCGCCGACCCCCGATCATGTGACGGGGTCGGCGATGATGTCATTTCCGGGCGCCCAGCCGGAAGCTGTAGTTAAATGCCGCTGTCTGCGTTTGACAGCGGCATTTAACTAGTTAATAGGCGCGGGCAGATCGCGATTCTGCTCGTGCCTATTACGGGCACATGTCAGCTGTTCAAAACAGCTGACATGTCCCAGCTTTGATGCGGGCTCACCGCCGGAGCCCATATCAAAGAGGGGCTTCTGACCTCGGATGTACTATCCCGTCCGAGGTCAGAAAGGGGTTAAAAAGAGACAAAGTCTAAATTGTTTGACTTGTTTGATTCGATTGTTTTCATTTGCTTTTAGATAAAAGGATGTTTGTGAAAATCTGATGCGGTTTTAGGTCAAGTTTATTCAGGAATATGGAAAATTCTGAAGGGTTCACAAACTTTAAACTCCACTGTATGCAACGCTGCTGCCAGTGAATCTGCATGGTGTCCCCTTCCCCCTCAATGCAGTAATGCTGGCATGCTAACCACCCCAGCCCCACTGTGTGGTTTCCCATGTGTCCCTCCTGCTTCCTGGTGTGCGTGCTGAAGTTCCTGGTAGTACATCAAGTACGTGCATATGCACGTTCCCCTGTTCTTTAGTGGGCAGCATACACATATACTAAATGTCCTCAGCTTGTCACTGAAAGGCATTTTGTATAATGTAGTGCTCCTGCAAGATGGCTCCCAGCCAATAGCTAGGAGATATCTTGTATTAAAGACTCCCCTTAGGGAGTCACCAAGCAACACATAGAATCAATGAGGTGTACTACTAGTGAGTTGTTAGGTCCCTTGGCCCTGGTGCAGCCAGTGTCTTGAACCTGTTTCCCTGTTCCCATTATGGCCAATCCCTGTTCCCATTATGGCCAATCTTGTATCCGTAGTCCCCTGGTCCTGGAGCAGTCAGTGCTTGAACCTCATCCATCGTCCCGGAGAAGCCAGAGCTTGAACCTCATTCCCTGGACCGTGAGCAGCCAGTGCCTGAACATTGTCCCCTGGTACTGATGTGGCCAATCTTGTGCCCAAAGTTACCTGAACCGGGTGCAGCAAGTCCTGTTCCTGAAGTCCTCTGTTCTCAGTTCTCACCGGTCCATGAGTGTCCAAACCGTGATCCAGCATCCTAGACCGGCATGTCTGAACTAACCCCTAAATCAGTGTCAGGTTATTAATGGAGCACACTAGAACTGGGTAGCGGTTAGCAGTAGGGTACCACAGGGGTCAGTATTGGGCCCTCTTCTTTTTAACATATTTATTAATGACCTTGTAGGGGGCATTCAGAGTAGAATTTCAATATTTGCAGATGACACTAAACTCGGCAGGGTAATTAATACAGTGGAGGACAATTTTATATTACAGGCTGATTTATGTAAACTAGAAGCTTGGGCTGATAAATGGCAAATGAGCTTTAATGGGGATAAATGTAAGGTCATGCACTTGGGTAGAAGTAATAAGATGTATAATTATGTGCTTAATTCTAAAACTCTGGGCAAAACCGTCAATGAAAAAGACCTGGGTGTATGGGTGGATGACAAACTCATATTCAGTGGCCAGTGTCAGGCAGCTGCTACAAAGGCAAATAAAATAATGGGATGCATTAAAAGAGGCATAGATGCTCATGAGGAGAAAATAATTTTTCCTCTATACAAGTCACTAGTTCGACCACACTTAGTATACTGTGCACAGTTCTGGTCTCCGGTGTATAAGAAAGACATAGCTGAACTGGAGCGGGTGCAGAGAAGAGCGACCAAGGTTATTAGAGGACTGGGGGGTCTGCAATACCAAGATAGGTTATTACACTTGGAGCTATTTAGTTTGGAAAAACGAAGACTAAGGGGTGATCTTATTTTAATGTATAAATATATGAGGGGACAGTACAAAGACCTTTCTGATGATCTTTTTAATCATAGACCTGAAACAGGGACAAGGGGGCATCCTCTGCGTTTGGAGGAAAAAAGGTTTAAGCATAATAACAGACGTGGATTCTTTACTGTAAGAGCAGTGAGACTATGGAACTCTCTGCCGTATGATGTTGTAATGAGTGATTCATTACTTAAATTTAAGAGGGGACTGGATACCTTTCTGGAAAAGTATAATGTTACAGGGTATATACACTAGATTCCTTGATAGGGCGTTGATCCAGGGAACTAGTCTGATTGCCGTATGTGGAGTCGGGAAGGAATTTTTTTCCCCAATGTGGAGCTTACTCTTTGCCACATGGGTTTTTTTTTTGCCTTCCTCTGGATCAACATGTTAGGGCATGTTAGGTTAGGCTATGGGTTGAACTAGATGGATGCAGCGCAGTCTGTCTCCACCATCAGGAGCTGCAGTGAACACCAGATGGTCACTTAGCTATACCCCTTCCTGGGTAGGTCCAGCCCTGTGTCACAGTGGGTCCACAAATTTACATGCATCACGGTTGGGCTGCATTCCATGCTTCAGTTTTTATACAGGCTAATGATAATATTCTGAGATATTTGCATTGCGGCGAAGTCATTTGACTCTGAAACACGAAGAATAAAACCACCATCTTTTATATTAATACGTCTGGACCTACATCTTATTCAATAGCGCAGATCATGTCCACAATTTTCAATTTCAATGATCTCTATCAGATTCAAGCATGTGTCAACTGAAATCTGATTGCATGTCTTTTCTATATGTTTCCAAAGTTGGTGCATACTAGTCAACTCAATGGGGTATTTATACAGCTTTTTTTCAACTCTATCCACAAGTCTTCGATTGAGTTGAGGTTTGGGGACTGCGGGGGCCAATTCAGCACCTTTACATTATTGTTATTGAACCATTTTTTCACCAATCTTGACATATGCTTTAGGTCATTGTCCTACTAGAACACTAAGTCATCCTTTTCATACCCATAGTACTCGAGTCTTCAAGGATACATACATATAGAACAGCATTGAGACCACCATCGATCCTGGTAAAATATCAAGTGTCCCATACTGTAACATCAGGCTTCCTAAATTGAACTTGACAGTTCCTTAAATTTTTCAATACGTTAGCCCCTTTTTCCCTTGTTTCTTCAAAAACCCATCACAGCCTAGTCTACTGACTTTCGTTTAATTGCTCCAACTCGCCCATTTCCAATCCTCTACTATCCACTTTTCGTACATTTTTGCAAACGCTAGCTCACGTTTCCAATGTCAATATTGAAGTTGAGGCTTCTTCACCTTTTTTTGGGCCACCATTCCAGACTTATGTAATGTGCATCACTTGGTGTTTGCATGGACGTCTGTGAACTCACTATTATGAAGCATACGAGCCACTTACACTGCCATGTATTTTGCACAAGAACTGATAGACATTGTGATGAGCTGACTTGTTAACTCTGATATTTTGCCTGTACGTCCACCTCATGACTTTTGGATGGATGGACTTCATTTTGTATTTTTCCAACTGTCATGACACTCACATGATTCAGATTGGCAGTTTCCTTGGATGAGAGACCGCTATAGATGAGCTGAATTATGCTATTTCTCTTTTCTTAGGAAATCTTCTTCGTGGCTGCTCCTTGATTTGAACCAGTGATCTTTTGCTTAGGTATCAACCTATTAACACACTGAGCTATTAGGGAATGTGAGAACAGGTTGTCATTTGCAGTATACGGAAAGAAAAAGATTTTTCCACCACCAGGAGAAAAACCGTAACAATGCGGTTACATGACATGAAACTGTATAATTAATCATATGCAAAATAGTTGCAAGCCAAATTTATGTATGAGATAGCAAAGATGATTGTCTATAAAATAATGGTAGTCTCACAATCATATCATTAGTGGATGGTGAGATATGTAGCCTGAAATTCAAAAGTTCAAAACATTGTTATTCTTTTGCTCCGCACTGGATGCCTAGTGTCCTCTTTCAGGAAAGAATTGTCTACACATGTAGAGGATACAAATTGATTTTATTTCGAGAAATTACTGTGTAAGATTGTAATCAATCAAGGAAACCTCAGTAATTCCAAAATTCACTTTATTTATCATACACCATATGAACCATTTGTAATAAACCCATCCAAAAAGGAATCTGTGAATCTCCATCTAGTGTCATCAGATGTGATTGCACTGACACCTCCTAATCGTTGTTAGGTCAGGAGCTTACAAAGCTGCACACTGTAAAATATGTACCGTAATACAAATACTACAGGTACAAGGATTATGTTTCTAAAAGCTTTAATAATGAGCACATTTAGGCCTAAATTCAAAGTGAAGGAATTACACTGTCAGGGTGACAAGTGATAGGTGCTTTGGAAGCAGACATCAAAGACTGCATAGTATCTATTTTTTAAATGCTCATACTTTATATGACAATTGGAATGCAATTTGACTTATTTTTTCTACCTCAAATCTATCTTGTAAAAACCAATTAAATGAGTGGCAGCTCTTGTTCTGGCAAGGTCTGAAACAGCCATCATGGAAAATAATTACCTGCCATCCACACAAAAAAAAAACGAATGCCCTAGTTCTGAGATGTTCTCCTCTTCTAAGGTGTATTAAAATATATCACTTGCCATCTGTTGACATCATTATGAATTTCTTCTTTGAACAAAAACATTAGATTTACAGAAGATGATTAGACAAAGATGATTAATTTAATAGAAAAAGAACATCACTTTCCAAAGTTTCCTTTATCTGAAGGTTACGGGAAAGGTGATCGTGGCTCCAGACTGTATGACAAAGCTAATTTTAAAAGCTGATTTCAGATGCGATACATTTTTTTAAGTAGGTCATAGAAATGTTTCTAAGGAAAGCATTTCATTTAGGCATAATACCAAGTGGCTGTTCGAGTGCTCGTATATAGATATCAGTATTTGCGGCTGGAGGGTTGGGACAGCTTCAGCTGTTGCCATCATTCCAGGAACAGATCCAGCTGGTTGTCTTTCAAATTCTATCACTATATTACATTTAAGTTTAGGTACAAAACAGGTCACTCTGGACTAATGTTAATTCACTGTGAAATAGAGGGGAGTAAATAACATTAGCACAAATCTTCAAGAAGCAATCCACTTTTATGGTGCTTTTCAATCGGGAAAGCAAAATGGCCGTGTATTTATTAAAAGTAAACGGCTAGCTCTGCCAGATGATGGCAGGAATATGATTAGTAAAAGTGTAATAATGACACATTCAGATTTTATATAAATGGCTGGCAATATTTCTATGTAAAGTGCTGACATATTTACATTTTATTTTTTATTAAACTGTTCACTGTTCATTGCTGATGTTTTAACTGTTACAAATAAAATTCTTCTACTTTCCACTATATTTCAGAATTTACATTAAAGAGGTAGCCCCACAGCACAGGATACATGATAAATGCTAGATCACTGGGGGTTTCCATGCTTGGACCCCATTATTCAGTAGAGCAGTGTTTCCCAACTCCAGAATGGGACAAAGTAGGGACACTACTGCCCCTGAAAGGAACATCACTGACGATGCTTCATTTCGGGGAGGGAGCAGAGGCTATGTCAGTGACTGCAGCATCTCCCCCTGATGATGTTTCCTTTGAGTATCTCGGCATACACTGGGATGCTCAAACGAATAGTCATCAGATAGGAAATAGGAAAAAAAATACAAAAAATGTGAGACACTGTACCTAAGTAATGGTACGAAATCTTTAAAGCAAGTACGGTATATTAGAAAATAGCTTAGAATTATTTTACTAAAATGATGCGAGTTAGAGGAAAAATGCATTGCCTTCAATCTACCCCTTTAACTTCAATTATTTGTGCACACAATTTTGTGGGCTCAGTAAGACTGGTTTCATATTTGCGTTTGTGTGCACAGCGTATCATCTGCATTTGCAAACACATGCAAAAACGCATGCAAACGCAGCGTTTTTTATTAGCATCATCTTACGCATGATGCCAAAAAAGCTGCATGTCTATGCGTTAGTATGCGTTTTTTATGCACATGCGTTCGATATTCCAAATGCCAGTACAATTGGCTTGACGCCAGACACCCTATGGGCATGTATCTATATATATAGACACACTCCACTGACACTGATGAAATCCTAGTCTTTTGATGCTGTTTCTAGCTGAAAGATGGATCTTATTAGGAAAGAGAGCTTCATGCTTAATATGGATATGTCTTTGAAATTGGCTCATGCCTTTGCTGAGGCTTGTCAACAACAAAGAAGAAGAGAAAGAAGGAGAAGACATAGTCGTCAGTATTGGCAAAACCCCATTATTGAAGTCTGAGGGAGCCATGGAGCCTACCACTCATTGTACATTGAGCTGTGTGAAAACCCAGATACATTTTTTGATTACACAAGAATGTCACAACACAGCTTCCATGACTTGCTGCAACATGTCAGAGTATCCATCAGCAGGCAGGAAACACAGTTCCGTCGAGCAATTCCTGCTGAGGAACATCTTTTGGTCACCCTGAGGTCTTAGTGGTGAAAACGAAACTACTGTCACAAATAACCCTAAAGGTACCGTCACACTAAGCGACGCTGCAGCGATACCGACAACGATGTCGATCGCTGCAGCGCTGCTGTTTGGTCGCTGGAGAGCTGTCACACAGACAGCTCTCCAGCGACCAACGATCCCGAGGTCCCCGGTAACCAGGGTAAACATCGGGTTACTAAGCGCAGGGCCACGCTTAGTAACCCGATGTTTACCCTGGTTACCAGCGTAAACGTTAAAAAAACAAACACTACATACTTACCTTCAGCTGTCTTTCCTCCGGCACTCTGCTTTCCTCTGCACTGTCAGTGCCGGTCAGCCGGAAAGCAGAGCGGTGACGTCACCGCTGTGCTTTCCGGCTGGCTGGCGCTGACACAGGATGCAGGAGGAGTGCAGAGAAGCAGAGCGCCAGGGACAGACAGCTGAAGGTAAGTATGTACTGTTTGTTTTTTTAACGTTTACGCTGGTAACCAGGATAAACATTGGGTTACTAAGCTCGGCCCTGCGCTTAGTAACCCAATGTTTACCCTGGTTACCAGTGAAGACACGCCGATCCAGCGATGTCAGTGGGAAGTCCAGCGACGAAATAAAGTTCTGGACTTTCCTCAGCGACCAACGATCTCCCAGCTGGGGCTGATCGTTGGTCGCTGTCACACATAACGATTTCCTTAATGATATCGTTGCTACGTCACAAAAAGCAATGATATCGTTAACGATATCGTTATGTGTGACGGTACCTTAACCCTAACCCTAACCCTAAGCAGTGCACTGATTTTTGTTTCTCAATTTCTTTTCTGCGGATTCCTGGCTACTGGAGAGACATCATCATCGTTACATTTCTAATTCAGGATTGGAGTATCCCCGCTTTTTGGGATTGTTGGTGAAGCATGCCGTGCTTTATGTGAGGTTCTGCACCGAGAATTCGTCCCCAACCCACAACTGAACTATGAATGGAAAATGCTGCCAAATTCATACTTACATATCAGGCTGATGCTGACATCCACAGAGTCCAGAGAGTAATAGCCTTGCAGTGTCCACACTTCCTTTTATAGAGCTGGCAATTTTAGGTGGTGTAACATTTTCAGGACAAACTCATAAAGCCTGTGTGCATCCATTGTGTTTTTCCCTTTATTTTCTGCGTTTTTTCACGATAGAAACACTATAAAAACGCATACATTATGCATCCCATCATTTATAATGCGTTCCGCAATTTTTGTGCACATTATGTGTTTTTTTCAGCGAAAAAAAATGCATCGCGGTAAAAAACGCAGCCTACTCATTAATTTTGCGGATTTTTCGTGTTTTTTTCCGCTATTTAATGCATTGGGAAGCTCCGAAAAAAAACACCTAAAAAACGCTTCAAAAAATGCGTAAAAACTGCGAAAAAAATGCATGCGGATGATTGCGCATAATTGACGCCTCCAAAAATGCAACATGTTGCATTCGGCAGACCCTGCCGCAGACCGCGAAACGATGCAGGAATACACATCTGCAAGCGAACGCATGCAAATGCATGTCCCTGCATACACCATGTTAAAGATATCAATAGATATATATGACAAAAAAGCATGGTAAAGTATTTAATAATTTGTAAATTTATAACCATGTATATATAGGATTACTGTGGCCTATCATCAACTACTACATAGATACTGAAAAAAAGATGATAAAAAGGCAATAATTTCAGTATAAAAACCATAATTGTATTAATACAACTTCATTTAAAAACATACTGCCAATCATTAGGGAAGTAGAACCACCAACATATACCACACCATCACCGGTGTTAACGCACAGCGTCCTAGCATCAATAACTAAAGGTATTAGTACCGGGCAATGTTACAATAAAACACCATGGTACATTGCAACAATACAGACAAATTCCTGCCCTCTGTGCCACTACTCAGGCTAATAGCCATACCTCCTAACACAAACCCCTATAAAGCCCTCAAGAGGCCTATATAAAAAGGGGACATTATAGTTACCATTCAAGGGAGTAGCCGTCACCACTGGACTCCGTGCATCTGCCCCGACGCGCATTTCGGACTCCTTTTTTGCATCTCGGCTTCAGGAAAATGGCCGCCGCGATCTCCATCTGCGCACGCGCGGCATCCTGCGGCCATTTTCCTGAAGCCCCGGGCAGCAGAGGACTCCATATGCGCACGCGCGGCCTCAGGAAGATGGCCGCCCCCACAGATCACCAGGGAAATAGCGCAGATCGCGCGTTTTTTCTTCTCCTGCCCAGTGGATTCAGAAGATGGGCATGCGCAAACCACTACGCCACCAACGGAAAGATATGCAAGATCTGGGGGAAGAAACAGCGATGTCACCACGCCCATATGACCTGACCAGCCTGATTAACAGGCGAAAACGGCGACTTTGGTAAGTTATTTCGGCAGCATAGGTGGGGAATCAGGGTACACAAAATACACTATAGTAACGCACAGCTCAGGCCCTATTTAACAGTATTTTTATCTCGTACTGAAAAAACGGGGTGACAGGTTCCCTTTAAAAATAGCTACATTCCAACAATTTACTCTCTTGGTCATAAAAACTAAATGTAATTGTGATTAGTAGCAATTTTGTAGACTTTTGAGGCATAAGTAATTAGGAAATAACACTTACCGTATATACTCGAGTATAAGCCGACCCGAGTATAAGCCGACCCCCCTAATTTTGCCACAAAAAACTGGGAAAACTTATTGACTCGAGTATAAGCCTAGGGTGGAAATGCAGCATTTACCGGTGAATTTCAAAAATAAAAATAAATCATTATTTCCCCATAGCTGTGCCATATAGTGCTCTGCACCGTTCATTATTGCCCCATAGCTGTGCCATATAGTGCTCTGCACCGTTCATATTTCCCCATAGCTGTGCCATATAGTACTCTGCACCGTTCATTATTGCCCCATAGCTGTGCCATATAGTGCTCTGCACCGTTCATATTTCCCCATAGCTGTGCCCCATATAGTGCTCTGCACCGTTTATATTTCCCCATAGCTGTGCCATATAATGCTCTGCACCGTTCAAAATTGCCCCATAGCTGTGCCATATAGTGCTCTGCACCGTTCATATTTCCCCATAGCTGTGCCCCATATAATGCTCTGCACCGTTCATATTTCCCCATAGCTCTGCCATATAATGCTCTGCACCGTTCATATTTCCCCATAGATGCTCCACATAAATCTGTGACGCTGCTGCTGCAATAAAAAAAAACAAAAACACATACTCACCTCTCTTGCTTGCAGCTCCCGGCGTCCGGTCCCGGTGTCTCTCCGCACTGACTGATCAGGCAGAGGGCGCCGCGCACACTATATGCGTCATCGCGCCCTCTGACCTGCACAGTCAGAGCGGAGAGACGCCGGGAAGATGGAGCGGCGCCCGGCGGCTGGAACGGGGACAGGTAAATATGCGATACTTACCTGGTCCCAGCGTCCGGCTCCTTCCCCCGTACAGCTGTCTCCAGGTGCCGCAGCCTCTTCCTCTATCAGCGGTCACCGGCACCGCTGATTAGAGAAATGAATAGGCGGCTCCACCCCTATGGGAGGTGGAGCCGCCTATTCATTTTTCTAATGAGCGGTCCCACGTGACCGCTGACAGGAAGAGCTGCAGCACCGAAGACAGTGTGACAGGCAGGGGGAGCGTCAGGATCGCTGGGACTAGGTAAGTATGCCTCAGCGCCCTCATCCCCTCACCCGCCGACCCTGCCACCCACCTTGACTCGAGTATAAGCCGAGAGGGGCACTTTCAGCCCAAAAATTTGGGCTGAAAATCTTGGTTTATACTCGAGTATATACGGTATTTGCAATGAATTATAAAATACAACCTGATTGGAGGATTTAAACACAAAGATAGTTTACATGGTTATTATGTTTAGTTCTAACAGGTTCTGAATATTATGTAATAATACATGAGGTGCTGGATATGATTTCTGTATTTTGATTACCCATTTATCAGCGTTTAGCTGTGAAGCTCCTGTCATTGTCAACAAGAGGATCTAGGGAGGAATCATGCCATGTGTGAGCGGAGACGGAGAGCCATACATTTGCATACATATTAGAAGATTGCAATGTCCTTGTAACTGAGGATTGATCAACGTTTCAGATTTTGTTTTGATATTTATAATTTTACTTCATATAAAATTAGTTATATTAAGCAAAAATTGCATACATTCATTATCTTAAGTTTGCATATATTACTCTATCAAAATCTCAGTGGTATCATCACACCTAAGGCTGATACAGCTATTTATAATTAAGCTTGCTTGAAACCCAAAGATGAATAAACCTTTTGGCATTTAATTAGAAGACAGGCTGGTTGAAGATCTCTGGGCGCCAATTCTTACTAGGTAATTCCAAGTTACTTGATTGACAGTATTCGTAAGTAAAGTTTTTCAACTTCAAAAACAAATCAATTTTGGAAGCCAAGTGAAGTATTTTTCTAGATTAGGCTAAGTTCACACTGCATTAGTGCAGTCCGTTCAACACATCCGTTAAACGGACTGCACTAACGCAAGTGCCGACGTTTGCACCGCTCTAGCGCAGATGGAGCATCTGCTAGCTCCATCTGTGCTAGCAGTGACGGACCCGGAAATGCTGCAGCCCGCGTCTCTGGTCCATCACTCAATGACGGCACATCGCTAGTGCACCCCCATTGTGGGCGTGCGCTAGCGATGCGTCCACCATTGAAAGTAATGGCGGCATTAACGGACTACGTTACACCGCGTTATGCCGCAGTGTAACGTAGTCCGTTAACCGGTTCACACTAACGCTGTGTGAACCCAGTCTTAGAAAAAACACTTTTATGAATAAGCTTTGTTGGAGAATATACCAGGCTTTGTAATACATAATCAAATGACTTTGCTGGAACCATTTGTTAAATTTAATTTTTACCCTAAAGTAATGACTATACACTTTTCGAAAGGTTCACTTTGGATCTTTTACCATATCTACAGACTACTGAATAGCAGGTAATAAACAGCATATGTGATTTACAGGGTTACACATGAATGATATTGATAGTGTGATTCCCATTCAGCTGAAGAACGCCAAGTGTATGTGACCGCGTAGCAAAAATGCAGCAGCTTTTCCATTGAATATTTGTTTGTAGAAAAAGACTGGAGTTGCAGTCGCACCGGGTCCTTGGGACACATAGAGACCTACAAGTTTCCTTTGGCCCATATGAAAAGACCAGTACTATCAAGGACCAATGATTTTTGGATGCCCAATTGGAGATTTTGCATTGGGTCCTATGAGTTTCAAGTTATGTCAATGATTGTGTATTGTAAAAAATATCCACAGCAATTATAATTATTATTCATTTTTATAGCACAATTGATTACATGGTGCTGTACACGAAAAGGGATTACATTCAAAATACATATATAAATTAAAGAGAACAAACTAACAATGAGAGACTGGTACAGAGGGGCGAGGACCCTGCCCTTAGGGCTTACATTCTACAGGATGATGGGGAAGGAAGACAGTAGGTTGGGGGTTGCAGTAGCTCCGATGGTGTTGAGGTGGCAGTGTGGTCATTGCAGGCTTTAAGCTTTCTTGAAGAGATGAGTTTTCAAGTTCTGTCTGAAAGTTCCAATGTGATGGATAATCTGATATGTTGGGGCACAGAATTCCAGAGGATGGAGGGTACTTGGGATAAGTTTTTGAGGCAGTTGGGTGATGAATGTAGTCAGAAAGAGAAAAGCCTGTTTAAATTGACAAATTTCTGGGGATTTAAGAATGTCAATATTTTTCCTGCTGATGTAATTTTTTAGCCTTTACAGTAAAAAGGGTGAAATATACAGTTCAATTACATTTTTCCATGACATTTAGTTATGGAATATGATAGCTATCACATTATGTACGCAAATCGGAAGTGGATGATCAAGCATTTTTACTTGTAAACAAAAGTTTTATTTTTTTTTCAATCCTCTTTAAAAATGCTTAGCAAAATATATTAAAAATGAAACACAACAGGTTTCTAACCAAATTTAGATTCTCAGTCATAGAGATGTTAAGTAAATGGAGCATATTATTTATAATCTCATGCCCATAAAAGAAAGGGAGACGTTATTTTAGAAATGACACCCATCTCTTAATCAATCATCAGCTAAATCAACTCCAATATATACAAATCATGATAATAGTGCAACGTTAGATAAATATCTGCAGCAAACATAAGATTCAATATACAGTATATACATAAAATTGTTTTTATAATTTAAAGGATTTAAAAAGTTTAAGAGATGAAACTGAAAAAGCATATATACATTAAATCTTATGTTTGTAAAAACTATATAACAATATACTATAATCAAGATTTGCATAAATTGGCGTTCGTTTAACCAATGGTTCATTAAGAGATGGGTCCTATGTGTAATGTAATGTTTTCCAGCAAGCCACTGACCCCCCTCAAAATGAAACACCAAGAAAAATCATTAAATTATGCAAATCACAGAATCATTAGACATGTTAATAATATGCAAATTGTGAAAAAATGGGAAAAAAATCAAAACACCTTAACGTATTTTGGAGATGATATAAGCAACATAAGTAGAAATATCCACACTTATACATCATGGGTGCTATCAGTGAGGTTATTAATGGTTGTAAGAGGAATGTTCTGCCATGCAGAATGCACTTGGACATGCAAATCAACAAGATCTCCTGCTGCAGCTCATTTTGCAATTGTCAACTATTAACATCCCAGATGTTCTCAATGGGAGACAAGTCCAGAGAAACTGTAGATAATGGTAGCACATTTAGGGCCAATCAGGCTTCTCACAATAGCTAAAGCAAAATGCAGCCTGTCACTGTACTGTGGAAAAACTAATACTGTGACACCTTGCAGAGATTCCTCAGACAACTTTTGATAACCTCATTGATGGTATGCCAAAGCATCTAAGCATGTCTATTTCTACATGTTTCTCTCATGTCTATCAATCTTGTGAATTACATAATTACACAAAGTTCTTTTCTTTGTGTTGCAATTTCACTATTGTGTGAGATGTATGTACTGTAAATATATTGTGACAATGTCACTGGTAAAGTACTGGAAAGGAGATATGTGTCACTACGCTTAATGGCGTCAGTGATATAAAGCCAAAGTATTTTCCTCCAGCACACTAAAGTGTTGTAAGGCTTAAACTAAAGTTGCATAAAAGGGCTGGTTTTATGTGGACATTCTTGAGCGGGTGGGAGAATGTCTACCTTATCTTCACCTGCAGAGCTGGCGCCACTCTGTCCTGACAGGACCTGTGTGATGTCACAATCATGTGATCAGTCACTTGATGGAGGAGTCACATGGTCTGGGCTTAAGTAGCTGTTTCCAGAAAGGAAGCACTCCAGGAAACTGTTTGTGCTTGTGTTGTTGGTTAAAGGACCTGAACCGTTGACATTGATAACCGTAAGTGGGCTGATCCCCGCTAAGAGAAAGACTTTGTTTTGTTTTGCTGTTTTGCCCAGAGGGCTGTGCTTATTTTTCCCAGGTTGGTTTATGTTGCCTTTAATATACCAAGAACATTCTTAAAGATACAGTGTTCCATTTCTACCTCTGTGTCCAGCCAAGTGAGCTCTACCACAATATGTATATATTGTAAGATTGCAGTAGCATCGCATGCAGTGAAGAGGCAAAGACCCACAAAGTTCAAACACAAAAGTCTCTTTTAATGTGTTTCCTCACAGCATTAAAGGCCAATTCACATGAATGCATATAACTTCAGTGTATATTATCAGTATTCAGTTTACACCAGTTCATAGCAATACATATCACATGGCTTTAGATTTGAGGTCCCTAAACAGGCCAGACGTCCCTTGTCTAGTTTCCCTGGGCGACCGCACGCCATATTACAGTCTCCATACACACAGCTTTACATGTTGCTGACACTACACACGTCAGCCTTCCTCTGACTAGTTCTCGTGGGTGTCCTGCATCGCTGTATCAATCTCTTACAGTCTCTTTACTCACACAGCTGTGCACAGTCCAGGATATCCTCCGGATAGCAGCTGGGCACCATATCCACCTGCTTGCAATCGTTACACATGCTTGTCCTCTTTCGGGCACAGGACATCCACCTCCGGGCACAGCACTGTCCATATCCAACTCCTTCGGGCACAGGACATCCACCTCCAGGCACAGGACTTGTCCACATCCGAGACCAGTACCATGGATGACTTGCATCACTGTATATGCTGTGGGTGCCCTGGGTGCTTGCTCTGCTGGCCTGTGCCTCCATGCACTTAGCCAGCGCTCTGCAGGTCTATGCTCTGCACAGCAGCACATACCAGACTGACACTGATGTGCACCTCGCACACCTGACACACCCATACCTCTTACTGCAGGGCTTTTAACACACACAAACCTGTGGCCTTCAGCCACATGGAAAACCCAGATTGGAAATCTGTGACTCCCACACACACCTATGGACTTCATCCGTCTGCATGCACATTCTGGGGAGCACAAACCGCCCCCTAGCTGTAACAGAGGTCACAGACTCACATATCCTCCCCCCTGTTCATACTTGTGGGGTTGAACACTTCTTACCCCGTATAGGCGCGAGATAGGGCATCCGAATGACCCTGTGAAATCCCTGCCCAAAACAACATTTTCAGTTTCTCCTGCCAATACCTCTAGGGAAAGCCTATTGGGATTACACTCTGACCCTAATTTGGCAACGCCTATGGCAGGTATCTCAACATTTTCAGGTTCTACGCCCAAAACAGTACATAAACACATTCTCTGCTGCAACTGCAGCGCCTCTAGCTGCTGCTGCCAGAACTGCAGCTCCTGCTGCACAGACTTCGTGGACCCGCCGATCCACAGCAGATCTTCGTAACCCCACCAAGTTATCGCCAGAAGCCTTCAATCTTCGTGGCTCCACCGAGTCACATCAAGGTGTCTTGAAAAAATTTTTCCAGCAGATTTTGCACAATGCTATGCAGCACGCTAAGGGGTATGCCTCAGTTCATACTGCCCGCATTCTTTCCACCATACATAAGATTGTAGTAGCATTGTACGTAGTGAAGAGGCAGTGACCCACAAAGTTCAAACACAAAAGTCTTTTTTAATGTGTTTCCTCACAGAATTAAAGTCCAGTTCACATGAATGTGGATCGCCCCCAGACACAGGGCCACGAGTTCTCGGTACCGGGCCTCTCTGGTTCGGTTCTGAGGCTGTCACGGTGGCTAGGCCCGGTCCGCGACCCTGCTAAGGGGCATCCAATGGAGGTAGAGGTACAGTCTATCGGGTTCGTGATGCCACCTGTGGTGTTCGGTCAGGGTGGCCGACGCTGCTGTGGGGTCCGCTGGGGTGATGGAATGGCAGCTGGATGGTATAACTTCCCACAGGTGAAGTGTGTCCCCAGGGCTTCCCAGTAAGGTGGATGGTGAAAATGTGAGGTGCAGGCAATAACGAGGACACAGGGTTGCAGTCTCTTTACCTCTTTACTGAAGACTTCAGGATCCTCAATCCAGAGCACGTTTAACAGGGCTATCAGAGACCGGCCGGTCCGATGGGCACATCCAGAGTTTCCTTCGCAGATGGAAATCGTTGCCTACCACTAGCGCCTGTGTGTTGTAGTCCTACCCTGCTGAGCATTCGGAATAGTCCTCACAACTGCTGTCCTCGTTTGTTCGTTCTCTACAGCTCTCTCTCTTTTGTTCCAGATGTTACTAGTTTCTCGTCCCCCAGTATGTTTTGGCTAGGACGCAACCGTATGACGGGAAGGCTTGGAGGTCTTCCGGGACCCTAGAGACGCCTCTCTCCCAATGTTGCCCCCTATGTCTGCTTAGGAATTTTAAGGTAGACAGCCAACCTATAATTGACTGTCCGGCGGAGTTTGAAGTAAGGCTTGAAGTCAGTTAGTCCTGCGGTGTTCCGGCCACCGACTATGCACCTCAGTAAGATGTTGCATCTCTCTCTCTCTCTCTCGGCATGACTCTTACTGGCTCTCCTTTGTGCTTGATCTCGTTTACACTGTTCCACAATATCCTTCCCTTCGTGTCTCTCTCCTGGATACCACCGCAGGGTGTGCAGGTGCGGTTCCGTTATGTTCTGTTCTGTTCGCTAGGCACCTGCCAGGTTCCCACGCCTGACAGGGACCCCTGTTATGAACTGGTGATTCAGAACCACAATGGACCTGGTGGTTACGAGCACAGAAAATGACCTGATAGTTGCTAATCACATAGGACGAGCTCTGAGACGTGGGAACTCTGCTGTCCGCAATCCCTAATCCTATCACACCACACTAGAGGTAGCCGTGGAGCGCTCCTGACCAGACCTAGGCGCCTCGGGCACAGCCTGAGAAACTAGCTAACCCTGAAGATAGAAAAATAAGCCTACCTTGCCTCAGAGAAATTCCCCAAAGGAAAAGGCAGCCCCCCACATATTATGACTGTGAGTAAAGATGAAAATACAAACACAGAGATGAAATAGGTTTTAGCAAAGTGAGGCCCGACTTACTGAATAGACCGAGGATAGTAAAGATAGCTTTGCGGTCAGCACAAAAACCTACAAACAACCACGCAGAGGGTGCAAAAAGACCCTCCGTACCGACTAACGGCACGGAGGTGCTCCCTCTGCGTCCCAGAGCTTCCAGCAAGCAAGAAAAACCAATATAGCAAGCTGGACAGAAAAAATAGCAAACAAAAGTAACACAAGCAGAACTTAGCTTATGCAGGGCAGACAGGCCACAAGACGATCCAGGAGAGAGCAAGACCAATACTGGAACATTGACTGGAGGCCAGGAACAAAGAACTAGGTGGAGTTAAATTGAGCAGCACCTAACGACTTAACCCCGTCACCTGAGGAAGGAAACTCAGAAGCCGCAGCTCCACTCACATCCACCAAAGGAAGCTCATGGACAGAACCAGCCGAAGTACCACTCATGACCACAGGAGGGAGCTTGACCACAGAATTCACAACAGTACCCCCCCTTGAGGAGGGGTCACCGAACCCTCGCCAGAGCCCCCAGTCCGACCAGGATGAGCCAAATGAAAGGCACGAACCAGATCGGCAGCATGAACATCACAGGCAAAGACCCAGGAATTATCTTCCTGACCATAACCCTTCCACTTAACCAGGTACTGGAGTTTCCGTCTCGAAATACGAGAATCCAAAATCTTCTCCACTATATACTCCAACTCCCCCTCCACCAAGACCGGGGCAGGAGGATCAACGGATGGAACCACAGGTGCCACGTATCTCCGCAACAATGACCTATGGAATACATTATGGATGGAGAAAGAAGCTGGAAGGGTCAAACGAAAAGACACAGGATTAAGAACCTCAGAAATCCTATACGGACCAATGAAACGAGGCTTGAACTTAGGAGAGGAAACTTTCATAGGAATATAACGAGACGACAACCAAACTAAATCCCCAACACAAAGTCGGGGACCCACACAGCGCCTGCGGTTAGCGAAATGTTGAGCCTTCTCCTGGGACAATGTCAAATTGTCCACCACATGAGTCCAAATCTGCTGCAACCTATCCACCACAGTATCCACACCAGGACAGTCCGAAGACTCAACCTGCCCAGAAGAGAAACGAGGATGGAAACCAGAATTGCAGAAAAACGGCAAAACCAAAGTAGCCGAGCTGGCCCGATTATTAAGGGCGAACTCAGCCAAAGGCAAAAAGGACACCCAATCATCCTGATCAGCAGAAACAAAACATCTCAGATATGTTTCCAAGGTCTGATTGGCTCGTTCAGTTTGGCCATTCGTCTAAGGATGGAAAGCCGAGGAAAAAGACAAATCAATGCCCATCCTAGCACAAAAGGCTCGCCAAAACCTCGAAACAAACTGGAAACCTCTGTCAGAAACGATGTTCTCCGCAATGCCATGTAAACGAACCACATGCTGGAAAAACAATGGCACCAAATCAAAGGAGGAGGGCAATTTAGACAAGGGTACCAAATGGACCATCTTAGAGAAGCGATCACAAACCACCCAAATGACCGACATCTTTTGAGAGATGGGGAGATCCGAAATAAAATCCATAGATATATGTGTCCAGGGCCTCTTCGGGACCGGCAAGGGCAAAAGCAACCCACTGGCACGAGAACAGCAGGGCTTAGCCCGAGCTCAAATCCCACAGGACTGCACAAACGAACGCACATCCCGCGACAGAGACGGCCACCAAAAGGATCTAGCCACCAAATCTCTGGTACCAAAGATTCCAGGATGACCAGCCAACACCGAACAATGAACCTCAGAGATAACTCTACTCGTCCATTTATCAGGGACAAACAGTTTCTCCGTTGGGCAACGGTCAGGTCTATTAGCCTGAAATTTTTGCAGCACCCGCCGCAAATCAGGGGAGATGGCAGACAAAATTACCCCCTATTTGAGAATACCCGCCGGCTCAGGCAAACCCGGAGAGTCGGGCACAAAACTCCTAGACAGGGCATCCGCCTTCACATTTTTAGAGCCCGGAAGGTACGAAACCACAAAGTCAAAACGAGAGAAAAACAGCGACCAACGAGCCTGTCTAGGATTCAACCGTTTGGCAGACTCGAGATAAGTCAAGTTCTTGTGATCAGTCAAGACCACCACGCGATGCTTAGCTCCTTCAAGCCAATGACGCCACTCCTCGAATGCCCACTTCATGGCCAGCAACTCTCGATTGCCAACATCATAATTACGCTCAGCAGGCGAAAACTTCCTGGAAAAGAAGGCACATGGTTTCATCACCGAGCCATCAGAACTTCTTTGCGACAAAACAGCCCCTGCTCCAATCTCAGAAGCATCAACCTCGACCTGGAACGGGAGCGAAACATTTGGCTGGCACAACACAGGGGCAGAAGAAAAACGACGCTTCAACTCCTGAAAAGCTTCCACAGCAGCAGAAGACCAATTGACCACATCAGCACCCTTCTTGGTTAAATCAGTCAACGGTTTAGCAATACTAGAAAAATTATTGATGAAGCGACGATAAAAATTAGCAAAGCCCAGGAACTTTTGCAGACTCTTCAGAGATGTAGGCTGAGTCCAATCATAAATGGCCTGAACTTTAACAGGGTCCATCTCGATAGTAGAAGGGGAAAAAATGAAACCTTCTGAACACCAAAGAGACACTTTGACCCCTTCACAAACAAAGAATTCGCACGCAGGACCTGGAACACCATTCTAACCTGCTTCACGTGCGACTCCCAATCATCCGAGAAGACCAAAATATCATCCAAGTATACAATCAGGAATTTATCCAGGTACTCTCGGAAGATGTCATGCATAAAGGACTGAAATACTGATGGAGCATTGGAAAGCCCGAATGGCATAACCAGGTACTCAAAATGGCCCTCGGGCGTATTAAATGCTGATTTCCATTCATTGCCCTGTTTAATACGCACAAGATTATACGCACCACGAAGATCTATCTTGGTGAACCAACTAGCCCCCTTAATCCGAGCAAACAAATCAGACAGCAGCGGTAAGGGGTACTGAAATTTGACCGTGATTTTATTTAGAAGGCGGTAATCAATACAAGGTCTCAACGAACCATCCTTCTTGGCCACAAAAAAGAACCCTGCTCCCAATGGTGACGACGACGGGCGAATATGACCCTTCTCCAAGGATTCCTTTACGTAACTCCGCATAGCGGCATGCTCAGGTACAGACAAATTAAACAGTCGACCTTTAGGAAACTTACTACCAGGAATCAAATCGATAGCACAATCGCAATCCCTATGCGGAGGTAGGGCACTGGACTTGGGCTCATCAAATACATCCCGGTAATCCGACAAGAACTCTGGGACCTCAGAAGGGGTGGATGGTGAAATAGACAGAAATGGAACATCACCATGTACCCCCTGACAACCCCAGCTGGACACAGACATTGATTTCCAATCCAATACTGGGTTATGGACTTGTAGCCATGGCAACCCCAACACGACCACATCATGCAGATTATGCAACACCAAAAAGCGAATATCCTCCTGATGCGCAGGAGCCATGCACATGGTCAGTTGGGTCCAATACTGAGGCTTATTCTTGGCCAAAGGCGTAGCATCAATTCCTCTCAATGGAATAGGATGCTGCAAGGGCTCCAAGAAAAACCCACAGCGCCTAGCAAACTCCAAGTCCATCAAATTCAGGGCAGCGCCTGAATCCACAAATGCCATGACAGAATAGGATGACAAAGAGCAGATCAAAGTAACGGACAAAAGAAATTTCGACTGTACCGTACCAATGGTGGCAGACCTATCGAAATGCTTAGTGCGCTTAGGACAATCGGAGATAGCATGAGTGGAATCACCACAGTAAAAACACAGCCCATTCCGACGTCTGTGTTCTTGCCGTTCAGCTCTGGTCAAAGTCCTATTACCTTGCATAGGCTCAGGTTTATGCTCAGATAATACCGCCAAATGGTGCACAGTTTTACGCTCACGTAAGCGTCGATCGATCTGAATGGCCAAAGACATAGACTCATTCAGACCAGCAGGCATAGGAAATCCCACCATGACATCCTTAAGGGCTTCAGAGAGACTCTTTCTGAAAATTGCTGCCAGAGAACATTCATTCCATTGAGTGAGCACAGACCACTTTCTAAACTTCTGACAATATATCTCAACCTCATCCTGACCCTGACACAGAGCCAGCAAGATTTTCTCTGCCTGATCCACTGACTTAGGTTCATCATAAAGCAACCCGAGCGCCAGAAAAAACGCATCAATATCACATAATGCAGGATCTCCTGGCGCAAGGGAAAATGCCCAGTCTTGAGGTTCGCCACGTAATAAAGAAATAATGATCTTTACTTGTTGAACTGGGTCACCAGAGGAGCGGGGTTTCAAGGCCAGAAATAGTTTACAATTATTTTTGAAATTCAGAAACTTAGATCTATCCCCAGAAAATAACTCAGGAATAGGAATTTTAGGTTCTAACATAGGATTCTGAACCACTAAATCTTGAATGTTCTGTACACTTATAGCGAGATTATCCATCAAAGAGGACAGACCTTGAATGTCCATGTCCACACCTGTGTGCTGAACCACCCTGATGTAAAGGGGAAAAGAAAGACAAAACACAGTGCAAAGAAAAAAAAATGGTCTCAGAACTTCTCTTTTCCCTCTATTGAGAAGCATTAGTACTTTGGGCCTCCAGTACTGTTATGAACTGGTGATTCAGAACCACAATGGACCTGGTGGTTACGAGCACAGAAAATGACCTGATAGTTGCTAATCACATAGGACGAGCTCTGAGACGTGGGAACTCTGCTGACCGCAATCCCTAATCCTATCACACCACACTAGAGGTAGCCGTGGAGCGCTCCTGACCAGACCTAGGCGCCTCAGGCACAGCCTGAGAAACTAGCTAGCCCTGAAGATAGAAAAATAAGCCTACCTTGCCTCAGAGAAATTCCCCAAAGGAAAAGGCAGCCCCCCCACATATAATGACTGTGAGTAAAGATGAAAATACAAACACAGAGATGAAATAGGTTTTAGCAAAGTGAGGCCCGACTTACTGAATAGACCGAGGATAGTAAAGATAGCTTTGCGGTCAGCACAAAAACCTACAAACAACCACGCAGAGGGCGCAAAAAGACCCTCCGTACCGACTAACGGCACGGAGGTGCTTCCTCTGCGTCCCAGAGCTTCCAGCAAGCAAGAAAAACCAATATAGCAAGCTGGACAGAAAAAATAGCAAACAAAAGTAACACAAGCAGAACTTAGCTTATGCAGGGCAGACAGGCCACAAGACGATCCAGGAGAGAGCAAGACCAATACTGGAACATTGACTGGAGGCCAGGAACAAAGAACTAGGTGGAGTTAAATTGAGCAGCACCTAACGACTTAACCCCGTCACCTGAGGAAGGAAACTCAGAAGCCGCAGCTCCACTCACATCCACCAAAGGAAGCTCATGGACAGAACCAGCCGAAGTACCACTCATGACCACAGGAGGGAGCTTGACCACAGAATTCACAACACACCCCCCTGTGCCTTCTCCCTGCAACACCCCCTGCCACGGGATGTTGCCTGGTTCCAACCCAGTCAGCTTCTGACTAACTTCCTCCCCAGCCCCTAGTTTTACCAGTGTGAGGAGTGGCCCAATAAATAAAGCCTTTTGCTCCCCCTAGTGGCCGGAGTGTAAAGTGTAATGTGTTCTGGTGATACCTGGTCAGGAGAACTCCTTAGTGCCATCAGACGTACCGCCACTCTCCTTAGCGGCAGAGTGCCATACTGCAACGACCAGGTCTCTGGGGCGCTGCAAATGCATATAACTTCAGTGTATATTATCAGTATTCAGTTTACACCAGTTCATAGCGATATATATCACATGGCTTTAGATTTGCGGTCCCTAAACAGGCCAGAGGTCCCTTATCCAGTTTCCCTGGGCATCCGCACGCCATCTTACAGTCTCCATACACACAGCTTTACATGTTGCAGACACTACACATGCCAGCCTTCCTCTGACTAGTTCTCGTGGGTGTCCTGCTTCGCTGTATCACAGTCTCTTACAGTCTCTTTACTCACACCTCCGGGCACAGGACTTGTCCACATCCGAGACCAGTACCATGGACGACTTGCATCACTGTATATGCTGTGGGTGCCAGGCTATTCAGCTGCCCTGGGTGATTGCTCCACTGGCCTGTGCCCCTTTACCCCCAAGGGTGGTTTGCATGTTAATGACTGGGCCAATTTTTACAATTCTGACCACTGTCCCTTTATGAGGTTATAACTCTGGAATGCTTCAACGGATCCTGATGATTCTGACAATGTTTTCTCATGACATATTTTACTTCATGATAATGGTAAAATTTATTTGATATTACCTGCGTTTATTTGTGAAAAAATGGAAATTTGGCAAAAATTTTGAAAATTTCGCAATTTTCCAACTTTGAATTTTTGTGCCCTTAAATCACAGAGCTATGTCACACAAAATACTTTATTAGTAACATTTCCCACATGTCTACTTTACATAAACACAATTTTGGAACCAACATTTTTTTGTTAGGGAGTTATAAGGGCTTAAAGTTGACCAGCAATTTCTCATTTTTACAACACCATTTTTTTTTTTAGGGACTACATCACATTTGAAGTCACTTTGAAGGGTCTAAATGATAGAAAATACCTAAGTGTGACACCATTCTAAAAACTGCACCCCACCAGGTACTCAAAACCACATTCAAGAAGTTTATTAACCCTTCAGATATTTCACAAGAATTTTGGGAATGTTTAAAAAAAATTATTATATTTTTAAAATTCAGCACTGCTATGTGTAGAATAAATTACGATCTCCTACGAATGCTGGTCACGGGTCAGTGTTCATAGTAGATTTACAATGACAGGCATGGAGTTCTTCGGCAGACCCCCTGCTGTCATGTTGACCAATCGTTATGATGATTTTATTATTTTCAAATATTGGCAGGCATTTTCACAAAATTATACAAGTTAAATAACACCTTAAATGAGGACAAATCAATATTGCTATGATGAGTAAAAAAAAGTCTCACCAAAGGAAAACTAGAACTCCTATGTTCTTTATAGTTATGCTGAAAACTAGGTGCCTTCATTTATTAGCTTTTATATCTGCATAATCATGAAGGATCATATCAGGGACGGACACAGACAGAAGAGGGACCTTGTGCAACAATAGTATATAGACCTTTTGTAGTTTATCATAATGCACCCCTTTATGCGTTTTTCACAGAAGCTTCTTGCTACTTTGGTGATAGAAGTGGCCCCCTTAACACTTGGGCCCCCCGTTTCAGCTGCACAAATTACACCAATAACATGTCCACCCCTGGGTAATATTAAAATACATCAGCCAAAGAAAACCTGAATATAACCTGAATTAGACTAATTGTACAGTATGTATTACCCTAGCAAGAAGATATAGTGACTCCAGAGCTTTATAATATCAAGTACCTTTTAGCATGAACAAATGTCACTAGCCTAGTGCGCATATTTCTGATTGAATTTTTTCCAAAATAAACCAGAGATCTAGAATTAATTCCTTTTTAAAAAGGTCATTTTATGATTCCATGAAGCAATTTTGTTAAAGGTTCACAAACTTCATGATATTAAGATAACCTTTGGGACATGCTAGTTTTAGTTTTCAATATTTGAATATTTCAATTCCTATCAGGACATTCATAAAGGTTTTGCTTGTTTGACGAAAATGCAGGCACTTGTGCAGATATAAATGCTGGTCATGCACGTATAGGTCTTGGTGTTACAGATACATATTGTATAACATATAATCTTTGTCAGTGTAGGCAGCGAAATGTGTTCTTCAGTTTATGTGTTTGTATCACGCGCATAAACTGTTTATACGAGGCACATAGCTGTTACTTGTCTCTGGTATATCATATCATGTATTGCTATACATGGCAGAGTAGGAAGATTACATCTACTACTAGTAGAGGAGGATTATGTTGAAATTACCTAAAAGGATTACAAGATATACTCTGCCCATTTTTCTAGGGCTTAAAATGATTAATATTTTGTTGGCTGCAATAAAGTTGATTACTTTTATCTACCATTAATATTCCAAAAGGTTGAAAGACAATCCTATGAAATGGTCAAAGAATATCGTCAGCTATTAAGTATTGTAGCAATCATCTTTACTAGATATCTTTAGGTAAACATTGCATTTAAGCATTTTCGCAACGAACATGTTGTTTAGTTTCACCCCATGATCCCAATATGTCACCTTTTTTATTTTATAGCTAACTGCTCATTGCCAAAGGCCTGGGCCAATTCTGTTGACAAGGTGTAGTGAATGAACACATGCAGATTTTACCATCTTTTTTATGCAAAACTGGTTAACAATGCACTGATGACAGCCAGAATTGCTGGAGCGCACCACTATAATCCCAGCCATCTCTCTTCAGCTCCACTGAATTTTCCATACTACAAAGGCAAGGCTACCTCTCATGGCATCATCAAGAGTGCAAACAGTTCAGGTGTGCTGATTTTGGTCGGCTAATATATAACTCAATCAGGAGAAACCGTCCACCCAACAGGAGGTCGAGAGGTTGGAGAGCAGTGTGTTCCTGCTCCAGACCATAAGATCAACACTCAAAATGGGTTTACAAGGACTTTGGCAATATTGTGCTATTCTCGGGTAAGACTATCAATGTTTGGGTAGTTCCACCTCAGTGACTCACGACTGCTCTTTGTAAGTGGGATTGTAGAGTCCCTAATCATCTTGGCATCTCCAGGTAATGATGGAACATCCATGGTAGTTGAGGTCACCAGTCTTGGAATAGTGCCACTCATGATACAGTCCATAACTGTAAAGTTTAATCCGCTACATTGTCTGATTCCACTGATTTGTGCATATAGATTGTATTGACCACACCATTCTTTATTACAAACGTTAAGGCTGTGTGCACACGTTGCTGTTTTTTCATGTTTTTTCCCGATAAAAACGCTATAAAGCTGCAAAAAAACGCAAACAATAAGCATCCCATCATTTAGAATGAATTCCGTATGTTTTGTGCACATTTTTCCACGAAAAAAACGCATCGCGGTAAAAAACGCATCGCGGTAAAAAACGCAGCATGTTCATTAATTTTGCGTTTTTTTTGCGGATTTCCCACTACAAAATGCATTGAGAAATTTCCGGAAAAACCGAGGCAAAACCACGGCAAAACCGCATGCAGATTTCTTGCGGATTTCTTGCAGAAAATTTCCATTTTTTCTCAGGAATTTTCTGCGAGAAATCCTGAACTTGTGCACATAGCCTTAGGGTTATCACTCTGAATTCTCAGCACTGGTTGGCACGAGCACTTTGTTTATGTGGTATTTTGTGTGTTATGTATGTCCATTTTAGGATTTCTGATTAACCCCTTCAAGACCCAGCCTATTTTGACCTTAAAGACCTTGCCGTTTTTTGCAATTCTGACCAGTGTCCCTTTATGAGGTAATAACTCAGGAACGCTTCAACGGATCCTAGCGGTTCTGAGATTGTTTTTTCGTGACATATTGGGCTTCATGTTAGTGGTAAATTTAGGTCAATAAATTCTGCATTTATTTGTGATAAACACGGAAATTTGGCGAAAATTTTGAAAATTTCGCAATTTTCACATTTTGAATTTTTATTCTGTTAAACCAGAGAGATATGTGACACAAAATAGTTAATAAATAACATTTCCCACATGTTTACTTTACATCAGCACAATTTTGGAAACAAAATTTTTTTTTGTTAGGAAGTTATAAGGGTTAAAATTCGACCAGCGATTTGTCATTTTTACAACGAAATTTACAACACCATTTTTTTAGGGACCACCTCACATTTGAAGTCAGTTTGAGGGGTCTATATGGCTGAAAATACCCAAAAGTGACACCATTCTAAAAACTGCACCCCTCAAGGTACTCAAAACCACATTCCAGAAGTTTATTAACCCTTCAGGTGCTTCACAGAAGCAGAAGCAACATGGAAGGAAAAAATGAACATTTAACTTTTTAGTCACAAAAATTATCTTTTAGCAACAATTTTTTTATTTTCCCAATGGTAAAAGGAGAAACTGAACCACGAAAGTTGTTGTCCAATTTGTCCTGAGTACGCCGATACCTCATATGTGGGGGTAAACCACTGTTTTGGCGCACAGCAGGGCTTGGAAGGGAAGGAGCGCCATTTGACTTTTTGAATCAAAAATTGGCTCCACTCTTTAGCGGACACCATGTCACGTTTGGAGAGCCCCCGTGTGCCTAAAAATTGGAGCTCCCCCACAAGTGACCCCATTTTGGAAACTAGACGCCCCAAGGAACTTATCTAGATGCATAGTGAGCACTTTGAACCCCCAGGTGCTTCACAAATTGATCCGTAAAAATGAAAAAGTACTTTTTTTTCGCAAAAAAATTCTTTTAGCCTCAATTTTTTCATTTTCACATGGGCAATAGGATAAAATGGATCCTAAAATGTGTTGGGCAATTTCTCCTGAGTACACCAATGCCTCACATGTGGAGGTAAACCACTGTTTGGGCACATGGTAAGGCTCGGAAGGGAAGGAGCGCCATTTGACTTTTTGAATGAAAAATTATTTCCATCGTTAGCGGACACCATGTCGCGTTTGGATAGCTCCTGTGTGCCTAAACATTGGCGCTCCCCCACAAGTGACCCCATTTTGGAAACTAGACCCCCCAAGGAACTAATTTGGATGCCTAGTGAGCACTTTAAACCCTCAGGTGCTTCACAAATTGATCTGTAAAAATGAAAAAGTAATTTTTTTTCACAAAAAAATTCTTTTCGCCTCAATTTTTTCATTTTCACATGGGCAGTAGGATAAAATGGATCATAAAATTTGTTGGGCAATTTCTCCCGAGTACGCCGATACCTCATATGTGGGGGTAAACCACTGTTTGGGCACTCGGCAGGGCTCGGAAGAGAAGGCGCGCCATTTGACTTTTTGAATGGAAAATTAGCTCCAATTGTTAGCGGACACCATGTCGCGTTTGGAGAGCCCCTGTGTGCCTAAACATTGGAGCTCCCCCACAAGTGACCCCATTTTGGAAACTAGACCCCCCAAGGAACTTATCTAGATGCATATTGAGCACTTTAAACCCCCAGGTGCTTCACAGAAGTTTATAACGCAGAGCCATGAAAATAAAAAATAATTTTTCTTTCCTCAAAAATGATTTTTTAGCCTGGAATTTCCTATTTTGCCAAGGATAATAGGAGAAATTGGACCCCAAATATTGTTGTCCAGTTTGTCCTGAGTACGCTGATACCCCATATGTGGGGGTAAACCACTGTTTGGGCGCACGGCAGGGCTCGGAAGGGATGGCACGCCATTTGGCTTTTTAAATGGAAAATTAGCTCCAATCATTAGCGGACACCATGTCACGTTTGGAGAGCCCCTGTGTGCCTAAACATTGGAGATCCCCCAGAAATGACACCATTTTAGAAACTAGACCCCCAAAGGAACTAATCTAGATGTGTGGTGAGGACTTTGAACCCCCAAGTGCTTCACAGAAGTTTATAACGCAGAGCCATGAAAATAAAAATAAAAATTATTTTCTCAAAAATGATCTTTTAGCCTGCAATTTTTTATTTTCCCAAGGGTAACAGGAGAAATTTGACCCCAAAAGTTGTTGTCCAGTTTCTCCTGAGTACGCTGATACCCCATATGTGGGGGTAAATCACTGTTTGGGCACATGCCGGGGCTCGGAAGTGAAGTAGTGACGTTTTGAAATGCAGACTTTGATGGAATGCTCTGTGGGCGTCACGTTGCATTTGCAGAGCCCCTGATGTGGCTTAACAGTAGAAACCCCCCACAAGTGACCCCATTTTGGAAACTAGACCCCCAAAGGAACTTATCTAGATGTGTGGTGAGCACTTTGAACCCCCAAGTGCTTCATAGAAGTTTATAATGCAGAGCCGTGAAAATAATAAATACGTTTTCTTTCCTCAAAAATAATTATTTAGCCCAGAATTTTTTAATTTTCCCAAGGGTAACAGGAGAAATTTGACCCCAATATTTGTTGTCCAGTTTCTCCTGAGTACGGTGATACCCCATATGTGGGGGTAAATCACTGTTTGGGCACACGTCGGGGCTCAGAAGGGAAGTAGTGACTTTTGAAATGCAGACTTTGATGGAATGGTCTGCGGGTGTCACGTTGCGTTTGCAGAGCCCCTGGTGTGCCTAAACAGTAGAAACCCCCCACAAGTGACCCCATTTTAGAAACTAGACCCCCCACGGAACTTATCTAGATATGTGGTGAGCACTTTGAACCCCCAAGTGCTTCACAGACGTTTACAACGCAGAGCCGTGAAAATAAAAAATCATTTTTCTTTCCTCAAAAATTATGTTTTAGCAAGCATTTTTTTAGATTCACAAGGGTAACAGGAGAAATTGGACCCCAGTAATTGTTGCGCAGTTTGTCCTGAGTATGCTGGTACCCCATATGTGGGGGTAAACCACTGTTTGGGCACACGTCAGGGCTCGGAAGTGAGGGAGCACCATTTGACTTTTTGAATACGAGATTGGCTGGAATCAATGGTGGCGCCATGTTGCGTTTGGAGACCCCTGATGTGCCTAAACAGTGGAAACCCCTCAATTCTAACTCCAACACTAACCCCCCCACACCCCTAACCCTAATCCCAACTGTAGCCATAACCCTAATCACAACCCTAACCCCAACACACCCCTAACCACAACCCTAACCCCAACACACCCCTAACCCTAACCACAACCCTAATTCCAACCCTAACCCTAAGGCTATGTGCCCACGTTGCGGATTTGTGTGAGATATTTCCGCACCATTTTTGAAAAATCTGCGGGTAAAAGGCACTGTGTTTTACCTGCGGATTTTCCGCGGATTTCCAGTGTTTTTTGTGCGGATTTCACCTGCGGATTCCTATTGAGGAACAGGTGTAAAACGCTGCGGAATCCGCACAAAGAATTGACATGCTGCGGAAAATACAATGCAGCATTTCCGCGCGGTATTTTCCGCACCATGGGCACAGCGGATTTGGTTTTCCATATGTTTACATGGTACTGTAAACCTGATGGAACACTGCTGCGAATCCGCAGCCAAATCCGCACCGTGTGCACATGGCCTAATTCTAAAGGTATGTGCACACGCTGCGGAAAACGCTGCGGATCCGCAGCAGTTTCCCATGAGTGTACAGTTCAATGTAAACCTATGGGAAACAAAAATCGCTGTGCACATGCTGCGGAAAAACTGCACGGAAACGCAGCGGTTTACATTCCGCAGCATGTCACTTCTTTGTGCGGATTCCGCAGCGGTTTTACAACTGCTCCAATAGAAAATCGCAATTGTAAAACCGCAGTGAAATGCGCAGAAAAAAACGCGGTAAATCCGCCATAAATCCGCAGCGGTTTAGCACTGCGGATTTATCAAATCCGCAGCGGAAAAATCCGCAGAGGACCAGAATACGTGTGCACATTCCTAACCCTAACCCTAGCCCTAACCCTACCCCTACCCCTAACCCTACCCCTAACCCTACCCCTACCCCTACCCCTACCCCTAACCCTAACCCTATTCTAACATTAGTGGAAAAAAAAATTTCTTTATTTTTTTTATTGTCCCTACCTATGGGGGTGACAAAGGGGGGGGGTCATTTATTATTTTTTTTATTTTGATCACTGAGATAGATTATATCTCAGTGATCAAAATGCACTTTGGAACGAATCTGCCGGCCGGCAGATTCGGCGGGCGCACTGCGCATGCGCCCGCCATTTTGGAAGATGGCGGCGCCCGGGAGAAGACGGACGGGACCCCGGCTGGATCGGTAAGTATGATAGGGTGGGGGGGGACCACGGGGGGGGGGGGATCGGAGCACGGGGGGGGGGAATCGGAGCGCGGGAGGGGTGGAACGGAGCGCGGGGGGCGTGGAACGGAGCACGGGGGGGCTGGAATGGAGCACGGGGGGGTGGAACGGAGCACGGGGGGGGGTGGATCGGAGTGCAGGGGGGGTGATTGGAGCACGGGGGGGGTGATTGGAGCACGGGGGGAGCGGACACGAGCACGGGGGGGAGCGGAGCACAGGGCGGAGGGGAGCCGGAGCAGTGTACCGGCCAGATCGGGGGGGTGGGGGGGCGATCGGTGGGGTGGGGTGGGGGCACACTAGTATTTCCAGCCATGGCCGATGATATTTCAGCATCGGCCATGGCTGGATTGTAATATTTCACCCGTTATAATGGGTGAAATATTACAAATCGCTCTGATTGGCAGTTTCACTTTCAACAGCCAATCAGAGCGATCGTAGCCACGAGGGGGTGAAGCCACCCCCCCCTGGGCTAAACTACCACTCCCCCTGTCCCTGCAGATCGGGTGAAATGGGAGTTAACCCTTTCACCCGATCTGCAGGGACGCGATCTTTCCATGACGCCGCATAGGCGTCATGGGTCGGAATGGCACCGACTTTCATGACGCCTACGTGGCGTCATGGGTCGGGAAGGGGTTAAAGGTTATATTTTAATTAGTGGGATACTTTCTAAGCTATATTGTACCTTAACCCTGAGGGTGTTATAACAGTGTTGATAATTGCACACTGCAGCTATTTTCTTCCCATGACTCCGACATCCTAGTAAGTCTTGGTGCCGATGGATCACTCCCAGACACAGGGACACGATGTTTCGGTACCGGGCCTCTCTGGTTCGGTTCTGAGGCTGTCACGGTGGCTAGACCCAGTCCGCGACCCTGCTAAGGGGCGTCCAATTTAGGTGGTAGTACAGTCTGTCAGGGGTTCGTGACGCCACCTGTGGTGTTCGGTAAGGGTGACCGACGCTGCTGTCGGGTCCGCTGGGGTGAAGGAATAGCAGCCGGATGGTATACCTTCCTACAGGTGAAGTATGTCCCCAGGGCTTCCCAGTAGTGTGGATGGAGATGGTGTGAGGTGCAGGCAATAACGAGGACACAAGGTTGCAGTCTCTTTACCTTTTACTGGAGGCTTCAGTACACTCAGTCCAGAGCACGTTCAACCGGGCTATCAGAGACCGGCCGGTCCGATGGGCACATCCAGAGTTTCCCTCACAGATGGAAATCGTTGCCTACCAATAGCGCCTGTGTGTTGTAGTCCTACCCTGCTGAGCATTCGGAATAGTCCTCACAACTGCTGTTCTCTTTCGTTCGTTCTCTACAGCTCTCTCTCTCGTTCTTTGGTTCCAGATGTTGCTAGTTTCTAACGTCCCCCAGATATGTTATGGCTAGGATGCCACCCGTTTGACAGGAAGGCTTGGAGGTCTTCCGGGACCCTAGAGACACCCCTCTCCCAATGTTGCCCCCTATGTCTTCATAGGTGTCGAAGGTAGACAGCCAACCTATAATCAACTGTCCAGCGGAATTTGAAGTAAGGCCTGAAGTCAGTTACTCCTACGGTGATCCAGCCACCAACTACGCGCCTCAGTAAGATGTTGCCTTCCTCTCTCGGCACGACTTTTACTGGCTCTCCTTTGTGCTGATCTCGTTTACACTGTTCCACAATATTCTTCCCTTCGTGTCTCTCTCTTAGGATACCACCGCAAGGTAGTGCAGGTGCGGTTCCGTTACGTTCTGTCGCTAGGCACCTGCCAGGTTCCCACGCCTGACAGGGACCCCCCTGTGTCTTCTCCCTGCAACAGACTGGGCGGCCATTACTTTTCGTGGTCTTCAGCTTGCTCACACCCACTTCCACGCCCTTCTTCTTCTCCTGTGCTCCTCGTGGCGTGGCAATGGCGGCGGTTTTGGCGCGAATCATGCGTCAATAGCAATTCACAGACTTTAAATCACAGTCCAACACATTTCAATCACAGTTCCAAGGCACACATGACACAATTCTTCAGGCTTAAGTACATCCTGTTCGTGACGCCAAGTTGGATCGCCCCCAGACACAGGGCCACGACGTTTCGGTACCGGGCCTCTCTGGTTCGGCTCTGAGGCTGTCACGGTGGCTAGACCCGGTCCGCGACCCTGCTAAGGGGCGTCCAATTTAGGTGGTAGTACTGTCTGTCAGGGGTTCGTGACGCCACCTGTGGTGTTCGGTCAGGGTGACCGACGCTGCTGTGGGGTCCGCTGGGGTGATGGAATAGCAGCCGGATGGTATACCTTCTCACAGGTGAAGTATGTCCCCAGGGCTTCCCAGTAGTGTGGATAGAGATGGTGTGAGGTGCAGGCAATAGCGAGGACACAAGGTTGCAGTCTCTTTACCTTTTACTGGAGGCTTCAGTACACTCAGTCCAGAGCACGTTCAACCGGGCTATCAGAGACCGGCCGGTCCGATGGGCACATCCAGAGTTTCCCTCACAGATGGAAATCGTTGCCTACCAATAGCGCCTGTGTGTTGTAGTCCTACCCTGCTGAGCATTCGGAATAGTCCTCACAACTGCTGTTCTCTTTCGTTCGTTCTCTACAGCTCTCTCTCTCTCTCGTTCTTTGGTTCCAGATGTTGCTAGTTTCTAACGTCCCCCAGATATGTTATGGCTAGGACGCCACCCATTTGACGGGAAGGCTTGGAGGTCTTCCGGGACCCTAGAGACGCCCCTCTCCCAATGTTGCCCCCTATGTCTTCGTAGGTGTCGAAGGTAGACAGCCAACCTATAATCAACTGTCCAGCGGAATTTGAAGTAAGGCCTGAAGTCAGTTACTCCTACGGTGATCCGGCCACCGACTAGGTAGTGCAGGCGCGGTTCCGTTACGTTCTGTTCTGTCGCTAGGCACCTGCCAGGTTCCCACGCCTGACAGTGACCCCCCTGTGTCTTCTCCCTGCAACACCCCCTGCCACGGGATGTTGCCTGGTTCCAACCCAGTCAGCTTCTGACTAACTTCCTCCTCAGCCCCTAGTTTTACCAGTGTGAGGAGTGGCCCAATAAATAAAGCCTTAAGCTCCCCCTAGTGGCCGGAGTGTGAAGTGTAATGTGTTCTGGTGATACCTGGTCAGGAGAACTCTTTAGTGCCATCGGACGTACCGCTACTCGCCTTGGGGCCATACTGCAACGACCAGGTCTCTGGGGCGCTGCACCGACATCATCATAAGTAATAACTCTGACATTATTGTATGTCGTGGCCCTGTCATTATCATAACTCATGGCTCTGACATTATTGCAAGTCGTGACATGGTCATCATAGTACGTCATGACTCTCACCATCCCAAGGCATGACTATCACATCATAGTAAATCTTAACACTGACATCATTGCAAGTTGTGGCATGGTCATCATTGTAAGTCGTGGCTCTGATATCATCGTAAGTGATCTGTCAGTTATGCATCTCAGCTAGGCATACATTCAATCTTTTGCTATTTAACCCTTAAATTGTAAAACTCAAAATAAAAAAGTAGATACAAATGCTGTCAGTGGGGACAGCAAACATTAATTAACAGCACATTTACACAGTCATCTATACTGTGAAAGAAGAAATACTATGCATCTTGACGTGAGCACTGAGACTCTTCCCTAAGTTGGTTATAATTAAATTCAAGTTGTTTTCGGTTTTCCATTTAGTACACAGGATAAAAACATGACCTCTGTCCTACTTGTGACTAGTGCTAAACTTAGCTTCACATCCAGACATCATTCCATGCTGATCACACTGACAGCAGCACACAGCCAATACCTGCTTTGTAGAGCAAAGGTGCTGTTCTGGGACATTGCAATCATCAGAGTTAACCCAGTAACCCAGAACTAACTGTACCACAGCTATTTGTCAACTAATATAGCGATATGGGTTTCTATTTTTAAAATGGCTATTAAGCAATAGCTCACAGCATGCTTTGCTTAGGTAATCAGTAGTCTAACAAATACTGTTGCTTAGCACTAGTAACCCAAAGGACATTATTTTAATATTTTTCTTTCTTTTCTTTAACTGGAAAAAGGGGAGTAAATTTTATGTTCGTTATATTTTTTTATTCTTTTGAACTGTAATTTTTAGTCTCCCTAGGATACATAAACTTGTGACTAGAGATGAGCGAAACGGGTCGAAATTTTTCAAAAGTCGCCGACTTTTGGCAAGGTCGGGTTTCATGAAACCCGACCCGACCCCAGTGTGGGGTCGGCCATGAAGTCGGCGATCTTTTGAATCTAGAATCGGAATTCCGATACCGATTCCCGATATGTTTATATCGGGAATTGGTATTGGAATTCAGATTTAAGTGGAAAATAAAGAATAAAAATAAAAAATATCGCAATACTTACCCTCTGACGCGCCCTGGTACTAACCGGGAACCTTCCTTCCTAAGAATCAGCCCTTCCAGGACCTTCGGTGACGTCGCGGTGACGTCGCGGCTTGTGATTGGTCGCGCGAGCGGTCACATGGGCGGCCGCGCGGCCAATCACAAGCCGCGACGTCACCGCGACGTCACCGCAAGGTCCTGGAAGGCTGATTCTAAGGAAGGAAGGTTCCCGGTTAGTACCAGGGCGCGTCAGAGGGTAAGTATTGCGATATTTTTTATTTTTATTCTTTATTTTACACTAAAATATGGATCACAGGGCCTGAAGGAGAGTTTCCGCTCCTTCAGACCCTGGGAACCATGGAAACCCAATGCATTGCATTGGGTTTCGAGTCTCGGCCGACCCCGACCCCGACTTTTTTATAGGATCGGCCGATTTCACTCGACCCGACTTTTGAAAAAGTCGGGTTTCGTGAAACCCGACCCGATCCTATAAAAGTAAAGGTCGCTCAACCGTACTTGTGACCATTTAATTACTGGCTGTATATATGACAATACCACATTATTAAACTATCGGTAAATTCAAGGTATATTACAAAGCTTAAGATTATATGGCTCAGTTTCACAATAGCCCTGACTGTCATATCAGACCATAGGCACCCCATGATTGAACAAGAAATGGTGAGATAATCTAGAAACAGCTGGCCACCAGATTGCAGTTGACAGCAGCATTTAAAAGGTTAAACAGCAGCAAGAAGATATGCTGTTAGAGGCAGGGGTCGGTTGTATTATACAGCTGGAAGCCTCCGTGGATGTAAGGCTACTTTCACATATCTGTTTTTTACCGTCAGGCACAATCTGGGGATTTTTAAAAAAAAATTAAGCCGTTAGATCCGCTTTTTTTCCACAGACTTGTGTTAGCGATGGATGGCCTTCCGTTTTGTCTGGCAAAAATTGTGGATCCGGTGGACGGACAAAATGGACAGATGAACAATTTTTGTGTTTGGCAAAAAACCAGACAGCGCCCGATCCGGCGCTGTCCGGCTTTTCCTATAATGGAAGCCCATGTCGCTGGAATCAGTCAATTATGGATTTCGGTGACGGATTCAATTTTTTTCAACTGCACATGCCCAGAAATTGTATTTTTCCATTCTGGGGCCTCTCTCTCTTTCCAGAACAGAAAGTTCAAACTCGATCCCCGAGTTTAAAAAAAAACGGATCCAGCAAATAAACGGATCCATCGCATCAGTTTTTCACAATTTGCAACGGATCGTTTTTTTAAAAAATTGTCCGGATCCTGCCTGGCGGCAAGAAACAGATTGTGTGAAAGTAGCCTAACAGGATCAGCTCCTGAGCCAGCGCCACATAATCGCAACCAAAGTGTGACATATGTACTGTCAGGTCACACATTGGGATGGGGTTATAGACAGGGATGGAATTCAGCCAGTTCTTTCCAGTTTGGGGGAAATGATTGCTAAAATTACTCCCAGTTCCCCAAACCAGCAAGAGACAGTGCTCCTATACAGTACTGAATACAAGAGGCCCACCAGTATATACAGAGCTTCTGTGTATAATGTCACTGGTGATCGCTGTATTAACGGTACACTATATACTATATACAGAGCTCCTATGTATAATGTCAATGAGGATCACTATATTATATTGTACACAATATGCTAGATACTATATGTAGAGATCCTGTGTATAATGTCTCCGGTGATCACTGTATTACGTTGTACACTATATACTATATACAGAGCTCCTGAGTATAGTGTCACTGGTGATCAATGTATTTCCTGTACACTACACTCTATATATTATATACAGCGCTCCTATGTATAGTGTCACTGGTGATCACTGTATGACTTTTATACTTGCACTATAACAGAGCTCCTGTATATAATGTCACCAATGAGCACTGTATTACCTGTACACTGACACTACGTACAGAGCTCCAGTGTATATTGTCACCAGTGATTACTGCATTTCTTGTGCACTATACACAGAGCTCATGTGTATAATGTTACTTACCGGTGATCGCCATATAAACTAAATACTCACTCTATATACTATATACAGATCTCCTGTGTATAATGTCACCAGTGATTCCAGTATTACCTGTACACTATGTACTACAGTATATGTAGATCTCCTATGTATAATGTCACTGAGGATAACTGTATTACCTGTACACTAAGATTAAAACTATAACATAACTCCTGTATATAATGTTATCAGTGATCATTGTATTACCTGTATACTACATACAGAGCTCCTGTGTATAATGGCACTGGTCATCATTGTATTGGACAAACAAAATCCAGCTCACCATACCGACATTCCCAGGAGCTCGGAGCACGGAACCGCTGTGTCTGGGCGTGGACGAACAGGAAAGAGAAGGAGATCCAGCTCAACGAAATAGTGAAAAATCCATAGTTTATTTCACTTAAAATATAGTGAAAGGACAAAACATCAGCATACAGAAAAATTAAAACCAAGGTCAACGCGTTTCCGGTGACTAAGCACCCTTAATCATGATACCTGGTACAAGACATGTCTATACTTTTATGCTAGTATCCGGTCATCACTCCGGTGTTGCAATTGGTAGAATTGTTTAATCAAACAAAAATAGGCACACATGATAATGGAAGCAAGACAAGCTTGATGGAAAGACAAAAACAGGTGTTTTAACTAAACAGAAATGCAGAGAAAACAAAAATAGCACAAAATACAAAAACTATATGCAAAATAATAATAACATTACAATAATCATTGAATAAATCCAAGAATATGATAGTAAAATAATATGTACAGTGTCATATGTCGTGAACCCACATAACAATATAGAAAGAAACCATATTAGTCTACATAGACACAAACTCATGTGAGTTCTTAAGAAAATAAGACATACATGTAAATCTCATAATGAATAGAACTATAAAATTCCCTAGTACCTTTGAAAATAGCGAGCTCACAGACAACCATAGATGGAAAAACAGAACAATCAATGGCAGGAATCTCCCAAGCAGGGAGCTGTAGCAGCCAAACTAGGTTGGAGCAAATAGGTAAAAGCACAGCTGCAGATGCCGTGACAATGTAACAGCGGCCGGCAAGCAAGGGGAAAAAAAAAAAAAAAGGGGAGGCAAATTGATAGCTATTAGCCTCACAAAGGAGTCATTAATTATACGGGAAATGTAAACTACAAATTTAGTTAGTACTAGATGGCAAAAGAGCAACTTCATAGTTTGTAAACCCTCAGAATACTAATAAAAGAGCATGAGATCTTTCCTTTTGTTTAAACCATGTGGAATTCTTGTTCCGAGTTTAAAGATCCACCATGATTCCCTGTTTCTCAGGGTCACCTCAATGTCTCCTCCTCTAAATGGTTTATGAATTTTTTCAATTGCATAAATTTTAAGTGACTCAAGGTTAGATTGATGATGGTTAATAAAGTGTTGTGAAACTTGTGAAATATTCCTATTGACACTAATATTTTCAGCATCATAAATATGTTCACGAATACGTGTTTTTAAAGACCATATGGTACTCCCCACGTATTTAAGATGGCATGCCATGCATTCCATGATGTATACCACATTTTTAGTGTTACAATTCATGAAAGTCTTGATGGGATAAACATTTTGATTACTGGCATCAGTGAAATTATAGCATTTACCAGAGAATTTGCAAGTTTTACATGCCATCGCACCACATTTAGGCTACGTTCACATTAGCGTTCCGCTAATGTGCGTCGCTGTTGCGTCGGCGACGCAGCGGCGACGCGCCCCTATGTTTAACATAGGGGACGCGTGCGTTTTTTTGGTAGCGTTTTTCGACACGTGCGTCGTTTCCGACGCTAGCGTCGGACGCAAGAAAATGCAACAAGTTGCATTTTTCGTGCTTCCGATTTTCGTCAAAAAACGACGCACGCGTCGCAAAACGCAGCGTTTTTGCGCGCGTTTTTTGTGCGTCGTGCGTTGCGTCGCCGACGCACCGGCGCGCAACGCTAATGTGAACGTAGCCTTAAAGAAGCCTTTTGTGCTGAGCCAATGAGAAGGTTGTGCAGAGTGGGTATGAAGAGAACTCGGAGATAAACTAGAGCCCAAAGAGGGAGCTCTTCTAGACACAATTCTGTATCCGTTACTCAAAATTTGGGCTATATCAGCATCTTCCTTAAGAATGGTCAAATTATTAGTCAATATTTTTCTGATAGCATTAAATTGATTACTATACTGGAAGACCACAGTGATTGGATTTTGAGGAGATAAATTTTGATTTCGTTTACTATAAAAACGAGGTCGTCGAGCGACAATTTTTTCTGCTCTTTTTAAATGCCAGTCACTGTAGCCTCTCTGCACAAGTCTGCCCTTTATGCCCTCAATCTCTTGGGAATAATCTTCCAATGTGCTACAATTACGTTTTGCTCTTACCATCTCCCCTATAGGGATACTTTTAATAGTATGCTTAAGGTACCGTCACACTAAGCGACGCTGCAGCAATACCGACAACGATCCGGATCGCTGCAGCGTCGCTGTTTGGTCGCTGGAGAGCTGTCACACAGACAGCTCTCCAGCGACCAACGATCCCGAGGTCCCCGGTAACCAGGGTAAACATCGGGTAACTAAGCGCAGGGCCGCGCTTAGTAACCCGATGTTTACCCTGGTTACCAGCGTAAAAAAACAAACAGTACATACTTACATTCAGCTGTCTGTCCCTTGCCGTCTGGTTCCTGCCTTGACTGCTGGCCGTAAAGTGAAAGCAGAGCACAGCCACAGCGGTGAGTCACCGCTGTGTGACTCACCGCTGTGCTGTGCTTTCACTTTCACTTTGCGGCCAGCAGTCAGTGCAGGGACCAGACGGCAAGGGACAGACAGCTGAATGTAAGTATGTACTGTTTGTTTTTTTACGCTGGTAACCAGGGTAAACAGCGGGTTACTAAGCGCGGCCCTGCGCTTAGTTACCCGATGTTTACCCTGGTTACCAGTGAAGACATCGCTGAATCGGTGTCACACACACCGATTCAGCGATGTCTGCGGGGAGTCCAGCGACGAAATAAAGTTCTGGACTTTCTTCCCCGACCAGCGATCTCCCAGCAGGGGCCTGATCGCTGCTGCCTGTCACACTGGACGATATCGCTAGCGAGGACGCTGCAACGTCACGGATCGCTAGCGATATCGTCTAGTGTGACAGTACCTTTAGGGTGGTGACTGTTTGCACGCAATATTGTATTCCCTGTTCAGGCACGCAAACTTGCCATGGACAGATTCCAAAATGTGATAGAGTCTCAGTTGAGGAGCCTTTCTGAAAGTGTGCGTAATACACGCTTGCACAGTAGTAACCTTAAACCTAGGCTACAGAAGGCATTACAGGAACTACAAAATAATGATGACCTTGTCATTAAAAACTCTGACAAGGGTGGGTCAGTTGTTGTGATGGATAAGGCTAATTACATCACCTGGGTCAATGATATGCTTACAGATTAAGTTAACCCTTTCACCCGGCCTGCAGGGACGCGATCTTTCCATGACGCCACATAGGCGTCATGGGTCGGAATGGCACCGACTTTCATGACGCCTACATGGCGTCATGGGTCGGGAAGGGGTTAATATTGCCCTTTCTGCTTGTGTGCCAGTCTTGACTCCTGGGTGTGCCATCTCTCTCTCTCTCTCTCCAATTGTGGGCCATAGAAAGCCTATTATTTTTTTTAGCTTGATTTGGGTTCCAAAATCTACCTGAAAAAATCACTACATCAATCAGTGGGAGATAAATATTGGCCTCTGGGCTTGTGTGCCACTCCTGACTCCTGTGTGCGTCATCTCTCACTCAGTGGGCCATAGAAAGCCTTTTTTTGTTTTATTTGTTTTCTAAATTCTCCCTGAAAAAATCATTTTATTTTATTTGGTTTCTAAATTCTTCCTGAAAAAATCATTTTATTCTAATTTTTTTTTTCCTAAAGTCTCCCTGAAAAAAAAAAAAAATCAAATCAGTGGGAGATTAATATTTACATTTGTGCTTCAGTGACAGTCCTGCGTGTGTGGCATCTCTCTCATTTGTTGCCACCAACAACAGAGTGTGTAACATTGTGCCTGATTTTCGTTGTGGTCTCACTCACCTGTAAAGGGGTAGCTAAATCATACTGAAGTTATAGCTCACCGTGTAATTTGTGTGACAGCAACAAATACCGTTAGTTTGTTTACGTTTTTAAAACAATGAGGAAGTATGGTGGAAGAGGTCGTGGCCGGGGGCGTTCATTGTCAGCTGGTAATGAGGGTAGTGGTAGTGGTGGAGCATCAGCTGGTCGTGGGAAAAAAAATATTGCACCTAAGTCTGGAGCTGTGGAGCCAGGTTCGTCGTCTGGCTACACAAGGCCTCGAACGCTCCCTTTTCTGGGAGTAGGAAAACCGCTTTTAAAGCCGGAGCAGCAAGAGCAAGTTTTGGCTTATCTTGCTGACTCAGCCTCTAGCTCTTTTGCCTCCTCTCGTGAAACTGGTAAATGTCAAAGCAGCGCGTCGTTAGTGGATGTTCACGGTCAGGGACAAGTCGCTTCCTTGTCCTCTTCAGCAAAAACAACAACAGAGAAGAATGCAGCAGGCGACACAACGGGTTACTCCATGGAGCTCTTTACACATACCGTCCCTGGCTTAGAAAGTGAAGCAGTTAACAGTCCATGCCCATTACAAGTTGAATCTGACATGGAGTGCACTGATGCACAGCCACAGCCAGACTACTATGCTGGTCCTTTGACTCAGACCACAACATTGCCCTCGCAGGGTGCTGATCAAGAATCAGACCCTGATGAGACTATGTTGCCCCATCACGAACGCTATACCACCGACCGACACGGTGACACAGACGAAGTTGCACACGAGCTACAAGAAGAGGTAATAGATGACCCAGTTCTTGACCCCGATTGGCAGCCATTGGGGGAACAGGGTGCAGGCGGCAGCAGTTCTGAAGCGGAGGAGGAGGGGCCGCAGCAGGCATCAACATCGCAACAGGTTCCATCTGCCGGGCCCGTATCTTGCCCAAAACGCGTGGCAAAGCTAAAACCTGTTGGAGGACAGCGTGGCCATCCGGTTAAAGCTCAGTCTGCAATGCCTGAAAAGGTATCCGATGCTAGAAAGAGTGCAGTCTGGCATTTTTTTAAACAACATCCAATTGATCAGCGCAAAGTCATCTGTCAAAAATGTTCAACTACCTTAAGCAGAGGACAGAATCTGAAAAGTCTCAATACAAGTTGCATGCATAGACATTTAACCACCATGCATTTGCAAGCCTGGACTAACTACCAAACGTCCCTTAAGGTTGTAGCACCCTCGGCCAATGAAGCTAGTCAGCAACGCAACATCCCTTCCGGCAGTGTAGGGCCACCATTTTCCGCACCACCTGCAGTATCTGTGCAGGTTTCTTTGCCAGGCCAAAGCCGTCAGGGTCAGGGAATCACCAGTTTCGTAGTAGGAAACACTGCATCTAGGGCACCGGTGGCAACAATACCATCTCCCACCGTCTCTCAGTCTGCCATGTCCACCGGCACCCCCGCTAGTTCCACGATCTCCAGCTCTCCAGTCCAGCTCACCCTACATGAGACTATGGTTAGAAAAAGGAAGTACTTAGCCTCGCATCCGCGTACACAGGGTTTGAACGCACACATAGCTAGACTAATCTCGTTAGAGATGATGCCCTACCGGTTAGTTGAAAGCGAAGCTTTCAAAGCCCTGATGGACTACGCTGTACCACGCTATGAGCTACCCAGTCGACACTTTTTTTCCAGAAAAGCCATATCAGCCCTCCACCAGCATGTTAAAGAGTGCATCGTCCATGCACTCAGGCAATCTGTGAGCACAAAGGTGCACCTGACAACAGATGCATGGACCAGTAGGCATGGCCAGGGACGTTACGTGTCCATCACGGCACACTGGGTAAATGTGGTGGATGCAGGGTCCACAGGGGACAGCAAGTTTGGGACAGTTCTGCCTAGCCCACGGTCTAGGAAACAATTGGCTGTAGCCGTTCGCACCCCCTCCTCCTCCTCTTCGTCCTCCTGCAGAAGCGAGAGCTCGTCCACAGACCGCAGTCGCACAACCACTCCATCCGCAGCTGCCACTGTTGCACACCAGGTCTCCCATTATGAGGCAGCTACTGGCAAACGTCAGCAGGCTGTATTGGCTATGAAGTGTTTGGGCGACAACAGACACACCGCGGAAGTTCTGTCCGAGTTCTTGCAGAAAGAAACGCAGTCGTGGCTGGGCACTGTAGATCTTGAGGCAGGCAAGGTAGTGAGTGATAACGGAAGGAATTTCATGGCTGCCATCTCCCTTTCCCAACTTAAACACATTCCTTGCCTGGCTCACACCTTAAACCTGGTGGTGCAGTGCTTCCTGAAAAGTTATCCGGGGTTATCCAACCTGCTCCTCAAAGTGCGTGGACTTTGCTCACATATCCGCCGTTCGCCCGTACACTCCAGCCGTATGCAGACCTATCAGCGTTCTTTGAACCTTCCCCAGCATCGCCTAATCATAGACGTTGCAACAAGGTGGAACTCAACACTGCACATGCTTCAGAGACTGTGTGAACAGAGGCGGGCTGTTATGTTTTTGTGGGAGGATACACATACACGGGCAGGCAGTAGGATGGCAGACATGGAGTTGTCAGGTGTGCAGTGGTCGAAGATTCAAGACATGTGTCAAGTCCTTCAGTGTTTTGAGGAATGCACACGGCTGGTTAGTGCAGACAACGCCATAATAAGCATGAGCATCCCCCTAATGCGTCTGCTGATGCAAAGTTTGACGCACATAAAGGATCAGGCGTCTGCAGCTGAGGAAGAGGAAAGCCTTGATGACAGTCAGCCATTGTCTGGCCAGGGCAGTGTACAGGACTTGGTAGCGGGCGAAGAGGAGGAGGAGGACGAGGAGGATGATGGGGATGATTATATTTTTAATGAGGAAGCTTTTCCGGGGCCACTGGAAATTGGTGGCGCGGCAAGGCCGGGTTCTGGTTTTTTGAGGGACACAAGTGACGTTGATTTGCCTGAAACTGCCCCTCAACCAAGCACAACCGCAGATTTGAGAACTGGAACTTTGGCCCACATGGCGGATTATGCCTTACGTATCCTCAAAAGGCACACACGCATAACTAAAATGATGAATGATGACGATTACTGGTTGGCCTGCCTCCTTGATCCTCGCTATAAAGGCAAATTGCAAAATATAATGCCACATGAGAACTTGGAACTAATATTAGCAACCAAACAATCAACTCTTGTTGACCGTTTGCTTCTGGCATTCCCTGCACACAGCGCCCGTGATCGTTCTCACACGAGCTGCAGGGGCCAGCAGACCAGAGGAGTTAGAGGGGCAGAAATCAGAAGTGGCGTTGGCCAGAGGGGTTTTCTGACCAGGTTGTGGAGTGATTTTGCTATGACCGCAGACAGGACAGGTACTGCAGCATCAATTCAAAGTGACAGGAGACAACATTTGTCCAGTATGGTTACAAACTATTTTTCATCCCTTATCGATGTTCTCCCTCAACCGTCATTCCTATTTGATTACTGGGCATCAAAATTAGACACCTGGCCAGAATTGGCAGAATATGCATTGCAGGAGCTTGCTTGCCCGGCAGCTAGTGTCCTATCAGAAAGAGTATTCAGTGCTGCAGGTTCAATACTAACAGAAAAAAGGACTCGTCTGGCTACCCAAAATGTAGATGATCTAACCTTCATTAAAATGAACCACAACTGGATTTCGAAATCTTTTGCCCCACCTTGCCCGGCTGACACCTAGCTTTCCTATGAAAAGGTCTTGCCTGTGGACTATTCTGAATGCCTTTTCCAATCTCGTAATTTTCTGCACCTGATTTTCCAGCATACGACATGTTTACACCTCACTAAATGGCCAAACTCCCCACACGGGGCCGTGGTATCGACACTTGGCGACAGCACCCGTGAGAGTGCAGTTTGTCTGAAGAGGTGGGTGAGCCTGCTTTTGGTCGACGGCACTGCCACTGGGTCCCTCCTAGTACAATAAAGTGTCTCTGGCGGTGGTGGTGCGCACCCAACGTCAGACACACCGTTGTAATATGAGGGGCCCTGGGCCTGTACCGCCGGCCACAAGACAGTTTCCCCCCACCCCAGCTCAAACAGTGCTCTACCACTTGCAAAATTATCTCACAGCTCCACCAATGTTTAGTCTATGTGCTGACATCCTTCAATGCCTGCCACTGACAATACCATTGTATTGACATTTTTGTTATGTTAGGCCTTCGATGCCTGTCTGTGGTCACTCCTTCCACTAGGCCTCCACTGACCACACCACTGCTGCCCGTGTACCCCTGGAACCAATTTAAAATTGCCTACAGCCATGTGTTATTATTTTAGGCCTTCGATGCCTGTCTGCGGTCACTCCTTCCACTAGGCCTCCACTGACCACACCACTGCTGCCCGTGTACCCCTGGAACCAATTTAAAATTGCCTACAGCCAGCCCAATTTTTTTATTTTAGGCCTTCGATGCCTGTCTGCGGTCCATTCTTTCAACTACTACTACACTGACCAGGGCACTGCTGCCCGTGTACCCCTGGAACCAATTTAATATTGCCTACAGCCATGTGTTATTATTTTAGGCCTTCGATGCCTGTCTGCGGTCACTCCTTCCACTAGGCCTCCACTGACCACACCACTGCTGCCCGTGTACCCCTGGAACCAATTTAAAATTGCCTACAGCCATGTGTTATTATTTTAGGCCTTCGATGCCTGTCTGCGGTCACTCCTTCCACTAGGCCTCCACTGACCACACCACTACTGCCCGTGTACCCCTGGAACCAATTTAAAATTGCCTACAGCCAGCCCAACTTTTTTATTTTAGGCCTTCGATGCCTGTCTGTGGTCCATTCTTTCAACTACTACTACACTGACCAGGGCACTGCTGCCCGTGTACCCCTGGAACCAATTTAAAATTGCCTACAGCCATGTGTTATTATTTTAGGCCTTCGATGCCTGTCTGTGGTCACTCCTTCCACTAGGCCTCCACTGACCACACCACTGCTGCCCGTGTACCCCTGGAACCAATTTAAAATTGCCTACAGCCATGTGTTATTATTTTAGGCCTTCGATGCCTGTCTGCGGTCACTCCTTCCACTAGGCCTCCACTGACCACACCACTGCTGCCCGTGTACCCCTGGAACCAACATCAGAAAATATAAAAATAAGTATTTTGCTTATAAAAAAGAAAATACTGGAGAGATATCAAATGCAGACATTTTAACATTAAAAACAAACACATACAACAAAAATCTGGTACAGTACTAAAAATGGCCACCAGCTACAATAACTTTCTCCTGCAAGTAGTTAACTGAAAGGTTTTTTCAATTTTAAACACAGATATGGCATCCACCGAGTGTTGTCCTGTCGCGTCTTCTTTATATTATTGCCAAGAAGATGCAAAACAATGAAAATAATAAAATCATTATTTACCAAAAAAATAGAGTAAGTCAAAACCACATTGCAAATAAACATTCATTACAAATAAAGAAGCAGGGCGCGTCCGAGGGTGAGTATATACCTAATAAGAATATAATCACCCTCGGACGCGCCCTGCTTCTTTCCGACAGCCTTCCTTCCTAAGAATCAGCCCTTCCGTGGTGTAGAGAGAGGGTGTGTTACACTCCAAGGTGTTCCCCAGGTTGCCTTTCCTGAGCTTCGATCTTCCGGCTCTCGTTTAGTAGTTGTTGGAAACTACGCTGCATTGGGCCTACAAATTGGGTATGGGGTGTAGAGAGATGGTGTGTTCCACTCCAAGATGTTCCCCAGGTTGCCTTTCCTGAGCTTCGATCTTCCGGCTCTCGTTTAGTAGTTGTTGGAAACTACGCTGCATTAGGCCTACAAATTGGGTATGGGGTGTAGAGAGATGGTGTGTTCCACTGTAGAGAGATGGTGTGTTCCACTCCAAGGTGTTCCCCAGGTTTCCTCGCCAATGCTTCGATCATCATGCTCTCGTTTAGTAGTTGTTGGAAACTACGCTGCATTAGGCCTACAAATTGGGTATGGGGTGTAGAGAGATGGTGTGTTCCACTCCAAGGTGTTTTCCAGGTTGCCTGTCCTGAGCTTCGATCTTCCGGCTCTCGTTTAGTAGTTCTTGGAAACTACACTGCATTAGGCCTACAAATTGGGTATGGGGTGTAGAGAGATGGTGTGTTCCACTCCAAGGTGTTCCCCAGGTTTCCTCGCCAATGCTTCGATCTTCATGCTCTCGTTTAGTAGTTGTTGGAAACTACACTGCATTAGGCCTACAAATTGGGTATGGGGTGTAGAGAGATGGTGTGTTCCACTCCAAGGTGTTCTCCAGGTTGCCTTTCCTGAGCTTCGATCTTCCGGCTCTCGTTTAGTAGTTCTTGGAAACTACACTGCATTAGGCCTACAAATTGGGTATGGGGTGTAGAGAGATGGTGTGTTCCACTCCAAGGTGTTCTCCAGGTTGCCTTTCCTGAACTTCTATCTTCAGGCTCTCATTAAATTGTGGTTAAACGGAACAACTGCATTTGGCGTACTAGTTGGTTTGGGGCCTACTATCGGTGTCTGCCACTCCTTGCTGTTCTCCTGGTTTCCTGTCCTGAAATTCCGTTTTCAGGCGCTCGTTAAGTAGTTGTTAATGTTAGACTGCATTTTGCCTACTAGTTGGGTTGGGGCCTACTATCGGTGTCTGCCACTCCTTGCTGTTCTCCTCCACTGAACAAAGCTGTGCCGCCTGTTTACTACGGTTGCCAATTTTGAACTGCATTTCGACTACTTACTGATTTGGGCCTACTCTCTGTGTCAGCCTCTCATTCCAGTTGTCCTCCACTGCAATGCCCCCTGGTTATTCCTGTGTTACCAATTTTGAACTGCATTTAGCCAACTTTATTCTTTGGGCCTATATCTGTGTTTCCTCCTCATCCTGCCCATTGCCCAGCCAGTGATAGATGAGTCTGCTGGTACATTGACCCATAACGCAACATTCCCCGTGCACGCTACACAACAACATTGTGACCCTGCTGAAAGTCAGGTTGCTCTTCCCGCATACCATACCACCTTACATGGGGACAAAGAGGAAGGTGCAGATGAAAGTGCAGGTTCCTTCATCAGGTGGGGGGGAGGAATACTAGTTGGCGACGTCACTGGCACAGGGCCTCTCATAGTACGCAAAAGTGTTGCTGCCGGTGGGAGGCGCCCCCGCCGTGCAAACACACCGCTGTACTTTGAGGGGCCCTGTGCCAGTGCCAATGCCAACGAGTGGGCCCCCCCTGCTTGCTCAGGTTCACAGCACTTGCAAAGTTGAAATACTTACCTCTCCCTGCTCCACTGCCGTGACGTGGTCCAGATTTCCTGGGCCCACTAATTACTTGAACCAGCCCTACCCACCACAACTTTAGCCAAATGACCCCCAATTTCAAATGCCTTCCAATTATTATAAGGTAAATTACGCTTGACAAGCTTCATTAAGAAGAATGGATGGTTTTGACATTAAAATGGGCACTCTAGGTGTTTTCCTGGCCCCCACTCACTGCCGACTATGCTGCCCCATTGACTTGCATTGGGTTTCGTGTTTCGGTCGATCCCGACTTTACGTCATAATCGGCCGATTTCACTCGACCCGACTTTTGAGATAGTCGGGTTTCGCGAAACCCGGCTCGACTCTAAAAAGGTCAAGGTCGCTCAACTCTACTATTCATTATGAGATTTACATGTATGTCTTATTTTCTTAAGAACTCACATGAGTTTGTGTCTATGTAGACTAATATGGTTTCTTTCTATATTGTTATGTGGGTTCACGACATATGACACTGTACATATTATTTTACTATCATATTCTTGGATTTATTCAATGATTATTGTAATGTTATTATTATTTTGCATATAGCTTTTGAATTTTGTGCTATTTTTGTTTTCTCTGCATTTCTGTTTAGTTAAAACACCTGTTTTTGTCTTTCCATCAAGCTTGTCTTGCTTCCATTATCATGTGTGCCTATTTTTGTTTGATTAGACAATTCTACCAATTGCAACACCGGAGTGATGACCGGATACTAGCATAAAAGTATAGACATGTCTTGTACCAGGTATCATGATTAAGGGTGCTTAGTCACCGGAAACGCGTTGACCTTGGTTTTAATTTTTCTGTATGCTGATGTTTTGTCCTTTCACTATATTTTAAGTGAAATAAACTATGGATTTTTCACTATTTCGTTGAGCTGGATCTCCTTCTCTTTCCTCATCATTGTATTACCTGTACAGTTACGCTACCTACAGAGCTTCTTGGTATAATTTCACTGATGGCAATATTAGCATTATTTGTATTGTGGTTTTTATTAATGATCAGTATTGTAGTATTTGGTCACTATGTTTTGGTATTATGTGGTCTAGTCATGGTGTAGTGGTATTTTGAGAATATTTGGCCAATAGCTTCTAAGGCCAGATATTAGGTAAAGTAGACAGTTTAGTTGAAAGATGGACTGGTAATCATTACTTCCAATCTGAGCAGGGCTCCTTCAGGGTTCCAATGAGAAAATGCATGAAGGTATAAGAAGGATAAGGCTCTTTTATTTTGTTACTGTTACTTGTATTTTGTGGTTGTTGAAAGTGTGTGAAAATGGGTGTGGGTTGCAAAATGGGTGTGGGTAGCATTCATCTGAGAAATAGTTTTCAGCCTCACAGAACAGAAATCAAGGAGTGACATACTTTTATATTTAACTAATTAGATGGATTTCCAGCTCTAATCATTAATACCTTGCCGATATCAAGTGTAATAGTACTCCGATGTCAGACACCCTCCCGTTTATGTGGGCTCCGGCGGTGAGCATACATCTTTTTTTCAGGCACATGCCATGTTTTGAATCACGAATCATCAGCGGCTGTTAAGCCATTAAATGCTGCTGTCAAAATCTGACAGCGGCATTTAACACGCGCTTCTGGCAAGCGCTCCTGAAATCCTGCCCATCGGCGCCCGTGTCACATGGCCGCGGGTCGCCGATAAGTTGGCATGACAACCAGAGGTCTCCAGCAGACCTCTATGGTTGTCACTGCTGGATTGCTATGAGCATAACTAATGACTTACTCATAGCCAAAGCTAACAGACAGTTTTCCATCCTCCTCCTTCTCGACCTGTCCTCTGCTTTCGACATAGTCGGCCACTGCCTACAGCTACAGATTCATTCTTCCCTTGGCATCAAACACCTTGACCTGTCCTGGATTGCCTCATAATTTTCTGACTGCACATTTAGCGTTTCCCACTCTCACACTACCTCCTCATCCCGCTTTTTCTCTGTTGGGAGTCCCTCAAGGCTCTGTCCTAGGGCCCCTACTTTTTCCATATATACCCTTGGCCTAAGACAACTCAGAAAGTCCCATGGCTTCCAGTACCACCTGTTTGCAGACGACACTCAGATCTACCTCTCTGGCCCAGATGTCACCTCTCTGCTGTCCAGAATCCCGGAGTGTCTATCAGGCATATCCTCCGTCTTCAACTCTCGCTTCCTAAAACTCAAAGTAGACAAAACCAAACTCATCATCTTTCCCCCATCTCGCGTATACCCCCTACCTGATCTATCTATTATGGTAAATGGCATCATGCTCTCTCCTGCACCTGAAATCCGCTGCCTCGGGGTAACTCTCGACTCTGCCCTGTCCAACAAACCGTACGTCCAAACTCTTGCCATCTCCTTTCACCTGCAACTCAAAAATATTGCCAGAATCCGTCCCTTCCTCACCTCACAATCTACTAAAACTCTTGTGCATGCCATCATCATCTCCCACCTCGATTTCTGCAACACCCTCCTCTGTGGCCTCCCCGCTAACTCCCTTGCACCATTCCAGTCTGTCCTCAACTCTGCTGCCCGGCTAATCCACCTCTCTCCTCGCCACTCCCCCACTTCTCCCTTCTGCAAATCCCTCTACTGTCTCCCAATTCCCCAATGAATCCAGTTCAAACTACTAACACTGATCTACAAAGCCATCCACAACCTGTCCCCTCTCTATATCTCTGAACTAATCTCCCACTATCTTCCCTCATGCAATCTTCAATCCTCCCAAGACCTCCTACTCTCCTCTGCACTTATTCCTTCCTCACACAACCGCCTCCAAGATTTCTCCTGAATATGCCCCATCCTCTGGAATTCCACGCCTCAACACATCCAATTATCCACCACCCTCTGATCCTTCAGACGGAACCTGAAAACCCATCTCTTCAGGAAAGCCTACAGCCTGCAATAACCATTCTGCCGCCTCACCAACCGCCCGAGCTGCCGCCTCACCAACCGCCCGAGCTGCCACCTCACCAACCGCCCAAGCTGCCGCCTCACCAACCACCCGAACTTCTGTCTCTTCCCCAGTATCCCGTAGAATGTAAGTCCGGAAGGACAGGGTCCTCTCCCTTCTGTACCAGTCTGTCATCATAAATTTGTGTACTGTAAATATCTATAACCCTGCATGTAACCCCTTTCTCATGTACAGCACCATGGAATTAATGGTGCTATATAAATATAATAATAATAATAATAAATAAGTCAGCAATTATGCTACATACATACAGGCGATCTGATCATCGCCTGTATGTAGCAGAAGTGATCGGGTTATGACTGCTTCTAGTCTCCCATGTAGACTATTGAAGCATGCCAAAAGTTAAAAAAAAAATGTTTTTAAAAATATAAAAAAAAAAAAAGTTAAAATCACCCCCTTTTTGCCCCATTCAAAATAGAACAATAAAAACATTTTTTGGTTGCCGCAACATTGTATTAAAATGCAATAATGGGCGATCAAAAAATTGTATCTGCACCAAAATGGTACATTAAAAACATCAGCTCAGCATGGAAAAAATAGGCATTCATGCAACCCGAGATCACGAAAAATGGAGACGCTACTGGTATTGGAAAATGGCGCAATTTATTTATTTTTTAACAAATTTGGGAATTTTTTTTTCATTTAGGTAAAAAATAACCTAGACTTTTTTGGTGTTTATGAACTTGTAATGATGTGGAGAATCATAATGGCAGGTTAGTTTTAGCATTTAGCGAACCTAGTAAAAAAGCAAAACAAAAAACGATTGTGGAATTGCACTTTTTTGCAATTTCCCCGCACTTGGAATTTTTTTTTACACTTTCCAGTACACGGTATGGTAAAACCAATAGTGTGGCTCAAAAGTACAACTCATCTTGCAAAAAATAAGCCCTCATATGGCCATTTTGACCAAAAAAATAAAAAAGTTATGGCTCTGGGAAGAAGGGGTGCAAAAAATGAAAATGCAAAACCGAAAAACCTCTGGTTGTTAAGGGGGTTAAAGAAGCACATTAAAATTTTTATTGTCTTAGCATATTAAAATCATCATATTATATAACAGTGTGTACTTACAATTGCTCATTTTGCCTTTGCACCCAGCTCATTCTTCTCTTTTCCATTAGTTCTCTGACATCACATGATTAAAAGCAGACTAGCTGGATCGTCCTAAGTTTTATGTAAAAACAGGAGGTAAATTTTCCCTGTATGAGTTATAAGTCATTTCAAAAGTCTCTGGCAAGGGAAAGAGGAACAGAGCAACTGGGTTAGGCATTAAAGAGGGAATGATAAATGCAGGGACAAGAGACTTCCTGTTTCTACATAGAGCAAAGAAAAGAGAAGAATTATCTGGGTAAAAAGGTAAAATGAGCAATTGTATGTACACATTGCTGTATAATATGATGATTGCAGTATATTAAGAGAATAAAAACTTTGATGGGAGTACTTATTTATAGGAGTTGTCAAAAATGAAAATTCTGCAGTCTCTCTGTGTGACTGCACACTTGTGAATCTTCCCTGCACATGGACTTTTTGGTAAGGTTATTAGAGCCCTTCTAGAAGTTTTCCAACAATAATCTTTGATAGGATATTATTCATAAATACACGTATTTTTTCAGTGCCTTTATACTTAGGTGGGCTAGTACCCCAATTGATGCATAGAGTGAATAGAACTAAGTAGCAATTCTGCAAGTCTGCAGTCACACAGAGTGACTGAAGATTTTTTTTATTTTAGACCAGACAACTCCTTTAATAGTTTACAGTTTCTATGACTGTTTACTCATTGGCTCCAACTACTGCAATCCTCACCCGCATAAAAAGCGTTATTGCAAGAAATCAGCCCTGCAACTGACCCTGTACCCAGTACTGGATCGGAGATTGCTACATAGCTCTATTCATTTTAAGCGGAAATGGGGTAATAGCCTCCCTAAGTGGAAAGGCATTAAAGAAATAGTGTATACGTAATATGTTATCAAAGATTATTGATGGAAAACCTCTCGAAGGGTACTAATGACCTTACCAAAGATTCTCACTCCCGTGCTTAACCTGAGTGCCTGTGCAGGATCATAATGCACAGATTTCTGCATCAAAAATGTGTCTTTTGGCAGTAAAAAAGCTGCTAAAAAATACACTTTTTACCACATTTTTTATGCATTTCTTTTCCATTCAATAAAATTGGTGAAAAACTCTTCAAAAACACTGAAATAATTGACATACTGCAAGTCTGAAACTGTTTCAAATCTTCAAGGAAAAAATAAACAACATGTACATGAGATTTCAGAAATCTCATTGATTTTGCTGGGACAATAAAATGCTACATTATTTATGGCAAAAGCTTGGAAAAAATGCAACGCGAAAACTGCATGGAGAGAAGAGGGCAAGACAAATTGAGGAGCATAATAAGAAAATAAGCAGAGGTAGTCAAGACAGACAGTGTTAAATTTAATGAACAGTTTAGGTTATCCCAGAGCTGGATTCATAGCAACACAGCTTAGTACTGCTGTATAATGTCTTTCATGTTGCTGCTACTTCTGATAAGACATCATCAGAAAAAACAAACAAACAAACACGTTGGTATAAGTGCAATGTGTAAGTGCACATTCGCACTGAAGTCATTTAACAAACATAATCCAGGAAACAAACAAAATAAACAAATACTCTGCAGTGAGTAAATAGATAAATAATAACTAGTGTTGAGCATTCCAATACTGAAATATTGGGTATCGACCGATATTTGCTGTATCGGAGTTCCGATACTTTTAGAATATCGAATACCGGAATCGGAAGTTCCCATAATACAATAAGCCAGTTTGATTTTATTCAGCCAATGAGGATCCTAAGAAGTGTGGGCACATCCTGTTAGGCATGTTAGGCATGTTAACTAATGGCATGACTGTGATTGGCTGCTGAAATCATGTCATGATGCACTATAAAAGCCGCCGCCGCCATTTTGGGTTCACTCTGCTGTAAATTTACTTAGGGACAGGGCGCTGCTGTTCTGACTCTGAGGGATAGTTTGAGCTAGCGATTTGCTTTATTGTGCTTTACCCAGGCTACATTAGCAACCCCTGTGTGAGAAGCTTTCTTTTGCCTTGCAGCGCTGTTCACGGCTGTCTACGAGGCCTCTGTGTGTGAGTGCAGCTCATGCTGTAGTGTGTTCTGCAGCCACCTCCGGTTGTAGTCCGCTCAGCGTGCGTCACTGCCTCATACATTGTCCTTTTTTGCATTAGTGCTGCTCATTTTTCCTGATTTCTCCTATTAGTGTGGTTCCATCCGTATCCAGCTAGATTGCTCGCAAACACTATATAGGAGTAGATAGAGGAGCCTTTCTGCTGGCTTGTGCCCAGCAGCCCCAGCCAGATTAGTATTAGCTTGTTTTTGGAACCTCATTTATTGCATTGTAGGTTACTTTCCTGTATTGTAATAGCTACAAAAAGTTTGTGATACTATTGGTTTTACATCTTTGGGCACATCCAGTGTCTTTTTGTAAAAAAAAGAAAAGAAAGTTCAACAAACACTCCACTTTACAGTTGTGTAGGCCACATTAGCTCTTATTAAAGTATAGTCCACACTTTATAAAATTAGTGTTTCTTATACCTGTTAGCAGCTGTTCAGGAATAAGCACACTAAGCCCTTAGTACTTTTCTGCCTATCTATCAGTCTACCAAAATGAAGAAGGCAGGGACTAAGGCATGTGGTCGTGGGTGTGGAGTTTCTGCAGGGAGAGGACGTGGGGCTTCTGTGCCTGCTGGGGGCACCAGTGACTCAGCATCCCCCAGTTTTACCAGGGAACAGTCCTTTATGCGCAGCTTTGTAGGAGCTCGCCGTAGCCCACTGCTGTGGGAGGACCAAATTGAAGCCATTTTCGGATAGATGCCAGCTAACACATTGACTTCAATTAGCTTCAGATCCTCTCAGGTCCTGAGCACGGAAGAGCACCCATCTGTCTTTTCACCACCTGCCAAATTGCCCAGGCAGTCAGAGAGCCCTGGACAGGAGCCATCTCTACTTCTGTTCTCTGAATTTCTTGGCTTGGAAAGAGGGGGCCAGCCAAGCAGCATTCTAGAATTTGAAGAAGAGGTAGTTTGCGGTGATGCGCAACAGCTTTGTCTCTCTGAATCTGAAGAGGCGGGTGGGCCAGTGCCTATGGTCAGCACACATCAGTACATATCTGATGATGAGACTCAGGTGCCACTTTCTGGTGTGTACTGTGCTGTCAAGACTACCCAGGAGAAGAAGTTGTTGGAAGAGGGTAGTGTAGATGATGAGGTCCTTGACCCATCATGGCGTGAGGTACAGGAAGGTGGTGGGAGCAGCTCTGAGGAAGAGATTCCCCGAATGGCCAAAAAAGGAGGGGGAGGGAGGGGGCAGACTTGGTTGCCTGTAGCCTCCACTTCGGCACCCATTAGGAGCATGCATATTCGAAAACCCAAAACGGGCGCTCCCAAGACTTGCAGTGCCTGGTCCTTTTTTGACACAGTTGCAGATGACATTTGCTTTATCAAAAGCAAGCTGTGTAATCAGAAAGTGAAGAAAAGGAAAAGTGTCAGCAACCTCAATACCACAAATATGTGGAAACATGTGCAGACCAAGCACGTGGTGGAGTTACAAAGACACACTGAAGACCTAGGCCAAGCTACAGCACCACCTACCACCTCTTCAGCTCGTGTTGTAGCCTCTTTCTCCAGCTCACAAACAGCTGATTTGGCTTCCTCACAGGATTGCCATGGAAGAACCTCTGGCACTGTTGTACAGAGACACAGTATCATTCAACCCACAGCACCACGTCCCCTGTCATCCTCACACTCCCAGGCCAGTCTACAGCCATCGATAGCACAGGCATGGGAGAAAAGGCACCCATACTCGGCAAACAACCCCCGAGCACAGGCTCTAAATGCTGGCATTGCAAAACTACTGTCCCTTGAAATGCTGTCATTCAAGCTGGAGGAGACTGACACCTTCTGTAACTTCATGGCATTTGCAGTCCCACAATACATCGTGCCCAGCCGCTTTTATTTCAGCAGGCAAGCTGTCCCTGCCCTGCAAAAGCATATGGAGGGAAAAATTAAACATTCGCTACTAAACGCCATCAGTAGCAAGGTCCAACTGACCACCGATGCGTGGACCAGTAAGCATGGACAGGGACGATACCTTTCCCTCACTGCCCATTGGGTAAATGTTGTGGAGCCGGATACAGATCATGAGAGTGGCGCTGTACGTGTTCTGCCAACTCCAAGGATTGCAGGAATCCAGTCTGTACACATTGACTCCTCCTCGTACTCCAGTTGCTCTGAATCAGCGCTGCAGGAGCCGTCACGGTCTACCTCCACATGGACCCATGAACGCTTACCTGTTACAACCGATATGAGCACAGCCGTGGCAAAAGGTCAACATGCCATATTGAAATTAATTTCTTTGGGGAATCGAAGCCACACAGTGCAGGAGCTCTGGAATGCCATCAAGCAGCAGAGCGAGTGGTTTGTGCTAGCAAATCTCCAGCCAGGCATGGTAGTTTGTGACAATGGCCGAAATCTGGTGGCAGCTCTGGGCCTAGGCAACCTCACTCACATCCCATGTCTGGCACATGTGCTCAACTTGTTCATGCAGAGTTTTTTTAGGGACTATCCGGATCTTGATGCACTGCTGCACAAGGTCCGCATAGAGTGCGCTCACTTGCAGGGTTCTAGCATAGCAAGATCGCGCATTGCAGCTCTGCAGCGCCGATTCCGCCTTCCGAAACATCGCATCATATGTGACCTACCCACCAGGTGAAATTCAACTTTACATATGTTGGAGAGGTTGTGTGAGCAGCAGGCAGCAGTAATGGAGTACCAGCTGCATCAGGCGCAAACAGGTTGCACTGCGCACTGTTCACACTTCACCACCACTGAGTGTGCCTCTATGAAGGACATCTGTCACGTTTTGCGTGCCTTTGATGATTCCATGTGGATGGCGAGTGCCGATGATGCACTAGTCAGCATGACTCTCCCCCTTATCTGCCTGCTTAAAAAAACACTGCAAGCACTAAGGGAGGAGGTTTTGGAAGAGGTGGAGGATGAGAAGTCACAAATGCCATCTGCTTCTGGACAGTCTGCGCAACGTGGTTCCTCACATAGGCCTAGGCAGGGGACACTTTGTGAGGAGGATGAGGAGGAGTAAATGGAGGAGAAAGACATCTGTCCAGAGGAGGGAGGTACACAATGCTCTAGTAGTCAGTAAGTAGAGCGAGGATGGGGTGATGCAGAGCAGGTAGAGATCGCACCTCAAGCAGCGGACAGCGTTTCTTGGCCAGTTGGCAGTCTGCAGCACATGGTTGATTTCATGCTGCAGTGTCTGAGAAACGACCGCCGCATCGCCCACATTCTCAACACTGCTGAATATTGGGTGTCCACCCTCCTAGATCCTCGCTACCGAGACAACTTACAAAGCCTCATAACACCGTTGAACCGAGAGCGTAAAATGAAGGAGTACCAAGACGCACTGGTGCATTCCATCATGTTTTCCATTAACCCCGAGAGCAGTGCTGCTAGTGCTTTACAAATCAGCTCAGTGTGTCGAGACAGTGGAGGAAGCTCTGTGCAAAGAGGGAGCAGAAGCAGCGCCTCAGCACAAGGCAAGACCAGTATGGCCCAAATGTGGCAAAGTTTTGTGTCCCCGCCACAAATGTCTACACCATCACAGACGGCTTCAGTCAGCAGGAGGCAACGTTTCCGTCAGATGGTGACAGACTACATGTCTTGCCCTCTCAGTGTACTCCCAGATGGCTCTTCCAACTTCAAGTTTTGGGTCTCTAAGCTGGATACATGGCCAGAGCTTAGCCAGTATGCATTGGAGGTGCTGGCTTGCCCTGCTGCTAGTGTACTATCAGAAAGCATCTTTAGTGCCGCAGGTGGTGTACTAACAGGCCGTCGCATGCGACTATCCTCCGATAACGTTGACCGGCTTACTTTTCTGAAAATGAACAAGGCCTGGATCTCGCAGGAATTTGCCAGTCCTCTTCCAGATTAAATGATTGGTTGGCAACAGTATCCATGTCTCCTGTTGTGTTCATGTTTCTACCACCTGAACTATAATCCCTGGCTCCAACACCGCCAGTTGCTGCTCAGAAGTGCCATCTGCACAGTCAACACTTGCTCCTGTGTTATTGGGGTTTAGTAACGTCAGCTGATCCCCTGCTGTGTGTCCGGCAATTTCTCCTGCTCTGTCCACATTCACACTACTACTGATTTTAAACTTGCTCCAATTAGGCCTCTGCCTCCACTCTGTTTCTAGCATTTACCCTGAGCTCCAGCACTGCCAGCTGTTTCCCGGCAGTGTCTTTGGCACGGTTACTCCTTCCTGCCCAACCTGGTTCCAGCACGCCAGCTGTTTCCGGTAGTGTCAACATCACTTTTCCTACAATACATTGTCCTGTTGTGTTGCAGTCGGGTTCGCCGACTCTATGGTGCCTGCAGTTTAGGTGCTTCCTATGTGGGCTGCAGGATCTGGCAATGAAGGCTGGTTCCGTAGTGCCAATAGGACAAGCATTCCCTGTAGGACTGTGGGTTTCGGTAACTACAGCCGGCTCGTGGCCTTGCAACTTTTTTTTCACGTGTACCTTCTGCTGCCTATCTGAGTTCCAGTACCATTAGCTGGTTCTTTGGAAGTCAATCTTGAATATGTCCCCCTGGGTTCCAGTAACATCAGCTGGTTCCAGGCAGTGCCTTTGGATTTGGTGCCTCCTTCTCAGTATCCGAGTTCCACCAATGTCTGCTGGTCCTTGGTAGTGCTTTCTGGCAGAGGAACCTCCTGCTTAGTAACCGAGTTCCAGTTCAATCAGCTGGTCCTCGGTAGTTCCATTGGCTCTTGTACCTTCTGCTACCCATCCTGGTTCCAGTACCATCAGCTGGTTCTTTGCAGTTCCTCAGCCTTCTTGTACCTTCTGCTTCATTTCCAAGTTCAAGCTTTTTGAAATGGTTTTTGGTATTCACTCTGGATCTCCCTGACGACGACCCTAAAGACGATGACCCTGAAGACCACCCCAAAGAAGACGATGACCCCGAAGATGACGACCCTGAAAACGATGACCCTGAAGACCACCCCGAAGACGATGACCCCTAAAGACAATGACACTGAAGACCACCCCGAAGAAGACGACGACCCTGAAGACCACACCGAAGAAGACAACGACCCCAAAGATGCTATTCCATTTGATTGTAAGGGCTGTGTAAGGGCTATTTGACCAAGAAGCAGAGTGATGGAGTGCTACGCCAGATGACCTGGCCTCCACAGTCACCAGACCTGAACCCAATCGAGATGGTTTGGGTTGAGATGGATCGCAAAGTGAAGGCAAAAGGGCCAACAAGTGCTAAGCATCTCTGGGAACTCCTTCAAGATTGTTGGAAGACCATTCCCGGTAACTACCTCTTGAAGCTAATCAAGAGAATGCCAAGAGTGTGCAAAGCAGTCATCAAAGCAAAAGGTGGCTACTTTGAAGAACCTAGAATATAAGACATAATTTCAGGTGTTTCACACTTTTTTGTTAAGTATATAATTCCACGTGTTAATTCATAGTTTTGATGCCTTCAGTGTGAATGTACAATTTTCATAGTCATGAAAATACAGAAAAAACTTTAAATGAGAAGGTGTGTCCAAACATTTGGTCTGTACTGTACGTACATGACAGCTTATACTCAAATGTCAACAAGCAGGTGCAATGATATCATGAGTCCCAGATGTCTGAACCCGCGGGTAAGTAAAACTTGTCAGCTCCTACTGTATGTAATGTTCAGCGTGGCTGTAAGATCATCTTGTACTATGTTCATCTGTGAGTTATTGCACATTTCCTTAGATGAATCGACCTAATGATGAACAGCAGGCAGATATATTGTACTGTGACTGCTTACAGTCTTCGCAAGTTTTTTTTCACACGTTTAGTATTTAATCAGTATTTTTCATCAGTACTTATATCCCAAAACTAGGAGTGTCTATAAAACACCGTACAGGTGTAAAGCTTTCATTACAGTTTATCTCTGATTGTTCCACTCCTGGTACAAACACTGATGAAAAATACTGACCAAATACTGTCGTGTAAGTGAGCCCTAATACAGAGTTGCATTTGTATTGAAATTACTGTATAAGTATTTTAAACAAAACACAGATCTGTTGTAGCCATGTGCAATTTATAACTGGCCAAAATAGATGGTCATGGTCTTACTGTAAGTATGTAAGGAGTAGTGTTGAGCATTCCGATACTGCAAGTATCGGGTATCGGCCGATATTCATGGTATCAGAATTCCGATACTGAGTACTTTTACAATATCGAATACCGGAATCGGAAGTTCCCATAATGCTATGAGCCAGTTTGATTTAATTGAGCCAATGAGGAATCCTAAGAAGTGTGGGCACATCCTGTTATGCATGTTAGGCATGTAACTACTGGCATGGCTGTGATTGGCTGCTGAAATGATGTCATGATGCACTATAAAAGCCGCCGCCACCAATTTGGGTTCACTCTGCTGTTAATTCAGATAGGGACAGGACGCTGCTGTTCTAACTGAGGGACAGTTTGAGATAGCGATTTGCTTCATTGTGCTTTACCCAGGCTACTGTAACAACCACTGTGTGAGAACCTTTTTTTTGCCTTGCAGCGCTGTTCACGGCTGTCTGCAAGGTCTCTGTGTGTGTGAGTGCAGCTCACACTGTAGTGTGTTCTGCAGCCACATCTGGTTGTAGTTCCCTCAGCGTGCGTCACTGCCTCATACTGTTACATTGTCCTATTTTGCATTTGTGCTGCTGCACATTTTTGCTGATTTCTCCTATTACTAGTGTGTTTCCATCCGTATCCAGCTAGATAGCGTGCAAACACTATATAGGAGTAGATAGAGGAGCTTTTCTGCAGCCTTGCAGCGCCGTTCATGGCTGTCTGCAAGGTCTGTGTGTGTGAGTGCAGCTCTCGCTACAGTGCGTTCTGCAGCCACATCTGGTTGTAGTCCACTCAGCGTGCATCACTGCCTCATACATTGTCCTTTTTTCATTAGTGCAGCCCATTTTTCCAGAGTTCTCCTATTAGTGGTGTGTTTCCATCCATATCCAGCTAGATTGCGTGCACTATATAGCAGTAGATAGAGGAGCCTTTCTGCCGCCTTGTGCCCTGCAGCCCCAGCCAGATTAGTATTAGCCTACTTTTTGGAGCCTCATCTATTCGATTGTAAGTTACCTTCCTGCATTGTAATAGCTACAAAAAGTTTGTGATACTATCGGTTTTACATCTTTGGGCACATCCATTTTTTTGGGTCCAAAAAAAAGCCTAAATAAAATTCACCAATCACCCAACACTCCACTTTACAATTGTGTAGGCCACAATACCTCATATTAAAGTCTAGTACACACTTTATAAAATCAGCGTTTCTTATATCTGTTAGCAGCTGTTCAGGAATAAGCACACTAAGCCTTTAGTACTTTTCTGCCTATCTTTTTCAGTCTACCAAAATGAAGAAGGCAGGGAGTAAGGCACATAGTCGTGGGCGTGGAGTTTTTGCAGGGAGAGGACGTGGGGATTCTGTGCCTGCTGCGGACACCAGTGACTCAGCATCCCCCAGTTTTACCAGGGAACAGTCCTTTATGCGCAGCTTTGTAGGAGCTCGCTGTACCCCACTGCTGCGGGACGAGCAAACTGAAGTCGTTGTTGGATGGATGGCAGCTAACGCATCGACTTAAATTAGTGCCACATCCTCTCATGTCCAGGGCACTGAAGAGCACCCAACTGTCTCTTCACCACCTGCCAAATTGCCCAGGCAGTCAGAAAGGCCAGGACAGGAGCCATATCTACTTCTGTTCTCTGAATCTCTTGGCTTGGAAAGAGGGGGCCAGCCAAGCAGCATTGGAGAAATGGAAGAAGAGGCCATATGCAGTGATGCGCAACTGCTTTGTCTCTCTGAATCTGAAGAGGCGGGTGGGCCAGTAGCTATGGTCAGCACACGTCAGTACGCATCTGATGATGAGACTGACGAGACTACCCAGGAGAAGCCGTTGTTGGAAGAGGGTAGTGTAGATGATGAGGTCCTTGACCCATCATGGCGTGAGGTACAGGAAGGTGGTGGGAGGAGCTCTGAGGAAGAGATTTCCCGAACGGCCCAAAAAGGAGGGAGAGGGAGGGGCAGACTGGGTTGCCTGTAGCCTCCACTTCGGCACCCATTAGTAGCATGCCTCTTCCAAAACCCAAAATGGGCGCTCCCAAGACTTGCAGTGCCTGGTTCTTTTTTGACACAGTTGCAGATGACATTTGCTTTGTCAAATGCAAGCTGTGTCATCAGAAAGGAAAAAGAGGGAAAAGTGTCAGCAACCTCAATACCACAAATACAGTATGTGGAAACATGTGCGGACCAAGCATGTGATGGAGTTACAAAAGCACACTGAAGACCTAGGCCAACCTACAGTGCCACCTACCAGCTCCTCAGCTCGTGTTGTAGCCTCTTCCTCCAGCTCACACACAGCTGGTTTGGCTTTCTTACAGGATCGCCATGGAAGAACCTCTGGCACTGTTGTACAGAGACACAGTGTCATTCCACCCACAGCACCACGTTCCCTGTCATCCTCACACTCCCCGCCCAGTCTACAGCCATCGGTAGCACAGGATTGGGAGAAAAGGCGGCCATTCTTGGCAAACCACACCCGAGCACAGGCTCTGAATGCTGGCATTGCAAAACTACTGTCCCTTGAAATGCTCTCATTCAGGGTGGTCGAGACTTACACCTTCCGTAACTTCATGGCATTGGCAGTCCCACAATACATTGTGCCCAGCTGCTTTTATTTAAGCAGGTAAGCCGTCCCTGCCCTGCAAAAGCATGTGGTGGGAAATATTAAACACTAGATTGCGGCCCGATTCTAACGCATCGGGTATTCTAGAATATGCATGTCCCTGTAGTATATGGACAATGATGATTCCAGAATTCGCGGCAGACTGTGCCCGTCGCTGATTGGTCGAGGCAACCTTTATGACATCATCATCGCCATGGCAACCATTATGACATCATCGTCGCTGTGCCCGTTGCTGATTGGTCGAGGCCGCCAGGCCTCGACCAATCAGAGACGCGGGATTTCTACATCTGGCGGCCTCGACCAATCAGAGACCCGGGATTTCCAGGACAGACAGACAGACAGACAGACAGACAGACGGAAAAACCCTTAGACAATTATATATATAGATGCGCTACTAAACGCCATCAGTAGCAAGGTCCACCTGACCACCAATGCGTGGACTAGTCACTATGGACAAGGACGATACCTTTACCTCACTGCCCATTGGATTGGGTAAATGTTGTGGAGCTGGGTACAGATCGTGAGAGTGGCGCTCTACGTGTTCTACCAACTCCAAAGATTGCAGGAATCCAGTCTGCACACATTGACTCCTCCTCATACTAGGGTTCCTCAGAATCAGCGCTGCAGGAGCCGTCACGGTCTACCTCCACATGGACCCATGAACACTTACCTGTTATGACCGATATGAGCACAGCCATGGCCAAACGTCAACAGGCCATATTGAAATTGATTTCTTTGGGGAATTGAAGCCACACAGCGCAGGAGCTCTGGAGTGCCATCAAGCAGGAGAGCGACGTGTGGTTTGTGCCAGCGAATCTCTAGCCAGGCAAGGTAGTGTGTGACAATGGCCGAAATCTGGTGGCAGCTCTGGGCCTAGGAGTTTTTTTAGGGACTATCCGGAACTTGATGCACTGCTGCACAAGGTCCGCTTAGAGTGCGCTCACTTGCGGCGTTCCAGCATGGCAATATCACGCATTGCAGCTCTGCAGCGCCAATTCCACCTTCCGGAACATCGCATCATATGTGACCTACCCACCAGGTGGAATTCAGCGTTATACTGTATATGTTGGAGAGGTTGTGAGAGCAGCAGGCAGCAGTAATGGAGTACCAGCTGCATCAGTCTTCACCACCACTGAGTGGGCCACTATGAAGGACATCAGCCAGGTTTTGCGTGTCTTCGATGATTCCACATGGATGGCGAGTGCAGATGATGCACTAGTCAGCATGACTATCTCCCTTATCTGTCTGCTTGAAAAAACACTGCAAGCGCTAAGGGAGGAGGTTGTGGAAGAGGTGGAGGATGAGGAGTCACAAATGCCATCTGCTTCTGGACAGTCTGCACAACGTGGTTCCTCACAAAGGCCTAGGCAGGGGACACTTTCTGAGGAGGATGAGGAGCAGTCAATGAAGGAGGAAGACATCTGTCCAGCGGAGGGAGTACACAATGCTCTAGTAGTCAGTATTTAGAGTGAGGGTGGAGTGATGCAGAGTAGGCAGAGATCACACCTCAATCAGGGGACAGCGTTTCTTGGCCAGTTGGCAGTCTGCAGCACATGGTTGATTTCATGCTGCAGTGCCTGAGAAACGACCGCCGCATCGCCCACATTCTCAACACGGCTGATTATTGGGTGTCCACCCTCCTAGATCCTCGCTACCGGGACAACTTACAAAGCCTCATAACACCGTTGAACCAGGAGTGTAAAATGAGTACCAAGACACACTGGTGCATTCCATCATGGTCTCCATTCCAACCGAGAGCAGTGCTGCTAGTGCTTTACAAAGCAGCTCAGTGCGTCGAGGCAGTGGGGGAAGCTCTGTGCAAAGAGGGAGCAGAAGCAGTGCCTCAGCACAAGGCAAGACCAGTATGGCCCAAATGTGGCAAAGTTTTGTGTGCCCGCCACAAATGTCTACACCATCACAGAAGGCTCCAGTCAGCAGGAGGCAACGTTTCCGTCAGATGGTGACAGACTACATGTCTTGCCCTCTCAGTGTACTCCCAGATGGCTCTTCCCCCTTCAAGTTTTGGGTCTCTAAGCTGGATACATATCCAAAGCTTAGCCAGAATGCATTGGAGGTGCTGGCTTGCCCTGCTGCCAGTGTATTATCGGAAAGCGTCTTTAGTGCCGCAGGTGGTGTACTAACAGACCGTCGCATGCGACTATCCTTCGATAACGTTGAGCGGCTTACTTTTCTGAAAATAAACAAGGTCTGGGGGGAACGTGGTCATCTGGCTGACGGTTAAGTATGAAAAAGAGGCTTTTCGCCAGCTGAGAGATCGTGAAGCATACCCCCCCCTGTCGTGCAATCCATTACCCAATTTCTCAAACGAGTTGTTTGAGATTTTGGATCAGGCCCTGGCACGGGGTATCATATCAAAAAAAGTGTTTGAAGGCCAGCTTGTTGAGTTTCCGGTAGTCTCTACCTTTTACCTTCTGCCGAAGGTACATAAGGACCCAGTGTCACCCCCGGGGCGTCCGATTGTCTCGGGCATGGGGGGGCTTTGCGACCCCGTTTGTAAGTTCATTGAACATTATTTGCATCCTTTGGTGGAGTTGCTTCCCTCCTATCTCCGGGACACTACGGACGTCCTGGGGAAACTGGATGGCATTATTTTGGAGCCCGATATGATCTTTGCAACTATTGACGTAGAATCTCTCTACACCAGCATCCAACATGGAGATGGCTTGGAGGCGGCTGAGTTTATTCTGGGTATGAGTAACCTGGACCCCTTGATGCAAGCCCTGATCCTGGAACTATTACAGTTTGTCTTAACACATAATTTCTTTTTATTCAAGGATCGATATTTTTTACAAAAACGTGGCACTGCCATGGGCGCGGCGTGTGCGCCCTCGTACGCTAACCTCTTTCTCGGACTCTGGGAGAGGGAGGTTTTTGGGGGGGGCACGCACGCCGCTTCCCATGTGCAGTGCTGGTACCGATATATCGACGATGTGTTGATGATCTGGCAGGGTCCCGAGCCGGCCCTCTTGGACTTCATCTGCGAGCTTAACCAGAATGACCGTAATATCAGGCTGACCCACAGAATAGCAATTGGGGATATTGATTTTCTTGATATTAAAATAATGAGGTGTAATGATGGTGTAATACAGACCGACGTTTTCCGAAAGGAGACGTCTGTCAACGTCCTCTTGCACTCGACTTCGGCACATACGCGGTCCACGATACGGGCGATACCAGTGGGCCAGTTCCTCAGAATGAAGAGGATTTGCTCTGCGGATGAGGTCTTTGAGAGGCAGGCTCGGGACCTTGTTGGACGGTTCCAGGATCGGGGCTATAGTAATAGGGCCATCAAGAAAGGGTATTTACGTGCCAGGAGCGCACCCAGAAATCAGCTGCTTCGTAGACTCCCTAGATCTGTCTCCACTAGAAAATCACAGCCATTAAGATTTATCTCCACCTATAACAATAGGTGGGAGGAGGTTCGGGAAATTCTACAGAAGCACTGGTCAATCCTAAAAACGGAACCCACCCTCAATAAGATCTTGCCTGACCGCCCCCTCCTCACTGCGAGAAGGGGGAAAAATCTAAAAGACCAGTTGGTAAGGAGCCATTATACTCCTGCCCCGTCTAGAATTTTCGGATCAGGACCACAGAGATGGGGGTGTTTTCCGTGGGGCTCGTGTAAAGCCTGTAGTAATATCATCAGAGCCACTAACTTTTCGGCGGCGGGGGGAGGTAGGGACTATCGAATCACAAGCTATATATCTTGTAGCACCACGTTTGTGGTATATTACGCCACTTGTGCGTGTAATTTGATTTACGTTGGCCTCACGTCACGGGAACTCCGTGTCAGGGTCCGTGAGCACATCAGGGGTATTCTAGCAGCAAGGATGTGCCTGATGTCTCGGAGCTTAATACCATTCCGAGACATTTCAGGATACATCATACGTGCAATCCGGCATCTTTCAAGGTGCGCGGTATTGATAGGGTTCACGCTGGCAGTAGAGGTGGTGATCTTAAATGGATCCTGGCACAAATTGAGTGCCGATGGATTATTTCGTTAGGCACCATGGTCCACAATGGACTGAGTGAGCAGGTGTCTTTTGTCCCCTTCCTATAGACGTGTGGGGGGTTTTCGCTGTGTTTTCGCCGTTCTGCTCTGTCATTCACTATTTTTATTGTTCTGTGTTTTTAATCATTGTTCTGTTCTCTTTTTTTCTATTTAGTTTGTTATTTTATATTCACACTCATTTCTTGGTGATTCGACCCAATTGGTACGGAACAGACAGCCGAGTGGCTGACACATTCTTGGAAGACACCATCTGGAAGTTATGTGGCATCCTTTTACTGATACGGCATCTCCCCATATGATAATACATGGAAGTTTAAAAAATGGAATTTGGGACATCCTACCATTTCGGATTTGTTGTTTACAGTAGCAATGTCCACTTCCTCCTGGGTATATCGCCGTGCGGGATTTTGTTTGTCTCTTAATTGTTACAAATTACCTGTTTTTGCGGTGCCAGCGTATCTTCCCTTCCTTAACCCCTTAAGCCCCGAGGGTGGTTTGCACGTTAATGACCGGGCCAATTTTTACAATTCTGACCACTGTCCCTTTATGAGGTTATAACTCTGGAACGCTTCAACGGATCTTGGCGATTCTGACAATGTTTTCTCGTGACATATTGTACATCATGTTAGTGGTAAAATTTCTTCGATAAAACCTGCGCTCATTTGTGAAAAAAATGGAAATTTGGCGAAATTTTTGAAAATTTCGCAATTTTCCAACTTTGAATTTTTATGCAATTAAATCACAGAGATATGTCACACAAAATACTTAATACGTAACATTTCCCTCATGTCTACTTTACATCAGAATAATTTTGGAACCAAAATTTTTTTTTTGTTAGGGAGTTATAAGGGTTAAAAGTTGACCAGCAATTTCTCATTTTTACAACACCATTTTTTTTTAGGGACCACATCTCATTTGAAGTCATTTTGAGGCATCTATATGATAGAAAATAACCAAGTATGACACCATTCGAAAAACTGGACCCCTCAAGGTGCTCAAAACCACATTCAAGAAGTTTATTAACCCTTCAAGGGTTTCACAGGAATTTTTGGAATGTTTAAATAAAAATGAATATTTAACTTTTTTTCACACAAAATTTATTTCAGCTCCAATTTGTTTTATTTTACCAAGGGTAACAGGAGAAAATGGACCCCAAAAGTTGTTATATAATTTGTCCTGAGTACGTTAATACCCCATATGTGGGGATAAACCACTGTTTGGGCGCATGGCAGAGCTCGGAAGGAAAGGAGCGCCATTTGACTTTTCAATGCAAAATTGACTGGAATTGAGATGGGACGCCATGTTGCATTTGGAGAGCCCCTGATGTGCCTAAACATTGAAACCCCCCACAAGTGACACCATTTTGGAAAGTAGACCCCTTAAGGAACTTATCTAGATGTGTGGTGAGCACTTTGACCCACCAAGTGCTTCATAGAAGTTTATAATGCAGAGCCGTAAAAATAAAAAATCATATTTTTTCACAAAAATGATCTTTTTGCCCCCAATTTTTTATTTTCCCAAGGGTAAGAGAAGAAATTGGACCACAAAAGTTGTTGTGCAATTGGTCCTGAGTACGCTGATACCCCATATGTGGGTGTAAACCATTGTTTGGGCGCATGGCAGAGCTCGGAAAGGAAGGAGCGCCATTTGACTTTTCAATGCAAAATTGACTGGAATTGAGATGGGACGCCATGTTGCGTTTGGAGAGCCCCTGATGTGCCTAAACATTGAAACCTCCCACAAGTGACACCATTTTGGAAAGTAGACCCCCTAAGGAACTTATCTAGATGTGTTTTGAGAGCTTTGAGCCCCCAAGTGTTTCACTACAGTTTATAACGCAGAGCCGTGAAAATAAAAATTCTTTTTTTTTCACAAAAATGATTTTTTAGTCCCCAGTTTTCTATTTTCACAAGGGTAACAAGATAAAATGGACCCCAAAGGTTGTTGTCCAATTTATCCTGTGTACGCTGATACCCCATATGTGGGGGGCAAGCACTGTTTGGGCGCATGGCAGAGCTCGGAAGGGAAGGAGCGCCATTTGGAATACAAACTTAGATGGATTGGTCTGCAGGCGTCACATTGCATTTGCAGAGCCCCTGATGTACCCAAACAGTAGAAACCCCCCACAAGTGACCCCATATTGGAAACTAGACCCCCCAAGGAACTTATCTAGATGTGTTGTGAGAACTTTGAACCCCCAAGTGTTTCACTACAGTTTATAACGCAGAGCCGTGAAAATAAAAATTCTTTTTTTTTTTTCACAAAAATGATTTTTTAGCCCCCAGTTATGTATTTTCACAAGGGTAACAGGATAAATTGGACCCCAAAAGTTGTTGTCCAATTTGTCCTGAGTACGCTGATACCCCATATGTGGGGGGGGGGAAGCACTGTTTGGGCGCATGGCAGAGCTCGGAAGGGGAGGAGCACCATTTGGAATACAGACTTAGATGCATTGGTCTGCAGGCGTCACGTTGCATTTGCAGAGCCCCTGATGTACCCAAACAGTACAAACCCCCCACAAGTGACCCCATGTTGGAAACTAGACCTCCCAAGGAACCTATCTAGATGTGTTGTGAGAACTTTGAACCCCCAAGTGTTTCACTGCAGTTTACAACGCAGAAATGCGAAAATAAAAAAAATCTTATTTTTCCCACAAAAATGATTTTTAGCCCCCCACATTTTTATTTTCCCAAGGATAACAAGAGAACTTGGACCCCAAAAGTTGTTGTCCAATTTGTCCTGAGTACGCTGATACCCCATATGTTGGGGTAAACCCCTGTTTGCGCGCACCGGAGAGCTCGGAAGGGAAGGAGCACTGTTTGACTTTTTCAACGCAGAATTGGCTGGAATTGAGATCGGACGCCATGTCGCGTTTGGAGAGCCCCTGATGTGCCTAAACAGTGGAAACTCCCCAATTCTACCTGAAACCCTAACCCTAACACACCCCTAACCCTAATCCCAATGGTAACCCTAACCACACCCCTAACCCTGACACACCCCTAATTCTAATCCCAACCCTAATCCCAACCGTAAATATAATCCAAACCCTAACCCTAACTTTAGCCCCAACCCTAACCCTAACTTTAGCCCCAACCCTAACCCTAACTTTAGCCCCAACCCTAACCCTAACTTTAGCTCCAACCCTAACCCCAACCCTAAACCTAGCCCCAACCCTAACCCTAGCCCTAACCCTAGCCCCAACCCTAGCCCCAACCCTAGCCCCAACCCTAAGCCTAACTTTAGCCCCAACCCTAACCCTAACTTTAGCCCCAACCCTAACCCTAACTTTAGCTCCAACCCTAACCCCAACCCTAACCCTAGCCCTAACCCTAGCCCTAACCCTAGCCCCAACCCTAACCCTAGCCCTAACCCTAGCCCTAACCCTAACCCTAGCCCTGATGGGAAAATGGAAATAAATACATTTTTTTCATTTTATTATTTTTCCCTAACTAAGCGGGTGATGAAGGAGGGTTTGATTTACTTTTATAGCGTTTTTTATATCAGATTTTTATGATTGGCAGCCGTCACACACTAAAATACGCTTTTTTTATAGCAAAAAAGTTTTTGCGTCTCCACATTTTGAGACCTATAATTTTTCCATATTTTGGTCCACAGAGTCATGTGAGGTCTTGTTTTTTGCGGGACGAGTTGACGTTTTTATTGGTAACATTTTTGGACACGTGACAGTTTTTGATCACTTTTTAATCCGATTTTTGTGAGGCAGAATGACCAAAAACCAGCTATTCATGAATTTCTTTTGGGGGAGGCGTTTATACCGTTCCGTGTTTGGTAAAGTAGATGAAGCAGTTTTATTCGTCGGGTCAGTACGATTACAGCGATACCTCATTTATATTATTTTTTTATGTTTTGGCGCTTTTATACGATAAAAGCTATTTTATAGAAAAAATAATTATGTTGGCATCGCTTTATTCTCAGGAGTATAACTTTTTAATTTTTTTGCTTATTATGCTTTGTGGTGGCTCGTTTTTTGCGGGACAAGATGTCGTTTTCAGCAGTATCATGGTTATTTATATCCGTCTTTTTGATCGCGTGTTATTCCACTTTTTGTTCGGCGGTATGATAATAAAGCGTTGTTTTTTGGCTCGTTTTTTTTTTTTTCTTATGGTGTTCACTGAAGCGGTTAACTAGTGGGACAGTTTTATAGGTTGGGTCGTTACGGACGTGGCGATATTAAATATGTGCACTTTTATTGTTTTTTGGGGGTTTTTTTTAGAGAAAGAAATGTATTTATGGGAATAATATTTTTTTATTTATTTATTTATTTAGTAATTTTTTTTTTTTTTTTTTTACACATGTGGAAATTTTTTTTTTTAACTTTTTTACTTTGTCCCAGGGGGGGACATCACAGATCGCCGATCTTACAGTTTGCATAGCACTCTGTAAGATCCGCGATCTCACTGACATCGCTGCAGGCTTACAGAGCTGCAGGCGACCCGGAAGTGCTCCCTGCAGGACCCAGATGCAGCCCCGCGGCCATTTTGGATCCGGGGACTGCAGGGAGAAGACGCTCGGTACACGGTGAGTACATCACTGTGTACCGATCGTCTCAGGGAAGCACGCAGGGAGCCCCCTCCCTGCGCGATGCTTCCCTGTACCGCCGGCACATCGCGATCATGTTTGATCGTGGTGTGCTGGGGGTTAATGTGCCGGGAGCGGTCCGTGACCGCTCCTGGCACATAGTGCCGGATGTCAGCTGCGATAGTCAGCTGACACCCGGCCGCGATCGGCCACGCTCCCCCCGTGAGCGCGGCCGATCGCATATGACGTACTATCCCATCACCGGGAATTAATTCCCAGTTCACCTGGACGGGATAGTACCCGTCATATGGGATTAAGGGGTTAATATGGCCGCCGGGGTGTTGCGCCTGCGCTGTGGATCCTCAGCCGTGCCGCGCCTCCACAAGGCTTCCTAAACAGCGACGCCCAGATCTGGTGACGTCACGAGGGATTTCCCTCTGCTCTGGGCACCGCTGGGAAGGCCGGAAGTGGCGTGGCGCCGGTTGTTGGACCCGCCTATGCACGCTGCAGCGCTCCTGCGCCTTATTTGTCTCAGCTGCAGTATTGATATAAAAACCGGGCTTTTTTGTCAGAAGCCACACAGCCCCCCGAGGAAGCACTTATAACGCGAAACGCGCGTCGGGGCTTTCGGTGGGACAGTCCACACTGGTGTCTGCGCACATGGGTAAGCAGTAGGCAGATCTAGGGGTGTATTTTTATGGTGCAGTACTATTTGGGCAGGTTGCAATATGGGTGAGCGCTTATAAGGGCAGGGTTATCCCCACTATAGGGTTACTGGTTCTATTTAACCCCTTGGCCCTTTCTGCTACCACCCGACTCATGCACATACAACTTTTGGCACTTTATTATTAACCTGTTGTTATTTGTTACATTTTTCCCTTATCATGTTCTCGCTGCTCCTTTACTTTGGTTTATGTGCGCACTCCGGTGTGAATGTCCTTTAGTGTCATACACCTTATCCTCAATATGCACTGTTGTACTTTCTTGTATTTTTGTTAATAAAGTTATTGATTTTATATTTAAAATTGATTATATTGTATTTTTCGTATATGGGGCATTATGCTCTTTGATGTTTATAGGTTTATATTATAGGGGAGTTTTGCCCCCCTTTTCCCCTGTTGGAGTGCAATGGGCATGTCCTATAGAAGGGACCATTCTATTTGGTATTACGTCCTTAGGTTTGGTTTTTGTTATAAAGGTCTGGATCTCACAGCATTTTGCCAGTCCTCTTCCAGATTAAATGATTGGTTGGCAACAGTATCCAGGTCTCCTGTTTTGTTCATGTTTCTACCACCTGAACTTTCATCCCTGGGCTCCAACACTGCCAATTGCTGCTCAGAAGTGCCATCTGCACAGTCAAAATTGCTGCCGTGTTATTGGGGTTCAGTAACGGCAGCTGCTCCCCTTCTGTGTATCCGGCAATTTCTCCTGCTCCGTCCACTCTCACACTACAACAGATAGTAAACTTGCTCCAATTAGGCCTCAGCCTACACTCAGTTTCTAGCATTGACTCTGGGCTCCAACACCGCCAGTTGCTGCTCAGAAGTGCTGTCTGCACAGTCAACACTTGCTCCTCTGTTATTGGGGTTCAGTAACGCCAGCTGCACCCCTGCTGTGTATCCGGCAAATTGTCCTGCTCAGTCCACACTCACACTATTACAGATATTAAAGGGAGCCTGTCACCCTTCCCCAGGCGTTTGTAACTAAAAGAGCCACCTTGTGCAGCACTAATGCTGCATTTGGACAAGGTGGCTCTTTTAGTTATGCTCCTTGCACATGCTGAACTAAACACTTATAAAATGTGCCCCCTCATACCGTGAAACCATCCCGGAGGCGGGACTTTCCTTCCTAATCAGATGCATTCATACCCCTTTGGCGCCGGGTGCCGCCTCCTGAGTGTTGTTTGAATCTGTCACGGAGCCTGTGCTGTTATGTTATCCCTTGGCCATGCGCAGTTAGCGCTGCCCGTTTTCTGACATCATTTGATGTTAGGCTGACTGCGCCTGTGCGGCCACGCTGCCTGAGATCCCGCCCAGCAGTGTCTTTTGATTTATTCACACTGCGGGGCTGGGATTCATGGGCATGCACAGTGCATATATTCGCCTCTCACTCATCTTCCTCCGCCTTCTTCAGACTGTGCGGCGTCAGCTGATCCCTAATTGCCGTGGAGTACAGCTCCTACAAGTATAAAAAGGGGACCACTTTCTATTTTTGAGATATGGACCTCTGTGAGCGCTTGTTTTTTGCACTGTGAGTCGAGGATTATATTAATATAATTTCTGGTGTAGATAATATGTATTGATTGCATGTTATTACATTATTTTATGTTGTTGTGCTGGTTCAAAAAACGCAATTCAGGCATTTTGATTTCCTTACTCATTATACCGTTTACCAATCAGATAAATTTATTTTACATTTTAATAGATCAGACTTTTACTAAATCAGCTATACCAAATATGTGTATTTTTATTATTATTATTTCTTCCTTTTAATGGTGAAAGGGTGAATGATTTTAACTTTTATATTTTTTAAAACTTTTTTCACTTTTTACTGTATTTGTTAGTCACCTTAGTAGACTTGAACCTGTGATCATTTGACCACTTGTGCTACATACAGCAATGTTACAGCATTGCTTTACATAGCAAAACTCACGGTCTAATATGAACGCCAGCCACAGGCTGGTTTTAATAGGAGCACAGTCATGACAGGCACAGGGGTCTTTAGCAGACCCCTGACTGTCATGGCAACCTATCAGCTCTCCGCGATCACATCACGTGTGTGCGCCAATGAGTAGGTAGAATGACGTGCCTCCCTGCCGGCACACCTTAAATGCCGTTATTGGAGATTGAAAGCAACATTTAACAAGGTAACAGCCGTGAGCTTCATTCCACTCCACTCGTGGCTGTTAGAGGCAGATTGTGGCTGAACAACACAGGCACCATGTGCTGAGAAAGATGCAGACGCAAACCAAGGGAGCTGGCATATAAAGTACCTGTACATCATATGTCGGTAAGGAGTTAATGGGAATGTGGTAAAAATGAAACACTTGCTAGTACAACGCCTAGGACATGTTTGTTACTGTTTGTAAAGAACTACTGTCAAGTGAATATTTTCCATCATTATGGGTGAACAAGAATCTATACAGAGAGTAATAATTATAATTTTTGAAACAATAATCTCTCAAATTGTTTTCTCGTTTGTAAGAAACTACTGTTATGTCCCTGTGTTTACTACAGAATAAGCAAAACTAAAGAAACAGAAATCAATTTGCACAGCAAAAAAGAGTGCATTGAAAAATGCCTTTTTCATTAAAAAATATAAACATTTATTACAAAATTACCTTATTAAATGCCTTATTAACTGCTTTACCCCCAAGGGTGGTTTCCACATTAATGACCAGGCCTATTTTTACAATTCTGACCACTGTCCCTTTATGAGGTTATAACTCTGGAACGCTTCAACGGATCCCACGGATTCTGACAGTGTTTTCTCGTGACATATTTTACTTCATGATAGTGGTAAAATTTATTTGATATTACCTGCGCTCATTTGAGAAAAAAATGGAAATTTGGCGAAATTTTTGAAAATTTCGCAATTTTCCAACTTTGAATTTTTATGCAATTAAATCACAGAGATATGTCACACAAAATACTTAATAAGTAACATTTCCCTCATGTCTACTTTACATCAGCATAATTTTGGAACCAACATTTTTTTTTTTGTTAGGGAGTTATAAGGGTTAAAAGTTGACCAGCAATTTCTCATTTCTACAACACCATTTTTTTTTTAGGGACCACATCTCATTTGAAGTCATTTTGAGGCATCTATATGATAGAAAATAACCAAGTATGACACCATTCGAAAAACTGGACCCCTCAAGGTGCTCAAAACCACATTCAAGAAGTTTATTAACCCTTCAAGTATTTCACAGGAATTTTTGGAATGTTTAAATAAAAATGAACATTTAACTTTTTTTCACAAAAAATTTAATTCAGCTCCAACTTGTTTTATTTTACCAAGGGTAACAGGAGAAAATGGACCCCAAAACTTGTTGTACAATTTGTCCTGGGTACGCTGATACCCCATATGTGGGGGTAAACCACTGTTTGGGCGCATGGCCGAGCTCGGAAGCGAAGGAGCGCCATTTGACTTTTCAATGCAAAATTGACTGGAATTGAGATGGGACGCCATGTTGCGTTTGGAGAGCCCCTGATGTGCCTAAACATTGAAATCCCCCACAAGTGACAGCATTTTGGAAAGTAGACCCCCTAAGGAACTCATCTAGATGTGTAGTGAGCACTTTGACCCATTAAGTGATTCACAGAAGTTTATAATGCAGAGCAGTGAAAATAAAACTTCTTTTCTTTCCACAAAAATTATTTTATAGCCCCCAGTTTTGCATTTTCTCAAGGGTAACAGGAGAAATTGGACCCTAAGGGTATGTGCACACGTTGCGGATTCTCTGCGGATCCGCAGCATTTTTTGCGGTGCAGAAACACTGCAGATCCGCAATTGATTTACAGTACAATGTAAATCATTGAGAAAAAAAACCGCTGTGCTGATGGTGCGGAAAATTATGTGCGGAAACGCTGCGGATTAAAAGAAGTAGCATGTCACTTCTTTTTTGCGGACCTGCAGCGTTTTTTTACCCATTACATTATAGAAATCTTCAGGGGTAAAAAAACGCTGAAAATCCACAAAAAATCCGCAGCAAAATCACACCATAAACGCTGCGGATCAGCACAAAAAACGTGACAAATCCGCAGCTGTGTTTTCTGCCAAGAGATGCAGAATCTGCACCAGAAATTTCTAAGACTAATCTGCAACGTGTGCACATAGCCTAATAGTTGTTGTCCAATTGGTCCTGAGTATGCTGATACCCCATATGTGGGGGGGGGGGACCACCGTTTGGGCGCATAGGAGAGCTCGGAAGAGAAGGAGCGCCATTTGGAATGCAGACTTAGATGGAATGGTCTGCAGGCATCACATTGCGTTTGCAGAGCCCCTAATGTACCTAAACAGTAGAAACCCCCCACAAGTAGAGTTGAGCGACCTTGACCTTTTTAGAGTCGAGCCGGGTTTTGCGAAACCCGACTATGTCCAAAGTCGGGTCGAGTGAAATCGGCCGATTATGACGTAAAGTCGGGATCGACCGAAACACGAAACCCAATGCAAGTCAATGGGGCAGCATAGTCGGCAGTGAGTGGGGGCCAGGAAAACACCTAGAGTGGCCATTTTAATGTCAAAACCATCCATTCTTCTTAATGAAGCTTGTCAAGCGTAATTTACCTTATAATAATTGGAAGGCATTTGAAATTGGGGGTCATTTGGCTAAAGTTGTGGGGGGTAGGGCTGGTTCAAGTAATTAGTGGGCCCAGGAAATCTGGACCACGTCACGGCAGTGGAGCAGGGAGAGGTAAGTATTTCAACTTTGCAAGTGCTGTGAACCTGAGCAAGCAGGGGGGGCCCACTCGTTGGCATTGGCACTGGCACAGGGCCCCTCAAAGTACAGCGGTGTGTTTGCACGGCGGGGGCGCCTCCCACCGGCAGCAACACTTTTGCGTACTATGAGAGGCCCTGTGCCAGTGACGTTGCCAACTAGTATTCCTCCCCCCACCTGATGAAGGAACCTGCACTTTCATCTGCACCTTCCTCTTTGTCCCCGTGTAAGGTGGTATGGTATGCGGGAAGAGCAACCTGACTTTCAGCAGGGTCACAATGTTGTTGTGTAGCGTGCACGGGGAATGTTGCGTTATGGGTCAATGTACCAGCAGACTCATCTATCACTGGCTGGGCAATGGGCACGATGAAGTGGAAACACAGATATAGGCCCAAAGAAGAAAGTGGGCTAAATGCAGTTCAAAATTGGTAACACAGGAATAACCAGGGGGCATTGCAGTGGAGGACAACTGGAATGAGAGGCTGACACAGAGAGTAGGGCCAAATCAGTAAGTAGTCGAAATGCAGTTCAAAATTGGCAACCGTAGTAAACAGGCGGCACAGCTTTGTTCAGTGGAGGAGAACAGCAAGGAGTGGCAGACACCGATAGTAGGCCCCAAACCAACTAGTACGCCAAATGCAGTTGTTCCATTTAACCACAATTTAATGAGAGCCTGAAGATAGAAGCTCAGGAAAGGCAACCTGGGGAACACCTTGGAGTGTAACACACCATCTCTCTCCACCCCATACCCATTTTGTATGGCCTAATGCAGTGTACTTTTCTACAACTACTAAACGAGAGTCGGAAGACCGAAGCAATGGCAAGGAAACCTGGGGAACACCTTAGAGTGTAACACACCCTCTCTCTACACCCCATACCCAATTTGAAGGCCTAATGCAGTGTAGTTTCCAAGAACTACTAAACGAGAGCCGGAAGATCGAAGCTCAGGAAAGGCAACCTGGGGAACACCTTGGAGTGTAACACACCCTCTCGCTACACCCCATACCCAATTTGAAGGCCTAATGCAGCGTAGTTTCCAACAACTACTAAACGACAGCCGGAAGATCGAAGCTCAGGAAAGGCAACCTCGGGAACACCTTGGAGTGTAACAAACCCTCTCTCTACACCCCATACCCAATTTGTAGGCCTAATGCAGCATAGTTTCCGACAACTACTAAACGAGAGCATGAAGATCGAAGCTCAGGAAAGGCAACCTGGGGAACACCTTGGAGTGTAACACACCCTCTCTCTACACCCCATACCCAATTTGTAGGCCTAATGCAGCGTAGTTTCCGACAACTACTAAACGAGAGCCGGAATATCGAAGCTCAGGAAAGGCAACCTGGGGAACACCTTGGAGTGTAACACACCCTCTCTCTACGCCCCATACCCAATTTGTAGGCCTAATGCAGCGTAGTTTCCGACAACTACTAAACGAGAGCCGGAATATCGAAGCTCAGGAAAGGCAACCTGGGGAACACCTTGGAGTGTAACACACCCTCTCTCTACACCCCATACCCAATTTGAAGGCCTAATGCAGTGTAGTTTCCAAGAACTACTAAACGAGAGCCGGAAGATCGAAGCTCAGGAAAGGCAACCTGGGGAACACCTTGGAGTGTAACACACCCTCTCGCTACACCCCATACCCAATTTGAAGGCCTAATGCAGCGTAGTTTCCAACAACTACTAAACGAGAGCCGGAAGATCGAAGCTCAGGAAAGGCAACCTGGGGAACACCTTGGAGTGGAACACACCATCTCTCTACACCCCATACCCAATTTGAAGGCCTAATGCAGAGTAGTTTCCAAGAACTACTAAACGAGAGCCGGAAGATCGAAGCTCAGGAAAGGCAACCTGGGGAACACCTTGGAGTGTAACACAACGTCTCTCTACACGACGGAAGGGCTGATTCTTAGGAAGGAAGGCTGTTGGAAATAAGCATTGCGCGTCCGAGGGTGATTATATTCTTATTAGGTATATACTCACCCTCGGACGCGCCCTGCTTCTTTATTTGGAATGAATGTTTATTTGCAATGTGGTGTTGACTTTCTCTATTATTTTGGTAATTAATGATTTTATTATTTTCATTATTTTGCATCTTCTCGGCAATAATATAAAGAAGACGCGACAGGACAACACTCGGTGGATGCCATATGTGTGTTTTCAATTTAAAAAAACTTTCAGTTAACTACTTGCAGGAGAAAGTAATTGTAGCTGGTGGCCATTTTTAGTACTGTACCAGATTAGAGTTGTGTGTTTGTTTTTAATGTTAAAATGTCTGCATTTGATATCTCACCAGTATTTTCTTTTTTATAAGCAAAATACTTATTTTTATATTTTCTGATGTTGGTTCCAGGGGTACACGGCCAGCAGTGCCCTGGTCAGTGTAGTAGTAGTTGAAAGAATGGACCGCAGACAGGCATCGAAGGCCTAAAATAATAACACATGGCTGTAGGCAATTTTAAATTGGTTCCAGGGGTACACGGACAGCAGTGGTGTGGTCAGTGGAGGCCTAGTGGAAGGAGTGACCGCAGACAGGCATCGAAGGCCTAAAATAATAACACATGGCTGTAGGCAATTTTAAATTGGTTCCAGGGGTACACGGACAGCAGTGACCTGGTCAGTGTAGTAGTAGTTGAAAGAATGGACCGCAGACAGGCTTAGAAGGCCTAACATAACAAACTTGGGCTGGCTGTAGGCACTTTTAAATTGGTTCCAGGGGTACACGGGCAGCAGTGGTCTGGTCAGTGGAAGTCTAGTGGAAGGAGTGACCGCAGACAGGCTTCCAAGGCCTAACATAACAAACTTGGGCTGGCTGTAGGCACTTTTAAATTGGTTCCAGGGGTACACGGGCAGCAGTGGTCTGGTCAGTGGAAGTCTAGTGGAAGGAGTGACCGCAGACAGGCTTCCAAGGCCTAACATAACAAACTTGGGCTGGCTGTAGGCACTTTTAAATTGGTTCCAGGGGTACACGGGCAGCAGTGGTCTGGTCAGTGGAAGTCTAGTGGAAGGAGTGACCGCAGACAGGCTTCCAAGGCCTAACATAACAAACTTGGGCTGGCTGTAGGCACTTTTAAATTGGTTCCAGGGTAACACGGCCAGCAGTGGCCTGGTCAGTGTAGTAGTTGTAGAAAGAAGGGACCGCAGACAGGCTTCGAAGGCCTAACATAACAAAAATGTCAAAACAATGGTATTGTCAGTGCCAGGCATTGAAGGATGTCAGCGGCTAGACTACACATTGGTGAAGCTGTGAGAGATAATTTTGCTAGTGGTAGAGCACTGTTTGAGCTGGGGGGGGGAACTGACTTGTGGCCGGCGGTACAGGCACAGGGCCCCTCATATTACAACGGTGTGTCTGACGTTGGGTGCGCACCACCACCGCCAGAGACACTTTATTGTACTATGAGGGACCCAGTGGCAGTGCCGTCGACCAAAAGCGGCCACACCCACCTCTTCAGACAAACAGCACTCTCAAGGGTCCAAGCGCAAAGTGGCGATAGCACGGCCCCGTGTGGGGAGTTTGGCCATTTCGTGAGGTGGAAACATGTCGTATGCTGGACAATCAGGTGAAGAAAATTACGAGATTGGAAAAGTCATTCAGAATAGTCCACAGGCAAGACCTTTTCATAGGAAAGCTAGGTGTCAGCCGGGCAGGGTGGGGCAAAAGATTTTGAAATCCAGTTGTGGTTCATTTTAATGAAGGTTAGATCATCTACATTTTGGGTAGCCAGACGAGTCCTTTTTTCTGTTAGTATTGAACCTGCAGCACTGAATACTCTTTCTGATAGGACACTAGCTGCCGGGCAAGCAAGCTCCTGCAATGCATATTCTGCCAATTCTGGCCAGGTGTCTAATTTGGATGCCCAGTAATCAAATGGGAATGACGGTTGAGGGAGAACGTCGATAAGGGATGAAAAATAGTTTGTAACCATACTGGACAAATGTTGTCTCCTGTCACTTTGAATTGATGCTGCAGTACCTGTCCTGTCTGCGGTCATAGAAAAATCACTCCACAACCTGGTCAGAAAACCCCTCTGTCCAACGCCACTTCTGATTTCTGCCCCTCTAACACCTCTGGTCTGCTGGCCCCTGGAGCTCGTGTGAGAACGATCACGGGCGCTGTGTGCAGGGAATGCCAGAAGCAAACGGTCAACAAGAGTTGATTGTTTTGTTGCTAATATTAGTTCCAAGTTCTCATGTGGCATAATATTTTGCAATTTGCCTTTATAGCGAGGATCAAGGAGGCAGGCCAACCAGTAATCGTCATCGTTCATCATTTTTGTAATGCGTGTGTCCCTTTTGAGGATACGCAAGGCATAATCCGCCATGTGGGCCAAAGTTCCCGTTGTCAAATCTGCGGTTGTGCTTGGTTGAGGGGCAGTTGCAGGCAAATCTACGTCACTTGTGTCCCTCAAAAAACCAGAACCCGGCCTTGCCACGCCACCAATTTCCCGTGCCCCCGGGAAAGCTTCCTCATTAAAAATATACTCATCCCCATCATCCTCCTCATCCTCCACCTCCTCTTCGCCCGGTACCTCGTCATGTACACTGCCCTGACCAGACAATCGCTGACTGTCATCAAGGCTTTCCTCTTCCTCTGGTGCAGACGCCTGATCCTTTATGTGCGTCAAACTTTGCATCAGCAGACGCATTAGGGGGATGCTCATGCTTATTATGGCGTTGTCTGCACTAACCAGCCGTGTGCATTCCTCAAAACACTGAAGGACTTGACACATGTCTTGAATCTTCGACCACTGCACACCTGACAACTCCATGTCTGCCATCCTACTGCCTGCCCGTGTATGTGTATCCTCCCACAAAAACATAACAGCCCGCCTCTGTTCGCACAGTCTCTGAAGCATGTGCAGTGTTGAGTTCCACCTTGTTGCAACGTCTATGATTAGGCGATGCTGGGGAAGGTTCAAAGAACGCTGATAGGTCTGCATACGGCTGGAGTGTACAGGCGAACGGCGGATATGTGCGCAAAGTCCACGCACTTTGAGGAGCAGGTCGGATAACCCCGGATAACTTTTCAGGAAGCACTGCACCACCAGGTTTAAGGTGTGAGCCAGGCAAGGAATGTGTTTCAGTTGGGAAAGGGAGATGGCAGCCATGAAATTCCTTCCGTTATCACTCACTACCTTGCCTGCCTCAAGATCTACAGTGCCCAGCCACGACTGCGTTTCTTGCTGCAAGAACTCGGACAGAACTTCCGCGGTGTGTCTATTGTCGCCCAAACACTTCATAGCCAATACAGCCTGCTGACGTATGCCAGTAGCTGCCCCATAATGGGAGACCTGGTGTGCAACAGTGGCAGGTGCGGATGGAGTGTTTGTGCGACTGCGGTCTGTGGACGAGCTCTTGCTTCTGCAGGAGGACGAGGAGGAGGAGGAGGAGGGGGTGCGAACGGCTACAGACAACTGTTTACTAGACCGTGGGCTAGGCAGAACTGTCCCAAACTTGCTGTCCCCTGTGGACCCTGAATCCACCACATTTACCCAGTGTGCCGTGATGGACACGTAACGTCCCTGGCCATGCCTACTGGTCCATGCATCTGTTGTCAGGTGCACCTTTGTGCTCACAGATTGCCTGAGTGCATGGACGATGCGCTCTTTAACATGCTGGTGGAGGGCTGGGATGGCTTTTCTGGAAAAAAAGTGTCGACTGGGTAGCTCGTAGCGTGGTACAGCGTAGTCCATCAGGTCTTTGAAAGCTTTGCTTTCAACTAACCGGTAGGGCATCATCTCTAACGAGATTAGTCTAGCTATGTGGGCGTTCAAACCCTGTGTACGCGGATGCGAGGCTAAGTATTTCCTTTTTCTAACCATAGTCTCATGTAGGGTGAGCTGGACTGGAGAGCTGGAGATCGTGGAACTAGCGGGGGTGCCGGTGGACATGGCAGACTGAGAGACGGTGGGAGATGGTATTGTTGCCGCCGGTGCCCTAGATGCAGTGTTTCCTACTACGAAACTGGTGATTCCCTGACCCTGACTGCTTTGGCCTGGCAAAGATACCTGCACAGATACAGCAGGTGGTGCGCTAAATGGTGGTCCTACACTGCCGGAAGGGATGTTGCGTTGATGACTAGCTTCATTGGCCGAGGGTGCAACAACCTTAAGGGACGTTTGGTAGTTAGTCCAAGCTTTCAAATGCATGGTGGTTAAATGTCTATGCATGCAACTAGTATTGAGACTTTTCAGATTCTGACCTCTGCTTAAGGAAGTAGAACATTTTTGACAGATGACTTTGCGCTGATCAATTGGATGTTGTTTAAAAAAATGCCAGACTGCACTCTTTCTAGCATCGGATACCTTTTCAGGCATTGCAGACTGAGCTTTAACCGGATGGCCACGCTGTCCTCCACCAGGTTTTGGCTTTGCCACGCGTTTTGGGCAAGATACGGGCCCGGCAGATGGAACCTGTGGCGATGTTGATGCCTGCTGCGGCCCCTCCTCCTCCTCTGCTTCAGAACTGCTGCCGCCTGCACCCTGTTCCCCCAATGGCTGCCAATCGGGGTCAAGAACTGGGTCATCTAATAACTCTTCTTGTACCTCCTGCGCAACTTCGTCTGTGTCACCGTGTCGTTCGGTGGTATAGCGTTCGTGATGGGGCAACATAGTCTCATCAGGGTCTGATTCTTGATCAGCACCCTGCGAGGGCAATGTTGTGGTCTGAGTCAAAGGACCAGCATAGTAGTCTGGCTGTGGCTGTGCGTCAGTGCACTCCATGTCAGATTCAATTTGTAATGGGCATGGACTGTTAACTGCTTCACTTTCTAAGCCAGGGACGGTATGTGTAAAGAGCTCCATGGAGTAACCCGTTGTGTCGCCTGCTGCATTCTTCTCTGTTGTTGTTTTTGCTGAAGAGGACAAGGAAGTGACTTGTCCCTGACCGTGAACATCCACTAACGACGCGCTGCTTTTACTTTTACCAGTTTCACGAGATGAGGCAAAAGAGCTAGAGGCTGAGTCAGCAAGATAAGCCAAAACTTGCTCTTGCTGCTCCGGCTTTAAAAGCGGTTTTCCTAATCCCAGAAAAGGGAGCGTTCGAGGCCTTGTGTAGCCGGACGACGAACCTGGCTCCACAGCTCCAGACTTAGGTGCAATATTTTTTCCCCCACGACCACCTGATGCTCCACCACTACCACTACCCTCATTACCAGCTGACAATGAACGCCCCCGGCCACGACCTCTTCCACTAGACTTCCTCATTGTTTTAAAAACGTAACCAAACTAACGTTATTTGTTGCAGTCACACAACTTACACGGTGAGCTATAACTTCAGTATGATTTAGCTACCCCTTTACAGGTTGGTGAGACCACAGCGAAAATCAGGCCCAATGTTACACACTCTTTTTTTGGTGGCTGCAAATTAGAGAGATGCCCCACACGCAGGACTGTCACTGAAGCACAAATGTTAATATTAATGTCACACTATTATTTTTTTTTTATTTTTATTTTTTTCAGGAACACTTTAGAAACCCCCCAAAAAAAAAAAAATAGATTTTTGCAGGGAGAATTTAGAAAACAAATGTAACAAACTATATGCTTTCTATGGGCCACTGAGTGAGAGATGACGCACACAGGAATCAGGAGTGGCACACAAGCCCAGAGGCCAATATTTTTCTACCAATGATTGATGGAGTTATTTTCTCTGGTAGATTTTGGAACCCAAATCAAGGAAAAAAAATGTAGGCTTTCTATGGACCACAATTGGAGAGAGAGAGAGAGAGAGATGGCACACCCAGGAGTCAAGACTGGCACACAAGCAGAAAGGCCAATATTAATCTCCCACTGTTTTTTTTTTTTTTTTTTTTTTTTTTTTTCAGGGAGACTTTAGAAAAAAAAATAATAAAAAAAATATGATTTTATCAGGAAGAATTTAGAAACCAAATAAAATAAAATGATTTTTTCAGGGAGAATTTATAAAACAAATAAAAACAAAAATAGGCGTTCTATGGCCCACTGACTGAGAGATGACGCACACAGGAGTCAGGAGTGGCACACAAACCCAGAGGCCAATATTTTTCTACCAATGATTGATGTAGTTATTTTCTCTGGTAGATTTTAGAACCCAAATCAAGGAAAAAAAATATAGGCTTTCTATGGACCACAATTGGAGAGAGAGAGAGAGAGAGAGAGAGAGAGAGAGAGAGAGAGAGAGATGGCACACCCAGGAGTCAAGACTGGCACACAAGCAGAAAGGCCAATATTAATCTCCCACTGTTTTTTTTGGTTGTTTTTTTTTTTTTTTTTTTCAGGGAGACTTTAGAAAAAAAATAATAAAAAAAATATGATTTTATCAGGAAGAATTTAGAAACCAAATAAAATAAAATGATTTTTTCAGGGAGAATTTATAAAACAAATAAAACCAAAAATAGGCGTTCTATGGCCCACTGACTGAGAGATGACGCACCCAGGAGTCAAGACTGGCACACAAGCAGAAAGGCCAATATTAATCTCCCACTGTTTTTTTTGGTTGTTTTTTTTTTTTTTTTTTCAGGGAGACTTTAGAAAAAAAAATAATAAAAAAAATATGATTTTATCAGGAAGAATTTAGAAACCAAATAAAATAAAATGATTTTTTCAGGGAGAATTTATAAAACAAATAAAACCAAAAATAGGCGTTCTATGGCCCACTGACTGAGAGATGACGCACCCAGGAGTCAAGACTGGCACACAAGCAGAAAGGCCAATATTAATCTCCCACTGTTTTTTTTTTTTTTTTTTCAGGGAGACTTTAGAAAAAAAAATAATAAAAAAAATATGATTTTATCAGGAAGAATTTAGAAACCAAATAAAATAAAATGATTTTTTCAGGGAGAATTTAGAAAACAAATAAAACCAAAAATAGGCGTTCTATGGCCCACTGACTGAGAGATGACGCACACAGGAGTCAGGAGTGGCACACAAACCCAGAGGCCAATATTTTTCTACCAATGATTGATGTAGTTATTTTCTCTGGTAGATTTTAGAACCCAAATCAAGGAAAAAAAATATAGGCTTTCTATGGACCACAATTGGAGAGAGAGAGAGAGAGAGAGAGAGAGAGAGAGAGATGGCACACCCAGGAGTCAAGACTGGCACACAAGCAGAAAGGCCAATATTAATCTCCCACTGTTTTTTTGGTTGTTTTTTTTTTTTTTTTTTCAGGGAGACTTTAGAAATAAAAATAATAAAAAAAATATGATTTTATCAGGAAGAATTTAGAAACCAAATAAAATAAAATGATTTTTTCAGGGAGAATTTAGAAAACAAATAAAACCAAAAATATGCGTTCTATGGCCCACTGACTGAGAGAGAGAGAGAGATGGAACGCTTAGTACTGGCACACAAGCCCAAAGGGCAATATTAATCTCCCTTTTTTTTTCCAGGGAGAATTTCTGAAACCCAAAAAAAAAATAAAATAGGCTTTCTATGGCCCACTATTTGTGAGAGAGATGGGACGCTCAGGACTGGCACAGATGGCACGCTCAGGACTGGCACAGAAGCCCAGAGGCCAATATTAATCTCCCTTTTTTTCTGGGAGAATTTATAAAACCAAAAAAATATTTAAATAGGCTTTCTATGGCCCACTATTTGTGAGAGAGATGGCACGCTCAGGACTGGCACAGATGGCACGCTCACAACTGGCACACAAGCCCAGAGGCCAATATTAATCTCCCTTTTTTCAGGGAGAATTTCTAAAACCCAAAAAAAAAATAAAATAGGCTTTCTATGGCCCACTATTTGTGAGAGAGATGGGACGCTCAGGACTGGCACAGATGGCACGCTCAGGACTGGCACAGAAGCCCAGAGGCCAATATTAATCTCCCTTTTTTTCTGGGAGAATTTATAAAACCAAAAAAATATTTAAATAGGCTTTCTATGGCCCACTATTTGTGAGAGAGATGGCACGCTCAGGACTGGCACAGATGGCACGCTCACAACTGGCACACAAGCCCAGAGGCCAATATTAATCTCCCTTTTTTCAGGGAGAATTTCTAAAACCCCAAAAAAAAATAAAATAGGCTTTCTATGGCCCACTATTTGTGAGAGAGATGGGACGCTCAGGACTGGCACAGATGGCACGCTCAGGACTGGCACAGAAGCCCAGAGGCCAATATTAATCTCCCTTTTTTTCTGGGAGAATTTATAAAACCAAAAAAATATTTAAATAGGCTTTCTATGGCCCACTATTTGTGAGAGAGATGGCACGCTCAGGACTGGCACAGATGGCACGCTCACAACTGGCACACAAGCCCAGAGGCCAATATTAATCTCCCTTTTTTCAGGGAAAATTGATAAAACAAAAAAAAAAATTAAATAGGCTTTCTATGGCCCACTATTTGTGAGAGAGATGGCACGCTCAGGGCTGGCTGGCACAGATGGCACGCTCAGGACTGGCACACAAGCCCAGAGGCCAATATTAATCTCCCTTTTTTTCTGGGAGAATTTATAAAACCAAAAAAATATTTAAATAGGCTTTCTATGGCCCACTATTTGTGAGAGAGATGGCACGCTCAGGACTGGCACAGATGGCACGCTCACAACTGGCACACAAGCCCAGAGGCCAATATTAATTTCCCTTTTTTCAGGGAAAATTTATAAAACAAAAAAAAAAATTAAATAGGCTTTCTATGGCCCACTATTTGTGAGAGAGATGGCACGCTCAGGGCTGGCACAGATGGCACGCTCAGGACTGGCACACAAGCCCAGAGGCCAATATTAATCTCCCTTTTTTTCAGGGAGAATTTATAAAACCAAAAAAAAAAATAAATAGGCTTTCTATGGCCCACTATTTGTGAGAGAGATGGCACACTCAGGACTGGCACACAAGCCCAAAGGCCAATATTAATCTCCCACTGTATTTTTATCAGGGAGAATTTATACACCCCACAAAAAAAAATACAGAAAAATGAAAAGGCTTTCTATGGCCCACTATGTGAGAGAGATGGCACACACAGGGATGGCACTCTAGCAGAAATGCCAAATTGCCAATCTTAATCTCCCACCAAAAAAAAAAAAAAAAAAAAAACAGGGAATATCCTACAATTACTATCTCCCTGCCTGCAGTAATCTCAGCCAGGTATGGCAGGCAGCTACTATCTCCCTGCCTGCAGTAATCTCAGCCAGGTATGGCAGGCAGCAATAAGGAGTGGACTGATGCACAAATGAAATAAAAAGTGTGGACAAACAAAAAAGATAGCTGTGCAGAAAGGAAGGAACAAGAGGATTTGTGCTTTGAAAAAAGCAGTTGGTTTGCACAGCGGCGTACACACAGCAATGCAGCTATCAGGGAGCCTTCTAGGGCAGCCCAATGAGCTACAGCGCTGAGGGGAAAAAAAAAAAAAAAAAAACTTCCACTGTCCCTGCACACCGAGGGTGGTGTTGGACAGTGCAAATCGCTGCAGCACAAGCGGTTTTGTGGTTAATGGACCCTGCCTAACGCTATCCCTGCTTCTGACAAAGCGGCAGCAACCTCTCCCTAAGCTCAGATCAGCAGCAGTAAGATGGCGGTCGGCGGGAACGCCTCTTTATAGCCCCTGTGACGTCGCAGACAGCAAGCCAATCACTGCAATGCCCTTCTCTAAGATGGTGGGGACCAGGACCTATGTCATCACGCTGCCCACACTCTGCGTTTACCTTCATTGGCTGAGAAATGGCGCTTTTCGCGTCATTGAAACGCGACTTTGGCGCGAAAGTCGCGTACCGCATGGCCGACCCCGCACAGGGGTCGGATCGGGTTTCATGAAACCCCGACTTAGCCAAAAGTCGGCGACTTTTGAAAATGTTCGACCCGTTTCGCTCAACCCTACCCACAAGTGACCCCATATTGGAAAGTAGACCCCTAAGGAACTCATCTAGATGTGTTGTGAGATCTTTGAACCCCCAAGTGTTTCACTACAGTTTATAACGCAGAGTCGTGAAAATACAAACTCTTTTTTTCCCCACAAAAATTATTTTTTAGCCCCCAGTTTTGTATCAGGAGAAATTGGACCCAAAAGTTGTTGTCCAATTTGTCCTGAGTACGTTGATACCCCATATGTGGGCGGAAAACACCGTTTGAGCGCATGACCAAGCTTGGAAGGGAAGGAGCACCATTTGGAATGCAGACTTAGATGGATTGGTCTGCAGGCGTCACATTGCGTTTACAGAGCTCCTAATGTACCTAAACAGTAGAAATCCCCCACAAGTGACCCCATATTGGAAACTAGACCCCCCAAGGAACTTATTTAGATGAGTTGTGAGAACTTTAAACCCCCAAGTGTTTCACTACAGTTTATAACGCAGAGCAGTGAAAATAAAAAAATCTTTTTTTTTCCACAAAAATTATATTTTAGCCCCCAGTTTTGTATTTTCTCAAGGGTAACAGGAGAATTTGGACCACAAAAGTTGTTGTCCAATGTGTCCTGAGTACGCTGATACCCCATATGTTGAGGTAAACCACTGATTGGGCGCACGGGAGAGCTCGGAAGGGAAGGAGCACTGTTTTACTTTTTCAACGCAGAATAGGCTGGAATTGAGATCGGATGCCATGTCGTGTTTGGAGAGCCCCTGATGTGCCTAAACAGTGGAAAACCCCCCATTTTAACTGAAACCCTAATCCAAACGCATCCCTAACCCTAATCCCAACGGTAACCCTAACCACACCCCTAACTCTGACACACCCCTAACCCTAATCTCAACCCTTTTCCCAACCGTAAATGTAATCCAAACCCTAACCCTAACTTTAGCCCCAACCCTAACCCTAACTTTAGCCCCAACCCTAACTGTAGCCTTAACCCTAGCCCCAACCCTAACCCTAGCCCTAACCCTAGCCCTAGCCCCAACCCTAGCCCCAACCCTAGCCCTAACTCTAGCCCTAAACCTAACCCTAACCCTAGCCCTTGCCCTAACCCTAATGGGAAAATGGAAATAAATACATTTTTTTATTTTTTTTATTTTTCCCTTACTAAGGGGTGATGAAGGGGGGTTTGAATTACTTTTATAGAGTTTTTTTAGCAGATTTTTATGATTGGCAGCCGTCACACACTGAAAGACGCTTTTTATTGCAAAAAATATTTTTTGCGTTACCACATTTTGAGAGCTATAATTTTTCATATTTGGGTCCACAGAGTCATGTGAGATCTTGTTTTTTGCGGGACGAGTTGACGTTTTTATTGATAACATTTTCGGGCACGTGACTTTTTTTATCACTTTTTATTCCGATTTTTGTGAGGCAGAATGACCAAAATCCAGCTATTCATGAATTTCTCTTCGGGAGGCGTTTATACCGTTCCGCGTTTGTTAAATGGATAAAGCAGTTTTATTCTTCCGGTCAGTACGATTACAGCGATACCTCATTTATATCATTTTTTTAATGTTTTGACACTTTTATACAATAAAAACTATTTTATAGAAAAAAATAATTATTTTTGTATCGCGTTATTCTGAGGACTATAACTTTTTTCTTTTTTCTTTGACGATGCTGTATGGCGGCTCATTTTTGCAGGACAAGATGACGTTTTCAGCGGTACCATGGTTATTTATATCCATCTTTTTGATCGCGTGTTATTCCACTTTTTGTTTGGTGGCGCATGTTATTCCACTTTTTGTCTTTTTGTTTGGTAGTATGATAATAAAGCGTTGTTTTTTGCCTTGTTTTTTTAATGAAGGGGTTAACTAGTGGGACAGTTTTATAGGTCGGGTCGTTATGGATGTGGCGATACTAAATATGTGTACTTTTATTGTTTTTTTTTTATTTAGATAAAGAAATGTATTTATAGGAACAATATATATATTTTTTTATTTTTTAGGAATTTTCTTAAAATTTTTTTAAAACATGTGAATATTTTATTTTACACTATAACATTGCCCCAGGGGGGGCATCATGTTATAGTGTAAGATCGCTGATCTGACACTTTGCTGTGCACTGTGTCAGACCAGCGATCTGACGTGCACTCCTGCAGGCTTACCAGTGCTTGCTCTGAGCAGGTGCTGGTAAGCCACCTCCCTGCAGGACCTGGATGCAGCCCCGTGGCCATTTTGGATCTGGGCCTGCTGCAGGGAGGAGGAGGTAAGAGACCCTCGCAGCAACGCGATCACATTGCGTTGCTCCGGGTGTCTCAGGGAAGCACGCAGGGAGCCCCCTCCCTGTACGATGCTTCCCTATACCGCCGGAACACTGCGATTATGTTTGATCGCAGTGTGCCGGGGGTTAATGTGCCGGGGGCAGTCCGTGACCGCTCCTGGCACATAGTGCCGGATGTCAGCTGCGATGGTCAGCTGACACCCGGCCGCAATTGGCCGCGCTCCCCCCGTGAGCGCGGCCGATCGCTATGATGTACTATCCCGTCAGTGGTCATAAGGGCCCACCCCACCTCGATGGGATAGTACGTCTAATGTCAGAAAGGGGTTAAAGATTTTCCCCTCCTTCATATTGTTTTACTATATTAATTGCCCCCCAAAAAAAAAATACTTTTCTAAATATTATTTTTAAAAAAGGTAAGGGTGTGTCCAGGATGCTGAGCTAAGAGGCTGCGCATGTGAGGAGCTCCGAGCAAGCTGTAACTTATGACCACTGATACGGTGACAGTTAGTTAGCTAGTTGCTAGTGGTCATAACATGGATACCTAAGCTACTGCAATGCCTGCACATGAGGAAAGAGTCCTAGTGAATCAGAAAAACTATACTACATTTTGAATTGGAGATATTTGCTAATATTATTATTTCACCTATTACATTTTGGGATAGGATCTTGGAGATGAGAATATCCCTTTAACCCCTTTCTGACCTCGGACGGGATAGTACGTCCGAGGTCAGAACCCCCGCTTTGATACGGGCTCCGGCGGTGAACCCGCATCAAAGCCGGGACATGTCAGCTGTTTTGTACTGCTGACATGTGCCCGCAATAGCGGCGGGTGAAATCGCATTTGTGAAGAAGAACATATCGAAACGCACGTAGGAAAAGTTTTCTCTGGTTTCATATGTGCCTGCAGAGGTAAATATGCTTGAATAGATATACTTTATATTCATTATTTTACTTGCGAATAATGCACATGCTAATTGCTTAGGAGTCCTATACTTAGGCTTAAGAAAAGGACTATTCACAAATCAGTATTGCTAATAATTATATATGTATTATTGTAGCTAATTCTATCTACAAGCTCATGCACATTGGCACTTTAAAACTTAAAATTTAACATAGAATTGTATTCATTTACCCTGAAGATTTATTTAGATCCTGGTTACTATTACCTATAATGTGATCTGAAATGGAACAAGTTATGGAGATTCACCTTAACATATAAAATTGTCCATCAGTATGTTAGGATTGTCTACTAAGCACATATGACCAGTTTGTTTTGAATTCGAGGTACTTGCACATGTATACAACTATGGATGTTAAAGAAATGAAATATTTTATTCATTTATTATAAATAAACTTTATACGTTTTGAACTAAACATTCTGTGGCCTGTATAATATCTTTGGGGGCCTCTTGTAATAACAGTATTCCAGATGCGGTCTGACCAAGGAGGTGTAGAGGGGGATAATTACTTCACGTGATCTAGACTCTATGCTTCTCTTAAAACATCCTAGAACTGTGTTTGGCTTTTTTGCTGCTGCATAACACTGTTGACTTATCTGCAGTTTGTGATCTATTAGTATGTCCAAGTCTTTTTCACACGTACTGTTGCATAGTTCTATTCCTCCCATTCTACAGATGGAACTTTCATTTTTCTTGCCCAGATGTAGAATCTTGCATTTCTCCATTTTATTAGTTGCTGCCCATTGTTCAAGCTTATCTAGATCCTTCTGAATCCTTTCTCTGTCTTCTCTAGTGTTAGATATTCCTTCTAGCTTTGCATACTCTGCAAATTTGATTAGTTTCCCTTCAGTTCCCTTATCTAGATCATTTATAAAACTATTAAACAAAACTGGAGCCAAGACAGAGCATTGTGGTAGCCCACTTGAAACACTTTTCCAATAGGTTGTGCAATTTATTACCGCTCTTTGAGTATGATCACTGAGCCTGTTCTGAATCCACCAAACTGTAGCCTTGTCAATCCCATACTTGGTCATTTTATCAATATGGATAGTACTAGATACTTTATCAAATGCTTTGCTTAAGGCAAGATATACTATATCTGCTGAATTTCCCTGATCCACCAAGTCGGTGTTTCATTCATAGAAGAAAATTATATTAGTCTGGCATAACTTGTGTTACGGCTAGCGGAACGCACCAAATAATAAGATAGAGTAAGGTGCATTCGCAGCTCAGGGTCCACCGTGCAGAGATGGAACCTGCTGCCAAGTAATGGCGGACTATATGGCGGTACAATGTGGATACACACATGGGTTAACTTCACCCTGTGTGAAGGAAGCGAACCCTGTTTTGTCACAGGGCCACAGTACTGCACCAAGAGCACAAGCAAGGAGTCTCAGAACTCAATCTCAAGACACAAGATTTGAGTTCATATAGACCTCTTGCGCTCGACACCGCAACTGGGGTGTCAGAGTGACAGAAATAATATTAATAAAGATGCACGAGAGTGTGTGTGGTGCCGCACTGGCGGACGCCACTAACCACCCAGGCTTGAGTCAGGAAAGTGCTGTGAAAGCGCACGGCGCCGCACTGGTGGTCACAGCAATAGACGCTGTTTTGTGTGTTACGTGCTGATGGCTAAGTCAGGCGCTAGATAGCAGTCATCCACCTTACGCGAGCAGTCATACACAAGGGAGGGGATAATTAATGAACGACTTTCACACATTAACACACACACGTTTACAAGTTTACACTAGCGCATGGCCATGCAGTCATGCAAAACTTTTATAGCTGCAGCATGTACAGGACCTTCCCAGAAGGACCAATGGGAGGCTGTCACAGAAGTTGAGCACCGTCAGGACCTTCCTGGAGGACCAATGGGATCTGCTGCAGTATCTGAGCATGTGACCCTTCATCTCAAATGGGAGATCTTGCCCTGGGCATGCTCAGAAGGGGAAAAGCAGGACTTCGTCCCAAAAGTGTCTGCTCGCCGCTGCCTAGCACTGGCTTCAATGGCAGAAGCTGGAAAAGCAGCAGTAGCCCTATGCACAGAGTGAGATTGAGCAAGACACTGAGACCGACGTCTCTGCTGAGCAGACTCCATTGCGGCTGGAGAAGAATGGGAGACTGCAGCGGAGATGGTTCAAGATTCCCCCTGTGCAGAGGCAAGAACTCGACACCTAACACGTGTTTGCTACAATCCCATTCTGGCACTGGTTATTTATTGTATTCTTATCCAAGTATTTACATACATGCGGTTTAATAATTTTTTTTGAATATTTTTCCTGGTATAGAAGTAAGACTCTCTGGCCTGTAACTTTCTGGCTGAGTCTTCTTTGCTTTTTTGAAGATTTTTTGATTTGATCTTTGCCCTTCTCCAATCTTCTGGGACTTCTCCTGTTTTCCAGGATTTTTTAAAGATTATGGCTAGTGATTCTGCAATTTTCTCTGCAAACTGTTTCAGTACCCTAGCGTGACGCTAGTCACAACCCATGGACAGCCCGTGAGTCAACGAAGTCAGATGTTCTGGGATCAATACCAAACGAGTACATAGTACACCAAGGGAATATACGAAGTTGTAAGTCATGTCACATGCTAGGGTCCAAAGGCCAGCAACAGAAGACCAAAACTTACAGCTCAGGGATCATGCGACCACACACCAGAGAGCACAGGCTTGGAACAAGCTTTTGACTGGCAGTGATCTGGGTCAGACAGCTCACCTAAATAGCACGGCAATTCAAAGAACAGGGAGCACCTTCTCAGATAGGTTAACTGAGTTGTCAATAAAAGCACTGACAGCTCAGCATGCCCCAGCACAGGATAGGATGACAGAGCTTTAAATCACTGCGTCGCAGATACTCTGAGCAAAGCAATCGTGACACCTAGGATGTAATTCATCTGGGCCAGGAGATGTAAATTCATTTAAATTAGCTATTAGCTAAGTGTTCCTTCACCATCTCTCTGTTTATAGTGTGGAATCTTTTATTCATTTGATGGCGCTGTGAAGAAGTAAATTAATTTGCATACCATGCGAACCGTGCGTGCATGAAACATAAATATGGCTAGTGAAAGTCGCATTTAGTCAATCCACAGCGTGGAAGTGATCTATCTGCCCTGAGTAAGTGCGATGTCACTGTTCAGAGCAGAAAGGTCATATTCATGGTGGGGGTGTGATGCTGCTACCTGGAAGATATGTTTTTCCTGCTTCTCTGCAGTGCTCCATTCCTGGATGTTTCCGTCATCAAGTGCATCTGAGACTTAATTTGTTGGCAATTACAAAGGGAGCTGCCCGCAGTAGATCTTGATGATTTCCATGCCTAAGTGCAGTCAGCATGGCAGAACATACCTCAGACAACCACGTATGACCTCATTAATAGTATGCCACACTGTAAAATTGTATTTATACATGGTGCACTGATACTTGATACTGAATAAATCATTTCATTTATTACCCATTGCCAATAGGTAATGTTATAGATTATGTTAAGATTTATTCATGTGTCTGTAAAAAATAGTGCATAAATACCGGTAAATAAAAATACTTTTGTCTTTTGTTGACATCAGGTGACATTGGTATTTCTCATATAGACCTCATAGGAGATCTCCTCACTCATCTTTTACACATGAAAAAAAAAAACATTGATGTACTCCTGTCAAATTGATATGTGAAGTTATTTGTGCAGCTGCTTGTATTGCTCCTCTGGGATTGGAAACAAGGATGCTGGCTCACTGAGGCTTTCTAAGCCAGTAACCTTTGTGGGAGATTTAATCAGCAGCTCATAATAAGTATACTGATGCGTGCCCGCTTACCTTTGGGCTCCACAAATCTATCCTGTTGATTTGTATCTGCTGTACTGATTAGCCAGTTGGGAGACAGAAGTGATTGGCCTTGCAGTGGTTCACTGCAGTCATTGCGCCCATCATTCTTAGCATGTAAAGTTTTATGACTGCATCTCATTTTCTTACCACAGAGTTTGCAGCGTTGTAGCAGCATGCAATAAACTGTGCACTACCATTACTGTCTTGTTCTTTTCTTTAACGCTGTCTGGTCTGCACAAAAGTTCTCCGTTGACTGAGATTCTTGATTTAGTAAAGTTTTTTTATCATTTAAACAGTAAGTTTAATATAAACCTACATTCATGTAACATGAAAAAGTACTTGTGCTTTTATATGACTTTTCAGAATAGACTAGCATTCTTTTATATTTGAGGAATAACAATAATTAAGGCTATTATATGACTTGTTTCCTGTATTTTTCACCGTTCTCACCTTTTGAATACACCATCGCTAATTAATATTACCAGTGGCGTAACTAGAGTCCAATGGGCCCTGGTTCAAGATTTGGATTGGCCCCTGGGGAAAATAGTATTTGATACACTGCTGATTTTACAAGTTTTCCAGTCTACAAAGAATGGAGAGGTCTGTAATTTTTATTGAAGGTACTCTTCAACCGTGAGAAACAAAATGTTAAAAATATGCAGAAAATATTGTATGATTTTTACATAATGAGTTTGCATTTTATTACATGAAATAAGTATTTGATACAATAGAAAAACAGAACTTAATATTTGGTACAGAAACCCTTGTTTGCAATTACAGAGGTCAAATGTTTCCTTTAGTTCTTGGCCAATTTTGCACGCATTGCAGCAGGGACTTGACAGACTCCTCCATACTGATCGTCACCAGATCTTTCATGTTTTGGGGCTGTTGCTGGGCAATATTAAGTTTCAGTTCCCTCCAAAGACTTTCTTTTGGTCTCAGGTCTGGAGACTGGCTAGGCCACTCTGGGACCTTGAAATGCTTCTTATAGAGCTACTCCTAAATTGCCCTGGCTGTGTGTCATGCTAAAAGACCAGCCACGACCCATCTTCAATGGTCTTAATGAGGGAAGGAGATTGCTGGCCAAAATCGAGATACATGATGCCATCCGTCCTCCCTTCATTATGGTGCAGTCATCCTGATTTTTTTATTTACTCAACTGGTTTTTGGGACACATCAGTGACATGTCAGGCAAGTACTACAGAGACTGAAATATAATAAACTGTATGCTAAGCCTGAGAAATATGTGTTCACTGTTCAGTAAGTGCAATTCCTGGGTTATTTGGCTTTCTTCTCCACCTGGTGAAGGGGACTCTGGATTCGCTTCCAAGCCGGTCAGACCCTGCCTGTACCTGTGATCTGGTGCCCTGGACTGTGGTTGCCTGAAGCTTCAGTAAACCAAGTAAAAGACTACAAACCTGTGTCCTCGTTCTTCACTGCACCATTCACCGTCTCCATCTACGCACACGGGAGCCCCGGTAACCTACTTCACCAGTGGGAAGTTAAACGGTCTGGCTGCCATACCATCACCCCAGAGGACCCATCTAAGCAGCGTCGATCCCTACTGACCGAATACCACAGGTGGCGTCACAAACAAACTTTATTAAACCCTTTAAAGACATTCACCTTTATTTGGGTGCCCAGGGCCACGGACCAGGTCGCAGCCACAGTGACATCCCCTTTAAGGCCGGACCCGGTACCAAGTACTCCACGGCCCTGGGGGGCGACTCAATGACCCTGCCCATAAGGCATTTAATTCTTGAAAAAATAAATTCCTCAGCTTCAGTACTCATTCAGCCTGATGTTTAACAGCAGTTTATTGTGGGGGTTGGGGCCATCTTATCACAGGTATCATCCCCTAGGAAGTGGCGCCCATGCTCATTCTTCTCAAAGAAACTGTCACCGGCCGAAAGAAATTTTGACATAGGTAATAGAGAACTTTTGGCCACAATGCTGGCCTTTGAGGAGTGGTGTCATTTTTTGGAGACTGCAACTCATTCTGTCATGGTAATTACTGACCATGAAAGTTTGTTGTATTTAGAATCCACAGAACGTCTCACTTCAAAACAAGCTAGGTGGCCTTTACTTTTTACCAGGTTTAAGTTCATTGTCACTTATTGCCCTGGGGTTAAAAATGTCAAGGCTGATGCCTTGTCCCAAAGTTTCCCTGCAGGAGGTAGTACTAAGGACTATGTTCCTATTCTGCAAGAGGTAGTGGTTATTTTTGCTATATGTTCAGATCTGGAGGGTGAGGTATTGAAGGTTCATGGGGACACTCCTGCTTCCTGTTCTTCAGAGAAATCACTTGTGCCATTACTTTTACGTTTAAAAATTTTCAGAGAACATGTTCACTAGGTTTTTGCATATCACCCAGGGAGCTAGTGTGGATCTTGTTACTCCTCGTTTCTGGTGACCTAGGCTGCGTCGGGATGTTGCTGATTTTGTATCTAATAGTGTTATATAGTTATATACAGTAGCGCTAATCAGCACAAGTGTCTTAGCAGCTGTATAAAGACAATAGCCACCCATTTGTCATTAAACATAAAAGATAATAAAAGTGTATATTCACACTTAAGGTACCTTCACACATAACGATTTTGTTAACGATATCGTTGCTTTTTGTGACATAGCAATGATATCGTTAATTAAATCGTTATGCGTGACAGCGACCAACGATCAGGCCCCTGTTGGGAGATCGTTGGTCGCTGGGAATGATCAGGACCTTTATTTGGTCGCTGATCACCCACTGTTATCGCTGAATTGGCGTGTGTGACGCCAATCCTCGGCATCAGCTTCCCGCACTGTGTCAGCGCTGGCCGGCCGTAAAGCAGAGCACAGCAGTGACGTCATGATGTCACCGCTGTGCTCTGCTTTATGGCCGGCCGGCGCTGACACAGTGCAGGGAAGCTGACGCCGGGGGACAGACACCGGAATGTAAGTATGTACTGTTTGTTTTTTTTAACTTTTACAATGGTAACCAGGGTAAACATCGGGTTACTAAGCGTGGCCCTGTGCTTAGTAACCTGATGTTTACCCTGGTTACCCGGGGACTTCGGCATCGTTGGTCGCTGGAGAGCTGTCTGTGTGACAGCTCCCCAGCCACCACACAACGACTAAACAGCGACGCTGCAGTGATCGGCATCATTGTCTATATCGCTGCAGCGTCGCTAAATGTGACGGTACTCTTAGACCTCAAGTCCTAGTGGGATATGGTGTACCTTGTGGGAACCCTATCAGGAGCAAAAAAAATGTGTTAGAGCAATAAAATCAAGAAAGCAGGATGAGAAACAGTATGGGTTGTAATCTAGAGAAACCCACAAATAAATCACAATAACAAGCTCAGTGGCTCTTGTTACACAGGTTAATAACAATCAGGTATTTGGTTTAAAACAAATGTTAGTTCCAGTTGATGTCCATGTAGCATATGTAAACATAGAGAGACCACCTGTAAAATGCACTTGTGCCTGCTGAAATGTAAACTGCTTTGCTTGGCGGTAAAGTGATGAACAATAGTTACTGTATATCCAAGGTAGTAAAGTCAATGAGAGTGCATGACGGTATTAATACCTGTCGTCCGGTATGCAGATGTCCAGGCAAAAAATGTCCCCGAGATGTAAAATCATGGTCTGGGACTTCTAGTATGAACATTGCAGTCTATTTAAACTGATAAAAAGGGAGTGCTGTCCCGGCCGGTGACAGCAGCTCCGGGCTCCAGCGGTAGACGATATGCTAGTCACATTGTTCAGGTATAATCTGCTTCTGGTCGATGCAGGACCTGACCAGGATCACTGTGGCTGAGCTCCAGAGATGCAGTAGGGAGATGGGAGAAATTTCCACAAAGACAACTATCACTGCCGCCGTCCACCAGTCGGGCCTTTATGGCAGAGTGGTCAGAGGGAAGCCTCCCCTCTGTGCAAGACATATGAAAGCCCACATAAAGTTTGCTAAAAACACATGAATAATACAACAAAACAATCCCATAAGTGAAACATGGTGGTGGCAGCACCATGCTATGGGGTGTTTTTCAGCTGCAGGGATAGGATGACTGGTTGCCATTGAAGGAAACATGAATGCGGCCAAGTACAGAGATATCCTGGATGAAAACCTCCTCCAGAGTGCTCTGGACCTCAGACTTGGCTGAAGGTTTACCTTCCAACAACACAATGACCCTAAGCACACAGCTAAAATAACAAAGGAGTGTCTGCAGAACTCGGTGACCATTCTTAACAGGCCCAGCCAGAGCCCTGACATAAACCCAATTGTGCATCTCTGGGGAGACCTGAAAATGGCTGTCCACCAACGTTCACCATCCAACCTGACGGTACTGGAGAGGATCTGCAAGGAAGAATGGCAGAGGATCCCCAAATCCAGGTGTGATAAACTTGTTGCATCATTCCCAAGAAGACTCTTGGTTGTACTAGCTCAAAAGGGCGCTTCTACTCAATACTGAGCAAAGGGTCTGAATACTTACGACCATGCGATATTTCAGTTTTTCTTTTTTACTATATTTGCAAAAATTACTACATTTCTGTTTTTTTCAGTCAAGATGGGGGGGGGGGGCAGAGTGTACATTAATGAGAAAAAAATGAGCTTTTTTGAATTTACCAAATGGCTGAAATGAAACAAAGAGTGAAAAATTTAAAGACGTATGAATACTTTCCGTACCCACTCTATGTCCTTGGCGGGGAGGTAAAGAAGTGGCTCAGAAGAGGAGAAAAAAATGCATTTTTTACTGTTATAATTAAACACTCTCCATATCAATCAACTATATGGGCCATGAATACATATTTGGATAGTGCCCCTCTTTTGTTTGGGCATGTATTATATTTTATTCCTGTCTATTCTTGTCAGTGTATGGCGTGTGCTTGATCACTGCTGTTTTACTATTTGAGCACCCTGTCACTCTCTAACAGCGGCTTTTAAGTGGCGCAATCCCGGTGGCATGCCATGTATAGCCTATTCATTTGTTTTCCTGTAGAACATCATTTTTATTATATACTTCATTACTGCAGTATTGCAGTATTTAGACCAAACAATTAAATGATCATAGGTTCAATTCCACAATAGGAATAAATTAGAATTAAATAGATGAGAGAATGAAATATTTAACATATACAGTTGAAGCTAGAAGTTTACATACATTATATAAAAAGACATATATACTTGTTTTTCTCAATATCTGACATGAAAGCAGAATAAACCTTTCCCGTTTTAGGTTAATTAGGATTACCATAATTATTATTTGCCAAATGCAAGTACAATGAGAGAGAGAATGTTTTAACCCCTTTCTGACATTAGACGTACTATCTTGTTGAGGTGGTCTGGGCCCCTATGACCACCGACGGGATAGTACGTTATCACCGATCAGCCGCGCTCAAGGGGGGAGCGCGGCCGATCGCGGCCGGGTGTCAGCTGATTATCACAGCTTGCATCCAGCACTATGTGCCAGGAGCAGTCACGGACTGCCCCGGCACATTAACTGCCGGAACACTGCGATCAAACATGATTGCAGTGTTTCAGCGGCATAGGGAAGCATCGCGCAGGGAGGGGGCTCCTTGCGTGCTTCCCTGAGACCCTTGGAACAACGCGATGTGATCGCGTTGTTCCGAGCGTCTCCTCCGTCCTCCTTCCTGCAAGCCCCGGATCCAAGATGGCCAGGTCCTGCAGGGAGGTGGCTTCCAAGTGCCTGCTAATAGCAGGCACTGGCAAGCCTGCAGAACAGCCTGTCAGATTGCTGATCTGACACAGTGCTGTGCAAAGTGTCAGACCAGCGATCTGACACTATAGCATGATGTCCCACCCGAGGACAAAGTGAAAAAGTAAAAAATCCTAAATGAATTAAAAAATATATATATATTGTTCTAATAAATACATTTCTTTATGTAAATAAGAAAAAAAAAATAAAAGTACACATATTTAGTATCGCTGCGTCCATAACGACCCTATAAAACTGTCCCACTAGTTAACCCCTTCAGTGAACACAGTAAAAATAAAAATAAAAAATGAGGCAAAAAACAATGCCTTATCATCATACCGCCGAACAAAAAGTGGAATAACACGCAATTAAAAAGACAGATATAAATAACCATGGTACCACCGAAAACATCATCTTGTCTCGCAAAAAACGAGCTGCCATACAGCGTCATCAGCAAAAAAAAACGTTATAGCCGTAAGAATAAAGCGATGCAAAAATAATTATTTTTTTCTCTAAAATAGTTTTTATCGTATAAAAGTGCCAAAACAAAAAAAAGATATTAATGAGGTATCGCTGTAATCATACTGACCCCAAGTATAAAACTGCTTTATCAATTTTACCAAACGTGGAATGGTATAAACGCCCCCCAAAAGAAATTCACAAATTGCTAGTTTTTGTTCATTCTGCCTAACAAAAATCAGAGTAAAAAGCGATCAAAAAATGTCATGTGCCCGAAAATGGTAAAATTGCAATAAAAAGAGTCATTTAGTGTGTGACAGCTGCCAAGCATAAAAACCCGCTTTAAAAACGCGCTGTAAATAGTAAATCAAACCCCTCTTTATCACCACTTTAGTTAGGGAAAAATAATGAAATAAAAAAAGTATTTATTTCCATTTTCCCGTTAGGGTTGGGGCTAAAGTTAGGGTTGGGGCTAAAGTTAGGTTTAGGGTTGGGGCTAAAGTTAGGGTTAGGGTGGGGGCTAAAGTTAGGGTTGGGTCTAGAGTTGGGGTTAGGGTTGAGATTGTGTTTATGGCTAGCTTAGGGGTGTGTCAGGGTTAGGGGTATGGTAAGGGTTGGGATTAGGGTTAGGGGTGTTGGGGTTAGGGGTGTGTTGGGGTTGGGATTAAGGGTGTGTGGCTTAGGGGTGTGGTTAGGGTTGGGATTAGGGTTAGGGGTGTGTTGGGGTTGAGGTGTGGTTAGGGTTGGGATTAGGGTTAGGGGTGTGTTGGGGTTAGGGTTGCATTTAGGATTGGGAGATTTTCACTGTTTAGGCACACCAGGAGCTCTGCAAACGCAACATGACGTCTGATCTCAATCCATGCAATTCTGTGTTGAAAAAGTAAAACAGTGCTCCTTCCCTTCTGAGCTCTGCCGTGCACCCAAACAGTGGTTTACCCCCACATATGGGATAACAGCGTACTCAGGACAAATTGGACAACAACTTTTGGGGTCCAATTTCTCCTGTTACCCTTGGTAAAATAAAACAAATTGGATCTGAAGTAAATTTTTTGTGAAAAAAAGTTAAACGTTAATTTTTTTTAAACACTCCAAAAATTCCTGTGAAACACCTGTAGAGTTAATAAACTTATTGAATGTGGTTTTGAGCACCTTGAGGGGTGCAGATTTTAGAATGGTGTCATACTTGCATATTTTCTATCATATAGACCCCTTAAAGTGATTTCAAATGTGATGTGGTCCTTAAAAAAAATGATGTAGAAATGAGAAATTGCTGGTCAATTTTAACCCTTATAACTCCATAAAAAAAAAGGTTGGTTCCAAAATTGTGTTGATGTAAAGTACACATGTGGGAAATGTTACTTATTAAGTATTTTGTGTAACATATCTCTGTGATTTAAGGGCATGAATATTCAAATTTGGAAAATTGCGAAAATGTCAACATTTTTGCCAAATTTCCATTTTTTTCACAAATAAACTCAAGTAATGTCAAGGAAATTTTACCACTGTCATAAAAGTACAACATGTCACGAGAAAACAATGTCAGAGTCACTGGGATCCATGCAAGCGTTCCAGAGTTATAACCTCATAAAGGGACAGTGGTCAGAATTGTAAAAATTGGCCCTGTCATTAACGTTCAAACCACCCTTGGGGGTAAAGGGGTTAAGGCATTTTTATTACTTACTGCAAAGTCAAAAGTTTCCATACATTTCATTAGTATTTGGTACCATTGCCCTTAAAGTGAATGACTTGGGTCAATCATTTAAGATATCCTTCCACAAGCTTCTCACAATAGTTGGTCGGAATTTGGGCCCATTCCTTCTGGCAAAAATGGTGTTGCTGATCCAGGTTTGTAGGTCGCCTTGCTCACACCTGCCTTTTCAGTTTTGACTATAAATTTTCAATAGGATTGAGATCGGGGCTTTGTGATGGCCACTTCAAAACAATGATTTTGTTATCCTTAACTTCTTAGTGACTGAGCCAATTTGGTACTTAGTGACCAAGCCAATTTTTACAATTCTGACCAGTGTCACTTTATGAGGTCATAGCTCTGGAATGCTTCAACGTATCCCATTGACTCTGAGAATCTTTTTTCATGACATTTTGTAGTTAATGTTAGTGGTAAAATTTCTTCAATATAACTTGCGTTTATTTATGAAAAAATGGAAATTTGGCACAAAGTTTGAAAATGTTGCAATTTTGAAACTTTTAATTTTTGTACCCTTAAATCAGAGAGTGGTGTCACACAAAATAGTTAATAAATAACATTTCCCACATGACAACTTTATATCAGCACAATTTTGGAAATATAATTTTTTTTTGTTAGGATATTATAAGAGTTAAAAGTTGACCAGCGAATTCTCCTTTATCCAACAAAACCACTTGCGGTGAGGCACCCTCTGCTGGTTGTCCCTCGAGCGTGGGAACTTTCCTAGAAAGCTCCCAGGCTCGAGTTCATATGAGGACAACCAGCAGAGGGCGCCTCACCGCAAATGAAGGTAAATATAGGTCATTGACCTACTTTACCTTCATTCCCCGGGGTTTTGCAGCCACGAACACCGCTGCATTAGCAGAGCTCCTGGCTGTAAAATATTTTAACCCCTTCAGATGGATTTACATCGTGGGACGTTACAGATCTTCGGAAGGTATGTATATTGTTGGTTTTGTTATTTTTTCTTTGTTACAGAGCGAGGGTCTTCAGATGGATTGAGCGTAGAATAAAATATTACAACAACCTTTGTGTTTATTTCATTAAAATACTTTTTAATAATGTGTTTGTGTTTTTTTAACCCTTTACTAGTATTGGATTAATAATGGATAGGTGTCATAATTGACGCCTCTCCATTATTAATTTGGCTTAATGTCACCTTACAATAGCAAGGTGGCATTAACCCTTCATTACCCCATATCCCACCGCTACACGGGAATGGGAAGAGAGTGGCCAAGTGCCAGAATAGGCGCATCTTCCAGATGTGCCTTTTCTGGGGTGGCTGGGGGCAGATGTTTTTAGCCAGGGGATGCCAATAACCGTGGACCCTCTCCAGGCTATTAATATCTGCCCTCAGTCACTGGCTTTACTACTCTGGTGGAGAAAATTGCGCGGGAGCCCACGCCAATTTTTTCTGCCATTTAACCCTTTAATTTAATAGCTAGAACAGCCAAATTTTGCATATACACACTACTAACATTAGTAGTGTGGAATATGCAAAAAAAATGGGGATATGACATGGTTTACTGTATGTAAACCATGTCTCATATCATGTCGGGTTTAGGAAGGAGATAGCAAAAGCCGGCAATTGAATTACCGGCTTTAAAGCTATCTAGCGCTGTATGAAATAATAATATATATACATATATGTGTCTCACTGACATATATATATATATATACCTATTCTATGTGTAGACATTTATTCTACCTATTCTACTGTAAGCTGTCAGTGTGATTTTACTGTACACCGCACTGAATTGCCGGCTTTTCTCGCTAACACCGCTGCGTATTTCTCGCAAGTCACACTGCTGGTCCGTGTGTAATCCGTATTTTTCTGGCTTCCATAGACTTTCATTGGCGATTTTTTTGCGCAATACGGTGACAAACGCAGCATGCTGCGATTTTCTACGGCCGTAGAAAGCCGTATAATACAGATCAGTAAAATGCGTCAGATAGGAGCAGGGGCATAGAGAATAATTGGGCCGTGTGTAATGCGTGTTTTACGGACGTATTTTATGCTCTCATACATCCGTAAAACTCGCTAGTGTGACGCCGGCCTAACGGTGATCACTAGGGTTGAGCGACTTTTCTTTTTTTAGGATCGGGTCGGGTTTCACGAAACCCGACTTTTTCAAAAGTCGGGTCGAGTGAAATCGGCCGATCCTATAGAAAAGTCGTGGTCGGCCGAAACACGAAACCCAAAGCAGTGCAATGGGATACTAATGGTTCCCAGGGTCTGATGGAGAGGAAACTCTCCTTCAGGCCCTGGGATCCATATTAATGTGTAAAATAAAGAATAAAAATAAAAAATAGGGATATACTCACCCTCGGACGCGCCCTGGTTCTAACCGGCAGCCTGCTTTCCTAAAAATGAGCAAGTGAAGGACCTTCGCTGATGTCGCGGCTTGTGATTGGTCACGTGAGCGGTCATATGGGCGGTCACGTGACCAATCACAAGCCGCGATGTCATCTAAGGTACTTCACGCACTCATTCTTAGGAAGGAAGGCTGCCGGTTAGAACCAGGGTGCGTCCGAGGGTGAGTATATTCCTATTAGGGATATACTCACTCTCGGACATGCCCTAGTTCTAACCAGCAGCCTGCGTTCCTAAAAATGAGCAAGTGAAGGACCTTCGATGACGTCGCGGCTTGTGATTGGTCGCGTGAGCGGTCACATGAGCGGTCACGCGACCAATCACAAGCCGCGACGTCATCAATGGTCCTTTTCACTTGCTCATTCTTAGGAAGGAAGGCTGCTGGTTAGAACCAGGGCGCGTCCGAGGGTGAGTATATCCCTAATAGGAATATACTCACCCTCGGACGCGCCCTGGTTCTAACCGGCAGCCTTCCTTCCTAAGAATGAGCGCGTGAAGGACCTTAGATGACGTCGCGGCTTGTGATTGGTCACGTGACCGCCCATGTGACCGCTCACGCGACCAATAACAAGCTGCGACGTCATCGAAGGTCCTTCACTTGCTCATTTTTAGGAACGCAGGCTGCCGGTTAGAACCAGGGCGCGTCCGAGGGTGAGTATATCAATAATTTTTATTTTTATTCTTTATTTTACACTTAAATATGGATTCCGATACTGATTCCCAATATCGCAAACATATCGGAACTCGGTATCGGAATTCCGATACCAGATCAGAAGATCGCCGACCTCATGGCCGACCCCACACAGGGGTCGGGTCGGGTTTCATGAAACCCGACTTTGCCAAAAGTCGGCAACTTCTGAAAATGGCCAACCCGTTTCGCTCAACCATAGTGATCACAACACTGAGGTCGGTAAAAACCTGACCCAAATCATGTTCTCTGGGATCGGTAAAAACTGACCCAAATAGTGTTCTCTGAATTTCCAACGCTGGAGGGCACTATAACTTTATATCTCAGCACCATTAAAAAGCAGCGCTGAGGAATAAGTACCCTTAACTGCCACCATTAAAAGGCGTATTGGCGGTCGCTAAGTGGTTAAGCCACTTTGTTACCATTTTGGCAGTATGCTTTGGGTAAGTGTCCATTTGGAAGACCCGTTTCTGCCCAAGCTTTAACTGGCTGATGTCTTGAGATGTTGCTTCACTATTATCATACAATCTTCAATTCTCATGATGCCATCTATTTTGTGAAGTGCACCCGTCCCTCCTGCAGCAAAACAGCCCCACAACATGATGCTGCCACCCCCATGTTTCACAGTTGGGATGCTGTTGTTAGGCTTCAGATCTTCTCCCTTTTTCCTCCAAACGTAACGATGGTCATTATGCCCGAAAAATTAATTTTAGTTTCCTCAGAACTCAAAACGTGTCTACAAACATTAAGGTCTTTGCACCTGTGTATATTTGCAAACATTAATCTGTTTTTTTATGTTTCTTTTAGATTAGTGGTGTCCTCCTGGCAGAATGGCCTTTCAACTCATCTTGGATCGCTGCTTTGAACAGGTGGCGCTATAGAGTTTAAGTCCTCTTTTTCTCAGAAGAGGATTTGCATATTTAATTTCCCAGAGGAGCATTGCACGGTGAATAAGCCTCCTTACCTTGACAAGCCAGCTGGTATGTCACTCTCCATAAGGAGAAACGTTACCCCTTAGACCCCAGTCCAGAGCCTCTCACCTAGCCAAATAAGTTCTCATGCTTCGCACTGACGAGGGCCAACAGCCTGAAACACCGTGTCTGTGAATTGAGATACTGATTTGGTTTTTATCCTAAGCCATATTGCACTACTCGGTAAAGGGAACTTGTCACCTGAATTTGGCGGGACAGGTTTGCGGTCATATGGGCGGGGTTTTGGGGTGTTTGATTCACCCTTTCCTTACCCGCTGGTTGCATGCTGGCCGCAATACTGGGTTGAAGTTCATGCTGTGTCCTCCGAAGTACATGCCTGCGCAAGGCAATCTTGCCTTGCGCAGGCGTGTACTTCGGAGGACACAGCATGAACTTCAACCCAGTATTGCGGCCAGCATGCAACCAGCGGGTAAGGAAAGGGTGAATCAAACACCCCAAAACCCCGCCCATATGACCGCAAACCTGTCCCGCCAAATTCAGGTGACAGGTTCCCTTAAAAGGGTTGATTGTGATTTGTAGGATCGCTGCTTCCAACAAGTGGCGCTATAGAGTTTAAGTCCTCTTTTTCTCAGAAGAGGCAATTTGCTAACTTGATACAGTAGTCGTTTCACTGTGGATACTGACACAACCTTACCAGCTTCCACCATCATATTCACAAAGTCTTTTGCTTTTGTCCTTGTGTTCAATATGCAGGTCGGACCGAAGCACGTTCATCTCTGGCACACAGAATCCATCTCCTTTCTAAGCGATATGATGGCTGGACATTCCCATTTTTTTGTACTTGCGTATAATTGTTCAGGTATCTTGAAATTGTACATAAGGATGAGCCAAACACCTGCAAGTCCACAATTCTCTTCCTGATATCTTGATGGATTTCTTGAGACTTTCCCATGATGCTACACAAAGAAGCAGTGTGTTTCAGGTGTGCATTAAAATACATCCACAGGTGTGTCTCTAATTAACTCAGATGTTTTAAAAAAATAACTATCACAAGCTTCTAAACACATTACATCATCATATGGGCAGTCCAGAATTGTTCAAAGGCATAGTAATCTTAGTGTATTCAAACTTTTGACTTTGCAGTAAGTAATAAAAATGCCTTAAAACATTCTCTCTTTCTCACATTATTCTGGCATTTGGCAAATATTACCGTATATACTCGAGTACCATTTTTTGGGCTGAAAGTCCCCCTCTCGGCTTATACTCGAGTCATATACCGGGAGGTCAGCAGTGGAGGGGGAGCGGGGGCTGTGTAATTATACTTACCTGCTCCCGGCGCGGTCCCTGCAGTCCCTGGCTTCTCCGGCGCTGCAGATTCTCCCTGTACTGAGTGGTCACATGGCACCGCTCATTACAGAAATGAATATGCGGTTCCACCTCCAATAGGGGTGGAGCCACATATTCATTGCTGTAAATGAGCGGTAACTGTGACCGCTCAATACAGGAAGAAGATGCAGCGGCGGGGAAGCCAGGGACTGCAGGGACCGTGCCGGGAGCAGGTAAGTATATGGGGAGTGCAGCACAGCGCTGTGCGATATTTACCTGCTCCTCGCTCCGGTGCGGCTCCATCTGCAGTGTCTCCTGGCTGTGACGCTCAGGTTAGAGCGTCAGTGCTGGAGACCGAGAAGCACGAGGAGCAGGTACATATTGAAAGCGTCGGCGTCCTGAGCGAAGAGAGGTGAGTATCTGATTTTTTTTTTATTGGAGCAGCTGCAGCAGCATTATATATGGCACAGCTTTATAAGGAGCATCTATGGGGCCATAATCAACGGTGCAGAGCATTATATATGGCACAGCTTTCTATGGAGCATCTATGGGGCCATAATGAATGGTGCAGAGCATTATATATGGGGCACAGCTTTATAAGGAGCATCCATGGGGCAATAATGAATGGTGCAGAGCATTATATATGGCACAGCTTTCTATGGAGCATCTATGGGGCCATAATGAACGGTGCAGAGCATTATATATGGGGCACAGCTTTATATGGAGCATCTATGGGGCCATAATGAACGGTGCAGAGCATTCTATATGGGGAACAGCTTTCTATAGAGCATCTATGGGGCCATAATGAACGGTGCAGAGCATTAAATGTGGCACATCTTTATATGGAGCATCTATGGGGCCATAATGAATGGTGCAGAGCATTATATGTGGCACAGCTTAAATGGAGCATCTATGGGGCAACAATGAACGATATGGAGAATTATATGGGGCACAGCTTTATATGGAGCATCTTATGGGGCAATAATGAACAGTATGGAGCATCTATTTTTATTTTTGAAATTCACCGGTAGCTGCTGCATTTCCTACCTTAGGCTTATACTCGAGTCAATAAGTTTTCCCAGTTTTTTGTGGCAAAATTAGGGGGTCGGCTTATACTCGGGTCGGCTTATACTCAAGTATATACGGTAATTATTATGGTAATCCTAATTGACCTAAAACGGAAAAGGTTTATTCTGATTTCATGTCAGATATTAAGAAAAACATGAATATGTGTCTTTTAACATGGTGTATGTAAAATTCTGTTTTCAACTGTAGCTTAACTCATGAAACATTTCTGTGACTATTTTAAGACAATAAGTGCATCAATTGGCCTAATAAATTGTTACAGTATTAATTGGGAGACATGAGCAGTGTTCATATGCTATTGCTAAATCTTTCACACTAATTCTAATACTGCTTCCAGGCTGATTAATATTCTAATTTATATTTCTCTAAAGTAAAGATAAATTATTCTTCTTAATTTTCAAAGTTTTCATTCTAGTTTTAGTGGAGATGAGAAAATACATAATATCTGTAAATACGAAGTAAGATTGTAGCCAGACAAGTTCTGGATGAAGTGTGATGAGCATATAATGCAGATAGGGTTTTTAATGGGGTCACATTTTGGGTCCAAGTTTTAGGGATGCTTATTAGAGCTGGTTGGGACTGGCCATTCCCATTCCTCCAATTGCAGACCTTGTAATGGCCTTTTAACCTATTCATGGCAGGAGCATTTTTCGGTTTTACGTTTTCGTTTTTAGCTCCCCTTCTTTCCAGAAGTACTTTTGAACGACATCATTGGCTTTAGCATGTCATGTACTCGAAAACGGGAGTTTTTTGTTTGGCTTTTTTGCTAGGTTAACTAAATGCTAAAACTGACCTGCCATTATGATTCGCCAGGTCATTAAGAATTAATAGACCCCAAACATGTCTTTTATCTAAGGGGGGAAAAAAGTTTGCTAAAAAAAAATTGTGCCATTTTCCGATACCCGTAGCGTCTCTATTTTTTTTTAATCTTGGGTTGGGTGAGGGCTTATTTTTTGTGCGCTGAACTGTTGTTTTTAATGATACCACATTTGTGCAGATACGTTCTTTTTATCGCCCATTATTGCATTTTAATGCGACCAAAAAATCGTAATTCTGGCGCTTTGATTTTTTCTTGCTACGCCGTTTAGTGATCAGGTTAATCCTTTTTTTATTGATAGATAGGGTGATGCCGAACGTGGAGATACAAAATATGTGTATGTTTGATTTTTTCTGTCTTATTTTGAATGGGGCGAAAGGAGGGTGATTTAAACTTTTATTTTTTAAAAATATTTTTCAAACTATTTTTTTAAGTTTTGGCATGCTTCAATAGCCTCCATGGGAGGCCACTACTTGATCAGCTCTGCTAAATAGAGGTGATGCTCAGATCGCCTCTATGTAGCAGAAATACTGCATTGCTATGAGCGCCGACCACACGGTGGCGCTCATAGCAATCCGGCATCAACAACCATAGAGGTCTCAAGGAGACCTCGGGTGGTTATGCTGATGAACTGATGACCCCCGATCACGAGACAGTGGTCAGCGGTGCGTGTATTTACGGCCCGTTGTCCGAGTTTGACAGCGTCATTTAACTAGTTAATAAGTGCGGGTGGATCGCGATTCCACCTGCGCATATTGTGGGCACATGTCAGCTGTTCAAAACAGCTGACATGTCTCGGCTTTGATGCGGGCTCAGCGCCGGAGCTCACATCAAAGCGGGGCATATTGACCTAGGACATACTATCCTGTCCAATAGCAGTAAGGGGTTAAAGGCAGTTCTGATGCTTCATTCAGTGTCTGTGCCTGTGAGTAGAGGTGGAAAAACCTATGGGACTTGGGCCTGTGGGTGGACATGAGAAAACCTGTGAATATGGCTTAATCTATGACAGAGTTTATCTATGCCCTGTTTGGATATTCGAATCGCACTCAGAAAAGCAAATCAATGAGTGCATGGGAAACATCGTACAGCAGTCACAACATCTTAGTGCAGAAATTGTAGAAATTTTTTTCTCCATCTTCTCATCTGAGAGAATAACATCACACTATGCTTATACTCTGATCAAATGCAGATTGTCATTTGCAGTCGGCCCGATTCCCAAGGATGAGAGCTATCTCTATTTGCTCTAACAGTTGCGAATGTGGTGGAACTCCAACCACAGCTGGTAACTTGTAAAATGATGCGTACCATGGTGGTAGCCTTATGAAAGCCAGTCTTTGGCTGGCATTCATAGGAAAATTAGGTTTTTGCTATACACAGCAATAAAGGGTTATTGATGTTAATAGTACAAGGAATCAGTCAATTGCAATTTACAAAATACAGTAAAAAATATGTTTACAAAAATATAAAATAAAATTTGGAAGCCACCCCACTTTTCCACTGTTACGTGTTACGGAACCACTCAGCACCCAGAATATGTTGTGCAGTTATATGTATGTATAATAGGTTCCATGTGAGATGCATGTCCCTAATGCATCAGCCCAAAGGCTGCACCCCTGGGCAGAGGGGACACGATATTCCCCTTTTGTCCTCCCCCCACCTTTGTAATTCCCACAGTAAATATCGGCAGGCTCCGGCCACCTGCGGCTATTGTAATGTATGTCTGGCCGGTGCTTTTCTATTGGCCTGCCCTCTGTATCTGTGTGATATATTCTGTGTCCTGTGAGTAAAGTGTTGTTAGACTGGAAATACGTGGAGAAGCAGTGATCTTTTATATCCGCCCATGTAACCAAGCAATTCCAGCCAGCGTCCTTCATTCAGACTCCAGCCAAAGCAGAGTGGACCTCCTGAAACACGGGGTGGTACTGAAAGAGGTACCCCAGCTTGGTAGACCCTATTACATCCACCATTAAAAATAAATAAATCATTATATCTATATACACTGCTCAAAAAAATAAGAGGAACACTTAAACAATATATAACTCTAAGTAAATCAAACTTCTGTGAAATCAAACTGTCCACTTAGGAAGCAACACTGTTTGACAATCAATTTCACATGCTGTTGTGCATACAAATGGCATAGACAACAGATAGAAAATATTGGTAGTTATCAACACACACTCAATAAAGGAGTGGTTCTGCAGGTGGGGACCACAGGCCAGATCTCAGTACCAATGCTTTCTGGCTGATGTTTTGGTCACTTTTGAATGTTGGTTGTGCTTTCACACTTGTGGTAGCATGAGACGGACTCTACAACCCGCACAAGTGGCTCAGGTAGTGCAGCTCATCCAGGATGGCAAGTCATTGCGAGCTGTGGAAAGATGGTTTGCTGTGTCTGTCAGCGTATTGTCCAAAAGCTGGGGGCGCTACCAGGAGACAGGCCAGTACACCAGGAGACGTGGAGGGGGCCATAGGAGGGCAACAATGCAGCAGCAGGATTGCTACCTCAGCCTTTGTGCAAGGAAGAACAGGAGGAGCACTGCCAGAACCTTCCAAAATGACCTCCAGCAGGACGATCGGCATTTGCCACAGAACACCAGGATAGGCAAATTCACCACTGGCGCCCTGTGCTCTTCACAGATGAAAGCAGGTTCACACTCAGCACATGTGACAGGCGTGACAGAGTCTGGAGGCACCGTTGAGAGCGATCTTCTGCCTGCAACATCCTTCAGCATGGCAGGTTTGGCACTGGGTCAGTAATGGTGTGGGGTGGCATTTCTTTGGAGGGCCGCACATCCCTCCATGTGCTCGCCAGAGGTAGCCTGACTTCCATTAGATACCGAGATGAGATCCTCAGACCCCTTGTGAGACCATATGCTGGTGCGGTTGGCCCTGGGTTCCTCCTAATGCAGGACAATGCCTGACCTCATGGGGCTAGAGTGTGTCAGTAGTTCCTGCAAGATGAAGGCATTGAAGCTATGGAATGGCTGCCCATTCCCCAGACCTGAATCCGATTGAACACATCTGGGACATCATGTTTCGCACCACCCACCAACATCACATTGCACCACAGACTGTCCAGGAATTGGTGGATGCTTTAGTCCAGGTCTGGGAGGAGAGTCCTCAGGAGACCATCCGCTGCCTCATCAGGAGCATGCCCAGGCATTGTAGGGAGGTCATACAGGCACATGGAGGCCACACACACTACTGAGCATCATTTCATTCTCTTGAGGCATTTCCACTAAAGTTGGATCAGCCTGTAACTTCATTTTCCACTTTAATTTTGAGCATCATTCCAACTCCAGACCTCCGTGGGATATTAGTTGTGATTCACGTTGATTGTTTTTAGGTTTTATTCTTATCAACACATTTCACTATGTAACGAATAAAGATTTACAACTGGAATATTTCATTCAGTGATATCTAGGATGTGAGAACTTAGTGTTCCCTTTATTTTTCTGATCAATGTATATATATATATATATATATATATATATATATATATATATATACAGTACTGTATAGACCAAAGGTTTGGACACACCTTCTCATTTAGAGATTTTTCTGTAATTTCATGGCTATGAAAATTGTACATTCACACTGAAGGCATCAAAACTATGCATTAACACATGTGGAATTATATACTTAACAAAAAAGTGTGAAACAACTGAGATTATGTCTTATATTCTAAGTTCTTCAAAGTAGCCACCTTTTGCTTTGATGACTGCTTTGCACACTTTTGGCATTCTCTTGATGAACTTCAAGAGGTAGTCACCGGGAATGGTTTTCACTTCACAGGTGTGCCCTGTCAGGTTTAGTTTCAGTTGTTTCACACTTTATTGTTATGTCTTATATTCTAGGTTCTTCAAAGTAGCCACCTTTTGCTTTGATGACTGCTTTGCACACTCTTGGCATTCTCTTGAAGCGGAAACGCAGCGTTGTTTTTTCCGCAGCATGTCAATTCTTTGTGTGGATCTGCAGCGTTTCTGCACCCATTGACTTGCATTGAGTCGGGCAATTCTGCAGCAAAACCGCAGATATAAAAAGATCTGCGGTTTACATGTGGTGAAACGCTGCAGATCGGGAGGAGGAAGAGTGTTGGCGGTGTGTGGGTGGAGACTGTGCATGTCTGTGTGTGCGGGCAGGGTCTGTGCGGGACTGTCGGGGGTCTGCAGGCCTGCCGGAGGTCTGTGCAGGCCTGCCAGGGGTCTGTGTGGGCCTGCTGGGGGTCTGTGCGGGCCTGCTGGGGGTCTGTGCGGGCCTGCCGGGGGTCTGTGAGGGCCTGTCGGGGGTCTGTGCGGGCCTGCCAGGGGTCTGTGCGGGCCACTCGGGGGTCTGTGCAGGCCTCTCGGGGGTCTGTACTGGCCTCTCGGGGGTCTGTGCGGGCCTGCCGGGGGTCTGTGCGGGCCTGTCTGGGGTCTGTGCGGGCCTGCCGGTGGTCTGTGCGGGCCTGCCGGGGTCTGTGTGGGCCTGCCGGGGGTCTGTGCGGGCCTCTCGGGGGTCTGTGCAGGCCTGCCGGGGGTCTGTGTGGGCCTCTCGGGGGTCTGTGCGGGCCTCTCTGGGGTCTGTGCGGACCTGCCGGGGGTCTGTGCGGGCCTGCCAGGGGTCTGTGCGGGCCTCCCAGGGGTCTGTGCGGGCATCTCGGGGGTCTTTGTATGTATGTGTGCCAGCATCGTCCAATGGGACTACAAGTCCCATCGGGCTATGCCTGCTATAATGACAGTGATTAACACATTAGCCAATGATGGGACAGTGGTAGTCCCATCATCCGGCTAATGTGTTGAATGTAAAAAAACCCCACAAACATACATACTACGTACATACATACTACATACATACATACTACATACATACTACATACATACATACTACATACAGTACATACTACATACATACAGCATACTACATACATACTACATAGACCATCATCACCACGTTCAGGAGCAATTGTTTATTGAATTATTGGGTCCAGATCATCTATTAACCCTTGTGTACCTGAAAAATTTGCAGCAAATATAAAAGTTACATTTTTGCAACTAATATGTCAAATTTCCACGTCTCAATGTTAGAAAATTCAGCGAGGCACCTATTGGTTGAAAACATTCACTACACCCCTAGATGAATTTTTTAGGCAGTGAAGTCTCCAATATGGGGTCACCTGGGGGTTTTCTGCTGTTCTGAAACCTCAGAGGTCCAGCTAATGGAGCCCACAATCTATTCAAATGAAATCTACATTCTAAAAGCCAAATAGCACTTCTTTCCATCCAATCCCTGCCATGTACCAGTAGTGTTCAACCACATATGTAGTACTACCATATTGGGGACAATTTGCGTAAAAAATTGTGGGGTCCAAGTTTTCCCATTACCTCAAGTGTAAATTATAAATTTGGTGCTAAAACAGTATTTTGGTGAAAAAAAAATCAAATTTTTTGTTTCTCCCTCTAAACGTTAAGAAGTTTTGTGAATCACTTGTAGGTTAAAATGCTTAGTGCACCCATAAATGAATTCCTTGAGGGGACTAGTTTCCAAAATGGGGTCACTTTTGGTGTATTTCTGCTGTTTTCCTATGTCAGAGCTCTCCAAATGTTATTCACAATCTATTCCAGATAAATAGGACTCTTTCCTAGCCCTGCCATGTGCCCATACAGAAGTTTTTGACCACATATCATCACATTTGGGAGAAATTGCATAAAAAAATATAGGGTGCATTTTCACCCTTTATCCATAGTGAAAATTACCAATTTGGGTAATTTGGGTAAACCCTGAAAAAAATCCTTGAGGGGTGTAGTTTCCAAAATGTGGTCCACTGTTTAGGAAAATCAGGCACTCTCCAAATGCGACATGAAGCCTGCAGACCATTCCATCAAAGTCTCCATTCCAAAACGTAAATCCTTCCTTTCTAAGCCCTGCTGTGTGCCCTAACAGTAATTTGTCCTGACATATGGGGTATCTGCATACTCAGGAGAAATTGCACAACAAATGTTTGGATCCATTTACTCCTGTCACCCTTATGAAAATAAAACATTTGGGGTTAAAAGTACACTTTTGCGGGAATTGTTTTTTTTTTCATTTTCACGGCTGTACCTCATAAACTTTTGTGAAGCACCTGTAGGTTCAAGCACACATCTAGATACATTCCTTCAAGGGTCTAGTTTCTAAAGTGGGGTCACTTGTGGGGAGTTTCAACTGTTTAGGTACATCAGGGGCTCTCCAAACGTGACATGGTTTTCACTCTTAATTCCAGCTATTTTTGCATGTAAAAGCTCAAACGGTGATTCTTCCATTCTGAGCCCTGTTGTGCACCCAAACAATGGTTTTCCCTTACATATTGACTATCGGTGTCCTTAAGAGAAATTTCACAAGAAATGTTGGGGTCCATTTTTTTCTGTTACCCCTGTTAAATAAAAAAAAATTGGGGCTAAAGTGGCTAAAGTTAAATTTTGGTGAAAAAAAGTAAAATGTTCATATTTTCCTTCCACATTGCTTTTGTTCCTGTGAAGCACCTGAAGGGTTAATAAACTTTTTGAATGTGGTTTTCAGGACTTTGAGGGGTGCAGTTTGTAGAATGGTGTCACTTTGGGTCTTTTCTGTCATATAAGCCCACCAAAGTCACCTCAAATGAGAGGTGGTCCCCCCAAACTTTTTTGTACATTTTGTTGGAAAAATGAGAAATTGCTTATCAAATTTTAACCCTTTTAACTTCCTAACAAAAGCATATGTTTAAAAAATGATGCTGGTGTAAAGCAGACAAGTGGGAAATGTTATTTATTAACTAAAAAATTTTAAAAGTTTGAAAATTGTGATGTTTGCGATTAGCATATTTCCGATATTTTCACAAATAAATGCAAGTCATATTGAATAAATTTTACCACTATCATGACATACAATATGTCGTGAAAAAACATTTTCAGAATCACTGGGATGCAATGAAGTGTTTCAGAGTTATTACCTCATAAAGTGACACTGGTCAGATTTAAAAAATGTGGCCAGGTCATTAATATCAAAATTGCAAGTGAAAAATGGAAAACCTGTCACAGGAGCGCAGGATAGAGGACGCAGACACCAGTTTTGTGGTTCAACCCAAACTGGTGTCTGTGTCCTCTATCCTGCGCTCCTGTGACCGATTTCCTTTTTTCACTTGCAAGCAACTTCCCCCTCTGGGGGTATCCAGCTGGAGCTGCGGAGATTTGGGTGCCTATCTTCCCCTTCTTGGGACTCCTTCTAGCGCTCCACTCACAAACCGCTAATCATTGTTAAATAATTAATATCAAAATTGGCTCAGTCACTAAGAGTTTTATAGCGCGTTTGGTGGTAAAATAGCTCTTACTCGGTACAGTGGAATGAATACACTCACAAACCGAAGACAGTTCAATAACATAAATAGACAGCAAACTTGGTGGTTAAAAAAAAATCTTACAAGAGGAAACTACTTGGAATTAACAGAGGTAGACATTTCATATTTCATTTCATTTTTTTAGAGAATATGAATGATAACACCAAAACTTTTTCTTCACTCATGGTTAGTGGTTGGTGAAGCCATTTATTGTCAAACTCCTGTGTTTACGCTTTTTAAATCATAATGACAACCCAAAACATCCAAATGACCCTGATCAAAAGTTCAAATACTTCATTTCTTAATACCGTGTATTGCCCCCTCTAACATCAATGACAGCTTGAAGTCTTTTGTATTAGTTGTGGCTGGGGTTCTTTATCTTCTCAGATGGTAAAGCTGCCCACTCTTCTTGGCAAATAGCCTTCAGTTCCTGTACTTTCCTGGGCTGTCTAGCATGAACTGCGCGCTTTAGATCTCCCCAGAGGGGCTCGATGATATTGCGGTCAGGTGACTGAGATGGCCACTCCAGAACCTTCACTTTGTTCTGCTGTGGCCAATGACAGGTCGACTTGGCCTTGTGTTTTGGATCGTTGTCATGTTGGAACGTCCAAGTACGTCCCATGCGCAGCTTCCTGGCTGATGATTGCAAATTTCCCTCCAGTATTTGCTGATAATGTGCTGCATTCATCTTTCCTTCAACTGCCAAGTTTCTTGTGCCTTTGCAGCTCACACATACCCAAAACATCAGCGATCCACCTACGTGTTTTACAGTAGAAATGGTGTTCGTTCATCATAGTCCTTGTTGACCTCTCTCCAAATGTAACGTTTATGGTTGTGGCCAAAAAGTTCAATTTTGGCCTCATCACTAGTGTTGAGCGATACCGTCCGATACTTGAAAGTATCGGTATCGGATAGTATCAGCCGATACCCGAAAAGTATCGGATATCGCCGATACCGATACCCGATACCAATACAAGTCAATGGGACACCAAGTATCGGAAGGTATCCTGTATGGTTCCCAGGGTCTGAAGGAGAGGAAACGCTCCTTCAGGTCCTGGGATCCATATTAATGTGTGAAATAAAGAATAAAAATAAAAAATATTGATATACTCACCCTCTGACGCGCCCTGGTTGTAACTGGCAGCTTCCGTTCCTAAGAATGAGCGCTTGAAAGACCTTAGATGATGTCGCGGCTTGTGATTGGTCGCGTGAGCGGTCACGTGACCGCCATGTGACCAATCACAAGCCGCGACGTCATCTAAGGTCTTTCAAGCGCTTGAAAGACCTTAGATGACGTTGCGGCTTGTGATTGGTCGCGTGGCGGTCACGTGACCGCCATGCGACCAATCACAAGCCGCGACGTCATCTAAAGTCTTTCAAGCGCTCATTCTTAGGAACGGAAGCTGCCGGTTACATCGGTAAGGTCCAGGCTGCGTCGGAGAGGTGAGTATATCAATATTTTTTATTTCTATTCTTTATTTTACACATTAACCCCTTCATGACCTTGGGATTTTTCGTTTTTCCGTGTTCGTTTTTCACTCCCCTCCTTCCCAAAGCCATAACTTTTTTATTTTTCCGTCAATTTGGCCATGTGAGGGCTTATTTTTTGCAGGACGAGTTGTACTTTTGAATGACATCATTGGTTTTAGCATGTCGTGTACTAGAAAACGGGAAAAAAATTCCAAGTGTGGTGAAATTGCAACAAAAGTGCAATCCCACACTTGTTTTTTGTTTGGCTTTTTTGCTAGGTTCACTAAATGCTAAAACTGACCTGGCATTATCATTCTCCAGGTCAGTACGAGTTCATAGACACCTAACATGACTATGTTATTTTTTTATCTAAGTGGTGAAAAAAAATTCCAAACTTTGCTAAAAAAAATAAAAATAAATTGCGCCATTTTCCGATACCCGTAGCGTCTCCATTTTTTGTGATCTGGGGTCGGTTGAGGGCTTATTTTTTGTGTGCCGAGATGACGTTTTTAATTATAGCATTTCGGTGCAGATACGTTCTTTTGATCGCCCGTTATTGCATTTTAATGCAATGTCGCGGCGACCAAAAAAACGTAATTCTGGCGTTTTTAATTTTTTTCCCGCTACGCTGTTTATCGATCAGGTTAATGCTTTTTTTTTGTTGATAGATCGGGCGATTCTGAGCGCGGCGATACCAAATATGCGTAGATTTTATATTTTTTTATTGATTTATTTTGATTGGGGCGAAAGGGGGGTGATTTAAACTTTTATATTTTTTTTATTTTTTTAACATTTTTTTCAACTTTTTTTTCTTACTTTTGCCATGCTTCAAAAGCCTCCATGGGAGGCTAGAAGCAGGCACAACCCGATCGCCTCTGCTACATAGCAGCGATCTGCTGATCGCTGCTATGTAGCAGAAATGGAGGTGTGCTGTGAGCGCCGACCACAGGGTGGCGCTCACAGCCACCGGCGATCAGTAACCACAGAGGTCTCAAGGACCTCTATGGTTACAATGGAGATGCATCGCCGACCCCCGATCATGTGACGGGGGTCGGCGATTACGTCATTTCCGGCCGCCCGGCCGGAAGCAGTAGTTAAATGCCGCTGCCTGCGTTTGACAGCGGCATTTAACTAGTTAATAGGTGCGGGCAGATCGCGATTCTGCCCACGCCTATTACGGGCACATGTCAGCTGTTCAAAACAGCTGACATGTCCCGGCTTTGATGCGGGCTCACCGCGGAGCCCTGCATCAAAGCAGGGGATCTGACCTCGGACGTACTATCCTGTCCGAGGTCAGATAGGGGTTAATATCAATCCCGATACCGATTCCCGATATCACAAAAGTATCAGAACTCGGTATCGGAATTCCGATACCGCAAATATTGGCCGATACCCGATACTTGCGGTATTGGAATGCTCAACACTACTCATCTGTTGTGAATTCCGCTCTTGGGCTCCCTCCGGTGGTTGTAAGTGGCACTTTTGTGAGTTCTGCTCTTGGGCTCCCTCTTGTAGTTTCAAGTGGTATGGCTGCTCCTTGGAGTTAGCTGTGGTCAGCTGCCTCCACTTATCATCTCCTCTCTCGCCTATTCAAGCCTGGCTGTTCCTTCAGCTGGTGCCACTTGTAAATGGTTCCTGGTTGGATTCACATCTCTTTGGAGTTCCCTGTTATCCTGACCAGTTCTGCAAAGCTAAGTTTTTGCTTACTTTTTCTGTCCATAGTTTGTGGTCTTATCCATTCTGTGCTTTCTTTGTTTGTCCAGCATTATCAGTTTGAAGTATTTTCTGTCTTGCTGGAAGCTCTGGGAAGCAGAGTTACCCTCCACACCTTTACTCAGGTGTGGAGATTTTTTGTAAACTCTGCGTGGATTTTTGCAGTGTTTTATACTGACCGCACAGTATTCCATCCTGTCCTATCTATCAAGCTAGACTGGCCTCCTGTGCTCATCCTGGTTTCATTCTGTGTATGTCTTTTTCCTCTCCACTCACAGTCATTATTTGTGGGGTGCTAATCTATCCTTTGGGGATTTTCTCTGAGGCAAGATAGTTTTCCTGCTACTGTCTTCAGGGGTAGTTAGCTCTTAGGCAGTGACGAGATGCCTAGGGAGAGTTAGGAGCATTCCACGGCTGCTTCTAGTGTTGTGTTGAGCTTAGGGTCTGCGGTCAGTACAGTTACCACTTCCCTCAGAGCTCGTTCCATGTTGCTCCTAGACCACCGCATCATAACAGGAATGGCTGCTCCTTGGATTTAGCAGTTAGCAGCTGCTTCCACTGATTGTCTATTCTGCTCGGCTATTTAGCCTGGCTATTTCCTTCAGCTTGTGCCACTGATCAATGGTTCCTGGTTGGATTCACATCTCTTTTGGATTTCCCTGTTATCCTGACCAGTTCAGCAAAGTTAAGTCCTTGCTTGCTCTTTTCTGTCCACAGGTTGTGGACTTGTCCGTTCTGTGCTTTCTATGTTTTGTCCAGCTTGTCAGTATGAATTATTCAGTGTAGCTGGAAGCTCTGGGAAGCAGATTTACCCTCCACACCTTTAGTCAGGTGTGGAGATTTTTGTAAACTCTGTGTGGATTTTTTGTAGTGTTTTATACTGACCGCACAGTATTCCATCCTGTCCTATCTATCTAGCTAGACTGGCCTCCTGTGCTACATCCTGGTTCATTCTGTGTATGTCTTTTCCCTCTCCACTCAGAGTCATTACTTGTGGGGGGCTATCTATCCTTTGGGGATTTTCTCTGAGGCAAGATAGTTTTCCTGTTTCTATCTTTAGGGGTAGTTAGTTCTCCGGCTGTGACGAGGTGCCTAGGGAGTGTCAGGAGCATCCCACGGCTACTTCTAGTGTTGTGTTGAGCTTAGGGACTGCGGTCAGTACAGGTACCACTTCCTTCAGAGCTCGTCCATATTGCTCCTAAACCACCAGATCATAACAGTACAAGTGGCCAAAAATGAATTAAATGCATCTCAAAAGAAGGAAAAAAAAATTCTGAGCCATTTTTTTTTCTGTGCTGTTTTGTCTTTTTTTTCCTCTTGATCTCTGGGTGGTTCAGGATTTATGCTCTGGCATGGATGTTCAGGGTTTGTTTTCTCGTGTGGATCAACTTGCTGCAAGAGTACAGAGTATCCAAGATTATGTTGTCCAGACTCCGGCTTTGGAGCCTAGAATTCCTACTCCTGATTTGTTTTTTTTGACAGATCCAAGTTTTTGAACTTTAAAAATAACTGCAAATTGTTTTTTGCTTTGAAACCCCGTTCTTCTGGTGATCCAATTCAGCAAGTTAAAATCATCATATCCTTGCTGCATGGTGACCCTCAGGACTGGGCATTCTCCCTTGAATCAGGCCATCCGGCATTGCTGAATGTAGACGCATTTTTTCAAGCGCTCGGATTATTGTATGACGAACCTAATTCTGTGGATCATGCAGAAAAAACCCTGTTGGCCCTGTGTCAAGGTCAGGAAGCGGCAGAATTATACTGCCAGAAATTTAGGAAATGGTCTGTGCTCACTAAATGGAATGAGGATGCTCTGGCTGCTATTTTCAGAAAAGGTCTTTCTGAAGCCCTTAAAGATGTTATGGTGGGCTTCCCTACGCCTACTGGTTTGAGCGAATCTATGTCTCTAGCCATTCAGATTGATCGGCGTCTGCGCGAGCGCAAAGCTATGCACCATATGGCAGTGTCCTCTGAGCTGAGTCCTGAGCCTATGCAATGTGATAGGATTTTGACTAGAACAGAACGGCAGGAATTCAGACGTCAGAATAGGCTGTTTTTACTGTGGTGATTCTGCTCATGTTATTTCTGATTGCCCTAAACGTACTAGGAGGGTCGCTAGGTCTGTTACTATCAGTACTGTACAGCCTAAATTTCTTTTATCTGTGACCCTGATTTGCTCATTGTCGTCCTTTTCTGTCATGGCATTTGTGAATTCAGGCGCTGCCCTGAAATTAATGGACTTAGAATTCGCCAGGCGCTGTGGTTTTTCCTTGCAGCCTTTGCAGAGCCCTATTCCTTTCAGGGGCATTGATGCTACACCATTGGCCAAGGATAAACCTCAGTACTGGACGCAGATGACCATGTAAATGGCTCCAGCACATCAGGAAAATTGCCGTTTTCTGGTGTTGCATAACCTGCATGATGTTGTTGTACTGGGTTTTCCATGGTTACAGGAACATAATCCGGTGCTGGATAGGAAAACTATGTCTGTGACTAGTTGGGGTTGTCAAGGGGTACATAGTGACGTTCCTTTGATGTCAATTTCCTCTTCCCCTTCTTCTGAGGTCCCTGAGTTTTTGTCGGATTTTCAGGATGTATTTGATGCGCCCAAGTCCAGTTCCCTTCCTCCTCATAGGGACTGTGATTGTAAGTTCCCTAAGGGCCGACTTTTCAATCTGTCTGTGCCAGAGCATGCCGCCATGCGGAGCTATGTTAAGGAATCTTTGGAGAAGGGGCATATTCGGCCGTCTTCGTCGCCATTGGGAGCGGGTTTCTTTTTTGTTGCTAAGAAGGATGGCTCCTTGAGACCCTGTATAGATTATCGTCTTCTTAATAAGATCACGGTCAAATTCCAATACCCATTGCCTTTGCTTTCTGATTTGTTTGCTCAGATTAAGGGGGCTAGTTGGTTTACTAAGATTGACCTCCGAGGGGCATATAATCTTGTTCGTATTAAACAGGGTGACGAATGGAAAACTGCATTTAATTTGCCCGAAGGCCATTTTGAATACCTTGTGATGCCATTCGGGCTCTCTAATGCTCCATCTGTGTTCCAATCCTTCATGCATGATATTTTCCGCAATTATCTTGATAAATTCATGGTTGTATATTTGGATGATATTTTGATTTTTTCCGATGATTGAGAGTCTCATGTGAAGCAGGTCAGGATGGTATTCCAGATCCTTCGTGATAATGCTTTATTTGTGAAGGGGTCTAAGTGCCTATTCGGAGTTCAGAAAGTCTCTTTTTTGGGTTTTATTTTTTCTCCCTCGTCTATGAAAATGGATCCTGTTAAGGTCCAAGCTATTCATGACTGGATTCAACCCACATCTGTGAAGAGCCTTCAAAAATTTTTGGGCTTTGCTAATTTCTATCGCCGTTTCATTGCCAACTTTTCCAGTGTGGTTAAGCCCCTTACTGATTTGACAAAGAAAGGCGCTGATGTGACGAATTGGTCCTCTGCGGCTGTTGAGGCCTTTCGGGAGCTTAAACGCCGATTTACTTCTGCCCCTGTGTTGCGTCAGCTGGATGTTTCTCTTCCTTTTCAGGTTGCGGTTGACGCTTCTGAGATTGGGGCAGGGGCCGTTTTGTCTCAGAGGGATTCTGATGGTTCTTTGATGAAACCGTGTGCTTTTTTTCCAGAAAGTTTTCGCATGCGGAACGCAATTATGATGTCAGCAATCGGGAGTTGTTGGCTATGAAGTGGGCATTTGAGGAGTGGCGACATTGGCTTGAGGGAGCTAAGCATCGCGTTGTGGTCTTGACTGATCATAAGAATCTGATTTACCTCGAGTCGGCCAAGCGGCTGAATCCTAGACAGGCTCGATGGTCCCTGTTTTTCTCCCGTTTTGATTTTGTGGTCTCGTATCTTCCGGGATCTAAGAATGTTAAGGCTGATGCCCTCTCTAGGAGTTTTTCGCCTGATTCTCCTTGAGCCGGTTGGCATTCTTAAGGAAGGGGTGATTCTTTCTGCCATCTCCCCTGATTTGCGGCGGGTGCTTCGGGAATTTCAGGCTGATAGGCCTGACCGCTGTCCAGTGGGGAAGCTGTTTGTTCCTGATGGATGGACAAGTAAGGTGATTTCTGAGGTTCATTGTTCAGTGTTGGCTGGTCATCCTGGGATTTTTGGTACCAGACATTTGGTTGCTAGGTCCTTTTGGTGGCCTTCCTTGTCGCGCGATGTGCGTGCTTTTGTGCAGTCCTGTGGGACTTGCGCCCGGGCCAAGCCTTGCTGTTCCCGCGCTAGTGGGTTGCTTTTGCCTTTGCCGGTCCCTGAGAGGCCCTGGACGCATATTTCCATGGATTTTATTTCGGATCTTCCTGTTTCCCAGAAGATGTCTGTTATCTGGGTTGTTTGTGACCGGTTCTCTAAAATGGTCCATCTGGTACCTTTGCCTAAGTTGCCTTTCTCCTCAGATTTGATTCCATTGTTTTTCAGCATGTGGTTCATTTGCATGGCATTCCGGAGAATATTGTGTCTAACAGAGGTTCTCAGTTTGTCTCTAGGTTTTGGCGGGCCTTTTGTGCAAGGATGGGCATTGATTTGTCTTTCTCTTCGGCGTTTCATCCTCAGACTAATGGCCAAACTGAGCGAGCTAATCAGACCTTGGAGACCTATTTGAGATGCTTTGTGTCTGCTGATCAGGATGATTGGGTGGCTTTCTTGCCGTTGGCTGAGTTTGCCCTTAATAATCGGGCTAGTTCGGCTACTTTGGTTTCACCTTTCTTTTGTAATTTTGGTTTTCATCCTCGTTTTTCTTCGGGTCAGGTTGAGCCTTCTGATTGTCCTGGTGTGGATTCTGTGGTGGACAGGTTGCAGCAGATTTGGACTCATGTGGTAGACAATTTGACGTCTTAGGAGAAGGCTCATCGTTTTGCTAACCGCCGTCGGTGTGTTGGTCCTCGGCTTCGTGTGGGGGATTTAGTTTGGTTGTCTTCTCATCATGTTCCTATGAAGGTTTCTTCCCCTAAGTTTAAGCCTCGGTTTATTGGTCCTTATAAGATTTCTGAGATTATCATTCCTGTGTCTTTTCGTTTGGCCCTTCCAGCCTCTTTTGCCATTCATAATGTTTTCCATAGATCTTTGGTACGGAGATATGTGGTGCCCGTTGTTCCCTCGGTTGATCCTCCTGCCCCGGTGTTGGTTAAGGGAGAGTTGGAATATGAGGTTGAGAAAATTTTGGATTCTCGTTTTTCGAGGCGGAGGCTTCAGTATCTTGTCAAGTGGAAGGGTTATGGCCAGGAGGATAATTCTTGGGTTGTTGCCTCCGATGTCCATGCCGCCGATTTGGTTCGTGCTTTTCACTTGGCTCGTCCTGATCGGCCTGGGGGCTCTGGTGAGGGTTCGGTGACCCCTCCTCAAGGCGGGGTTCTGTTGTGAATTCCGCTCTTGGGCTCTCTCCGGTGGTTCTAAGTGGCACTTTTGTGAGTTCTGCTCTTGGGCTCCCTCCGGTGGTTTTAAGTGGAATGGCTGCTCCTTGGATTTAGCAGTTAGCAGCTGCTTCCACTGATTGTCTATTCTGCTCGGCTATTTAGCCTGGCTATTTCCTTCAGCTTTTGCCACTGATCAATGGTTCCTGGTTGGATTCTCATCTCTTTTGGATTTCCCTGTTATCCTGACCAGTTCAGCAAAGTTAAGTCCTTGCTTGCTCTTTTCTGTCCACAGGTTGTGGACTTGTCCGTTCTGTGCTTTCTATGTTTTGTCCAGCATGTCAGTATGAATTATTCAGTGTAGCTGGAAGCTCTGGGAAGCAGATTTACCCTCCACACCTTTAGTCAGGTGTGGAGATTTTTGTAAACTCTGTGTGGATTTTTTGTAGTGTTTTATACTGACCGCACAGTATTCCATCCTGTCCTATCTATCTAGCTAGACTGGCCTCCTGTGCTACATCCTGGTTCATTCTGTGTATGTCTTTTCCCTCTCCACTCACAGTCATTACTTGTGGGGGGCTATCTATCCTTTGGGGATTTTCTCTGAGGCAAGATAGTTTTCCTGTTTCTATCTTTAGGGGTAGTTAGTTCTCCGGCTGTGACGAGGTGCCTAGGGAGTGTCAGGAGCATCCCACGGCTACTTCTAGTGTTGTGTTGAGCTTAGGGACTGCGGTCAGTACAGGTACCACTTCCTTCAGAGCTCGTCCATGTTGCTCCTAAACCACCAGATCATAACACTCATCGCTCTAAATTACCTTGTTCCAGAAGTCTTGAAGCTTGTCTCTGTGCTGTTTTGCGTATTGTAGGTGAGATACTTTGTGGCATTTGTGCAGTAATGCCTTTCTTCTGGCGACTCGATCATGCAGCCCATTTTTCTTCAAGTTCCTCCTTATTGTGCATCTTGAAACAGCCACACCACACCGATTTTTTTCAGAGAGTCCAGTGTTTCAGCTGATGTTATTTGTGGGCTTTTCTTTGCATCCCGAACAATTTTCCTGGCAGTTGTGGCTGACATTTTTGTTGTTCATCCTGACCATGATTTTTTTTTACAGAGCCTCTGATTTTCCGTTTGTTAATCACAGTTTGAACGCTACTGACTGGCATTATCAATTTCTTGGATATCTTTTTGTATCCATTTCCTGTTTTATACAGTTCAACTACCTTTTCCCCATAGATTCTTTGTCAATTCTTTTGCTTTCCCCATGACTCACAATCCAGAATGGCTAGATGAAAGATGCAAGAGTCTGTCTGGATTCCAGAAACTCGCTCAGCTTTTATGCGCACACACTGATTACAAGCAAACAGGTCACAGGTGAGGATGTTACCTTTAGTAGCCATTCAAACCCATTTGTGTCAACATCTGTGCATGTTATCAGGCCAAAATTTACAAGGGTATGTGAACTTTTGATCAGAATAATTTGGATGTTTTGGGCTGTCATTATAATTTAAAAAGAGAAAACACAGTAGTTTGACAATAAATGACTTCACCCAACCATTAACCATGAGTTGAGAACACGTTTTGGTGTTATCATTCATATTTTCTGAAAAAGGGCCAAGAAAGAAAAAATTCTGCTGAGGTATGTAAACTTTTGAACACAACTGTTTGTAGTTGATTATATTCCTGGAAGTGGGAATAGACCTGCAAGCAGATTTGGTTATCTAGGTGCCATAACATAGTAAAGCTACTTTTAACTTGAATCTAATTATAAGCATTTAAAAGTCTCAGCATTTAAAAGTATACAGCTGAAGCAATTGCAACATCTAATTACTTATTGCACCAAACATTCCTTAGCTATTTGAGAAGTGCATGTTATTCTTATGGAAATTGTCTCTTCAGAGAGGAAGTGGACTAGAACTCTAGTGCCACCTATAGGAAGTAGCAATCCTAAAAGTAAATATCAACTATCTAACAAGCCTTGTCACATGATTTAGGATAAAAGCCCAAACCAAAATCTCTATTTGCAGACACTGTGTTCCGGGGTGCTGCCCTTCATCAGAGCAAAGTGTGAGATCTATTTTGGCTTGGTGGCACTAGAGTTCTAGTCCTCTTCCTCTCTGAAGAGACAATTTGCATATTTCCCAAAAAAAGCATTGCGGCTTAAAGGACTCCTTACCTTGGCATGTCGGCTTGACATGTCGCTCTCCGCAAGGAGGAACGTTACCCCTTGGATCCTGATTGCTTGTGGAAGACAGGCTATACTCAAGTAGCATAGGTGTTCTTCATTGAACCTTTTATATAGGCAGTATTTAGGAATAATACTGATGCTGATTATGTAAATCCAAATAGCATGTTTGACATTAAATACAGAAATATTATTCAATTTGTTCAAATATCCTTGGTATGGCTCCATGCATCTCAGAAAATCTTAACATGTGCACTGTCCTGTTCTTCATAAATTCAGTATACCATTAATATCTTCTAGCTTTGATGAAAGATAAGCGAAAAGATAAAAAAGACCAAACCTGACATGCCTCTGGGCCTCACCTATGCCATTCTCAACCCTCCTAAGTACGGTATATAAGAGTCGGTTTGAAGATTTTCTGAAAACATCAGAACATCATGACAAAAGCAAATCAAATGAAGAATTCATGTCAGACTTATACCGTCATAGGCAGAAGATTGAAAAAATGCAGAATACTAAAAGAAATGCTGTATTACTGTTTAAACTAGAACTCTATACATAGTGTATATCTACTCTACCCCATGGTGAATTACAAAAGCCTTTATTACAGAACTCAAGATCACATTGCAGTAAAAAAGGAATAGTCTAGCTGGTGCTATGTCAATCGGAAATTGTACTCCTGCATAAAAGAAAACATGCCACAGTACTGTAATGGAAAGGGGAGGAAAATGGCCAAAATGCCCTGAAGATGTTGCTATTATGACTTAGAAGGAATATGTCAGTAGGATCAATCCCCTGTCTATATGAGCATGCAGGTCTCAGAAAACCAAATAAAACAGTACCGAAATATTAGAAATTTGATGTCTTATTCCAGTGAAATCAGAATTTTTCTTAATTTGTAAATGAGCTGTTAAGATCTATGGGCCGGACACAAATTTCCCTGAGAATCTGCCTCTAGAGCTTGTTTTAACCTTCGTCAGGCTGCATAATTTTACAACGTTAACAGGCTGCAGAGGTACAATTGTACCTTCATATATATTTTATTGAAATTTGGCCAATATATTCTGGACCAAAACTGCAGAGATGTCACGAAATTTCAGCCCTCTACGGCTTTTCGAAAAAAAAAAGTTATTGCAATTTTAAAACGGACTCGTTACAATTGTACCTACTCAGCCGGACGAAGGTTAAATGAAATGGGGTGATACTAGTGCGAGACATGAAATGACTGACATTCAGCTCTCCTGATCACATGTCTCACACTGGTAATGGCCTTTTTCATTTAAAATAAGCTCTGGAGGCAGATTTTCAGGGAGATCTGTGTGCTGCCCATAGATCTTAACAGCTCATTTACATATTAAGAAAAGTGAGGATTTCTCTGGAATAATATATCTGATCACAGATACGAATATTTATTTTATTAAAGTTTCTACATACTACATGACCATATGGACGGCTGATCCTACTGACAGATTCTGTTTAATGATGTAATGTGTTTCATTATTGAAATATCTTCATGTTTGACGCAACTATTTAGTGGACTAATTAGTTGATACAATTCTTCTACTGTATGCTATTCCTAGATTGTGATGATATTGTGGAGAGGAAGAAGTAATATTACAGACATAGAGTAGAAGAGTTAACACTGGGGAGGGAGAGTTTGGGGAACAAAAGAGAAGTTGCTAGTTATTTAGGGGAGGAGTATGACAAATTGGGTCATGGAGTGTGTAGGAAGGAGACAGTGGTAGCAGGTCTACAAATTGCAGATTATGCAAATAACCTCTTCAGAAAGGAAAAGTGCTGAAACTCTAGCGCCACCTACTGGAGGTAGCAATCCTAAAAGTCAATATTGACCCTTTAAATGGCATTGACAGATACTGAACTTTCCAGGCAGGGTCATGGCACTGAAGTGGGCTGAGATCCAAAGGAAAGCTAGCTGGAAAAATTAATGGCTCAAGTCAACTGTGCTGTATAATGGAAATGCTGCTTACAAGTAAAGTGCCGCCACGTGTAACTAATATGTGTGAGGCCGGCGTCACACTCAGCGTAAGACAATGCGGTCCATATATTACGGCCGTAATACGCTGAAAAGTCCCCAAAATAGTGGTCCGTAGCTCCTCCGTAGGCAGGGTGTTTCAGCGTTTTTTGCGTAATGCATCCTCCGTATGTAATCCGTATGGCATCCGTACTGCGTGTTTTTCTCGCAGGCTTGCAAGGGATCCATGTGTAAAAAAACCAAAAAACATATATACTGTATATATATATATATATATATATATATATATATATATGTCAGTAGACACATATATGTATATATATTACTTCATACAGCGCTAGATAGCATTAAAGCCGGTAATTCAATTGCCGGCTTTTGCTATCTCCTTCCTAAAACCCGACATGATATGAGACCTGGTTTACATACAGTAAACCATCTCATATCACCATTTTTTTGCATATTCCACACTACTAATGTTATTAGTGTGTCTATGCAAAATTTGGCCGTTCTAGCTATTAAAATAAAGGGTTAAATGGCGGAAAAAATTGGCGTGGGCTCCCGCGCAATTTTCTCCGCCAGAGTAGTAAAGCCAGTGACTGATGGCAGATATTAATAGCCTGGAGAGGGTCCATGGTTATTGCCCCCCCCCCCTGGCTAAAAACACCTGCCCCCAGCCACCCCAGAAAAGGCACATCTGGAAGATGCGTCTATTCTGGCACTTGGCCACTCTCTTCCCATTCCCGTGTAGAGGTGGGATATGGGGTAATGAAGGGTTAATGCCACCTTGCTATTGTAAGGTGACATTAAGCCAAATTAATAATGGAGAGGCGTCAATTATGACACCTATCCATTATTAATCCAATACTAGTAAAGGGTTAAAAAAACACACACATTATTAAAAATGATTTTATTGAAATAAAAACAAAGGTTGTTGTAATAATTTATTCTACGCTCAATCCTTCTGAAGACCCTCGCTCTGTAACAAAGAAAAAATAATAAACCAACAATATACATACCTTCCGAAGATCTGTAAGGTCCCACGATGTAAATCCATCTGAAGGGGTTAAAACATTTTGCAGCCATGAGCTTTGCTAATGCAGCACTGCTCCTGCCTGCAAAACCCCAGAGAATGAAGGTAAAGTAGGTTAATGGCCTATATTTACCATCATTTGCGGTGAGGCGCCCTCTGCTGGTTGTTCCTGGAGCATGGGAACTTTCCTAGAAAGCTCCCAGGCTCGAGTTCATATGAGGGCGCCCTCTGCTGGTTGTCCTCATATGATTTAAAACAGCAAAACAAATAATACTCACCCGACAACAAAAGTTCAGTGTTCTCTAAACTTCTTTGTCCTGATGGACAGTCAACCACTGACTAAAGTGGCAACCAGGGTTGGACTGGCCCACTAGATAAACGGAGAATCCTCCGGTGAGCCCTGCCTTCTCATTCAGGAGAGGTCATAGTGCAAATCTTGCAGCTGCTATTGTTCTCTTGAGTGGGGGAGAAAGGTGGGCCCTCAATATCAAATCCTGTGGGGTCCAATCTGACACTGGCGGTAACACATTCGACACACAGGGATCTTGCTCTCCTGTCTCTTTGTAACAAACCAACCAAAAGCAGCAACAGAATTGAATAAAATTATACATAAGTAATGAGCAACATGGCTGTAAATCCTGAAGTTAACAGTATCCTTCGTGTATCTCTCAGCTTCTGCCTCTCATTCTGCTCCTCTGTCCTCCTCCACCTCTCCATAGACTTCAATAGGTGTCTGTAATCTGATGCCTCAGTGAACTGTCCCATATGTGAAGAATGTTTGTGTTAAACAATTTTAAATAGGTTTGCTAGTGCTATTGATTTATGCAAAGTTTGTTGGAAGGACCATGACTATTTAATGACAAATGTCAAACTGAATACAACGACGACAGCATTTAACTGCTCAGAGTAACAACGAGGTGACAGTTTTTCTTTAAATTGTAATCTATCTATATACAGTGGGGCAAAAAAGTATTTAGTCAGTCAGCAATAGTGCAAGTTCCACCACTTAAAAAGATGAGAGGCGTCTGTAATTTACATCATAGGTAGACCTCAACTATGGGAGACAAACTGAGAAAAAAAAATCCAGAAAATCACATTGTCTGTTTTTTTAACATTTTATTTGCATATTATGGTGGAAAATAAGTATTTGGTCAGAAACAAACAATCAAGATTTCTGGCTCTCACAGACCTGTAACTTCTTCTTTAACCCCTTTACCCCCAAGGGTGGTTTGCACGTTAATGACCGGGCCAATTTTTACAATTCTGACCACTGTCCCTTTATGAGGTTATAACTCTGGAACGCTTCAATGGATCCTGGTGATTCTGACATTGTTTTCTCGTGACATATTGTACTTCATGACAATGGTAAAAATTATTTGATAGTACCTGCGTTTATTTGTGAAAAAAACGGAAATTTGGTGAAAATTATGAAAATTTCGCAATTTTCCAACTTTGAATTTTTATGCAATTAAATCACAGAGATATGTCACACAAAATACTTAATAAGTAACATTTCCCACATGTCTACTTTACATCAGCACAATTTTGGAACCAAAATTTTTTTTTGTTAGGGAGTTATAAGGGTTAAAAGTTGACCAGCAATTTCTCATTTCTACAACACCATTTTATTTTAGGGACCACATCTCATTTGAAGTCATTTTGAGGGGTCTATATGATAGAAAATACCCAAGTGTGACACCATTCTAAAAACTACACCCCTCAAGGTGCTCAAAACCATATTCAAGAAGTTTATTAACCCTTCTGGTGCTTCACAGGAATTTTTTGAATGTTTAAATAAAAATGAACATTTAACTTTTTTTCACAAAAAATGTAATTCAGCTCCAATTTGTTTTATTTTACCAAGGGTAACAGGAGAAAATGGACCCCAAACATTGTTGTACAATTTGTCCTGAGTATGCCAATACCCCACATGTGGGGGTAAACCACTGTTTGGGCGCATGGCAGAGCTCGGAAGCGAAGGAGCGCCATTTGACTTTTCAATGCAAAATTGACTGGAATTGAGATGGGACGCCATGTTTCGTTTGGAGAGCCCCTGATGTGGCTAAACATTGAAACCCCCCACAAGTGACACCATTTTGGAAAGTAGACCCCCTAAGGAACTTATCTAGAGGTGTGGTGAGCACTTTGACCCAACAAGTGCTTCACAGAAGTTTATAATGTAGAACCGTAAAAATAAAAAATCATATTTTTTCACAAAAATTATCTTTTCGCCCCCAATTTTTTATTTTCCCAAGGGTAAGAGAAGAAATTGGACCCCAAAAGTTGTTGTACAATTTGTCCTGAGTACGCTGATAGCCCATATGTGGGGGTAAACCACTGTTTGGGCGGATGGGAGAGCTCGGAAGGGAAGGAGCGCCGTTTGACTTTTCAATGCAAAATTGACAGGAATTGAGATGGGACGTCATGTTGCGTTTGAAGAGCCACTGATGTGCCTAAACATTGAAACCCCCCACAAGTGACACCATTTTGGAAAGTAGACCCCCTAAGGAACTTATCTAGAGGTGTGGTGAGCACTTTGACCCACCAAGTGCTTCACAGAAGTTTATAATGTAGAACCGTAAAAATAAAAAATCATATTTTTTCACAAAAATTATCTTTTTGCCCCCAATTTTTTATTTTCCCAAGGGTAAGAGAAGAAATTGGACCCCAAAAGTTGTTGTACAATTTGTCCTGAGTACGCGGATACCCCATATGTGGGGGTAAACCACTGTTTGGGTGGATGGGAGAGCTCGGAAGGGAAGGAGCGCCGTTTGACTTTTCAAAGCTAAATTGACAGGAATTGAGATGGGACGCCATGTTGCGTTTGAAGAGCCACTGATGTGCCTAAACATTGAAACCCCCCACAAATGACACCATTTTGGAAAGTAGACCCCCTAAGGAACTTATCTAGAGGTGTGGTGAGCACTTTGACCCACCAAGTGCTTCACAGAAGTTTATAATGCAGAGCCGTAAAAATAAAACAAAATTTTTTTCCCACAAAAATTATTTTTTTAGCCCCCAGTTTTGTATTTTCCTTAGGGTAACAGGAGAAATTGGACCCCAAAATTTGTTGCCCAATTTGTCCTGAGTGCGATGATACACCATATGTGGGGGGAACCACTGTTTGGGCACATGGGAGGGCTCAGAAGGGAAGGAGTGCCATTTGAATGCAGACTTAGATGGAATGGTCTGCAGGTGTCACATTGCGTTTGCAGAGCCCCTAATGTACCTAAACAGTAGAAACCCCCCACAAGTGACACCATTTTGGAAAGTAGACCCCCTTAGGAACTTATCTAGATGTGTGCTGAGCGCTTTGACCCACCAAGGGCTTCACAGAAGTTTATAATGGAGAGCCGTAAAAATAAAAAAAAAATTTTTTCCCACAAAAATTATTTTTTAGCCCCCAGTTTTGTATTTTCCCGAGGGTAAAAGGAGAAATTCGACCCCACAATTTGTTGTCCAATTTGTCCTGAGTGCGCTGATACCCCATATGTGGGGGGGAACCACTGTTTGGGCGCATGGGAGGGCTCGGAAGGGAAGGAGCTCCATTTGGAATGAGGACTTAGATGGAATGGTCTGCAGGTGTCACATTGCATTTGCAGAGCCCCTAATGTACCTAAACAGTAGAAACCTCCCACAAGTGACACCATTTTGGAAACTAGACCCCCTAAGGAACTCATCTAGATGTGTTGTGATATCTTTGAACCCCCAAGTGTTTCACTACAGTTTGTAACGCAGAGCCGTGAAAATTAAAAAAAAAAATCTTTCCCCCCAAAATTATTTTTTAGCCCCCAGTTTTGTATTTTCCCGAGGGTAAGAGGAGAAATTCGACCCCAAAAGTTGTTGTCCAATTTGTCCTGAGTACGCTGATACCCCGTATGTTGGGGGAAACCAACGTTTGAGCGCATGGCAGAGCTCGGAAGGGAAGGAGCGCCATTTGGAATGCAGACTTAGATGGAATGGTCTGCAGACGTCACATTGCGTTTGCAGAACCCCTAATGTACCTAAACAGTAGAAACCCCCCACAAGTGACCCCATATTGGAAACTAGACCCCCCAGGGAACTAATCTAGATGTGTTGTGAGAACTTTGAACCCCCAAGTGTTTCACTACAGTTTATAACGCAGAGCCGTGAAAATAAAAAATCTTTTTTTTCCCCACAAAAAATATGTTTTAGCCCCGAGTTTTGTATTTTCCCAAGGGTAGCAGGAGAAATTGGACCCCAAAAGTTGTTGTCCTATTTGTCCTGAGTACGCTGATACCCCATATGTTGGGGTAAACCCCTGTTTGGGCACACGGGAGAGCTCGGAAGGGAAGAAGCACTGTTTTACTTTTTCAACGCAGAATTGGCTGGAATTGAGATCGGACGCCATGTCGCGTTTGGAGAGCCCCTGATGTGCCTAAACAGTGGAAACCCCCCAATTATAACTGAAACCCTAATCCAAACACATCCCTAACCCTAATCCCAACAGTAACCCTAACAACACCTCTAACCCTGACACACCCCTAACCCTAATCCCAACCCTATTCCCAACCGTAAATGTAATCTAAACCCTAACTGTAACTTTAGCCCCAACCCAAACTGTAGCCCTAGCCCTAACCCTAGCCCTAACCCTAATCCTAACCCTAGCCCTAACCCTAGCCCTAACCCTAGCCCTAACCCTAGCCCTAACCCTAGCCCTAACCCTAACCCTAGCCCTAGCCCTAACCCTAACCCTAGCCCTAACCCTAGCCCTAACTCTAACCCTAGCCCTAATGGGAAAATGGAAATAAATACATTTTTTTAATTTTTCCCTAACTAAGGGGGTGATGAAGGGGGGTTTGATTTACTTTTATAGCGGGTTTTTTAGCGGATTTTTATGATTGGCAGCCGTCACACACTGAAAGACGCTTTTTATTGCAAAAAATATTTTTTGCGTTACCACATTTTGAGAGCTATAATTTTTCTATATTCTGGTCCACAGAGTCATGTGAGGTCTTGGTTTTTGCGGGACGAGTTGATGTTTTTATTGGTAACATTTTCGGGCACGTGACATTTTTTGATCGCTTTTTATTCCGATTTTTGTGAGGCAGAATGACCAAAAACCAGCTATTCATGAATTTCTTTTGGGGGAGGCGTTTATACCGTTCCGCGTTTGGTAAAATTGATGAAGGAGTTTTATTCTTCGGGTCAGTACGATTACAGCGACACCTCATTTATATCATTTTTTTATGTTTTGGCGCTTTTATACGATAAAAACTATTTTATAGAAAAAATAATTATTTTTGCATCGCTTTATTCTCAGGGCTATAACTTTTTTATTTTTTTGCTGATGATGCTGTATGGCGGCTCGTTTTTTGCGGGACAAGATGACGTTTTCAGCGGTACCATGGTTAGTTATATCTGTCTTTTTGATCGCGTGTTATTCCACTTTTTGTTCGGCGGTATGATAATAAAGCGTTGTTTTTTGCCTCGTTTTTTTTTTTTTTTTCTTACGGTGTTTACTGAAGGGGTTAACTAGTGGGCCAGTTTTATAGGTCGGGCCGTTACGGACGCGGCGATACTAAATATGTGTACTTTTATTGTTTTTTTTTTTTTATTTAGATAAAGAAATGTATTTATGGGAATAATATTTTTATTTTTTTTTCATTATTTTGGAATATTTTTTTTAATTTTTTTTTACACATTTGAAATTTTTTTTTTTTACTTTTTTACTTTGTCCCAGGGGGGGACATCACAGATCAGTGATCTGACAGTTTGCACAGCACTCTGTCAGATCACTGATCTGATAGGAGTGCAGGCTGCTTCACAGTGCCTGCTCTGAGCAGGTTCTGTGAAGCCACCTCCCTCCCTGCAGGACCCGGATCCGCGGCCATCTTGGATCCGGGGCTGGAGGGAGCAGGGAGGGAGGTGAGACCCTCGCAGCAACGCGATCACATCGCGTTGCTGCGGGGGGCTCAGGGAAGCCCGCAGGGAGCCCCCTCCCTGCGCGGTGCTTCCCTGTACCGCCGGCACATCGCGATCATCTTTGATCGCGGTGTGCCGGGGGTTAATGTGCCGGGGGCGGTCCGTGACCGCTCCTGGCACATAGTGCCGGATGTCAGCTGCGATAAACAGCTGACACCCGGCCGCGATCGGCGGCGCTCCCCCCGTGAGCGCTGCCGATCGCATATGACGTACTATTGCGTCCTTGGGAAGAAAAGCCCACCCCACATGGACGCAATAGTACGTCTAATGGCAGAAAGGGGTTAAGAGTCTCCTCTTTCCTGCACTCATTACCTGTAGTAATGGCACCTGTTTAAACTTGTTATCAGTATAAAAAGACACCTGTGCACACCCTCAAACAGTCTGACTCCAAACTCCACTATGGTGAAGACCAAAGAGCTGTCAAAGGACACCAGAAACAAAATTGTAGCCCTGCACCAGGCTGGGAAGACTGAATCTGCAATAGCCAACCAGCTTGGAGTGAAGAAATCAACAGTGGGAGCAATAATTAGAAAATGGAAGACATACAAGACCACTGATAATCTCCCTCGATCTGGGGCTCCACGCAAAATCCCACCCCGTGGGGTCAGAATGATCACAAGAACGGTGAGCAAAAATCCCAGAACCACGCGGGGGGACCTAGTGAATGAACTGCAGAGAGCTGGGACCAATGTAACAAGGCCTTCCATAAGTAACACACTACGCCACCATGGACTCAGATCCTGCAGTGCCAGACGTGTCCCACTGCTTAAGCCAGTACATGTCCGGGCCCGTCTGAAGTTTGCTACAGAGCGTTTGGATGATCCAGAGGAGTTTTGGGAGAATGTCCTATGGTCTGATGAAACCAAACTGGAACTGTTTGGTAGAAACACAACTTGTCGTGTTTGGAGGAAAAAGAATACTGAGTTGCATCCATCAAACACCATACCTACTGTAAAGCATGGTGGTGGAAACATCATGCTTTGGGGCTGTTTCTCTGCAAAGGGGCCAGGACGACTGATCCGGGTACATGAAAGAATGAATGGGGCCATGTATCGTGAGATTTTGAGTGCAAACCTCCTTCCATCAGCAAGGGCATTGAAGATGAAACGTGGCTGGGTCTTTCAACATGACAATGATCCAAAGCACACCGCCAGGGCAACGAAGGAGTGGCTTCGTAAGAAGCATTTCAAGGTCCTGGAGTGGCCTAGCCAGTCTCCAGATCTCAACCCTATAGAAAACCTTTGGAGGGAGTTGAAAGTCCGTGTTGCCAAGCGAAAAGCCAAAAACATCACTGCTCTAGAGGAGATCTGCATGGAGGAATGGGCCAACATACCAACAACAGTGTGTGGCAACCTTGTGAAGACTTACAGAAAACGTTTGACCTCTGTCATTGCCAACAAAGGATATATTACAAAGTATTGAGATGATATTTTGTTTCTGACCAAATACTTATTTTCAACCATAATATGCAAATAAAATGTAAAAAAAAACAGACAATGTGATTTTCTGGATTTTTTTTTCTCAGTTTGTCTCCCATAGTTGAGGTCTACCTATGATGTAAATTACAGACGCCTCTCATCTTTTTAAGTGGTGGAACTTGCACTATTGCTGACTGACTAAATACTTTTTTGCCCCACTGTATATAATTGTCTAAGGGTTTAATTGTCTGTCTGTCCTGGAAATCCCGCGACGTTGATTGGTTGAGGCCGCCCGGCCTCGACCAATCAGCGACGGGCACAGTCTGCTGCGAATTCTGGAATCATCATTGTTCTCCACTGCTGTCAAGTGCCGCCATTGTGTTGTCTAAGGGTCTAATTGTCTGTCTGTCTCGGAAATCCCGCCTTGCTGATTGGTCGAGGCCAGCCGGCCTCTATGGGGCCATAACTGCATGGAGCATTATAATACGTGACTGGGCAAAATACTACATGACTGGGCAATATACTACGTGGACATGCATATTCTAGAATACCTGATGCGTTAGAATTGGGCCACCATCTAGTATATATATAATTGTCTAAGGGTCACTTCCGTCTGTTTGTTTGTTTGTCTGTTTATCTGTCACGGAAATCCCGCTTCACTGAATCAGCGACGGGCACAGTCCGGCCGCAAATTCGCCCCTTCCTACTCTCCATCAGTGCCCCCTCCAGTCAGCACTCACACAGGGTTAATGGCTGCATTACACCACGTTATGCCGTGGTGTAACGCAGGCCGTTAACACTGCTATTAACCCTGGGTGACCAACTTTTTACTATTGATGCTGCCTATGCAGCATCAATAGTAAAAAAATCTCATGTTAAAAATAATAATAAAAAAAATCCTTATATTCTCACCTTCCGGCGCCTTTCCCGCTCCTCGCGACGCTCCGGTCCATGCATTGCAGTCTCGCGAGATGATGACGTAAAGGTCTCACGAGATAGCTACGTCATCATCTCGGGAGACCGCAATGCATTCTTGAGCTGGGAGGGTCGCGAGGAGCATCGCTAAACACCTGGCCTGTATCCGGGGGCCGCCGGAAGGTGAGTATATAGCTATTTTTTATTTTAATTCTTTTTTTTAACAGGGATATGGTGCCCACATTGCTATATACTACATGGGCTGTGTTATATACTGCATGGGCAGTGTTATATACTGCGTGAGCTGTGCTATGAACTACGTGGGATGTGCTATATACTATGTAGCTGTGCAATATACGTGGCTGGGCAATAAACTACGTGGCTGTGCTCTATACTACGTGGGCTGTGTTATATACTACATGGGCTGTGATATATACTACGTGAGCTGGGTTATATAATATGTAGCCTGTCTTAAATACTACGTGGGCTGTGCTATATTCTACGTGGACTGTGTTACACTGCATGGGCTGTGCTATATACTATGTGGGCTGTGCTATATACTACGTGGGCTGTGCTATATACTATGTGGGCTGTGCTATATACTACATGGCTATGCTATATACAGTACTATGTGGTTGTGCTATATACTATGTGGCTGTGCTATATACTACATGGGCTGTGTTATATGCTACGTGGGCTGTTATATACTACATAGCTGTGTTATATGCTACGCGGCTGTGCTATATGCTATGTGGGCTGTGCTATATGCTATGTGGGCTGTGCTATATGCTATGTGGGCTGTGTTATATACTATGTGGCCTGTGCTATATGCTACGTGGGCTGTGTTATATGCTACGTGGGCTGTGCTATATTTCTCTGCTGTATCTGTGCATCATGAATCGTGGTATGTGTTAAAGAGGGGGGCCCACTGAGACTCTTTCTCCTGGGGCCCTCAAAAACCTGGAGCAGACCCTGGCTTCACTGATTGAACGCGGCTGGTCGGGCATGACCAATCAGCGACAGGCGCACTCCGGCCGCGAATTCGCCCCTTCCTACTCTCCGTCAGCGCCCCCTCCATACTCCCCTCCAGTCAAAGCTCACACAGGGTTAATGGCTGTGTTACACCGTGTTATGCCTTCGCTGGAGCAGTGGTAACTAGAGTTGAGCGACCTTTATTTTATAGGATCGGGTCGGGTTTCACGAAACCCGACTTTTTCAAAAGTTGGGTCGAGTGAAATCGCCGATCCTATAAAAAAGTCGGGGTCGGGGTCGGCCGAAACCCGAAACCCAATGCAGTGCATTGGGTTTCCATGGTTCCCAGGGTCTGAAGGAGCGGAAACTTTCCTTCAGGCCCTGCGATCCATATTTTAGTGTAAAATAAAGAATTAAAATAAAAAATATCACAATACTTACCCTCTGACGCGCCCTGGTACTAATCGGGAACCTTCCTTCCTTAGAATCAGCCTTCCAGGACCTTGCGGTGACGTCGCGGTGACGTCGCGGCTTGTGATTGGCCGCGCGGCCGCCCATGTGACCGCTCGCGCGACCAATCACAAGCCGCGACGTCACCGCGACGTCACCGAAGGTCCTGGAAGGGCTGATTCTTAGGAAGGAAGGCTGCCGGAAAGAAGCAGGGCGCATCCGAGGGTGAGTATATACCTAATAGGAATATACTCACCCTCGGACGCGCCCTGCTTCTTTCCGGCAGCCTTCCTTCCTAAGAATCAGCCCTTCCAGGACCTTCGGTGACGTCGCGGTGACGTCGCGGCTTGTGATTGGTCGCGCGAGCGGTCACATGGGCGGCCGCGCGGCCAATCACAAGCCGCGACGTCACCTGTTGTGAATTCTGTGGCTGAGTTCACTTCTGTGGTCACAAGTGGTATTGCAGTCTCTGGGCTTCCTCCCTCAGGTGTTTTGGTGAGCTCGTTGGCTGCCTTGCTATTTAGCTCCACCTGAGTCTGTCTTCCTTGCTCCTTGTCAATGTTCCAGTGTTGGATCTGAGCTACTGCATCTTTCCTTGGGCCTGCTGCTCTGCTAGATAAGTGCTTCTAGTTTGTTTTCTGTTTTTTTTCTGTCCAGCTTGCTATTGTCTTTTGCTGGAAGCTCTGAGAAGCAGAGGGGTGCACCGCCGTGCTGTTAGTTCGGCACGGTGGGTCTTTTTGCCCCTTTGCGTGGTTTTCGTTTTAGGGTTTTTTGTAGACTGCATAGTTCTCTTTGCTATCCTCGCTCTGTCTAGAATATCGGGCCTCACTTTGCTGAATCTATTTCATTCCTACGTTTGTCTTTTCATCTTGCTAACAGTCATTATATGTGGGGGGCTGCCTATTCCTTTGGGGTATTTCTCTGAGGTAAGTCAGGCTTGTATTTCTATCTTCAGGCTAGTCAGCTCCTCAGGCAGTGCCGAGTTGCATAGGTAGTTGTTAGGCGCAATCCACTGCTGCTTATAGTTGTGTGAGGATAGATCAGGTACTGCAGTCTACAGAGATTCCACGTCTCAGAGCTCGTCCTATTGTTTTTGGTTATTGCCAGATCTCTGTATGTGCGCTGATTACTGCACGCTGTGTTGCCTGATTGCCAGCCATAACAGTACAAGGAGCCACACCAATGATTCCCAATAGAGGGAAAAAAGAAATCCTGACATCATTTTTTTTTCTTAGCTCTGTCTTCAGTCTTTTTTTTCCCCTAGACATTAGAGTGCTTCAGGACACAGCTGTGGACATGGATATTCAGGCTCTGTGCTCCTCAATGGATAATCTCGTTGTAAATGTACAAAAGATTCAAGATACTATTGATCAGAAATCGATGCTAGAACCAAGAATTCCGATTCCTGATTTGTTTTTTGGTGACAGAACTAAGTTCCTGAGCTTCAGAAATAATTGTAAGCTATTTTTGGCCTTGAAACCTCATTCTTCTGGTAATCCTATTCAACAGGTTTTGATTATTATTTCTTTTTTGCGCGGCGACCCACAGGACTGGGCGTTTTCTCTTGCACCAGGAGATTCTGCATTGAGTAATGTTGATGCATTTTTCCTGGCGCTCAGATTGCTTTACGATGAGCCTAATTCAGTGGATCAAGCTGAGAAAAATCTGCTGGCTTTATGCCAGGGTCAGGATGATGTAGAAGTATATTGTCAGAAATTTAGGAAATGGTCAGTACTCACTCTGTGGAATGAATCTGCACTAGCGGCTTTGTTCAGAAAGGGTCTCTCTGAAGCTCTTAAGGATGTAATGGTGGGATTTCCTATGCCTGCTGGTTTGAATGAGTCTATGTCCTTGGCCATTCAGATCGGTCGTCGCTTGCGCGAGCGTAAATCTGTGCACCATCTGGCGGTACTGCCTGAGAGTAAACCTGAGCCTATGCAGTGCGACAGGACTATGACTAAAGTAGAACGGCAAGAACACAGACGTCTGAACAGACTGTGTTTCTATTGTGGTGATTCTACTCATGCTATTTCTAATTGTCCTAAACGCACTAGGCGGTTCGATAGCTCTGCCGTTATTGGTACTGTACAGTCCAAATTCCTTTTGTCCATTACCTTAATGTGCTCTTTGTCATCGTATTCTGTCATGGCGTTTGTGGATTCAGGCGCTGCCCTGAATCTGATGGATTTGGATTATGCTAAACGTTGTGGATTTTTCTTGGAGCCTTTGCGGTGTCCTATTCCGTTGAGAGGAATTGATGCTACACCTTTGGCCAAGAATAAGCCTCAGTACTGGGCCCAGCTGACCATGTGCATGGCTCCTGCACATCAGGAAGTTATTCGCTTTCTGGTACTGCATAATTTGCATGATGTGGTCGTGTTGGGGTTGCCATGGCTACAAACCCATAATCCAGTATTGGATTGGAACTCTATGTCGGTAACCAGCTGGGGTTGTCAGGGAGTACATGGTGATGTTCCATTTTTGTCTATTTCGTCATCCATTCCTTCTGACATCCCAGAGTTCTTGTCGGACTTTCAGGATGTATTTGAAGAGTCCAAGTCTGATGCCCTACCTCCGCATAGGAATTGTGATTGTGCTATCGATTTGATTCCTGGTAGTAAATTCCCTAAGGGTCGTTTATTTAATTTGTCCGTACCTGAACACACCGCTATGCGCAGTTATGTGAAGGAGTCCCTGGAGAAGGGACATATTCGCCCATCGTCGTCACCATTGGGAGCAGGGTTCTTTTTTGTAGCCAAGAAGGATGGTTCGCTAAGACCGTGTATTGATTACCGCCTTCTTAATAAGATCACTGTTAAGTTTCAGTATCCCTTGCCATTGATTTCTGACTTGTTTGCTCGGATTAAGGGGGCTAGTTGGTTTACTAAGATTGATCTTCGTGGTGCGTATAATCTGGTGAGAATCAGGCAGGGAGATGAATGGAAAACGGCATTTAATACGCCCGAGGGTCATTTTGAGTATCTGGTGATGCCGTTCGGACTTGCCAATGCTCCATCTGTTTTTCAGTCTTTTATGCATGACATTTTCCGTGAGTATCTGGATAAATTCTTGATTGTTTACTTGGATGACATTTTGATCTTCTCAGATGATTGGGAGTCTCATGTGAAGCAAGTCAGAATGGTTTTCCAGGTACTGCGTGCTAATTCCTTGTTCGTGAAGGGATCAAAGTGTCTCTTCGGTGTGCAGAAAGTTTCATTTTTGGGGTTCATCTTTTCCCCTTCTACTATCGAGATGGATCCGGTTAAGGTTCAGGCCATCCAGGATTGGACTCAGCCGACATCTCTAAAAAGTCTACAGAAATTCCTGGGCTTTGCTAATTTTTATCGTCGCTTCATCTGTAATTTTTCTAGCATTGCCAGACCATTGACCGATTTGACCAAGAAGGGTGCTGATTTGGTTAATTGGTCTTCTGCTGCCGTGGAAGCTTTTCAGGAGTTGAAGCGTCGTTTTTGCTGTGCCCCTGTGTTGTGTCAACCTGATGTTTCTCTTCCATTCCAGGTCGAGGTTGATGCTTCTGAGATTGGTGCAGGGGCGGTTTTGTCACAGAGAGGTTCTGGTTGCTGAGTGTTCAAACCATGTGCTTTCTTTTCCAGGAAATTTTCTGCTGCTGAGCGTAATTATAATGTGGGCAACCGAGAGTTGCTGGCCATGAAGTGGGCATTCGAGGAGTGGCGTCATTGGCTTGAGGGTGCTAAGCATCGCGTGGTGGTATTGACTGATCATAAGAACTTGACTTATCTCGAGTCTGCCAAGCGCTTGAATCCTAGACAGGCCCGTTGGTCGTTATTTTTTGCCCGCTTCGACTTTGTGATTTCGTACCTTCCGGGCTCTAAAAATGTGAAGGCGGATGCTCTGTCTAGGAGTTTTGTGCCCGACTCTCCGGGGTTATCTGAGCCGGCGAGTATCCTCAAGGAAGGAGTCATTGTGTCTGCCATCTCCCCTGATTTGCGGAGAGTGTTGCAGAAATTTCAGGCTAATAAACCTGATCGTTGTCCGGCCGAGAAACTGTTCGTCCCTGATAGGTGGACTAGTAAAGTTATCTCTGAACTTCATTGTTCGGTGCTGGCCGGTCATCCAGGAATCTTTGGTACCAGGGAGTTGGTTGCTAGATCCTTCTGGTGGCCATCTCTGTCACGGGATGTGCGTGCTTTTGTGCAGTCCTGTGGAATTTGTGCTAGGGCTAAGCCCTGCTGTTCACGTGCCAGTGGGTTGCTTTTGCCCTTGCCGGTCCCGAAGAGGCCTTGGACACATATTTCGATGGATTTCATTTCTGACCTTCCCGTTTCTCAAAAAATGTCGGTCATTTGGGTGGTCTGTGATCGCTTTTCTAAAATGGTCCATCTGGTGCCCTTGGTTAAATTGCCTTCCTCCTCTGATTTGGTGCCTTTGTTCTTCCGGCATGTGGTTCGTTTACATGGCATTCCTGAGAATATTGTTTCTGACAGAGGTTCCCAGTTTGTCTCGAGGTTCTGGCGAGCCTTTTGTGGTAGGATGGGCATTGACCTATCTTTCTCCTCGGCCTTCCATCCTCAGACTAATGGCCAGACCGAACGAACCAATCAGACCTTGGAAACATATCTGAGATGTTTTGTTTCCGCTGATCAGGATGATTGGGTGTCATTTTTGCCGTTGGCTGAGTTCGCCCTTAATAATCGGGCCAGCTCGGCTACCTTGGTCTCTCCATTTTTCTGCAATTCTGGGTTCCATCCTCGTTTCTCTTCAGGACAGGTTGAGTCTTCGGACTGTCCTGGTGTGGATTCTGTGGTGGACAGGTTGCAGCAGATCTGGACTCAGGTAGTGGACAATTTGACCTTGTCCCAGGAGAAGGCTCAGCTTTTCGCTAATCGCAGACGCCGTGTGGGACCCCGACTTCGTGTTGGGGATTTGGTTTGGTTATCTTCTCGTCATATTCCTATGAAGGTTTCCTCTCCTAAATTTAAACCTCGTTTTATTGGTCCGTATAGGATTTCTGAGATTCTCAATCCGGTGTCTTTTCGTCTGACCCTCCCAGACTCCTTTTCCATACATAATGTATTCCATAGGTCGTTGTTGAGGAGATACGTGGCACCTATGGTTCCATCTGTGGAGCCTCCTGCCCCTGTTTTGGTGGAGGGGGAATTGGAGTATATTGTGGAGAAGATTTTGGATTCTCGTGTCTCTAGACGGAAACTCCAGTATCTGGTCAAATGGAAGGGTTATGCTCAGGAAGATAATTCCTGGGTTTTTGCCTCTGATGTCCATGCCCCAGATCTTGTTCGTGCCTTTCATGTGGCTCATCCTGGTCGGCCTGGGGGTTCTGGTGAGGGTTCGGTGACCCCTCCTCAAGGGGGGGGTACTGTTGTGAATTCTGTGGCTGAGTTCACTTCTGTGGTCACAAGTGGTATTGCAGTCTCTGGGCTTCCTCCCTCAGGTGTTTTGGTGAGCTCGTTGGCTGCCTTGCTATTTAGCTCCACCTGAGTCTGTCTTCCTTGCTCCTTGTCAATGTTCCAGTGTTGGATCTGAGCTACTGCATCTTTCCTTGGGCCTGCTGCTCTGCTAGATAAGTGCTTCTAGTTTGTTTTCTGTTTTTTTTCTGTCCAGCTTGCTATTGTCTTTTGCTGGAAGCTCTGAGAAGCAGAGGGGTGCACCGCCGTGCTGTTAGTTCGGCACGGTGGGTCTTTTTGCCCCTTTGCGTGGTTTTCGTTTTAGGGTTTTTTGTAGACTGCATAGTTCTCTTTGCTATCCTCGCTCTGTCTAGAATATCGGGCCTCACTTTGCTGAATCTATTTCATTCCTACGTTTGTCTTTTCATCTTGCTAACAGTCATTATATGTGGGGGGCTGCCTATTCCTTTGGGGTATTTCTCTGAGGTAAGTCAGGCTTGTATTTCTATCTTCAGGCTAGTCAGCTCCTCAGGCAGTGCCGAGTTGCATAGGTAGTTGTTAGGCGCAATCCACTGCTGCTTATAGTTGTGTGAGGATAGATCAGGTACTGCAGTCTACAGAGATTCCACGTCTCAGAGCTCGTCCTATTGTTTTTGGTTATTGCCAGGTCTCTGTATGTGCGCTGATTACTGCACGCTGTGTTGCCTGATTGCCAGCCATAACAGTCACCGCGACCAGGGCGCGTCAGAGGGTAAGTATTGCGATATTTTTTATTTTAATTCTTTATTTTACACTTAAATCTGAATTCCGATACCAATTCCCGATATCTTAACCCTCCGTCACATACAATATTCGGACTAACGAGTTCACATACAATGTGCCTGTCAGGCGCCTGCTGGAAAAATACCTATAATACCTAATGTTTGCAATTTCAGTGCTCTAAAAGTGATCAGTGACCTTCATAGGGATGTAATAAAAGAGACTACACATAATCAGTTGCAAAAAAAAACATTTACTTAACATAAAACTAATAACTATGAAATACAAACTTTTCAAAACTCCCGCCAAATAGTCCCCAGTTCGACTCTCTCAAAAAAATGTACAAAGAAAATTTTTGAACACAAACTTAATTTTAAGGTACCTTAAGTACTATTAAAAACATATTCAATCAGAAGTAGATGCTGAGGTTTCCCCAGAAAAGTCACACTTGCAGAGCAAATAGCAAGAATTACACACCATTTTTGCATGTGTCAGGCAAATTGCTTTATGACATTTGAGACATTCATAATTTGAAAGCCTTCTGGTTCCGCTTTCCGTTTGGCAGGTGGTGCATCTCCTTCTTTTGTGAGGTGGTGCAGATGGTGACTTTTCACCATCATCTTCTGGGCGGAACCTTTTGAGCTGAACTTGAAGGCGAGAGGGGATACCGATTGTTTTCACGCTTCTCCTGCGTAGCTCTCCAAGTACTAGTTCATGGGCCAATTTTTTCAGATACAATCGTCTACGAAGTGGTTCAAGCTTGTTTTCAAGATAAATTACTTGTGAATTTATACCACCCAAATTCAACATAGCAAAAAATATGACCATTGGCCAGCGTTTGATGTTTCTGCTGACGTTGAAAGTGGAGCACATCTGATCTGCTGTATCCACACCCCCTTTGGTGGCATTGTAAAATGTAATTATCTCCGGTTTTTTTTCTGCCCCAGTCCCAGGATCGATGGCAGCATCATCATGAAGTGTTGATAGAAGAAGTACGATTTTTTTGGCATGTGGTACATAGGAAACTAAAGCCTTTCCATTATGGAATGCAAACATACTGCTGTACTGTTGTCTCTCTTTCACACTTACAAACTGTGGCGGCAATTCCCTTTTGTTTTTTCTTACAGTTCCCACATATGACAGCTTCTGAATTTTCAGATAATCAATCAGATCACAACTTGTAAACCAATTGTCAGCTGTAATATTGCGACCCGATCCAAATAAGGGTTCAGCCAGTCTTTTACCAACATCAATGGGTTTGTTGCTCACACAGTAAGGACCTTCTGGTTGTTTTCCAGCATAAACTTCCAGGTTGTAAGTGTAGGTCTTACTGGCATCAACAAGGGCATACATTTTTATTCCATATTTGTTTGGCTTTGATGGAATATATTGACGAAAGGCACATCTACCACGAAAACCAGGGAGCATTTCGTCAATAGTGAGATTCTCTCCAGGGTAATAACTTTGTTTACAGTTTACAACAAATCTTTGAAATATATCACGAATTGGAGCAAGTCGGTCATGTGCTTTGCGTTCGGTTCGGGTAGTTCTGTCGTCAAACCGAAGGCAACGAATTAGAATCTTGAATCTGTTTATGGACATAACAAGGCTAAATTTTTCAACTCCATCCCCATCTTTACCCCAAAGTTCCTCCAAACTTTGTCTATTTGCCCTATAAGCTCCTGCAAGGTACAGTAATCCAAAAAAAGCACGCAGTTCTATTTCATCTGTGGGCTTGATGATTCTGTTGCAGATGTACTTGTCCTTTATAATGTCTATATATTGGTTGGTATATGTGACAACAGAATCCAGAATGTCATCTGTAAATATACTGTTCCAGCATTCAACTGCAGTTTTTGCATTACGTGCAGTTCCTATTACTGCAGGAAGGTGAGTAATAATGTTTAAAGGTTCCCTACGTTTTTTCTGGAATGGCTTCTTGTTCCATTTAGTATTTTTATCTTTTCCAATATAATATGATCCAACTTCTTCATCCTCACCACTGTCACCATCTTGCTCTGTTTCAGAATCCAGGACACATTCTTCCACCTCATCATGAGAATCAATCTCACTTTCCTCTCCTAAATCCTCATTCAGTGTGAGGTCTCTATCATCTAACAGCATGTTTGTTACTTCCTCAACATCAAGTTGTTTGGATAAATTGTACATTTTCCTCTCCATTTCAGCAGATAATCTGAAGCAAGAGAAAGAATATGTTAGGGAACTACTGTATATGCCTGAGCAGCACACTTTCTTTTATAAAATCTCCCTTATTTCTATGAAATATCCTCACATTTTGTGCTATACATTCATAAAACAAGCTAAATAAACTATTGTGATGAATAAAAACATAAAATACCAACCTTACTGAATGTGACGTATTCACATACAATGAGCCTGAGAGATCTGTGCAGCTATATCCTCTCCCCTGAAGCTCTGAAATCCAACTGTGATATCAGGTTTCACAGACCTTCAAGAGACAGGAGACTACCTGGAGGGAGGGGGTTTCCTCACAATCTGGTGAGGAAGGAGAAATGAAAGTAAAAGAGAAGCGCCTGTCAGATCAGTTGTATGTGACGGAGGGCACATATCGGGAATCGGTATCGGAATTCCGATTCTAGATTCAAAAGATCGCCGACTTCATGGCCGACCCCACACAGGGGTCGGGTCGGGTTTCATGAAACCCGACCTTGCCAAAAGTCGGTGACTTTTGAATATTTTCAACCCGTTTCGCTCAACCCTAGTGGTAACTGTACTGACCGCAAACCCTGATCCTATCACCTCAACTAGAAGTAGGGGTGTGCCTAACCAGACCTAGACACCTCGACACAGCCGGAGAACTAAATATCCCTAAAGATGGAAATAGGAAAACTCTCTTGCCTCAGAGTAGACCCCCAAAGGACAGACAGCCCCCCACAAATAATGACTGTGAGTAGGAGAGGAAAAGACACACGCAGACTGAAAACAGGGATAAGCAAAGGAGGCCACTTCTACCTAGATAGGAAAGGAAAGTACAGGATACTATGCGGTCAGCATAAAACACTACAAAATATCCACAGCAGAAAAATACAAAAACTCCACCACCTAACTAAAGATGTGGAGAGTATATCTGCAACTCCAGCGAATCCAACTAGACTGAGAAAAACATCAGGCACAGTCTAGCAGGAACAAAATAGAAACAAGATAGCACAGAAAATAAACACACAGCAGTGTGTCTAAAACAAAATGAAGCAAACACTTATCTTTGCTGAAATGGCAGCAAGCAGGAGAGGCCAGGCAGGACCAACACTTCCAAAGTAACATTGACAACTGGCAGGGACTAATGAGTCCTGAAAAGCTAAATACCCTAGTCAGCTTTGCAATTAGCAGATACACCTGTCCAATCCTGGAGTTCAGGCACAACTGCATTACCCTCTACAACCACCGGAGGGAGCTCAAAAGCAGAATTCACAACAGTACCCCCCCTTGAGGAGGGGTCACCGAACCCTCACCAGAGCCCCCAGGCCGATCAGGATGAGCCCGATGAAAGGTACGAACCAAATCAGCGGCATGGACATCAGAGGCAGAAACCCAAGAATTATCCTCTTGGCCATAACCCTTCCATTTGACAAGGTACTGAAGCTTCCGCCTCGAAAAATGAGAATCCAAAATCTTCTCAACAACATATTCCAACTCCCCATCGACCAACACAGGGGCCGGAGGATCAAAAGAGGGAACAACGGGCTCCACATACTTCCCCAACAAAGATCTATGGAAGACATTATGACTAGCAAAAGCACCAGGCGAAAGGACACCGGATTAATAATCTCAGAAATCCTATAAAGATCAATAAATCGAGGCTTAAACTTAGGGGAAGAAACCTTCATAGGAACATGACGGGAAGATAACCAAACCAGATCCCCAACCCGAAGCCGGGAACCAACACACCGACGACGGTTAGCAAAACGTTGAGCCTCCTCCTGAGACAGCACCAAATTGTCCACCACATGAGCCCAAATCTGCTGCAACCTGTCGACCACAGAATCCACACCAGGAAGGTCAGAAGGCTCAACCTGCCCAGAAGAAAAACGAGGATGAAAACCAAAATTACAAAAAAAAGGCGAAACCAAAGTAGCCGAACTAGCCCGATTATTAAGGGCAAACTCGGCCAATGGCAAAAAAGCCACCCAATCATCCTGATCAGCAGACACAAAGCATCTCAAATAGGTCTCCAAGGTCTGATTAGTTTGCTCAGTTTGGCCATTTGTCTGAGGATGAAATGCAGAAGAAAAAGACAAATCAATGCCCAGCTTGGCACAAAAGGCCCGCCAAAACCTAGAAACAAACTGGGAACCTCTGTCGGACACAATATTCTCCGGAATACCATGCAAACGTACCACATGCTGAAAAAACAATGGAACCAAATCAAAAGAAGAAAGCAATTTAGGCAAAGGCACCAAATGAACCATCTTAGAAAATCGGTCACAAACAACCCAGATAACCGACATCCTTTGGGAAACAGGAAGATAGGAAATAAAATCCATAGAAATATGTGTCCAGGGCCTCTCGGGGACAGGCAATGGCAAAAGCAACCCACTAGCACGGGAGCAACAAGGCTTGGCCCGCGCACAAGTCCCACGGGACTGCACAAAAGACCGCACATCACACGACAAAGAAGGCCACCAAAAGGACCTACCAACCAAGTCTCTGGTATCAAAAATACCAGGATGACCAGCCAACACAGAACAATGAACCTCAGAAATCACTCTACTAGTCCATCTGTCAGGAACAAACAGTTTCCCCACAGGACAACGGTCAGGTTTGTCAGCCTGAAATTTCTGAAGAACCCGTCGTAAATCAGGAGAAATGGCAGAAAGGACCACCCCTTCCTTCAAAATACTTACTGGTTCCAAAACCTCAGGAGAATCAGGCAAAAAACTCCTAGAGAGGGCATCAGCCTTAACATTCTTAGAAACAGGAAGGTACGAGACCACAAAATCAAAACGAGAAAAAAACAAGGACCATCGAGTCTGTCTAGGATTCAACCGTTTGGCAGACTCGAGGTAAATCAAATTCTTATGGTCGGTCAAGACCACAATACGGTGCTTAGCTCCCTCAAGCCAATGTCGCCACTCCTCAAACGCCCACTTCATAGCCAACAACTCCCGATTTCCGACATCATAATTGCGTTCCGCAGGCAAAAATTTACGGGAAAAGAAGGCACACGGTTTCATCAAGGAACCAACAGGATCCCTCTGAGACAAAACGGACCTTGGCCCAATCTCAGAAGCGTCAACCTCAACCTGAAACGGAAGAGAAACATCCGGCTGGCGCAACACTGGAGCAGAAGAAAAACGACGTTTAAGTTCTTGAAAGGCAGAGACAACCGCAGAGGGCCAATTCGCCACATCAGCGCCCTTCTTAGTCAAATCAGTCAAGGGTTTAACCACGCTGGAAAAATTAGCAATGAAACTGCGATAAAAATTAGCGAAACCCAAAAATTTCTGAAGGCTCTTCACGGATGTGGGCTGAATCCAATCATGAATGGCCTGAACCTTAACCGGATCCATCTCAATAGATGAGGGAGAAAAAATAAAGCCCAAAAAGGAAACCTTCTGCACCCCAAAAAGACACTTAGACCCTTTCACAAACAAGGCATTGTCACGAAGGATCTGAAATACCATCCTGACCTGCTGCACATGAGACTCCCAATCATCGGAAAAAATCAAAATATCGTCCAAATAAATGATCAAGAATTTATCAAGATAACTCCGGAAGATATCATGCATGAAGGACTGAAAAACAGATGGAGCATTAGAGAGTCTGAATGGCATCACAAGGTATTCAAAATGGCCTTCGGGCGTGTTAAACGCAGTTTTCCATTCATCACCCTGCTTTATACGAACAAGATTATAAGCCCCCCGAAGGTCAATCTTAGTAAACCAACTAGCTCCCTTAATCCTAGCAAACAAATCAGAAAGCAAAGGCAAGGGGTATTGAAACTTGACCGTGATCTTATTTAAGAGGCGATAATCAATACAGGGTCTCAAAGAACCATCTTTTTTAGCAACAAAAAAGAACCCTGCTCCCAACGGTGAAGAAGATGGACGAATATGCCCCTTCTCCAAAGACTCCTTAATATAACTCTGCATGGCGGTATGTTCAGGTACAGAAAGGTTGAAAAGTCGACCCTTAGGAAACTTACAGCCTGGAATCAAATCAATAGCACAATCGCAGTCCCTGTGTGGTGGAAGGAAACTGGACTTAGGCTCATCGAATACATCCTGAACATCAGACAAAAACTCCGGAATTTCAGAAGAGGGAGAAGGGGCGATTGACATCAGAGGAACATCATTATGAACCCCCTGACAACCCCAACTAGTTACAGACATGGACTTCCAATCCAAAACAGGATTATGGACCTGCAACCACGGGAAACCCAGCACGACAGCATCATGCAAATTATGCAACACCAGAAATCGACAATCTTCCTGGTGGGCTGGCGCCATGCGCATGGTCACCTGTATCCAAATCTGAGGCTTATCTTTAGCCAAGGGTGTAGCATCAATTCCCCTTAAAGGAATAGGGTTCTGCAAAGGCTGCAAGGGAAAACCACAACGCCTAGCAAAGTCAAAGTCCATCAAATTCAAGGCGGCGCCTGAATCCACAAACGCCATGATAGAAAATGACGACAATGAGCAGATCAAGGACACAGATAACAGAAATTTAGGTTGTACAGTACTGATGGTAAATGAACTCGCGATCCTTTTTGTCCGCTTAGGGCAGACAGAAATGACATGAGAAGCGTCGCCACTAGGGTTGAGCGACTTTTACTTTTTTAGGGTCGAGCCAGGTTTCGCGAAACCCGACTATCTCTAAAGTCGAGTCGAGTGAAATCGGCCGATTATGGCGTTAAGTCGGGGATCGACCGAAACACGAAACCCAATGCAAAGTCAATGGGTATTTTTTTTCTCTCTCTCTCTCTCTCTCTCTCTCTCTCCCCCCCTCCGTCCCTGAACAGAAAAACTGGTGTTGCACATTTCAAATCGCTACAGCGCACAAGCGACAAGATGACGATAAGCGTCCACGCCCCTAAGACCTATGTCATCACTCTGCCCACGCTCCTTCATTGGCCGAAAAAATGGCGCCAAGCGCATCATACGAAACGCGACTTTGGCGCGAAAGTCGCGTACCGCATGGCCGACCCCACACAGGGGTCGGATCGGGTTTCATGAAACCCGACTTTGCCAAAAGTCGGCGACTTTTGAAAATGAACGACCCGTTTCGCTCAACCCTAGTCGCCACAATAAAAACACAACCTGTTGAGACGTCTGAAACCTTGTCGCTCCGTTTTAGACAGAATCCTATCACACTGCATAGGCTCAGGAATTTGCTCTGAGGATAACGCCATAGCGTGCACAGTTCTGCGTTCCCGCAAGCGCCGGTCAATCTGAATGGCCAAAGACATAGAATCACTCAGATTGGAGGGTGTGGGAAACCCCACCATAACATCCTTAACGGATTCAGAAAGACCCTTTCTGAAAATTACCGCCAAAGCATCATCATTCCATTTAGTCAGCACAGACCATTTTCTGAATTTCTGACAATACAATTCAGCCGCCTCTTGCCCCTGAGATAGGGCCAACAAGGTCTTCTCAGCTTGATCCACAGAATTAGGCTCATCATACAATAACCCCAATGCTTGAAAGAAAGAATCAACATTAAGCAAAGCAGGATTGCCAGATTCCAGGGAAAATGCCCAATCCTGTGGGTCACCACACAGCAGGGATATGATGATTTTAACCTGCTGAATGGGATCACCAGAGGACCGGGGTCTCAATGCAAAAAACAGTTTACAGTTATTTTTGAAACTCAAAAATTTGGATCTGTCACCAAAAAATAACTCAGGAGTGGGAATCTTAGGTTCTAAAGCAGGAGTCTGAACAATATACTCCGAAATACCCTGTACCCTAGCAGCAAGCTGATCCACACGAGAAGCTAACTCCTGAACATTCATGTTAGTACTAGGTTCCTCAGCCACCCAGAGATTAAGAGGGAGGAGAAGACAGATCAAACTGAAGAAAAAAAAATGGCTCAAGACCTTTCCTCCCTTCTTCTGAGATGCATTTAACTCATTGCTGGCCAGTTGTACTGTTATGATCAGGTGGCCTTAGAGCAGCATGAAATGACCTTCGCCGGAGCAGTGGTAACTATACTGACCGCAAACCCTGATCCTATCACCTCAACTAGAAGTAGCCGTGGGGTGTGCCTAACCAGACCTAGACACCTCGACACAGCCGGAGAACTAAATATCCCTAAAGATGGAAATAGGAAAACTCTCTTGCCTCAGAGTAGACCCCCAAAGGTCAGACAGCCCCTCACAAATAATTACTGTGAGTAGGAGAGGAAAAGACACACGCAGACTGAAAACAGGGATAAGCAAAGGAGGCCACTTCTACCTAGATTGGAAAGGAAAGTACAGGATACTATGCGGTCAGCATAAAACACTACAAAATATCCACAGCAGAAAAATACAAAAACTCCACCACCTAACTAAAGATGTGGAGAGTATATCTGCGACTCCAGCGAATCCAACTAGACTGAGAAAAACATCAGGCACAGTCTAGCAGGAACAAAATAGAAACAAGATAGCACAGAAAATAAACACACAGCAGTGTGTCTAAAACAAAATGAAGCAAACACTTATCTTTGCTGAAATGGCAGCAAGCAGGAGAGGCCAGGCAGGACCAACACTTCCAAAGTAACATTGACAACTGGCAGGGACTAATGAGTCCTGAAAAGCTAAATACCCCAGTCAACTTTGCAATTAGCAGATACACCTGTCCAATCCTGAAGTCCAGGCACAACTGCATTACCCTCTACAACCACCTGAGGGAGCCCAAAAGCAGAATTCACAACAGTTAACGCTGCTATTAACCCTGTGTGACCAACTTTTTACTATTGATGCTGCCTATGCAGCATCAATAGTAACAAGATCTAATGTTAAAAAAAAAAAAAATCATTATATTCTCACCTTCCGGTGCCTTTCCTGCTCCTCGCGATGCTCCAGTCCATGCATTGCGGTGTCGCAAGATCAGGACGTAGCGGTCTCGCAAGACCGCTATGTCATTTCGTGAGACCGCAATGCATTCTTGGGACCGGAGCATCGCGAGGAGCATCGCTAAACACCTGGCCTGGATCTGGGGGCCGCCAGAAGGTGAGTATATAACTATTTTTTATTTTAATTATTTTTTTAACAGGGATATGGTGCCCACATTGCTATATACTACGTGGGCTGTGTTAGATACTACATGGGCTTTGTTATATACTGCATGGGCTGTGTTATATACTGCGTGAGCTGTGCTATATACTACGTGGGCTGTGCTATATAGTACATAGCTGTGCAATATACGTGGCTGTGTTATATACTACGTGGGCTGTGTTATATACTATGTGGGCTGTGTTATATACTATGTGGCCTGTGTTATATACTACGTGGGCTGTGTTATATACTACATAGGCTGTGCTATATACTACATGGGCTGTGTTATACACTGCATGGGCTGTGCTATATACTATGCTGCTGTGCTATATATTACATGGCTGTACTATATACTACGTGGACTTTGTTATATGCTACGTGGGCTGTTATATAATACGTGGCTGTGCTTTATGCTATGTGGCTGTGCTATATGCTATGTGGGCTGTGTTATATACTACGTGCCCTGTGCTATAAGCTACGTTGGCTGTGTTATATGCTACTTGGCTGTGCTATATTTCTCTGCTGTATCTGTGCATCATGAATCGTGGTATGTGTTAAAGAAGAGGGCCCACTGAGACTCTTTCACCTGGGGCCCTCAAAAACCTGGAGCAGGCCCTGGCTTCACTGATTGGTCATGCCCGGCTGGATGTGAACAATCAGCGACAGGCACAGTCCAGTCGCGAATTGGTGCGGAATTTGAGCCAGGTTTCCCTAATTGGTCGCACCCGGCTGGCCGAATCCTGTGTATAAATTGCTTTATTCTGAAAACTTCATAAATAAACTACATAAACTACATACATATTCTAGAATACCCAATGCATTAGAATCGGGCCACCATCTAGTCTATATATATATTTGTCTAAGGGGTACTTCCGTCTGTTTGTCTGTAACTAACTTCCGTAACGGAAATCCCGCATCGATGATTGGTCGCGGCCAGCCGGGTGCGACCAATCAGCAACAGGCTTTGTCTGGCCGCGACTTGGCCCCTCCCTACTCTCCTCAAGTCAGTTCCCCCTCCCTACTCCCCTCCAGTCAGTGCCAGTGTGTCGCCCCATCCCGGACCAACTTTTTACTATTGATGCTGCCTATGCAGCATCAATAGTAAAGAGATATAATGTTAAAAATAATAAAATTAAAAATTGTGCTATTCTCACCTTCCGACGTCCACCGATGTGTGCGATGCTGCCAACAACTTCCATTCCCAGTGATGCATTGCGAAATTACCCAGATGACTTAGCGGTCTCGCGAGACCACTAAGTCATCTGGGTAATTTTGCAATGCATCACTGGGAACGGACGCTAGCCGCAGCATCGCACGCATCAGCACAGCTTTGGTGGACGCCAGAGGGTGAGTATATAACTATTTTTTTTTTTTTTTAACAGGGATATGGTGCCCGTACTGCTATATACTATGTGTGCTGTGTTATATACTGCGTGGGCTGTGTTATATACTGCTTGGGCTGTTATATACTGCGTTGGCTGTGTTATATACTGTCAAGAAGCAAGAGAAAAGGGAGACATACACAAGACCGGGGATCACCAAAAAGAGAAACAATAATAATTATACTAAACAATTTTATTAAGGTCAAAAACAAGACATAGCACACAATAAAAACATTGGTTTTTAAATGTTTTTATTGTGTGCTATGTCTTGTTTTTGACCTTAATAAAATTGTTTAGTATAATTATTATTGTTTCTCTATTTGGTGATCCCCGGTCTTGTGTATGTCTCCCTTTTCTCTTGCTTCTTGACAGTACTTTTGTTTGACATTCCCCGGGTAGATCCCAGCTTGTTATAAGGATGATGGTGCCCTCCACCCTTCTTACTTGGTTGTGTTATATACTGCGTGGCCCATGTTATATACTACATGGGCTGTGCTATATATTACGTGGGCTGTGTTATATACTGCCTGGCTGCTATATACTACGTGGGCAGTGTTTTATACGGCGTGGCCTGTTTTATATATTGCGTGGGCTGTGCTATATATTACGTGGGCTGTGTTATATACTATGTGGCTGCTATATACTACATGGCTGTGCTATATACTACGTGGCTGTCTGTGTTATGTGGGCTGTGCTATATACTATGTGGCTGCTATATACTACGTGGCTGTGCTATATACTATGTGGCTGTCTGTGTTATATACTACATGGCTGTGTTATATACTACGTGGCTATGCTATATACTATGTGGCTGTGCTAAGCGCGACGTACATACATACATACATATTTTAGAATACCCGATGCGTTAGAATCGGGCCACCATCTAGTAAATGAATATAATTAACTTGGGAGTGAGCTGCTTTGACTAATATCTAAATAAAACATACAGTACAAAGCATATGATGAATAGATGTAGATTAAATACATAAACATACGTAGATTTCTCTGGAGCTGAACAGGACTGAGAATTTCTACTGATAATGGGGGAAAGATAAATTCCTGTATTTTACCGTAAATCTGTAAATAATCTAATTGAAGTTGATTACCCCCAGCATTTCTTCAGTTTCTAAAGGCTGCAGATGGAAACAAGAAGGCATTCAATCGTCAATCAAATGTAGACATTCTGCCCCTTAGTATTCCTTTCTGAACACATGAAAGCATCCAGGCCTACAGCTGTTGTAGCAGTGCGGCTACTGAGAGGCTGCTTTTTTATCTCACAGTGAAATTATAAGAAGCTGTTTTGATGGGAAAAATTTAATTTCTGTCAATTAAGTGTGTGAAAATCTGAAAAGGAACAAGTGCTGGAGTGTAAAGTAAAAGCTCAACTCATACTCCATCCAGGACAGTCCAGGTGAATTTTGTTGGATCTCCTTTCCTCTTTGTAGTGGCTCAGGTTAACCACCATGTTGGTCTCCCTTCACTTCAGGACACTCACGTCATGCGGCACTGCTAACTGTCTAGAGCTTAGGTCTACTTCAGATGGACACTGGGCCCTATATAATGTACTTACAGGAAACCGTATTTGTTACTTCACCTGAGCCCTTCCCACTCTGGGCTAGTTCCAATCTTTAAATCTAACTCTCCCCTCTGTCGGGCAACACACAATACCAACACTATTAACATGTCACAGTTCACATTACATACAGTTGTTCTTCAAGGAGAAACGTGGGCAAAATGTCCATCTACTTTCAATTAGACTCAGTGATGTGGCAGAGCAGTAGTGCAGCCAAGTGGAATGATGCAGCAGAGCTGGGTATGAGAGGAGGAACGCTGATGCAGCAAAGTTGGACAGTGCAGCAAAGCTGAATATTTGAGGATGACCCTGTTTCAGCAGAATAGAATGGTGCAGCAGCGTCATTGGCATGATGTAGCAGACCCCAGCAGTACAACAATGGTGGATATTTCAGGAAGCACAACTGTGATGATGTAGCAGAAGCAAGCAGTAGAGCAGAATTAGCTATGTCAGGAGGCACATTTATGATGGTATAACAGAGCCCAGCGATATAGCAGAGCTGAATTTCTCAGAAGACTCTGTAATGAAGTGAAGTCTAAAGGATTACTAGTAGGAAAAGGCATACTAACTCCCTGAATACTCAGGTAGCATGCCGCCACCATAGCCAGCCTACAATACCAAGATGTGAGACCCCGGAGTTGCGCACGGATCACCGTGACAACCCGACTGCTAGAACATGACACCAGAAACAGATGTGTAGCTCTATAGATAAGGAAGTGAGCTATCATAATATCATATATATGATTGTGATGTATGATTAAATGTGATAAAAATAACATAAAAAAACAAGATCCTTCTGACAATTATTGTACAGCACATATAAATATAACATGTAAAATCCCTTAACAAAGACTATGAAAATTAGCAATTGCTGATTCATGTATAGTTTCATCAGTTGAAGCATTAATAAGCTTTAGAATTCAAAAGAGCGCAGGGAGATAGAAATCCATGAAAAATAATTTTCACATGTAACATTATACCAGTAGGTGGCAGAAGAGACCCAATGCAATGTGCGAATGCAATGAGAGCAATTCCAGCTGCGGCCAGTAGATGTCATGTTCCAGCTTTGCATACTAAATGCAGGTCGGTATACTAAGTATATAATATGCATAACAAGTCCCTCTTTAAATCGTCTTTTTGAGATGTATATTCAATAAATACTAATTAAATTCGTAAATCCACTGCTAGAGACACATTATGTGAAAAAGAAAAAAAAAACAACAAAACAATTATACCGGATGAACCTACAAAGACTGCAGATACTGGGATTGCTTCACGATGGTTTCAAAGATGGCAGGTGTTGAAAAATAATAGCATTGGTTTTTAATAAGCCGGCAACATCACAAATCTGAACTAGCGTGTAACACGAAGGAAGCAGCCAGGGAAGTTATTATCTGTCACTCCTGGAAAATATTTTGCATGCTGAAAAATATGGTAATTTAGGTCTGGAGGCAAAAGCCGATGATCAGCGCAGCCTTGAAAATGTTTTATGTCAGCGAAGCAATGCAACAGTATTTTATTCCATCTGTAGTTCTATCAGGGCTTCAGTGTGAATAAGTTCGGAGAACTCCCCATAGCGGAGAGACCGTCAATCGCAAGCCTTTATGTGTTTATGCGCTTTCGTTTTTTTTTTTTTTTAAAAGATCTGCACACGAACCTCATTCATATCATTTAATTGTTGTCGCCGAGCATAAAAGAGCAAAATGTATTTTAAAAGGAAATTGTGACATATTGAAGGGGCTTCTTTGTCTAATTCAAATTAGTTATTTCTCTACGGAAGAGATAAAAAGCCAAGAAATGCAACTGGGAAACAGCAGCAATTATTTACTAGGATCGTTCCATATCTTTACCTATTGTAATGTATTTGTGTTCTCAGGAAGGTTTCTAGACCAAATCTAAGAAAAAGCAGATGATGTGACCACATAGACAGTGTGCATTGTGCATTAATGAGCTTATTGAACCAAGCTTTTCCCAAGGCCTCCTTCACACGTGAAAAAAAAACAACCAGTGTCATTTTCCATCAGTGTGCTCGTCATCAGCGTTTTTCCGGTATAGAAAAGATTTAGGCCCTGTGGTCATGTAAAACACAAGTCTGCGATAAACGGACTACATTATTTCACACAATGCGCACACTAGCTGCTCTAGAACCTTTTTGAAGAAAACAGGAACAGCTTCTTTTTTAAAGGGAATCTGTCCGCAGGTTTTTTGCTCTGTAATCTGAGGACAGAATGATGTAGGGGCTGACACACTGATTTCAGAATATGTCACTTAGTATGCTGTGTGCTGTTGTTTCCATACAATTAAAGTTTTATCGCCTGTTGATTATCACTGCCCGGACTGATGCTCCTGTCAGCCCTGGTCTGACCACGCCCCCTCCTCTGATAAGCCGCTCACTGTCAATAGACAATGTACATAGAGAGCTGTGGTGTGGACTGGGGCAACTTTCTGAGCTCTTCTGCATGCTACATCTAAAAACTGTGATTGTGTCACAACTGCTGCACCCAGTAAACTAAGTGATACATCATAATTAGGCTAGGTTCACATTGTGTTAGGGCAGTCCGTTTAGCGCATGCGATGCGTTCGCCATTATGAGCAATGGCGGCGTTAACGGACTACGTTACACCGCGTTATGCCGCAGTGTAACGTAGTCCGTTAAGCGGGTTCACACAACGTAATGTGAACCTAGCCTTACACTGATTGAAAAAAGACTTTTAGTCCATCAAGTTCAATCTTTCTCCACCAATTACACATTTTTGTTACTAAATTACAGTAACTATAACCCACAATGTTATGTGTACAGAAAAAAATTTCCAAACCTTTTTTAAAAGCTGTTAGGCTGGCGTCACACTGGCGACTTAAACGGACGAGTGCAATGCGATTAAAAATCGCATTGCACTCGGACCAATGTTAAGCTATGGGGCAGCTCCCAGCAGCTGACTTTTTGTCAGTCGTTTTCCTCGGTCCGAGAGAATCGCAGCATGCTGTGATTGTCATGGACACTCGGCCGAGTCTCGGCTCACTCGCACCCATATGAGCCTATAGGTGCGAGTGAGACAGCGCACATCACTCAGATATCATCAGAGTGCTGTGTGTAATAAGCGGACGCCAGCAATGGAGGAGATGGAGAAATTAGTTTCTCCGCCTTTCTTCCGCAGCTGTGCTTCTATCCGCTGTGTGCGAAATGATCGGAGCATAGTAGCATGACACTCGGCTCCCGCTCGCAGCAGAGCAGGAGCCGAGGGTCATTAGCATATCGCATTCGATGATCTCGCAATACACCAGTGTGACCCCAGCCTCACTTATTTAGCTGTCAGAATCACTTTTCTTCCAACTGTAATGAGTGCCCCCTGGTCCTTAGTATGGTCCTTGGAAGGAATAAGTCATGTGCCAGTCCTTTGTATTGACCACACATATATTTATACATGTAAATGAGATCTCCTCTGAGGAGTCTTTTTTCTAAGCTAAACAAGCCCAACTTTCCTAATGTGTCATCATATGAGAGGCCTTCCATTCCTTGTAGTAATCTAATTGCCCGCCTTTGAACTGATTCTAACTTCTGAATATCCTTTTTTAAATGTGGAGACGTAAGCTGCATCCCATATTCTGATGTGGCCTCACCAGTGATTTATAAAGGGGTAACAATATGTTAGGATATCAGGATTTTATCTCTCTTTTTATACATCTTGTTTGCTTTTGCGACTGCTGCTTGACATTCAGTACTGCTGCTCAGCTTACTTGTAACCAGAATACCTAAGTCCTTCTCTTGATCTTTAGTCCTGAGTATACTCCCATTAAGGCTACGGTCACACTATCAGTATTTTACATCAGCATTTGTAAGCCAAAGCCAGAAGTGGGTCAAAAATACAGACTTGGTGACGTGTTTCTATTATAGCGTTCCCCTCTGTTTGTTCCACTCCTGTTTCTGGCTTACAAATACTGATGTAAAATACTGACCACATACTGATAGTGTGACCGTAGCCTTAATGTATATTCAGTGATAGGATTACTCCAACCCAGGTGAATTACTTTACATTAATAAAGAGGTTAAAAAGAATCGGTCCTAGCACAGATCCCTGCGGTCCCCTCTGCTGACTATATCCCATTTAGAGAACATTCCATTTATGACAACTCTTTGCTCAATTCCCTCAGTATCTGTGGATGAATGCCATTTGGGCAGGGTGATTTGTCAATATTTAATTTGCTCAGATGCAAGAGTACTTCTTTTTATGTTAAAATAGTTATATCAGATGGTGAACTTTGATTTTGCCTTGTTGAATAATCCCTGGAACAGTCAGTGCATTGGTGAACATGGATGAAAAGTGCCTGTTTAATATATCAGCCTTTTCTTTGGCCTCTATAATCATCTTGTTATTATCATCTTTTAGGTGTCGATATATGTTTTTTTCTTTTCAGCATATTGTTTTTATAATATTGGGGGGGGGGGGTTTATTTTAATGTCGCTGTTGATTTGTGTTTCAGTAGCTAACTTTGCTAGCTTTATTTATTTTTTACATTTCTTTTTGAGATCTGTATTCTCAGCCTTCAAGATTTTGAATGCCTTTGTTTTCATCTTCTTAAACTTTCTACTGTCTTTTTTATCCATAATGGTTTCTTTTTATTCCTGGACATTTTATTACCAAAGGATATAAGTTTTCTACAGGATTCTAGTAGTAGTATTTCCTTAAACATGCCCTATTTATAGTCAATATCCCCCAGTTACCATGACATGGTTTAAGTCTATGCTACAAAGTTCTTCCCTTAATTTGTAGAAATCAGCTTTTCTAAAGTTCCAGTTTTTTGCATTTCCCCATTGAAAAGTTTTATAGGAATATTACATTGAAACTTACCATAATATGGTCGTTGCTTCACAAATGCTCCCTGATCTGTAGATCTGAAATTGTATCCGGTCTATTTGACAATACCAGATCTAACAGATTATCTCTTGAGTTGATCGAATTTGATCGGGTCCCTGCTTATTCGGCAAGTGCTATAGCTTGCCAAATAAGCAGGGACCTGATCAATGTTGCTCAACTCTAATTATCTCCCCTGGTAAGTTCATCTACCAGCTGAGAGAGGTAATTTTCTTGAACTGCAGATAAGAACTTGTAGCTTCTAAAGGTACCGTCACACTAAGCGACGCTGCAGCGATACCGACAACGATGTCGATCGCTGCAGCGTCGCTGTTTGGTCACTGGAGAGCTGTCACACAGACAGCTTTCCAGCGACCAACGATCCCGAGGTCCCCGGTAACCAGGGTAAACATCGGGTTACTAAGCACAGGGCCGCGCTTAGTAACCCGATGTTTACCCTGGTTACCAGCGTAAACGTTAAAAAAACAAACAGTACATACTTACCTTCAGCTGTCTGTCCTCCGGCGCTGTGCTTTCCTCCTGCATCCTGTGTCAGCGCAGGTCAGCCGGAAAGCAGAGCGGTGACGTCACCGCTGTGCTTTCCGGCTGGCTGGCGCTGACACAGGATGCAGGAGGAGTGCAGAGAAGCAGAGCGCCGGGGACAGACAGCTGAAGGTAAGTATGTAGTGTTTGTTTTTTTAACGTTTACGCTGGTAAGCAGGGTAAACATCGGGTTACTAAGCGCGGCCCTGCGCTTAGTAACCCGATGTTTACCCTGGTTACCAGTGAAGACATCGCTGGATCGGTGTCACACACGCCGATCCAGCGATGTCAGCGGGAAGTCCAGCAACGAAATAAAGTTCTGGACTTTCCTCAGCGACCAACGATCTCCCAGCAGGGGCCTGATCGTTGGTCGCTGTCACACATAACGATTTCCTTAACGATATCGTTGCTACGTCACAAAAAGCAACGATATCGTTAACGATATCGTTATGTGTGACGGTACCTTAACACAACCTGAAGATTCTATGTCCCATTGAATGTCTGGTTTGTTAAAATCCCCCATAACATAAACCCCCATATTATTATTTGCTGTTAGGGCTAGCGGAACGCACCAAATAATTAGGAAGATGGTATAAGGTGTATTCGCAGCCCGGGGTCCACCGTGCAGAGATGGAACCTGCTGCTGAGTAATGACGGACTATATGGCTGTATAATGTGGATACACACATGGGTTAGCTTCACCTGGTATGAAGGAAGTGAACCCTGTTGCGTCACACGGCCGCGGTACCGCACAAAGAGTGCAAGCAAGGAGTCACAGAACTCTATCCCAAAACTCAGGGAAAGAGTTCCTCTAGACCTCTTGCGTTCGACACCACTACTGGGGTGTCAGAGTTAAACAGAAATAATAACTTATTTAACAAGAGAGCGTGCAGTGCCACCGCTAACCACCCAGACTTGGGTCAGGAAAGCGCTCTATTAGCGCACGGCGCCGCACTGGTGGTCACTGCAATAAGATGCTGGATCGTGTGCTAGGTGTGCAGGTAGCACTGTCGGGTGCTAGATAGAAAGCATCCACCATTCACGAGCAGTCAACACTAAGGGGGATGATTAAAGAGCGACAGTCACACATCTACACACACACATTTTCAAGTATACACTAGCGCATGGCCATGTGAACCTTTTATAGCTGTAGCTCTCAAGGACCTTCCTAGTGATCCAATAGGAGCTGCTACAGGATCTGAGCATGTGACCCCAGACCTCCAATGGGAGGTCGTCCTGTGGGCATGCTCAGTATGGAAAAAGTAGGACTTAGTCCCTGAAATGCCTGCTCGCCGTTGATCAGTACTGGCTACAAAGGCAGAGCCTGGAAAGGCAGCAGTAACCAAGCACACAGTATCAACTTGAGCCAGATGCTGGGACCAACATCTCTGCTGAGCAGGCTCCATTGCGGCTGGAGGAAAATGGGAGACTGCAGTGGACATGGTTTGAGATTCCCTCTGTGCAGCGGTGGGAACTCGACTCCTAACATTTGCTGCCTTTTTAACCCCTTTGCGACCTTGGGCTTTTCCGTTTTTGGGTTTCCGTTTTTTGCTCCCCTTCTTCCCAGCGCAATACTTTTTTAATTTTCTGTCACTATGGCCTTGTGAGAGCTTGCTTTTTGCGAGACAAGTTCAACTTTGGAAAGACACCTTTGGTTTTGCCATATCATGTAGTAGAAAACAGGAAAAAAAATTCAAAGTACAGTGAAATTGCAACAAAGCGAAATTCCACAATTGTTTTTTGTTTCTGTTTTTTTTTTACTATGTTCACTAAATGCTAAAACTGACCTGCTATTATGATTCTCCAGGTCATTATGAGTTCGCAGATGCCAAACATGTATAGCTTTTTTTTTTTATTTAAGTGGTGAAAAAAAAAATCCAAAGTCTCCATTTTCTGAGATCCTGAGACCTCCCTTTTTCGTGGGGCTGGGTGAAGGCTAATTTTCATTGATACCATTTTGGTGTAGATACAATCTTTTGATTGCCCGTTATTGCATTTTAATGCAATGTTGCGGCGACCAAAAAAACACAATTCTAGAATTTTGATTTTTTTTTCTCACTACGGGGCTTGCGAATTGGATCAATTCTTTTTATATGTTGATAGATCGGGCGATTCTGAACTCTGCGATAACAGATGTGTATTTTTTTTATTATTGTTTTATTTTGAATGGGGTGAATGGGGGGTAATTTGAGCTTTTATATTTTATTTTTTTAAGATTTTTAAAAACATTTTTTTTAAATGACATCCGGCAATGACAATCACAGGGGCCTCCTGCGGACCCTGGGTTCTCATGAAAACCCATCAGCGGCTTATGACATGGGCTCCGTTGAGCGGGATTAGTGATTAGCTTCCGGAGAGATTGATAGCGGCGTTTAACATGTCAACAGCCGGGGCGATCGTAATTCCACCCGTGGCTGTTAGGGGCATATGTCAGCTGTTCAAATCAGCTGACATGTGCCGGAAAAGTTGCGGCTCATCGCCGGAGCCCACAGCAAATAGGTGGAGGCCACCTTAGAAGTAACTACTGAATACTTATAGGGTGGTGAAGGAGTTAATTTGTTGCAGCATTTCATCCTCTACCTGTTCAGCTATATTAGGAGGCTTGTAGCAAACTATAATTAGCAACTTTCCATTATTGCCATCCCCATGTACATTCACCCATACTGACTCTACATTGTCACAGCTTCTCCCAATGTCGTAATTAAGAACAAGTCTTACGCTAGATTTAACAAAAATACACACCCCTCCGCCTTTTTTGCTTTTCCTGTTTTTTGTAAATGTAGTGTAACCATCTCTGTTTGTCCCCCAGTCATCGTTTTCGTCACGTCAGGTTTTCATAATGCCCCCCACATCGTATACTGTGGCCGATATAGGAGTCTAAAATTCAATCATTTTGTTTGTAAGACTTCTTGCATTTGCCAGCAGACATTTTATACTAGTAGCACATTTATTACTCCTACTAACCTCCCTACTTTCCTTGCATATCCCAGGCCGCCTACATCCTCATTATCCCCTACTGTCTCACTTTCTTTATCTACTATATCCCGATTAGCACAACTACCCTCCCTCCCCAGATTCTCATCTTAAAGCTGCTCCATTTGTCTTCTTAATATTTCCCCAGCACAGTTGCACCTTCCTCATTGAGGTGCAGCCCATCCCAACCGCAGAGCCTGTAGCGAAAAGAGAAACCGTCCCAGTTCTCCATGAACCCAAGCCCTTCCTTCCTGCACCAATTTCTAAGCCCCTTATTTATCTCTCTAAGCTCCCGCTGTCTTTCTTATGACGCTCGTGACACACACAGTATTTCTTAAAACACCACCTTCGAGGGCCTGGCCTTCAGCTTCTCTCCTAGTTCCTTGTAATCATAATTAAGGACCTTCCACCTCCCTCTAACTTTGTCATTGGTACCATGACCGCTGGGTTTTCCACAGGCCCACCTTGCAATCTGTCTTTTCGATCCACAATATGCCAAATCCAAGCACGCGGCAGACAACACACTGTTCATCATTCAAGGTCTCGGTGGCAGATTACCCTGTTTGCCCACCTAATTATAGAGTCCCTTACCACCATCTGTCTGGCCTTTGCTGCACTCCTATTTCCCTCCTTCCTACAGCAATCATTTTCCTGGTTGCAGGGAGCAAGTCCTGCTGTAGTGATCCCAGTCCTGGGCTTACGTTCCTAATATCAACCAAACAGGCATATTTACTAGGTTGTGCCTGGTCAGGACGGAGCTCCCTGACACTTTTTCCCCTACCCCTTCTTCTAAGGCCATGTGCACACGTTCAGTATTTTTTTAGTTTTTTTCGCTATAAAAACGTGATAAAAACGTGAAAAAAACGCTTACATATGCCTCCTATTATTTACAGTGTATTCTGCATTTCTAGTGCAAATGTTGCATTTTTTTTCCGCGAAAAAATCACATTGCGGAAAAAAAAAGCAACATGTTCATTAAATTTGCGGAATTGCGGGGATTCCGCACACCTAGGAATGCATTGATCTGCTTACTTTCCGCATGGGGCTGTGCACACCATGCGGGAAGTAAGCAGATTATGTGTGGTTGGTACCCAGGGTGGAGGAGAGGAGACTTTCCTCCACGGACTGGGCACCATATAATTCGTAAAAAAAAAGAATTAAAATAAAAAATAGTCATATACTCACCTTTTGATGGCCCCGGAGTCTTCCCGCCTCTCAGCGGTGCACGCTGCCACTTCTGTTCCTATAGATGGTGTGTGTGAAGGACCTGCGATGACGTCGCAGTCTTGTGATTGGTCGCGTGACCGCTCATGTGACCGCTCACGTGACCGCGACATCATCGAAGGTCCTGCACACACACACCATCTATAGGAATGGACGTCGCTGAGGAGATCGGCTGTTTGCAGGTAAGTATAACCATTTTTTTTATTATTTTTAAACATTCTATCTTTTACTATAGATGCTGCTTAGGCAGCATCTATAGTAAAAAGTTGGTCACACTTGTCAAACACTATGTTTGACAAGTGTGACCAACCTGTCAGTCAGTTTTCCTAGCGATGCTACAGATCGCTTGGAAAACTTTAGCATTCTGCAAGCTAATTTCGCTTGCAAAATGCTAAAAAAAACGCGAAAAAAATGGGAAAAAAACGCAAAACAAAAATGCGGATTTCTTGCAGAAAATTTCCGGTTTTCTTCAGGAAATTTCTGCAAGAAATCCTGACGTGTGCACATACCCTAACTGTTATTCAGCTACACACTTCTGGGTCCTTTTTTTCTCTCTAGGCTTGTAATGATCCTTAGTGATGCAAACTGCACATTTAGATTCATTACCTGGGCTACCAAGCATGTAACTCGCTCACATTAAGCACAAATTTATTGACCTACAAACTGCTGTTGAAGGCCTGCAAACATCTCACAAGACCCACACCTGGTAGCATTGTCTATGGAGCACGTACTAAATTGGGTATAAACAGTACAGATAAAAGCAGGAAACCAATAGAAAACTAGTAAGGAAAACACCAAACTTGGCTTTTATGATAAACTGTGATATTGTGCTCTCCAATGAAATAGCAAAAATGTTATGGCAGACTTAATTTAAAATATGCTTGGCCAGTCATAGTGTTTCCCTCAAAAAGAGCAAGCCCCGTGAGCTCCTATGTACTGCCATACTGTGTATGCCAGGGTTCAATGTCCTCCCCTGTCAGTCATACCCAACAACTGGTAAATAAAACAATGTTTTAGATGTCGGTCAAATGTTCATTTTATCATTCAGATGAGTTTCCGTCTCATTCATGTGTTTTCAATGGGAAAAGATGAGAAAGTGCAGCGCCCCAGAGACACGGTCGTTGCAGTATGACACTCTGCCACTAAGGGGAGTGATGGTACGTCTGATGGCACTGAAGGAATTCTCCTGACCAGGTATCACCAGCACACATTACACTTCACACTCCGGCCACTAGGGGGAGCAAAAGGCTTTATTTATTGGGCCCCTCCTCACACTCGTAAAACTAGGGGTTTGATAGAAAGTTAGTCAGAAGCTGACTGGGTTGGATTCAGGCAACATCCCGTGGCAGGGGGTGTTGCAGGGAGAAGACACAGGGGGGTCCCTGTCAGGCGTGGGAACCTGGCAGGTGCCTAGCGAACAGAACAGAATGTTACGGAACCGCGCCTGCACTACCTTGCGGCGGTATCCTAAGAAAGAGACAAGAAGAGAAGGATATTGTGGAACAGTGTAAACGAGATCAAGCAAAAAGGAGTACCAGTAGGAGTCGTGCCGTGAGACCAAGGCAACATCCTACTGAGGCGCGTAGCCGGTGGCCGGAACACCGTGGGAGTAACTGACTTTAGGCCTAACTTCAGACTCCGCAGGACAGTTAATTATAGGTTGGCTGTCTACCTTAAATTTCCTAAGAAGACATAGGGGGCAACAGTGGGAGAGGGGCGTCTCTAGAGTCCCGGAAGACCTCCAGGCCTTCCCATCATACGGGTGCGTCCTAGCCAAAACATACTGGGGGACGAGAAACTAGCAACATCTGGAACTAAAGAGAGAGAGAGCTGTAGAGAACGACGAACGAGAACAGCAGTTGTGAGGACTATTCCGAATGCTCAGCAGGGTAGGACTACAACACACAGGCGCTAGTGGTAGGCAACGATTTCCATCTTCGAGGGAAACTCTGGAAGTGCCTATCGGACCGGCCGGTCTCAGATAGCCCTGTTAAATGTGCTCTGGATTGAGGATCCTGAGGTCTTCAGTAAATAGGTGGATAGACTGCAACCCTGTGTCCTCGTTATTGACTGCACCTCACACCATCACCATCCACCTTACTGGGAAGCCCTGGGGACATACTTCACCTGTGGGAAGGTATACCATCCAGCTGCCATTCCATCACCTCAGTGGACCCCACAGCAGCGTCGGTCGCCCTGGACGAGCGCCACAGGTGGCGTCTCGAACCCGACAGACTGCACCACCTTTATTGGACGCCCCTTAGCAGGGTCGCGGACCAGGTTTAGCCACCGTGATAGCCTCAGAACCGAACCAGAGAGGCCCGGTACCGAGAACGCGTGACCCTGTGTCTGGGGGCGATCCAACTTCACGTCACAAACAGGATCGTACTTAAGCCTGAGAAGCAGGTCATGTGTGCCTTGGAATTGTGATTGAAACGTGTTGGACTGTGATTTATTGCAAAGACTGTGTATTGCTACCTGCCGCAAGATTCCCGCCAAAACTGCCGCCATTGTAGCACCACAAGGAGCGCAAGAGAAGAAGAAGGGCGTGGAAGTGGGCGTGAGTAAGCTGGAGAGCGCGAAAGATAATGGCCGCCCAATCTAAATATTTCTGTACCTTGAGGACGTGTCCGTCAGCAGCTGAGATCCGCCTCCTGATCCTCAATGGGGGGCGTAGGAACAAGAAACGAAACCGCCCACGAAGAAGAGAGCGGGAAAGAGACCCGGAGGCAATCCACGTGGAGGACGCCATGGCCGGCCGCTCAGATCCAGACAGCGGGGTTGAAGCAGAGGGCTCCCCCAGCTACCAGGACGAGTACAACAGCCAGAGCCTTACATCCGGGACTGGACTCCTGCATGGTGAGATGGAGGACCTGGCGGAGCAGCTGCTCCATTGGAGACTTGAGACCAAGGCCTCGTGTCAGGAGGCACCAGCGGAGGAACTCCCGACCCTGGATCATGTACCACCCTTGGAGTCGGCTGCAATGGAGGAAGCCGCACCGACCGGTGAGTCCGCCGACCCTACCCTGCCAGAGGAAGACTTGCTGATAGGCCCGGTCGCAGCGCCCCCTTCCCCGGGGACCCAAAAACTCCAACGCCTTCTGCAATGGGACCAGGCCACGGGCATGGAGCACTTCTTAAAGGCCCCGATCTCGCCGCTCACCATGCCAGGCGAGGTATATGCGGAGCACACTGTGTGCCGCTGGGTGAACCCGGGATCTGACTTCATGGGGTTCCCCGGGGTGAAGAAACGAGAAAGGGAGATGGTGGAGGCCCTTAGCTGGGAGGAGTACCAGTCCCAGCTGGATTGGCAGTGGGAGGAGCAGGAGAAACAGCACCAGGCCCAGCGGGAAGCTCACTATCGGCGGGATCTTGAGATAAAGGATCGGGCCTGCAAGGACCGCACCGCTCACCAGGCCCCGCGCAGGCAGGGCACCGTAGTGGACTTTAAGCTCCGTGGGGAATGGGGCTTCATTAAGGAGCCGGACCTGTATTCTGAGGTTTTCGTAAACTGGAGGGATGTGGAGTCCCATCTCAGGGAAGGCCACCCGGACCGGGATCTATACAAGGGGGATGAAGTCACCTACACCCGGCACTTCGGGGAGAGGGGGTGGTTCGCCCTGAATGTGCGCAAGCGGCCAGTCCCCATGACATCATCGATCAAAGCGGCGGAGAAGCCGTCCCCCATAGCGAGGGTGTCCTCTTGTGACCGGACCATGACCGTCACCAAGACCACAGTGGTGACCCCTACATGCACCGTTGTGAAAACCACCACTTGCACCGTGGACACTGCTACTACGGTGGTGGCGGAGAGCTCGACCTCAGGAGTGGTTGGCGCCTCGGTTGTTGCGAGGTCCAGGACAATCGCCACACAGACCCCTGTGACCACACCGAGTGCCCGCGAGTACCCAGCTGGTTGGCCCCGCCCACTGCTGCCGATGGAGTTGTCACGACCACTAACGCCGAGGAAATAAACCTTGAAGATCCGAAGATGTAAATAGTTAATTGTTTCCTGTTTTTTTGCTGCTGCTTTAAACCCGACCAGGGTTATTTCTTAAAGGGGTCCCTTTGTTTACCCGGGATCCCTATTGTTTATAGTTCTTTTTCTATTTTTGCACAGAGTTATTATCGTTCCAAAGACTGCCGGATCATGGACGGTGAATGATTCAAAACTGTTTTTGTATATAGTTTGCACCTTCTTAAAGGTGCTCCCTACTGGTTTTACAAGCGAAAGAAGACTTTGCGAAGATAATGCTTCTGGACATGACGCAGAAGGTCTTGCTTTCAGTGGACTTGCAGACAGAGAGAGAATCTGCACTACCTCCTAGAGACTTGGGTCCCTCTTAAAGGGAATGTTTACATGATTGCTTTGATAAAATTTGAAACGTTAATAATGTTGAAATTTAGAAAGTTTGATAATGTTGATAGGGACTGAGGACAGGAAAGCTTGAAAGTGAACCTGTAGGGGTTAGAGAGAGAGTCCTCCTGAGAACTGTAGAAAGATGGTCGGCACAATGACAGTAGGCCCAGCCAAGGAGCTAGGCGGTCCTGAATTGGGGAAGTTAGAACGGAAAGAAAAGTTGAGTTATTTATATAGTATTTTATAGTAGGCCTTTAGTGGGTTCAGCTTATACGCCCTTAAAGGAAAAGTTAACTTATTGTTCAGAGTTTGCACTTGGTAGAATACCCGGCTGGGTACTGAGAGTTATTTATAGTCAACATGTTGTTTAAAAATATTTAATTTTATTTGTAACGTTCAAGTGTCCTCACCTCCCATAAAGGGAAGAATTGTTTTATTTGTTTTAGCATTTCAAAAAATTTGTATGTCTTTTGCTGCTATGTATTGTTGTTCTTCTTCCCAGTCCAGGAGTACTGGATTTAACCGGGGGGGAGTGCAGCGCCCCAGAGACCTGGTCGTTGCAGTATGACACTCTGCCACTAAGGGGAGTGATGGTACGTCTGATGGCACTGAAGGAATTCTCCTGGCCAGGTATCACCAGCACACATTACACTTCACACTCCGGCCACTAGGGGGAGCAAAAGGCTTTATTTATTGGGCCCCTCCTCACACTGGTAAAACTAGGGGTTGGATAGAAAGTTAGTCAGAAGCTGACTGGGTTGGATTCAGGCAACATCCCGTGGCAGGGGGTGTTGCAGGGAGAAGACACAGGGGGGTCCCTGTCAGGCGTGGGAACCTGGCAGGTGCCTAGCGAACAGAACAGAACGTTATGGAACCGCACCTGCATTACCTTGCGGCGGTATCCTAAGAAAGAGACAAGAAGAGAAGGATATTGTGGAACAGTGTAAACGAGATCAAGAAAAAGGAGTACCAGTAGGAGTCATGCCGTGAGACCGAGGCAACAACCTACTGAGGCGCGTAGCCGGTGGCCGGAACACCGTGGGAGTAACTGACTTTAGGCCTTACTTCAAACTCCGCAGGGCGTCTCTAGGGTCCCGGAAGACCTCCAGGCCTTCCCATCATACGGGTGCGTCCTAGCCAAAACATACTGGGGGACGAGAAACTAGCAACATCTGGAACTAAAGAGAGAGAGAGCTGTAGAGAACGACGAACGAGAACAGCAGTTGTGAGGACTATTCCGAATGCTCAGCAGGGTAGGACTACAACACACAGGCGCTAGTAGTAGGCAACGATTTCCATCTGTGAGGGAAACTCTGGAAGTGCCCATCGGAACGGCCGGTCTCAGATAGCCCTGTTAAACGTGCTCTGGATTGAGGATCCTGAGGTCTTCAGTAAAGAGGTGGAGAGACTGCAACCCTGTGTCCTCGTTATTGACTGCACCTCACACCATCACCATCCACCTTACTGGGAAGCCCTGGGGACATACTTCACCTGTGGGAAGGTATACCATCCAGCTGCCATTCCATCACCCCAGCGGACCCCACAGCAGCGTCGGTCGCCCTGGCCGAGCACCACAGCTGGCGTCGCAAACCCCTGACAGACTGCACCACCTTTATTGGACGCCCCTTAGCAGGGTCGCGGACCGGGTCTAGCCACCATGACAGCCTCAGAACCGAACCAGAAAGGTCCGGTACCGAGAACGCGTGGCCCTATGTCTGGAGGTGATCCAAAAGCCAAGGACAAAGGTTTCTCCCCTGAAAATAAAAAATTATCTGGCGCTTAAGTTATAACTTCTTGGTTCTTCTCATCATCTGTTGGGAAGTCAGGAGTCCTCAGTACACAAGAGATGGTTGGCCAGTCCTGCCAAAATCACTGGATTCAACTGTTATTCATCCAATGTGTACAGAGTTCTTAGGTCATATGCCTAACTGGACCTCAGTGCTCAACAGTTCAGCACTTTATGAACATACTGTAGGTCTTTTTTGGAATAGTCTCAGGTTATCTGGGCTTTAGGGCTCCTTTCCACTTGCGAGATAAACATCTGTGTCTCGCATGTGAAAACCAAGCTCTGGCGCTGGCACTTGGGAGCGGAGCGTGCGGCTCCATGTATTGCTATGCAACCGCACTCTCCGCTCCCAAGTGCTGGCGCAACACAGCTTGGTTTTCAAATGCGAGACACTGACTTTTATCTCGCAAATGGAATGGAGCCCTTAGATGTAAAATCTACCAATATTTCTAAATTATAATTACTATTTTTCCTATATTTCATTTTGATTTCCTATTGATGCATAAGCATGTCATATAGCTATATAAAAACAGATGGCAATGTGAATACAAAAAAATCATCCATTTTTATGGATGAAAACAGGATGATTTTACATAAGCCTGTCTGAACCTGGCATTGAGCCTCATTCAGACATCCCATTTTTAAGTATCCATGTTTTACCTATGCAAGAACAATATATTGGCAACTTACAGCCCGTTAGCTCCTGATAATGCACATTTCCACCTTACCTCTTGGGTCCCTGTGTAGCTGCACAGGTTGAACCAATGCTATGTGCACACCTGGGACTATGTAAGATATAAGATATCCTCAGAGCTTCACCTCTACACATTAGCACTTGATATTTTCTGTTATAAATTATAATCTCTTCTACTAAACATGTCCTACTGGAAAAGAACCTCGATTCTGGATTAGTCAGGTAATGGCAATAATGAACAATAACAATTCTCAATCTAATCTTATTTCCAGAGACTTCGCTCTGTCATTAGAATTCAAAGATCTTTTCAGCATTATAACTTGGAAAGGTCATTGTGTGTGAACATTCGGGTGGGAGGCTGAATCCAGCGCTGAGCATCTCACATTCTCATATGTTGGAGTTGCTGGCTCAATGAAGTCACAAGGCAAATCATGGTAATTATACAGGATAAAGGCAAAACAGAAAAAGGATACAATGAAACTGTCGTTATTTTTAAATAACTACAGAAAATCAATTTACATAATCACTTTTCCATTGAGGTTGCACAGGTCTTACTTCATGATGATCTATATTACGGCACATGTACTGCCACTGTCAAATATCCCCTAGGAGGCGCTGACAGTCTTTGAAAGTGCAGTAGATCTCAATATGTTCCGTTTATCATAAGTAGAATGAACAGAATTCACCTGTAGATTTCATTGATTGTATTGTGAAGTAACTAAAGTTTTCAGGCGCAGAAATGTTTTACTGCTAAGATGTTAAGGTACCGTCACACTGACCAACTTCACAACGATATCGCTAGCGATCCGTAACGTTGCAGCGTCCTGGATAGCGATATTGTTGTGTTTGACATGCAGCAGCGATCTGGATCCTGCTGTGACATCGTTGGTCGGAGCAGAAAGTCCAGAACTTTATTTCGTCGCTGGATCTCCCGCAGACATCGCTGAATCGGCGTGTGTGACGCCGATTCAGAGATGTCTTCACTGGTAACCAGGGTATACATCGGGTTACTAAGCGCTGGGCCGCGCTTAGTAACCCGATATTTACCCTGGTTACCAGTGTAAATGTAAAAAAAACAAACACTACATACTCACATTCCGGTGTCTGTCCCCCGGCGTTCTGCTTCCCTGCACTCCTCCTGCATCCTGTGTGAGCGCCGGCCAGCCGTAAAGCAATTACAGCGGTGAAGTCACCGCTGTACTTTTACGGCCAGCACTTACACAGTGCAGGGAAGCAGAAAGCCGGGGGGACGCAACAGGAATGTAAGTATGTAGTGTTTGTTTTTTTTACATTTACACTGGTAACCAGGGTAAACATCGGGTTACTAAGCGCGGCCCTGCACTTAGTAACCCGATGTTTACCCTGGTTACCCGGGGACTTCGGGATCGTTGGTCGCTGGAGAGCTGTCTGCGTGACAGCTCTCCAGCGACCACACAGCGACGCTGCAGCGATCGGCATCGTTGTCGGTATCGCTGCAGCGTTGCTAAATGTGACGGTACCTTTAGTATTCTCAAAGTCTTTTCAAGGAAACCTGTCAGCAGGTTTTAACAACCCAAACTTTATTATCTATGTAAAGCTGCTGAATACTGTGGAATGCAAAAGTTTTCACCCCCTTTGCTTTTTACCCATTTTTTTACATTACAATCTGAATTTAAATATTTTTGCAATCTCATTTGTGTGTGATGCATCAGCACTAAATAGTCTAAGTTGGTGAAGTGAAGTGAGACAAATTAAGGTATAAATTAAATTTGTATGATCAAATAAATAAAAATTGGCATTTGCATATGTATTAACCCCTTTTGCTATGAAGCCCCTAAAAATTTAAGATGCAAGCAATTCCATCAAAAGTCACATGTTTAGTGAAAGGAAGTCCACATGTGTGCAATCTAAATGTCACATGATCTGTCAGTATATACACACCTTTTCTGACAGGCCACAGAGGCTGCAAAACCGTGAAACAAATGGCACCACTAACCAAACAACACCATGAAGACCAAGGAGATCTCCATATAAGTCAGGGACAAAGTTGTTGAGAAATTCAAGTCAGGGCTGGATTATTAAAGAAAAATATTCTAATCTTTGATGATCCTCTGGAGCAACATCAAATCCATTATCATTAAATGGAAAGTACATGGTATCACAAGAAACCTGCCAAGAGAGGGCCGCCCACCAAAACTCTCAGCCCGAGAGCATTAATCAGAGAGGCAGCACAGAGACCAAAGGTAACCCTGAAGGAGATGCTGAGTTCCCAAGCAGAGACTGGAAAATCTGTCCATATGACCAAAATAAGCCATACACTCCATAGAGGTGGTCTTTAAGAAAGAGTGGGCCAAAAAAAGCCTTTACTTACACACAAAAACTGTAAGGCTCATTTTGAGTTTGCCAAAAAAACATGTGGGAGACTCCCCCATAGGAGGAAGGTGCTGTGGTCAAATTATACCAAAATTTAACTTTTTGGCCACCAAGGTAATAATAATAATAATAATAATAATCTTTCTTTATATAGCGCCAACATATTCCGCAGCGCTTTACAGTTTAACAGTTAAACACTATGTCTGGCGACAAACCAACACAGCTCATCATCCCAAGAATACCATCCCCACAGTGAAACATGGTGGTGGCAGCATCATGCTATGGGGATGATTTTCGGCAGCTCTGACTTTGAAAATGGTCCGAATCAAGGGTAAGATGGATGGTGCAAAATACAGGGATATTCTTGAGCAAAGCTTGTCTCAGTGATTTCAGAATGAGACAGAGATTCACCTTCCAACAAGACAATGACCCAAAGCATACTGCTAAAGCAACACTCGAGCGGTTTAAGAGAAAGTGCAAGTGTTTCGGAGTGGCCTAATCAAAGCCCAGACCCTAGTCTAATTGAGAATCTGTGTCAGACTTGAAGACTGCTGTTCACCAAAGGAAACAATCTAACATGAAGGAGCTGGAGCAGTTTTGCATTGACGAATATCCAAAAATACCAGTGGCAATATGTGGAAAACTCATAGAGGCTTATCTAAAGTGACTTGCAGCTGTAATTGCCACAAAAAGAGGCTCTACAAAGTACCGACTTTAGGGGGGTGAATAGTAGTGTTGAGCATTCCGATACCGCAAGTATCGGGTATCGGCCGATACTTGCGGTATCGGAATTCCGATACCGAGATCCGATACTTTTGTGGTATCGGGTATCGGTATCGGATCAATAGGGATGTGTAAAATAAAGAATTAAAATAAAAAATATTGATATGCTCACCTCTCCGGCGGCCCCTGGACATCACGCTGCTAACCGGCCGGCTTCTTTGTTTAAAATGAGCGCCTTCAGGACCTGCGAATGACGTCGCGGCTTCTGATTGGTCGCGTGCCGCCCATGTGACCGGCACGCGACCAATCAGAAGCCGCGACGTCATTCTCATTCACAAAACTCCTAATTCTAGGAATTAAGGACCTGCGAATGACGTCACGGGTTCTGATTGGTCACGTGCCGTCACATGGGCGGCACGCGACCAATCAGAAGCCGTGACGTCATTCGCAGGTCCTGAAGGCGCTCATTTTAAACAAAGAAGCCGGCCGGTTACCAGCGTGAAGTCCAGGGGCCGCCGGAGAGGTGAGCATATCAATATTTTTTATTTTATTTCTTTATTTTACACATCCCTATGGATCCCAGGGCCTGAAGGAGAGTTTCCTCTCCTTCAGACCCTGGGAACCATGAGAATACCTTCCGATACTTGATGTCCCATTGACTTGTATTGGTATCGGATATTGGTATCGGCGATATCCGATATTTTTCGGGTATCGGCCGATACTATCCGATACCGATACTTTCAAGTATCGGACGGTATCGCTCAACACTAGTGAATAGCAATGCACACATACGTTTTCAGTTATTTTGTCCTAATTCTTGTTTGCTTCACAATAAAAATACCACCAAATGTTCACAGGTGTAGGTATGATTTTTACATGAACTGATGCAAACCCTCAAAAAAACAGTGACTTTCCAGTTGTGAGATGGCAAAACACAAAAAATGCCAAGGGGGATGAATATTTTCATAAGCCACTATACATACCTTTATTTTAGAAATTATGGTTATCGTTTTTTAAATATACATTGACAAATTGTTATGCTAATGAGCTGCAAGTGCAGCACAGGCTAGCACTGCACTTACAGCACTCCAGCTTCTTTCCTTAACCCCTTAAGCCCCGAGGGTGGTTTGCAAGTTAATGACCGGGCCAATTTTTACAATTCTGACCACTGTCCCTTTATGAGGTTATAACTCTGGAACACTTCAACGGATCCCAGGGATTCTGACATTGTTTTCTCGAGACATATTGTACTTCCTGATAGTGGTAAAATTTATTTGATATTACCTGCGTTTATTTGTGAAAAAAATGGAAATTTGCGAAAAATTTTGAAAATTTTGCAATTTTCCAACTTTGAATTTTCATGCCCTTAAATCACAGAGATATGTCACAAAAATACTTAATAAGTAACATTTCCCACATGTCAACTTTACATCAGCACAATTGTGTAAACAAATTTTTTTTGTTAGGGAGTTAGAAGGGTTAAAAGTTGACCAGCAATTTCTCATTTTTACAACACCATTTTTTTTAGGGACCACATCTCATTTGAAGTCATTTTGAGAGGTCTATATGATAGAAAATAACCAAGTGTGACACCATTCCAAAAAATGTACCTCTCAAGGTGCTCAAACCCATATTCAAAAAGTTTATAACCCTTCTGTTGCTTCACAGGAATTTTTGGAATGTTTAAAAAAACTGAACTTTTATTTTTTTTTTCACAAAAAATGTACTTCAGCTCCAATTTGTTTTATTTTACCAAGGGTAACAGGAGAAAATGAACCGCAAAAGTTGTTGTACAATTTGTCCTGAGTACCCCGATACCCCATATGTGGTGGTAAACCACTGTTTGGGCGCATGGCAGAGTTCAGAAGGGAAGGAGCGCCATTTGACTTTTCAATGCAAAATTGGCTGGAATTGAGATGGGACACCATGTTGCGTTGGGGAGCCCCTGATGAGCGTAAACATTGAAACCCACCACAAGTCACACCATTTTAGAAAGTAGACCCCCTAAGGAACTTATCTAGATGTGTGGTGAGCACTTTGACCCAACAAATGCTTCACAGAAGATTATAATGTACAGCCGTAAAAACAAAATATATTTTTTCACAAAAATAAAATTTTTGCACCCAATTTTTTATTTTCCCAAGGGTACCAGAAAAAATTCTACAGCAAAAGTTGTGCAATTTGTCCTGAGTACGCTGATACCCCATATGTGGGGGTAAACCACTGTTTGGGTGCATGGCAGAGCTCGGAAGGGAAGGAGCGCCATTTGACTTTTCAATGCAAAATTGGCTGGAATTAAGATGGGACGCCATGTTGCATTTGGAGAGCCCCTGATGTGCCTAAACATTGAAACCCACCACAAGTGACACTACTTTGGAAAGAAGACCCCCTAAGGAACATATCTAGATGTGTTGTGAGAGCTTTGAACCCCAAGTGTTTCACTACAGTTTATAATGCAGAGCCGTGAAAATAATTTTTTTTTCCACAAAAATTATTTTTTAGCCCCCAGTTTTATATTTTCCCAAGGGTAACAGGAGAAATTGGACCCCAAAAGTTGCTGTGCAATTTGTCCTGAGTACTCTGATACCCCATATGTGTGGGTAACCACCATTTGGGCGCATGGCAGAGCTCGGAAGGGAAGGAGCACTATTTGGAATGCAGACTTAGATGGAATGGTCTGCAGCCCCTAATGTACCTAAACAGTAGAAACCCCCTACAAGTGAGCCCATATTGGAAACTAGACCCCCCCAAGGAACTTATCTAGATGTGTTATGAGAACTTTAAAGCCCCAAGTGTTTCACTACAGTTAATAAGGCAGAGCCATGAAAATAAAAAAAGATTTTTTGCCTACAAAAATGTTTTTTAGCCCCCCAAATTTTTATTTTCCCAAGGGTAACAAGAGAAATTGGACCCCAGAAGTTGTCCAATTTGTCCTGAGTACGCTGATACCCAATATGTTGGGGTAAACCCCTATTTCGGCGCACGGGAGAGCTTGGAAGGGAAGGAGCACTGTTTTACTTTTTCAACGCAGAATTGGTGGAATTGAGATCGGATGCCATGTCGCGTTTGGAGAGTCCTGATGTGCCTAAACAGTGGAAGCCCCCAATTCTAACTGAAACCCTAACCCAAACACACCCCTAACCCTAATCCCAACCACACTCCTTACCCCAACTCCAACACACCCCTAACCCTTATCCCAACCATAACTCTAACCACACCCCTAACCCTAATCCCAACCGTAAATATAATCCAAACCCTAAGGCTGGGTTCACATTGCGCTAGGTGTGTCCGTCTAACGGACTCGTTTTTAAGTAGTAAAAACGCAATGTAACGCACATACTAACGCGCCCATAGACTTGCATTGTCTGACGCATCGTGACGCATCCCTAAATTGGTATGCGTTTGTCACATAACGTTTTTTTTCTGACGGACCTTCAACGCGGCTTGCAGCGTTTTCGGGTCCGGCCAAGCTAACGCACTACTAACGGAAGCGTTCATTCTGCCATAGAAGGCTATGGCAAACGCAGTCAGACGCAAATCATGAAAAATTTCCAAATAGAACCACACGTTTTAATAGCATTTGAGGGTGGTCACATGTGGTCATGTGACAGGAAATGTGACTTCGGCCATTAAAATATCCCACTCACACAAAGTCTCCTGCACATGACAGAGTGTTTTGCCGTAGCTCTTATAAATTGTAAGTACATTTCTATATATTATATATCTCTGTATACATCATGGGAGTCTGTAATGTCCGTCGGATGTGTGTGTACTAAAAATGTATTGTTTTGTTGCACACAGATGTCGGATACAGATGTCAGCAGCAGCAGCGTGTCTGCGATTTTTTCTTCTGAGTCCGTAGGCTTGCACTTTAAAAAACCATGTTGTGTGAAACTCCATTGTATTGAGCTAGGCATAACAATCCTGTTTATTGTTTTATTGTGAATAGGAGTCTTCTGAGCCCGAGGCTGTTAGACCTCCCCCCAAAAAACACGCAAAAACAACAAAGGTACATAGCACACATGTTGAATTTTTCAGGCATAAATTTATTGATCCAATGAATGTTAACATTATTTAATGTTAAAATATTTTTTTTTACATTTTACATACACAATAGGTTGTGGCACAAGGAGGACAAAAAAGAAAAAAGGTCCCTAGACGTCTGTCGTCGCCACAACTGCCAGTGGTAAATATAAAATAGAAATATTCTATCCAATATTTACCAACAATCTATCTATTCACTTTCTATCTACTATACCTATAAACTATCTATCAACTATCTATCGCTCCATCTATTTGTCTATCTATATCTATGTATCTATCTATCAATATCTATGTATCTATCTATATCTATCTATCTATATCTATGTATCTATCTATATATCTATCTATCAATATCTATGTATCTATCTATCTATCTATATCTATCTATCTATATCTATGTATCTATCTATATATCTATCTATCAATATCTATGTATCTATCTATCTATATCTATCTATCTATCTATATCTATGTATCTATCTATCAATATCTATCTATCAATCTATATCTATCTATCTATGTATCTATCTATCTATATATCTATCTATCAATATCTATGTATCTATCTATATATCTATCTATCAATATCTATGTATCTATCTATCTATCTATGTATATCTATCTATCTACATCTATCTATCTATCTATATATTGCTATATCTATGTATCTATCTATCTCTGTATATATGAATATGGCCATCCAGTGAAATTGACACTATCAACATAACGTTTTGTGTTTACATAGTCCAAGTCAGCGACAAAAAAAAAAAGGATTGTCGTTGACGAAGAGCCATTGACTATCCACAATGAGACACTTATTAACCTTGTGGAAGCCAACCCCTCCATATGGGACCAGAGCGACAGCTCCCACCATGACATCGTGAAGAACCGGAAGTTGTGGGATCAAATAATCTGTCACTTTGATCCCCGATACATGGAGAAGTCGACAACCTCAAAGAAAAAAATTGGTAAATATTGGTGACGTAACATCGGAAAATGTTTAAAAAAAAAAAAATTTTCTATCCTATCAACCTATCCACTTGTTGTCTGCTATCTATCTCTCAATTATCAACTATCTGTACACTATATATCTATCTATCTATACACTATTTCTACACTATTTCTTATCTAACAACTATCTATCTACTATTTATATATCAACTATCGTAGCAAACTATGAACAATTTTTCCTATATCTTAACACAATCTACTATTTTTATATATTTTTTTTTTTTTTAAATTTAAAGCCGATGCTGTCCATACCCGTTGGAAGTCCATCCGCGATCGCTTTGTCCGTGACTACCGGAACAGTCAGAATGCACCAAGCGGATCAAGTGGCAAACGGGTGACACCGTATGTGCATTATGACCAACTGCTCTTCAGAAAACAGTGTCTCAGCGCTCGTAAGTACAAGAAGGTCTGTGTGCGAGACTAAATTGTTTAAAGGAAAATAAGTAAATTTTTGTTTTTGGGTTACAGCACGATATGCAGTACCGCTGCTCCTAGACCAGCAGAGGAACTTGAGCCTTCTTCAGTGGAACCAACGCAACCTGAAGATGTGTCTGGCATCAGCGAGCCACGATCTGCGGATAGAAGCACTGTTGCTGCAGGTGTGAGTGCCCGGTTGCAATCACAGCGTGGACGCAAGCGAGCATCTCAAAAAGATGAAGCAGATGCAATTATCGTGGATGGACTCCAACGGGTAGAGGACATGTGTCACAGTGAGCTCAAAGACCTGAGACGAGAAATTACTGAGCTGCAAGCACGCGAGTCTGTCTACTCTGCTAATGAGTGGAAGCTACTTTTATTATCCTATGTGCCTGTAGTACAAAATATCCCGGCACATAGAAACCTTATGTTTCGACAAAGACTTAACGAGCTTGTAGAGGAATTTGTGGGCACCGAGGAACCCGCTCCATCGGGAAGAAGAAGACTGGACATGCCGCCCTACAACCCTCAATATAGAGGCCGGGGTGAAACGAGCGTGGAACCTCAAAGACAATGTAGCAGTCCATCATATAGTTGGGCAGACAATACTCCCGTGCAGTACCAAAGTCTTTAGTACAGTTCACTGTCCACAGCCAGGTGCAATTACCGCGTTGGAATTTTTTTTTTTGGGGGGGGGGTTTTGTTGTCAATTTCTATTTTCCTTTTTTTTTTCATCCCTATGGGATATCATATGTTACACCTGTGTACCAACAGTTTGTTGGGAAAATACAAAAACATTTAGTAAACTGTTTCAAATTTCAGATTCTTGTATGACTTTAACTTTAACTTTTTACACGACATAAGGTAACTTTTTACACGACATCAGGTTAAACAACATAACTTTTTACACTACGTAACTTTTTACACGACATCAGGTTAAACAACATAACTTTTTACACTACGTAACTTTTTACACGACATCAGGTTAAACAACATAACTTTTTACACTACGCAACTTTTTACACGACATCAGGAAGACTTTAAATTATTTTCACACGTGTCTGTCTTGCCATGGAACCTGGCCTTCATGTGTGAAGTAGTGTGCAAATTGATCACGAATCCTCATTATTTGTGATGCAGAACGAACTGTAGTCGATTCAATGCTACTGAGGTTCGACTCACAATCATTGGGGTCTACCAACTGGGGTTCATGTCTCGCCACAAAATTGTGAAGACAGATGCATGCCTTCACAACACGGTCCACATTGTCTGGTTGCAGTTGCATGCAGGTTAGTAAAATCTGCCATTTTAATGTCAAAATCCCAAAGGCACACTCCACATAACGTCTAGCCCGGCTCAAGCGATAATTAAAAATGCGCCTGCTGGAGTCTAGACTACGGCTGGAGTCTAGACTACGGCTTGAGTAGGGCTTGAGGAGATTTTGTCCTAGTTGGAAGGCCTCATCACCAACTAAAACATAGGGCAAACTTGGGCCTTCGGTCCCCGGAAGAGGTCGTGATGACGGTATGTTTAAACTTTGGTTGTACAAACATTGGCCCATGTTGGAGTCTCTGAATACTCTGGAATCGTTAGTCCGGCCATAAGCTCCAATATCCACAGCAACAAAACAGTACCTGGCATCCGCAATCGCCATCAATACTATAGAAAAGTATTTCTTATAGTTATAGTAGAGGGAACCACTATGTGCAGGTTTCTGAATCCGAATGTGCTTTCCGTCCACGGCACCAATACAATTGGGGAAATTAGCCACATCCTCGAACTGTTGGGAAATTGCTAGCCACATTTCTGATGTTGGTGTTGGTAGCACAAGTGGTTGCAAGTTGTTCCAAATGGCATCACAAGTTTCCCGAACCAGTTGACAAATTGTTGACTTCCCAAGTCGAAACTGGTAATGCAGTGACGCAAAAGTTTCTCCGGTAGCCAGATATCTGTTGACATTCAAAAACAAAACAAAAAAATTAGGATTTTAATGATCATCTAAAGGCTAGTTTACAATATAATATACAATTGCAAAATGAACATTAGGCCACACGATACCGAGATCTAGTCTTTGTCAATAGAATGATAAAAAAAATGTATAATTACCTCACAGTCACTACTAAACGTTGCTCCGCACTGATGCTTTCACGAAAAGTGCTGCGATGATGATGTATCTCATCCTTCACATGTGAGAGCAGAACATCAAAGGTCTCAATGGACATCCGTAGATAGCGTTGGAATTTGAAGGAATGATCCCGAAGCTGCACATACAGGGTGTGAAAGGCACCATATGTACTCCGCAAGAAATTCACTTCGTGGATCCAATATCTCCTTTGCGAACTACGCTTTCTCTGCCGAAGTCGCAACCGCATCAAGCGAAATCTGACGAGCTCAGACACAAACATCTTGCTAGCAGAAGTTCACTCAATGCTTTCAAAATGGAGAATGAGTCTGTGCCCACACCCGACAATGACAAAAGGGAAAAAAAAAAAAGAACAACTTTATTGACAGTGACAAACGCAGACAAACGGATACTTCGTAAACGGACATCAAAATGAAAAAACGCGATCACATGCGTTAACGCTAGCGTTACCGTGACGACGAATTTCACATATTTTTGCTCCGTTTCTGTACATGCGTTTAACGCATCCGTTTAACGCCATGTACTTGACGCAATGTGAACGTAGCCTAACTCTAGCCCCAACCCCAACTCTAACCCTAGCCATAACCCTAGCCCTAACCCCAGCCCTAACTGTAACCCTAGAACTAACCCTAGCCCTAACCCTAATGGGAAAATGGAAATAAATACATTTTTTATTTTTTTTATTTTTCCCTAACTAAGGGGATGATTAAGGGGGTTTGATTTACTTTTTTAGTGGATTTTTATGACTGGCAGCCGTCACACACTAAAAGATGCTTTTTATTGCAAAAAATTGTTTTTGCGTCTCCACATTTTAGAGCTGTAATTTTTCCATATTTTGGTCCACAGAGTCATGTGAGGTCTTATTTTTTGCGGGACGAGTTGACGTTTTTATTGGTAACATTTTCGAGCATGTGACATTTTTTGATTGCTTTTTATTCTGATTTTTGTGAGGCATGAATTTCTTTTGCGGGGGAGGCGTTTATACCGTTCCGCGTTTGGTAAAAACGATAAAGCAGTTATATTTTTTCGGGTCAGTATGATTACAGCGATACTTCATTTATTTCATTTTTTTATGTTTTGGCGCTTTTATATGATAAAAACTATTTTATAGGAAAAATAATTATTTTTGCATCGCTTTATTCTGAGGACTATAACTTTATTTTTTCACTGATGGCACTGTATGGAGAGATGACATTTTCAGGGGTACCATGGTTATTTATATACATCATTTCAGTTAGCCATTAAAAGCTATCAACCACTGAGGAATTCTAAATATTTTTCTATCCACTGGCTAACACGGTACCAAGATATATATCTTTCCTGTATGTTCATTGTCACTAATGTACATCTATATTTCCTGAAACAACAGGAATCTAGAGTCTAAAAAAGCCCCAGTGGCCAGTGTGAAAATTGTGAGATGTTATTTTTAAAAATTGGTAAGATACACGTAGTAGTCTGCACTGCTGTTTGATCCAATAAATGTGGAGGATGTGTTGAGGAACTAAATCATGCGGTTTATTCTCATGTAGTTTATTCTATGATTCGAAGTTGAACCAACTCTCTGCAGTCTCTTGCTCCATTTCTCTCCACTGTCTCTCTACTGTCTCACATCAGCTTCTCTCCTCGCATGTTTCCCGCCTGACGTCACCGAAAGGTTTCTCATCAGACCTAGCGGCATCAGGTGGGAAACCTCTGTGTGAGATGAGGTGGGAAACATGTGCGAGGAGTAAAGTAGATGCTGGTGTGAGACAGTGGAGAGAAATGGAGGATGAGACTACAGAGTTGGTTCAACTTTGAAAGGCATTGAGAATAAACTGTATGATCTAATCCCTCATCACGTCTTCCAGATTACTTGGGTCTGGCACAGCAGTGCAGTCCTAGTCTTTCGCATTGCCGATATATCACTGTAGTAGGGATCAGGCTTTAGATGCGATCTGTATAGCTAGGCTACTTACATTCCAGAAACAAACTATAGTGCATATGATATCATCTCTACTATGATGAAGGGGCATTTGTGCCTGCAATGTATTCTTAAGACCTGCATGCCTGAACAGAGAGGAAGGCACACAGATCAGAAAGCATGCTTTCACCGATATCCCACACACAGCAGTCCTGGCATCTGGCTCAGAAGACATAGCGCCGTGTTTCAGCACTCAATCTTTGCTCCATGGTGTGGCCTTTACAGACCCCAGCTTGACACACATGGGGATATTTCTCTTGGCTTTTGGGATATGTCCTTCTTCTTCTTAGTGATGAGAAAAAAACATCTGGCAGCTCCTTTTTCCTTTGGCAGCTCTCAGTGGTGACAACCATCTCCTTGTCAGCACAGGTAGGTTGACTGCTGCTCTTGATCTCCATCCTAGGACATCAGTTCTTCTCATAGGCTGTCTCTGCTTCACTGTCAATTACAGGTCCAAACCACAAACAACACAACAGTACATACAATTCATTCCAATATCAGTAAAGAATTCTCAGCTAAGTTTATGGTGTTTAATGCAGGTGTTCTTCCCCATTTTAGGCTAGAATATCTCCATATCAGGGAAGTGCGGAACCATAGAGACTCTGTGTGCCTTCAAGCACCATGCATACGGCTAACACTGACGTAGTAAAAGCAACAGCAGTTCAGTCTGTTTTAATGTACTTGTTACTAATGTACTGAAGGACTTTTGGTTGGTTGTTGAGGCAACATACAATTTTCTTGTGAATGTTCCTTATGCACATCCCTTGCGTTAACCTATTATTTTCAAATCTATTTTTACTTAATGCGCCGTTAAAATCAGTGTTAGAAAATATTTCTCAAAAATCAAGATGATTGAAAAGGTCTAGTGCTATTTTCAGCACACTGTGAGAAAATATGAAGGCTTCATCACATCTCCCTGATAAGCAGGTGCAACATGTTGCATTTTCCAATTTGCCAAGTGATAATGTAGAACAGCTGCTCCCAGGCTTCTGCAGTAAGTCACCTTTCTGCTAAATGTTTCACATACTCTGAGAAACTGCAGAAGATTCTGAATATGTAACTTCAATTTGTCAAAATGATGAGCAACTAAGGAAACAGTAACCTCAAAAAGACTTTACAATGTGCAACCAGCTATGTAAGGCTAACGGAAGGAAAGAGTAAAAGCCCTTTTACATGAACCGAATGTCGTTCAAATGAGCAATCGTGAAAACGTTTGTTCCCAATCATTGACCTATGTAAACCTGACACTGATCAGCAAAGGAGCAAGATTCACACCTTTAGGGCTCCTACTCGCGCGAGACTCGGACGAGTCTCGCACGGCAATACCCGGCACTGCACCTGGCATGCACCGCATGCTCCGATCTGAGTGCCGGCAGCAGAGCCAGGTTTTAACATGTGAGACTCATCCAAGTTGCTCGCAAGTGAGTAGGAGCCCTTAATGTGGAATAGAAAGAAATAGTGGTCAGCAGCACATACCCACATGTAAAGAGAGGATGTGCTGCTGAGAATAATCAATCTATATAAGGGTCAAACAATTTTATAGTTGATCATCCCTGTACAGCTTGCATCACACGAGGAAAGAAATTCCAGCATCTGTGAAAGGTAAAGATATTAAAATATGACTTTTAAAAATACCTAAGCTCAAGAAACATCAAAAATAAAATAAAAATTGGAGAAGGGAAAAGGGACAACAGGGGGAACACAGGTCTACGCGTTTCAGGCTCACAAGCACTTAGTCCTGACCTCTTACACATGATGGCTTGCATCAGGCAGCGTAAAGGATTTGACCAATGGCTGCTTTTACCTACAGGGTCAGGGATCTGCCCACCTGCTGCAGGTCACTGGCAGGATGAATGTGGAATAAAATAGTGCAGTAACTGACAATAGCAAAGTACAGCGCTTCAGTCACGTATGGCTAACTGCTGTCTCACCTGTGTCACTCTTTTGCTCTCAGCCAAAAGGACTGTTAAAGGAGAGCCAAATGACTTGTTAAATAGTGGATCAATGCTTATTATGCCCAGAAATCTGACTGTGGAAATTCAGCTTAAGACAAGGCCATTTGCATTTCTTGTACGTCGTTTCTATCTTTTTCATCAAATATTTTTGCAGTTAAAATGCTGCCATCAGCAAACACTGAAAACCACTTCAATTTTGGTGAGAAAACCACATGCTGGTCAGTTTTAAGCCACAACATGTCCACTGTGGCAACTCTATCTTTAGACATGGAAAATGAAGATACATGGAGATTAATTAAATGAAAAGCTAAAAGACGAAAGTTGAAGCTAGACATGACATTTCAAATATGGTCCAGACATGTTAATATGATGCACCATCCTGGTGAATTTTGCTCTACATTTGAAAACTATGTACAAACATACAGAATGTAGAACAGTATACACACGTGGTCAAAATTGTTGGCACCCCTCGTTTCTTGACAGAAAAACCCACAATGGTCACAGAAATAACTTGAATCTGCCAAAAGTAATATTAAATAAAAGATCTATGAAAATGAACAAATGAAAGTCAGACATTGCTTTTCAACCATGCTTAAACAGAATTAGAAAAAAAAATTAAACTTATGAAATAGGCATGGACAGAAATGATGGTACCCTTAACTTAATATTTTGTTGCACAACCTTTTGAGGCAATCACTGCAATCAAACAATTCCTGTAACTGTCAATGAGACTTCTGCACCTCTCGACAGGTATTTTGGCCCACTCCTCAAGAGCAAACTGCTCCAGTTGTCTCATGCTTAAAAGTTTCCTTTACCAGACAGCATATTTCAGCTCTTTCCAAAGATGCTCAATAGGATTTAGGTCAGGGCTCATAGAAGGCAACTTCAGAATAGTCCAATGCTTTCCTCTTAGCCATTTTTGGGTGTTTTTAGCTTTGTGTTTTGGGTCATTATCCTGTTGCAAGACCCAGGACCTGCGACTGAGACCAAGCTTTCTGACACTGGCCAGCACATTTCTCTCTAGAATCCCTTGATAGTCTTGAGATTACATTGTACTCGGCACAGATTCTAGACACTCGGTGCCAAATGCAGCAAAGCAGCCACAGAACATAACAGAGCCTCCTTCATGTTTCACAGTAGGGACAGTGTTCTTTTCTTGATATGCTTATTTTTTCCGTCTGATGTGCCTTGCCAAAAAGTTCCATTTTTGTCTCATCTGTCCATAGGACATTCTCCCAGAAGCTTTGTGGCTTGTCAACATGTAGTTTGGCAAATTCCAGTCTGACTTTTTTATGATTTTTTTCAACAATGGTGTCCTCCTTGGTCGTCTGCCATGAAGTCCACTTTGGCTCATACAACCGGATGGTGCGATCTGACACTGATGTTCCTTGAGCTTGAAGTTCACCTTTATTCTGTTTAGAAGTTTTTCTGGGCTCTTTTGTTACCATTCGTAATATCCGTCTCTGGTTTGTCAGCAATTTTCCTCCTATGGCCAGGTCCAAGGAGGTTGGCTACAGTCCCATGGATCTTAAATTTCTGAATAATATGTGCAACTGTAGTCACAGGAACATCAAGCTGCTTGGAGATGGTCTTATAACTTTTACCTTTAATATGTTTGTCTATAATTTTTTTTCTAAACTCCTGAGACAACTCTTTCCTTCGCTTCTCCTGGTCCATGTTGAGTGTGATACACACCATGTCACCAAACAGCACAGTGAGTATCTGTAGCCCTATATATAGGCCCACTCACTGATTCCAAGATTGTAGACACCTGTAATGCTAGTTAGTGGACACACCTTGATTTAACATGTCCCTTTTTTCACATTATTTTCCAGGGTACTGTGAGAACGCTAGAGGAACCACAAAAGGTGGACCCGCTAGACAGCAACAGCGAACCCTCCAAGCGCGAGTGGACCCGGTGGACCACCCCCTATACAGGGAGCGTTCGGGGCAGGCTCAAGGGAGACTACTGCCAAGACAGCTAGTACCTGAAGAAGAGCACGGCAGGAGCACAGAAATAAGGACAGGGCGGAGGTACAGATAAAATCAGAAGGAACACCAGGAACACAGGTGAGACTGAGATTAACGGAAGCCACTGGGAACCTGACAGGCGGGATTCATGACGCAGACTGGTTGAGCCACTGGGAACCTGACAGGCGGGATTCGTGATGCAGACTGGTTGAGCCACTGGGAACCAGGCAGGCGGGATTCGTGGCGCAGACTGATTGACGTGACGAAGGAAAGGCTGCAAGGGACTAAACCGGAGACACAGATAGACAGGCACTGGAAAGGAAAAACACAAGGGAACGAAGGTAAAACAAGGCAGCTAAGAAGAGCAGACAGAGAACAGAGCAACCAGAGTACGTGGGGCCAGAGTCACATGAAAACACAAATGACAATCAGGCAACGCCAGAAGGAAGAGGCAGACTGATAAGGAGGACATAGGAATACCTTCCGGGTGGAAGTCCTCCAGAGCATAGCGCGTACCAGATAGAGTGGCCGGGATCAGCGAGGAGAATGTGCGCGTGCGCCGCTGAACCCAGTGCGCACGTGCACCCAAGGAGGATCAGGAGCCGAGCGCGCAGAAGACAGGAAGCGAGCAGGGACGCGCCGGGACGCCGCAGCGTGGTAAGTATGAGACACATGCGGTGAGGCAGGCGGGAGCATAACAGGTACCATCATTTCTGACCTGGCCTATGTCATGAGTTTTTTTTTTTCTAATTCTGTGGAAGCATGAAAAGCAACGTCTGGCTTTCATTTGTTCATTTTCATAGATCTTTTATTTATTATTACTTTTGTCAGATTCAAGTTATTTATGTGACCATTGTGGGTTTTTCTGTCATTAAATGAGGGGTACCAACAATTGTGACCACTTGTGTAGGTAATACCATTGGTAACTATGCTGTAAGTTATGCCAGTCAGCATTTCCTCTAAAGTAGGACATTACATAAGGAGAAAAGCACATAGCAGCAAATTCTTGGCCACACCCTAACTGCACCCCCGAGCCACACGCATTTTCCACTACTTTCTACCCTGACAGGAAAAGATGTCAGAGGGAGCACTGTGGCAGTGAGGAATATTCAGCAGTTCGCCAGGGACAGCTGGGCATAGACCCAAATCTGGGAATCTCCAGCTGTATATGATATAGCTGGGACTTACAGTATGTATTTCATTTTTGTTCATTCAATCATAGTTGTAGCAGCCACATTTTATGCGTTTTTACATAAATTTACTCTATGAGGTCTTGCTTTTTAGTGAAACGAGCTGTAGTTTTTGAAGTGCTATTTTGCCAAACTTGTCTATTATGCTGTGATCATACGCAGCATAAATTATTTTTATGCTGATTTTTACACCAAAGTAAGCAATACCAATCTTCTCATTATTGCATTTTTTATGCGTTTTTTTTTTCAAAAATTGTACATTTTTGGTGTTGATTTTAAGAAACATTTAATATTATGATTATAGTACAGAAAACCTTTAATTTTGCACTTTAAAACTGTGTTATTAACATGCTTTTTAAGCTTTTATTTTTTAGGATCCTCATAGAAGCATATAGAAAAAAAGTACCAAAACTGCACAGTAAAACAGCTCTTTATATACACAGTAGGTGGCATTTTCATATAATCACATCCACTTTGCTAGGACAGCTAAAGAACCTCTCCCATCAAAGTTTTTATCCTCTTTATATATTGCAGTCATCATATTATATACAATTGCTCACTTTTCCTTTCTACCAAGCTAATTCTTCTCTTTTCTCTGCTTTATGTAGAAATTGAAGTCTTTTGTCCCTGCTTTTATCATTCCCCACTTCAACTCTGAATCCAGCGGCTCCCTCCTCCCTGCCAGGAACTTTTGCAGTGACTAATAAGTCATACAGAAAAAAATGACCTCCTGTTTCTACATAGAGCTTGGGATTTAGCTAGTCAGTTTTTAATCACGTGATGTCATAGACCTAATGGAAAAGAAACAAATTAGGTGGGTAGAAAGGCAAAATGAGCAATAGTAAGTACATAGTGCCATATAATACGATGAATGCAATATATTAATAGGATACATTTTTTTTTATGTGAGTGCTTTCTTAAATGCACCAGATTTTCTGCTCAAAAACACAGAAGAAAAAAACAGCATTTATGCTACATGTGAACACAGTTTAACTGCCCAAGCAAATCAATGGGATTTCATGACAAGTCCTTCCCACTAAAGATTCTATACAAGCAAAATATTCATATAGCACATAATGAGGTTACTAGGCTGGGAGCAAAAAGGAAGAAACAAGTTTCCCATGTAAGTGAAGAGAAAGTAGAAGAAAAGGGTGGAGAACTAAGGTCTATAAAGGCAAAAATACACCATTGCTGGAGTAGCCACAAACTACCAGGTAGTATAAAAACAATATTTATTGAGACATATTAAAATATGACATGTATATATAAGGTCTAATGAGGAGGATAAGAGCATGAAGAAGGGTTGCCCGTGATATTCAAGTGCAGAACTACTAAATGGTACTGTGTATACATGGAAATAGGTCAAATCACACAGTTCCAATGTAAAATTTTGGACACCCGTAGTCAAAATTCTTTTTATTGTGAATAGTGATGAGCGAATATACTCATTACTCGAGATTTCCCGAGCACGAGTATTTTTTTAGTGCTCGGAGATTTAGTTTTCATCTCCGCAGCTGAATGATTTACATCTGTTAGCCAGCAAAGTACATGTGGGGGTTGCCTGGTTGCTAGGGAATCCCCACATGTAATCAAGCAGGCTAATAGCTGTAAATCATCCAGCTGCTGCAAAGAAAACTAAATTTCCGAGCACTAAAAAATACTTGGAGGTCACCCGAGCATGCTCGAGAAATCTCGAGTAACGAGTATATTCGCTCATCACTAATTGTGAACAGTTTAGCAAGTTGAAGATTAAATGATCTCTAATAGGGCTAAAGTTAAAGATGACACATTTTATTTGTATTTTTAGGCACACAAAAAAACTATATTGTAATTTTTTTTTACATTTTAAAAATTACAAAAAGGGAAATGGTCCTATGCAAAAGTTTGGAGATTTGGTTGGTCAGATAACTTTGTCCAAGATTTCAGACATTAATCATCCTTATGAAAGGCCAGGTGATGCAAATTTCTCAGCTTTATAAAAACTCAGCCTCCTCTAACCTTGTGATAAAAAACAACAGCCATGAGTTCTTCTAAACAGCTGCCTAGCACTCTGAAAATGTAAATGGTGGAGGCCCACAAAGCAGAAGGCTATAAGATGGCAAAGCATTTCCAAGTTTACTTTTCTTCAGTTCAAAATGTAATTATGAAATGGCAGTTTAACAGGAACAGTGAAGGTCAAACTACAGTATGGAAGACCAACAAAATTTCAGTGAGAGGTGTTCATAGGCTTGCTAGAGAGGCAAATCGGAACCCTTGTTTGACTGCAAAAGACCTTCAGAAAGATTTAGCAGATGCTGAAGTTGTGGTACATTATTCTACTGTTCAAAGACACCTGCACAAATATGGCCTTCATGCAAGAGTCATCAAAAGAAAACCTCTCCTGCATCGTCACCATAAAATTCAAAAGTATGCAAAAGAACATCTAAACCAGACTGACTCATTTTGGAAACAAGTCCAAACATTATCTGATACCCTTATCTAGCATCCTGATCTTGCACATGTTAGTATCTCTCCTGTCAATCTTTCTCTGATGTGTAGGATTGGCTCTAGTTCTATTATGTTTACAAGCTCATGTTGATATAAAAATTATTGCCTTATGCTGCTGCTCAGTTACAGATTATTGTGTATTCTAGCACCATATTATGTCTTATTTGTCTTTTTTCTTCTATTATATTGTTCTTGCGTATTTTCATCTCTAAATGATTGGGTGTTATAGTCTCATTTCTCATGATTTTTGTATTGATATTTGTTTTGGGTTTATGATATTACCACATTCATATTTTATAGCACAATCCTTTTGTATATATTTCTTTTTTAGCGATGCTTGAGAAAGGCCCAGGCTGGGTGAAAACGTAACCTACCTTACTGCTTTACCCGTTATCGCCTATTATAATATTGAACACTGTGGTGAGTGACTATTTCATGTATAATAAAAACATACAGTATTCCTTCCAATACTAGACAGTGCAGCCTGTAGCTCATTGCTACTGCTGCTTCCTCTAATGCTACAGGTTAGACATTCAAATCCTTGGGAAGACTACATTTCAATAAAATAGAAGAATATAAACGAATGAAAAGAATGAATGTAAAGCTATCGTCACACTCAGCAACGCTGCAGCGATATAGACAATGAGCCGATCGCTGCAGCGTCGCTGTTTAGGTCGCTGTAGAGGCATCAAACACAGCAACTCAAGAACGATGCAGGAGCGATCCAGCGACTCGCTTATCATTGTAGCTGGTTGTTAGCTCTATGTAAAACATTGCAGGCATCGTTGCTTTTGATGTCAAACACGACGATACATGCCGACCTGACGACCAAATAAAGTTCTGGACTTCTAGCTCCGACCAGCGATGTCATAGCAGGATCCAGATCGCTGCTGCGTGTCAAACACAACGAGATCGCTATCCAGGACGCTGCAACGTCACGGATCGTTGTCGTTCTCATTGTAAAGTTGCTGAGTGTGAAGGTACCTTTAGTGAGCACAAAGATGCTGGCACATCCCCCCTCTGATGAGGAACTACTGAACATGAACTCATTAACATATGCAGTGTGCATATAGTCAGGGCATAAGCTGGAGTCACAGATAACGATATCGTTAACAATATCATTGCAACGTCACGCTTTTGGTGATGTAGCAACGATCCCGCTAACGATCTCGTTATGTGTGACAGCGACCAACGATCAGGCCCCTGCTGGGAGATCATTGGGGAATGATCAGGACCATTTTTTGGTCGCTGATCACCCGCTGTCATTGCTGGATCGGCGTGTGTGACACCGATCCAGCGATGTGTTCACTTGTAACCAGGGTAAATATCGGGTTACTAAGCGCAGGGCCGCGCTTAGTAACCCGATATTTACCCTGGTTACCATTGTAAAAGTAAAAAAAAAACAGTACATACTCACATTCTGATGTCTGTCACGTCCCCCGGCGTCCACAGGGTTAAAACTGCTTTCGGCAGTAGCGCTGCTAATGCACGCGCTCCGGCCGAGAGCTTCCCTGCACTGTGTCAGCACCGGCCGTAAAGCAGAGCACAGCGGTGACGCAGACCCTGTGGACGCCGGCGGGGGACGTGACAGACATCAGAATGTGAGTATGTAGTGTTTTTTTTTTTACTTTTACAATGGTAACCAGGGTAAATATCGGGTTACTAAGCGCGGCCCTGCACTTAGTAACCCGATTTTTACCCTGGTTTCCCGGGTGCTGCAGGGGGACTTCGGCATCGTTGAAGACAGTTTCAATGAAGCCGAAGTCGTTCCCCTGATCGTTGGTCGCTGGAGAGAGCTGTCTGTGTGACAGCTCCCCAGCGACCACACAACGACTTACCAACGATCATGGCCAGGTCGTATCGCTGGTCGTGATCGTTGGTAAGTCGTTTAGTGTGACAAAAGCTATAGTCCTGACCTCTTGAGATAGCTTCACCAAATCAAAACTACCTTGCTTGTTTCAGGATGGTTGGGAGCTGTGCTCAAGCCCTCTTATATAGTTTAGATAGCTGTCAGCTGAATTATGGTTTGGCTCACTTTTCAGTCAGCAGCTATCTTGCCTATAACAGCACAAAGCTCCTGCTTCCAAAGGTAAAACTTCTCGCTTGACGTAACAGAGGAGAGTTTTTGCCTCTTCTCCAGCCCCTTGAGCTCATCTTAGATCAAGTCAGTGATGTAGGAGCTCCAGTGACTGCTGAGCTTATATGTCATGATGTATTTATTATTATTCCAAGTTCTATAGTTGAAACCAGAAGTTTACATACACTCTATTAAAAGACACATATGTATGTTTTTCTAAATATCGGACATCAATTTAGAAAAAAACTTTCCCTTTTTAGGTCTATTAGGATTTCCTTAATTATTAATATTTGCCAAATGCCAGAATAATGAGAGAGAGAATGTGTTAAGGCATTTTTCTTACTGCAAAGTCAAAAGTTTGCATACACCAAGATTACTATGCCTTTAAACAATTCTGGATTTCCCATATGATGATGCCATGTGTTTGAAACCTTCGGATAGGCTTTTTGCCAACATCTAAGTTAATTATAGACACATCTGCGGATGTATTTTAATGCACACCTGAAACACACAGCTTCTTTGTGTAGCATCATGGGAAAATCTAAAGAAATCAACCAAAATATCAGGATGAGATTTGTGGGCTTGCACAAGTCTGGCTCATCCTTGGGTACAATTTAACCCCTTACCGGCATCGGACGTACTATACCGTCCGATGCCGGCTCCCCTGCTTTGATGCAGGGCTCCGCGGTGAGCCCGCACCAAAGCCGGGACATGTCAGCTGTTTTGAACAGCTGACATGTGCCCGTAATAGGCGCGGGCAGAATCGCGATCTGCCCGCACCTATTAACTAGTTAAATGCCGCTGTCAAACGCAGACAGCGGCATTTAACTACCGCTTCCGGCCAGGCGGCCGGAAATGACGTCATCGCCGACCCCCGTCACATGTCCGGGGGTCGGCGATGTGTCTCCATTGTAGCCATAGAGGTCCTTGAGACCTCTATGGTTACTGATTGCCCGTCGCTGTGAGCGCCACCCTGTGGTCGGCGCTCACAGCACACGTGCAATTCTGCTACATAGCAGCGATCAGCAGATCGCTGCTATGTAGCAGAGCCGATCGTGCTGTGCCTGCTTCTAGCCTCCCATGGAGGCTATTGAAGCATGGCAAAAGTTTAAAAAAAAGTTTAAAAAAATGTGAAAAAAATAAAAAAAACATAAAAGTTTAAATCACCCCCCTTTCGCCCCAATCAAAATAAATCAATAAAAAAAATATCAAATCTATGCATATTTGGTATCGCCGCGCTCAGAATTGCCCGATCTATCAAATAAAAAAAAGTATTAACCTGATCGCTAAACAGCGTAGCGGGAAAAAAACTCGAAACGCCAGAATTACGTTTTTTTGGTCGCCGCGACATTGCATTAAAATGCAATAACGGGCGATCAAAAGAACGTATCTGCACCGAAATGCTATCATTAAAAACGTCATCTCGGCACGCAAAAAATAAGCCCTCAACCGACCCCAGATCACGAAAAATGGAGACGCTACGAGTATCGGAAAATGGCGCAATTTTTTTTTTTTTTTTTTTTTTAGCAAAGTTTGGAATTTTTTTTCACCACTTAGATAAAAAATAACCTAGTCATGTTTGGTGTCTATGAACTCGTAATGACCTGGAGAATCATAATGTCAGGTCATTTTTAGCATTTAGTGAACCTAGCAAAAAAGCCAAACAGAAAACAAGTGTGGGATTGCACTTTTTTTGCAATTTCACCGCACTTGTAATTTTTTTCCCGTTTTCTAGTACACGACATGCTAAAACCAATGATGTCGTTCAAAAGTACAACTCGTCCCGCAAAAAATAAGCCCTCACATGGCCAAATTGACGGAAAAATAAAAAAGTTATGGCTCTGGGAAGGAGGGGAGCGAAAAACGAACACGGAAAAACGAAAAATCCCCCGGTCATGAAGGGGTTAAAGATACCTGAAGGTGTCTCATTCATCTGTATAATTATACGCAACTACAAACAAAATGGGAATGTCCAGCCTTCATACTGCTCTGGAGACTGGTTCCGTGTACCAGAGATGAACGTGCTTTGGTCCAACATGTGCATATCAACCCAAGGACAAAAGCAAAAGACATTATGAAGATGATGGTGGAAGCTAGTAAGATTGTGTCAATATCCACAGTGAAACGAGTACTGTATCAACATAGGCTGAAAGGCCACTTTGCCAGGAAGAAGCCATTACTCCAAAAGAAACATAAATAAAAGCCAAATTAATGTTTGCAAATGCACACAGGAATAAAAACCATAATTTTGAGATACACATCCTGTGGTCTGATGAAACTAAAATGGAACTTTTTGCGCATAATGACCATCGTTACGTTTGGAGAAAAAAGAGAACAGCTTGGAAGCCTAAGAACACCAATCCAACAGTGAAACAGGGGTGGCAGCATCATGTTGTGGGGATGTTTTGCTGCAGCAGGAACTGGTGCACTTCACAAAATTGATAGCATCATGAGAAAATAAGATTATGTGGCAATACTGAAGCAACATCTCAACACATCAACCAGGTATTTAAAGCTTGGGTGGAAATGGGTCTTTCAAATGGACAATGACCCGAAGCATAGTGCCAAAATGGTAACAAAGTGGTTTAAGGATAGCAAAGTCAATGTTTTGGAGTGGCCATCACAAAGCCCTGATCTCAATCCTATTAAAAATTTATGAGCAAAGGTGAAAAGGCCTGTGAAAGAAAGGAGACCAACAAACCTGGATCAGTTACACCAGTTTAAGTGAAAAACTGTTCCTGTGTACCTTGAATCCCGTTGCTAAGTGAGTATTCCCCAACCCGTGAGTGCTATCTCACAGTATCCATGTAGCGAGTCATAAATCCAGGTGTTAATTTGAGCCCTGGTGTTAAAGATTTGAACATCTTTATCAGTTTGAATTCCCAAATTTTTCTTTCTCTGTCATCCTTAAAATGACCTTTTAGTATTAAGACTGTTAAGTCTGTCATACAATGTCCAGTTCCAGAGAAATGTTTTCCCACCGATGTGTCCATTTAATTCCTGATTGTGTGTCTGTTCAGGTTCATCCTTGTTTGTAGTTTTTGCATGGTTTCCCCAATATAGATACTTCCGGGGCATCTCGTACATTGTATCATGTATACCACATTTGAGGATGTACATGAAAAGAAACCCGTGACATAGTAACATAGTAACATAGTAACATAGTAACATAGTTAGTAAGGCCGAAAAAAGACATTTGTCCATCCAGTTCAGCCTATATTCCATCATAATAAATACCCAGATCTACGTCCTTCTACAGAACCTAATAATTGTATGATACAATATTGTTCTGCTCCAGGAAGACATCCAGGCCTCTCTTGAACCCCTCGACTGAGTTCGCCATCACCACCTCCTCAGGCAAGCAATTCCAGATTCTCACTGCCCTAACAGTAAAGAATCCTCTTCTATGTTGGTGGAAAAACCTTCTCTCCTCCAGACGCAAAGAATGCCCCCTTGTGCCCGTCACCTTCCTTGGTATAAACAGATCCTCAGCGAGATATTTGTATTGTCCCCTTATATACTTATACATGGTTATTAGATCGCCCCTCAGTCGTCTTTTTTCTAGACTAAATAATCCTAATTTCGCTAATCTATCTGGGTATTGTAGTTCTCCCATCCCCTTTATTAATTTTGTTGCCCTCCTTTGTACTCTCTCTAGTTCCATTATATCCTTCCTGAGCACCGGTGCCCAAAACTGGACACAGTACTCCATGTGCAGTCTAACTAGGGATTTGCACAGAGGCAGTATAATGCTCTCATCATGTGTATCCAGACCTCTTTTAATGCACCCCATGATCCTGTTTGCCTTGGCAGCTGCTGCCTGGCACTGGCTGCTCCAGGTAAGTTTATCATTAACTAGGATCCCCAAGTCCTTCTCCCTGTCAGATTTACCCAGTGGTTTCCCGTTCAGTGTGTAATGGTGATATTGATTCCCTCTTCCCATGTGTATAACCTTACATTTATCATTGTTAAACCTCATCTGCCACCTTTCAGCCCAAGTTTCCAACTTATCCAGATCCATCTGTAGCAGAATACTATCTTCTCTTGTATTAACTGCTTTACATAGTTTTGTATCATCTGCAAATATCGATATTTTACTGTGTAAACCTTCTACCAGATCATTAATGAATATGTTGAAGAGAACAGGTCCCAATACTGACCCCTGCGGTACCCCACTGGTCACAGCGACCCAGTTAGAGACTATACCATTTATAACCACCCTCTGCTTTCTATCACTAAGCCAGTTACTAACCCATTTACACACATTTTCCCCCAGACCAAGCATTCTCATTTTGTGTACCAACCTCTTGTGCGGCACGGTATCAAACGCTTTGGAAAAATCGAGATATACCACGTCCAATGACTCACCGTGGTCCAGTCTATAGCTTACCTCTTCATAAAAACTGATTAGATTGGTTTGACAGGAGCGATTTCTCATAAACCCATGCTGATATGGAGTTAAACAGTTATTCTCATTGAGATAATCCAGAATAACATCCCTCAGAAACCCTTCAAATATTTTACCAACAATAGAGGTTAGACTTACTGGCCTATAATTTCCAGGTTCACTTTTAGAGCCCGTTTTGAATATTGGCACCACATTTGCTATGCGCCAGTCCTGCAGAACAGACCCTGTTGCTATAGAGTCACTAAAAATAAGAAATAATGGTTTATCTATTACATTACTTAGTTCTCTTAGTACTCGTGGGTGTATGCCATCCGGACCCGGAGATTTATCTATTTTAATCTTATTTAGCCTGTTTCGCACCTCTTCTTGGGTTAGATTGGTGACCCTTAATATAGGGCTTTCATTGTTTCTTGGGATTTCACCTAGCATTTCATTTTCCACTGTGAATACCGTGGAGAAGAAGGTGTTTAATATGTTAGCTTTTTCCTCGTCATCTACAACCATTCTTTCCTCACTATTTTTTAAGGGGCCTACATTTTCAGTTTTTATTCTTTTACTATTGATATAGTTGAAGAACAGTTTGGGATTAGTTTTACTCTCCTTAGCAATGTGCTTCTCTGTTTCCTTTTTGGCAGCTTTAATTAGTTTTTTAGATAAAGTATTTTTCTCCCTATAGTTTTTTAGAGCTTCAATGGTGCCATCCTGCTTTAGTAGTGCAAATGCTTTCTTTTTACTGTTAATTGCCTGTCTTACTTCTTTGTTTAGCCACATTGGGTTTTTCCTATTTCTAGTCCTTTTATTCCCACAAGGTATAAACCGCTTACACTGCCTATTTAGGATGTTCTTAAACATTTCCCATTTATTATCTGTATTCTCATTTCTGAGGATATTGTCCCAGTCTACCAGATTAAGGGCATCTCTAAGCTGTTCAAACTTTGCCTTCCTAAAGTTCAATGTTTTTGTGACTCCCTGACAAGTCCCCCTAGTGAAAGACAGGTGAAACTGCACAATATTGTGGTCGCTATTTCCTAAATGCCCAACCACCTGCAGATTTGTTATTCTGTCAGGTCTATTAGATAGTATTAGGTCTAAAAGTGCTGCTCCTCTGGTTGGATTCTGCACCAATTGTGAAAGATAATTTTTCTTGGTTATTAGCAGAAACCTGTTGCCTTTATGGGTTTCACAGGTTTCTGTTTCCCAGTTAATATCCGGGTAGTTAAAGTCCCCCATAACCAGGACCTCATTATGGGTTGCAGCTTCATCTATCTGCTTTAGAAGTAGACTTTCCATGGTTTCTGTTATATTTGGGGGTTTGTAACAGACCCCAATGAGAATTTTGTTATTATTTTTCCCTCCATGAATTTCGACCCATATGGACTCGACATCCTCATTCCCTTCGCTAATATCCTCCCTTAAAGTGGACTTTAGACAAGACTTTACATAGAGACAAACCCCTCCTCCTCTCCGATTTTTACGATCCTTTCTAAACAGACTGTAACCCTGTAAGTTAACTGCCCAGTCATAGCTTTCATCTAACCATGTCTCGGTTATTCCCACTATGTCAAAGTTACCTGTAGATATTTCTGCTTCTAGTTCTTCCATCTTGTTTGTCAGGCTTCTGGCGTTTGCGAGCATGCAGTTTAGAGGATTTTATTTTGTTCCAATCTCCTCACTGTGGATTGTTTTAGAAATGTTCTTACCTCCCTTCTGAGTATGTTTTCCTGGGTCGTCTTTGTTCGAGTCTAATGTTTTTCTTCCCGTCCCCTCTTCTTCTAGTTTAACGCCCTCCTGATGAGTGTAGCGAGTCTTCTGGCGAATGTGTGTTTCCCAGGTTTGTTGAGGTGTAGTCCGTCTCTGGCGAGGAGTGACCTTATAGTTCTGATTTGTGTTTGGCATGCGGACTATATTTGTTGGTAATATGTGGGTACAAGTTTTGCATTTTTTATTGTTACATGGAAATGTGCCCGTCACTGAAGGTGATGAGAACACTTCTGACAAGCAGATTCCTTAAGTTAGGGGGCTGTTTGTCGGAGAGAAGTGGTAGTTCTGGGAATGTCTTTCAATTTGTGGTCTCTATGGAATATAGGATGGAGATCAGCACCGATTTTCCTTAGAATGCTCATGTGGGGGTTGTATGTGACAACAAGAGGCACCCTTGTTGTTGTTCTCTCTGTTCGTAATCCAGGAGGCTGTTTCTTGGGATCCTTGTAGCCCTGTGGATCTGCTCATCTATTACCAGTGGATGGTAACCTTTCTGTAGGAATGTATTCGTCAGTGATCGCAGCTGTAGTTCCCTGTCTTTAATATCTGAACAGATCCGAATATACCTCAGGGCTTGACTGTAGACGATGTATTGTTTGCATCTTGGATGAAAGCTGTCCCAAATAAAGATATGCCGGACGTCCTGTGGGTTTATGGTAAATTGAATTTTGTATGGCGTTGTCCTTGATGTATATGGTCATGTGCAGAAAATGTATTTGGGACATTGAAAAGTTGAGGGTGAGCTTGATGGTTGGGTGGTACTTGTAGTTATTGTGGAAGATGAGCAGATCATCTTTTGAGCCTGTCCAGATTATTAGCAGATCATCAATGTAGCGGAAGTATGCAAGAGGTTTAACCCCTTAATGACCGCCAATACGCCTTTTAACTGACCTGACATATAAGAGAATAGTCTCCCCATACAGGTAACAGTAGAGCATCTGTCGGCTGTACACTATAGCTGACAACTTTCTGCATTAGCCACGATCAGTGTTTGCACTGTCCAAATCTGTTTAACCCCTTAGATGCTGCTGTCAATAGTGACTACTTCATTATAAATGGTTAACAGAGTGTGGGGGCTTCCTCATTATCCCAATTGGTGCCCTCAGACCATGATTGTGTGGTCCTGATGTTTGCTATGGCAATTCATGACCAAATAGCGGCCTTAGAGTCTGACGGCTGTAGTAATCTGTTCAGAAGTTAGAGGCATTTAGGTGGTAAAAATACACATTTTCATTTCTGTCATACCACTTTGCATTAATTCCTGTAAAGCACCTGAAGGGTTAATAAACTACCTGACAGCAGTTTTCGATATGTCAGGGGGTGCTGTTTTTAAAATGGTATCACGTTTGGGGGGTTCCCAATATATGAGACCCCTAAAGTCACTTCAAACATGGATAAGTCCCTAAAAAAATACATTTAGTAAATTTCCTTGAAAAAATGAAAAATTGCTGCTACATTTTTAAACCTCGTAAAATGCGAAAAAAATAAAATAACATTTTACAAATGGAGCTGATGTAAAGCAGACATGTGGGAAATGTTATTTATTAATGGTTTGCTGTGGTATGACTATCCGGATTAAAGGGATAATCATTCAAATTTAGAAAATTGCTAATTTTTTTACATTTTTCTCAAATTTTTGATATTTTTTATAAATAAACACAAAACATATTGACCTAACTTTACCATTATCATAAAGTATAATGTGTCACGAAAAAACAGTCTCAAAATCACTGGGATTTGTTGAAGCGTTGCAGAGTTATTACCACATAAAGTGACACTGGTCAGATTTCAAAAATTTGGCTCCGTCACTAAGGGGTTAATAGAGCAAGATGGCAAAAACTCCTCTAGTTTCGCCATAAATAGATTAGCATATTGTGGGGACATTTTGCTTCCCATGGCGCTGCCCATACACTGTTGGTATAAATTGTTCCCAAAAGAAAAAGTTGTGATGGAGCACAAACCTGATAAATTGCAGTATTGGTTCTGTGGCTACATTGTTTTTTTGAAGGAAATATTTTCATGCTGCAATTCCATCCTCATAAGGAATGTTGGAATACAGACACTCTACATCCATGGTGGCTAGTATCGTGTCCTCTGGAGTGTCCTCCGGAAATGGGCCCAGTGCTGACAATTTGCAAAGAATATCTGTGGTGTCCTGGATATAGCTGGGTGTGCACCTCATCAAGGGTTTCAGAATGTTCTCCACCAAGCCTGAGATATTCTCAGTTAAAGTCCCAATACCAGAGAATACCTTTATCATCATTTGGCAGAAAAGTATTCACATCGATTTTTCTGGCTAACACGGTACCACAATATAATTTGTTATTGTACATAAACTGTATTAATTAAAATGTACTTTGTGTTGGACAACCCATATAAGTTATGTGCCTTAAAAAGTTTCCAATATTGTGATTTGATTAAGTGCAAAAAATAAATTTCTGTAAGATTATGTGCAGACTGTCCGGAAGTGGCAGCGATTTGGACGCAGCGCAGGTTTTGAATACAAAGCGCTGCCGTCTATTGAACACAGGTAAATCCGCATGTGTTTACTGAACAATGTGGGTTCACCTCATCTAATACATTCTATTGGTGAAATTTCTCTGCAAATAGCCTCCGCAAGATAAATTGACATGCTACAGTATGGAGAGACGCACCGCATTTTCGTATCCGCGGGTCTGTGGATGCATAGTGGGCATGGGATTACCGGTACTTGAAATCCCATCCACTATGCTGTAACATTTGGCTGCTGCGGGTTGGACACTGCACAAGTACGCAGCGTCCATCCAGCAGCATTTACTGATCGTGTGCATATACCCAAATTTGATTGCAGGCCAGGTCTTCACAATAGTAGTAGTGCCACTAGTTCTGACCTGAAATTAATGCAAAACAAATGAACTCCTAAGTATTAACTATGGTCTCAAGGATGCTTTCTTACAGAACACAAAGCACAAGAATAACTGTAAATCACTTCTGAATTTAAGCAATATATAGTGGCTTGCAAATATTCACCCCCTTGGCTTTTTTACCCATTTTGTTACATTACAACCTGTGTTTAACCCCTTAATGACAGCCAATACGTCTTTTAACTGACCTGACATATAAAAGAATAGCCTCCCCTGTTATGAACAGGTGGCCTTGGAGCAGCATGAAATGACCTTCGCTGGAGCAGTGGTAACTTTACTGACCGCAAACCCTGATCCCATCACCGCAACTAGAAGTAGCCGTGGGGTGTGCCTAACCAGACCTAGACACCTCGACACAGCCGGAGAACTAAATATCCCTAAAGATGGAAATAGGAAAACTCTCTTGCCTCAGAGCAGACCCCCAAAGGATAGGTAGCCCCCCACAAATAATGACTGTGAGTAGGAGAGGAAAAGACACACGCAGACAGAAGACAGGGATAAGCAAAGGAGGCCACTTCTACCTAGATAGGAAAGGATAGTACAGGATACTATGCGGTCAGCATAAAACACTACAAAATATCCACAGCAGAAAAATACAAAAACTCCACCACCCAACTAAAGATGTGGAGGGTATATCTGCAACTCCAGCGAATCCAACTAGACTGAAAAAAACATCAGGCACAGTCTAGCAGGAACAAAAATAGAAACAAGATCAGCACAGAAAATAAACACACAGCAGTGTGTCTAAAAAATGAAGCCAAACACTTATCTTTGCTGAATTAGCAGCAAGCAGGAGAGGCCAGGCAGAGGACCAACACTTCCAAAGGAACATTGATTTCTGGCAAGGACTAATGAGTCCGGCACAGCTAAATACCCCAGTCAGAATTGCAATTAGCAGAAACACCTGTCCAAGACTGCTGCTCAGGAACAACTGCATTACCATCAACAACCACCGAAGGGAGCCCAAGAGCAGAATTCACAACACTCCCCATACAGGTAACAATCCAGCATCTGTCGGTTGTGCACTATAGCTGACAACTTTGTGCATCAGCCACGATCAGTGTTTGCACTGTCCAAATCTGTTTAGCCCCTTAGATGCTGCTGTAAATAGTGACTACATCATTATAAATGGTTAACAGAGTGTGGGGGCTTCCTCTTTATCCCAATTGGTGCCGTCAGATCATGATTGTGTGGTCCTGATGTTTGCCGTGGCAATTCATGACCATATAGCGGCCTTAGAGTCTGACGGCTGTAGTAATCTGTTCAGAAGTTAGAGGCATTTAGGTGGTAAAAATACACATTTTCATTTCTGTGATACCACTTTGCATTCATTCCTGTAAAGCACTTGAAGGGTTAATAAACTACCTGACAGCAGTTTTCGATATGTCAGGGGGTGCTGTTTTTAAAATGGTATGTCGTTTGTTTTTTTTTCCAATATATGAGACCCCTAAAGTCACTTCAAACATGGATAAGTCCCTAAAAAAATAAATTTAATAAATTTCCTTGAAAAAATGAAAAATTGCTGCTACATTTTTAAACCTCCTAAAATGCTAACAAAATAAAATAACATTTTACAAATGATACTGATGTAAAGCCAACATGTGGGAAATGTTATTTATTAATGGTTTGCTGTGGTATGACCCTCTGGATTAAAGGGATAATAATTCAAATTTTGAAAATTGCTAATTTTTTTACAATTTTCTCAAATTTTTGATATTTTTTTATAAATAAACACAAAACATATTGACCTAAATTTACCATTATCATAAAGTATAATGTGTCACAAAAAAACAGTCTCAAAATTACTGGGATTTGTTGAAGCGTTGCAGAGTTATTACCACATAAAGTGACACTGGTCAGATTTCAAAAATTTGGCTCCGTCACTAAGGGGTTAAATCCGATTTGTGTGTCATCAGCACTAAATAGTCTAAGTTGGTGACGTGAGAAAAATAAAGGCATAAATAAAATTTATGGGATCAAATAACTAAAAATTGGCATGTGCATATGTATTGACCCCTTTTCCGATGAAACCCCTAAAAATTTCTGGTGCTATCCATTCCCTTCATAAGTCACATTCTTAGTGAAAGAAGTACACCTGTATGCAACCTAAGTGTCATATGGTCCGTCAGTATATACACACCTTTTCTGAAAGGCCATAAAGGTTGCAACACCATTAAGCAAGATGCACCACTAACCAAACAACATCTTGAAAAGCAAGGAGATTTCCAAACAATTCAGCGACAAAGTTGTTGAGAAGTAAAAGTCAGGGTTGGGTTAAAAAAAGATCCCAAATTCTGGTGATCCTCCAGACCACCATGAAATCCATTATCATCAAATGGAAAGAACAAGGTACCACAATAAACCTCCCAAGACAGGACCACCCACCAAAACCCTAAGACTGGGCAATTAGAAAATTAATCAGAGAAGCAGCACAGAGACCAAAAGTAACCCTGAATGAGCTGCAGAGTTACCAAGCAGAGACTGGAGTATCTGTCCATAAGACCCCAATAAGCCAAAGAGGTGGCCTTTACGTAAGAGTGGGCAGGAAAGAGCCTTTATATTCACCAAAAAATTGTAAGGCTTGTTTTGAGTTTGCGAAGACAGGTGGGAGACTCTCCAAGTGGAGATGGGCAAACCTAAACAGTAGATTACCGAACACCAACTGTTCAGGCACAGACACCGAACACAGACTTCACCAGAAAGTCCATGTTACAGTTTGGATTTGACCCCCGAACACCATTTGTTTGTTGTGTTGTCATGTGTATGATAGCGTGGCAAACACAGCTTCTGATCGGCAGTAAAATCATCACTGCCGGTCAGCCATGATTTCCACACTGTCAAAAGACAACTTGAGCCAGCAGCTGTGATCGGAGGTAAAAAGTTGACCCAAAGAATTTCAGTGTGGTGAACTTGAACTGCAGTGAACTTGCCTCCGGCATCTAACTTAGGTCATCGCAGTTCAGCCTAGCTGGGAACGCAGCCTCTGTGACTGTCAGTTACCGTGATGATGTCACTGCTATTCACAGATGCTGCGCTCGCAGCAGCTCATTCACCAGTCATTCTCAGCCAGACATGGATTACGGCATGGGACAGAACAGAGGCGTAGCTAGAGCTTTTGCCGCCCGGGGCTGATCCCGAGTTTGGCGCCCCCCCCCCCCCCCACATCTCAATACACACAAAGGTTACCAAAAATGGTTTTCCTGTTTTGTAGAACTTAAACTGGGCCTAATGGTGTCACCCCCACATGCCACACCTGTGACTTAATACCACCACACCATGACCAGGCCACATAGTGACCGAATAATACTACATACAAGGGACAAATACCACCGCACCATTTCCAGACCACATATTACCACCACATAGTGACTGAATACTACAATACTGATCAGTAATAAAAAAAAAACCACAATACTATCACCATAAGTGCCAGTATTCACAGGAGATCTGTACTTAGTATGCAGTGTCTGTGTAGAGGTAATACAGAGATCACTGGTGACATTATACACAGGACCTCTATATAGTATACAGTGTATAGTGTCAGTGTATAGGTAACACTGACTCACCAGTGACGTCTCTAGGTGAAGTCCTTCATCTTTCATCCAGCACAGACCGCCATCATTCCTTCCAGCCAGGACTCGTTTCTGCAGGAAATAACAGTTATCTCGAGCTCCGCTTGCAGAACACATTACTTAATTTTTCACAACTTCTACATTACACCACATGAAGAAAAAAAGGTGATAGTGTCACTCTGCACAGTAACAGGACCGCCCCCCCCATTTAAAACAGTATACTCAAAAAATAAAATAAATACATCACTGCAGTAACAATATCCCTTAATTATCCCCTATGGTAATAATATTCCCCACCCTGGCCCCGTTTATCTCATTCCTGGCTCCAGCCATATGTTCTCGTATCCTGCCCTCATGAGTATCCATTCTACCCATATGATCTCCCCATCCTGCCCCACCAGCCTCCATCGTATCCGTCCTGCCCCATGATCCAATCCTGCCCCGTGTCTCCAATCATGCCCCGTATCTACATTCTGCCCATGCCTCAAGTCCTGCCCCCAGTGTGTCCAGCATATTACCCCCATGTTGTCCAGCAATCTGCCCCAGTGTGTCCAGCATATTACCCCCATGTTGTCCAGCAATCTGCCCCAGTGTGTCCAGCATATTACCCCCAGTGTGTCCAGCAATCTGCCCCAGTATGTCCAGCATATTACCCCCAGTGTGTCCAGCAATCTGCCCTCAGTGTGTCCAGCAATCTGCCCCAGTGTCCAGCCTTTCCCCAGTGTGTCCAGCAGTCTGCCCCAGTGTGTCCAGCATATTACCCCCAGTGTCCAGCATTGCCCCAGTGTGTCCAGTATATTACCCCCAGTGTGTCCAGCAATCTGCCCCAGTGTCCAGCATTGCCCCAGTGTGTCCAGAAGTCTGCCCCAGGGTCTCCAGCATTGCCTCAATGTGTCCAGAAATCTGCCCCAGGGTCTCCAGTATTGCCCCAGTGTGTCCAGCAATCTGCCCCAGGGTCTCCAGTATTGCCCCAGTGTGTCCAGCAATCTGCCCCATGGTCTCCTGTATTGCCCCAGTGTGTCCAGCATTCTGCCCCATGGTCTCCAGTATTGCCCCGGTGTGTCCAGCAATCTGCCCCATGGTCTCCAGTATTGCCCCAGTATGTCCAGAAGTCTGCCCCAGGGTCTCCAGCATTGCCTCAATGTGTCCTGAAATCTGCCCCATGGTCTCCAGTATTCAGTGTGTCCAGCATTCTGCCCCATAGTCTCCTGTACTGCCCCAGTGTGTCCAGCATTCTGCCCCATGGTCTCCAGTATTGCCCCAGTGTGTCCAGCAATCTGCCCCATGGTCTCCTGTATTGCCCCAGTGTGTCCAGCAATCTGCCCCATGGTCTCCTGTATTGCCCCAGTGTGTCCAGCAATCTGCCCCATGGTCTCCTGTATTGCCCCAGTGTGTCCAGCAATCTGCCCCATAGTCTCCTGTATTGCCCCAGTGTGTCCAGCAATCTGCCCCATGGTCTCCTGTATTGCCCCAGTGTGTCCAGCATTCTGCCCCATGGTCTCCAGTACTGCCCCAGTGTGTCCAGCAATCTGCCCCATGGTCTCCAGCATTGCCCCAGCCCCAGACAGTCAGACATAAAGAAAAAAAAAAAAAAGTAAAATCCTCACCTCTCCCGTTCCCAGCGCAGGTCCGGTGCAGTCAGCGTCTCTCCGGCTCTGCGACGCTCAGGACAGAGAGGCAGAGCGGCGCGCACAGTAGTGACGTCATCGCGCCCTCTGCTCTGAGACGTTGCAGAGTCAGAGGACGCTGCAGCTGCCGGCGCCGCAGGAACCAGGAGAGGTGAGTATAGAGCGGGGGGCGGGGGCGGGACCCGGGGGTGGGGGGAGCTGGCCCTGGTCGTGGCGGCGGACGGCGCCGCCCGAAGATTTAAAGGGGCGTCTTTTTTTTTTTTTTTTATCTTCTTCTCCTGCAGCGCCGGCCGCCCCCAGCATTGTGCCGCCCGGGGCGGACCGCCCCCCCCGCACCCCCTTTCCTACGCCACTGGGACAGAATGACGTATATTGTTGTTTTGTTATTTTTGTTTTATTACAGGAAACAAGAGATTCTGTCAGGATTCAAACCCAGCAGCTCCTGTGCAACAGACAGCAGCTCTTCCCTCTGAGCTTTTCAGCTCTCTGGGCAGTCCCAAGTTTCCTGTTGTTTACCAACTTGAGTTCCTGATTGGCTCGTCCTGGTTGCACACCCTATTTAAACCTGGCCTTGCTTTCATTTCCTTGCGTGACTATTAAGCTACCAGCCTATAGTCATGCTTCCTTCCACCCGCTTATTCCTTTAAACAACACTCCTGTTCCTGATATCAACCTCTGGCTCTCCTGACTACGATTACTGCTTATTCCTTCAAATGACACTGCTGTTCCTGTTATCGACATCTGGCTTTCCTGACTACGATTACTGCTTATTTCTTCAAAGAACACTGCTGTTCCTGACATCGACCTGTGGCTTTCCTATGATTACTGCTTATTCCTTCAAACTGCAGTGCTGTTCCTGTGTATCGACTCCTTGGCTATTCCTGACAGTTACTTGCCGGTGTTGCCTCTAGTGGTTGCAATATCACTACTCCAAACCAGGTCAGTCCATAACAGATTCAGCTTAATTAGGTGTTAGGTGAGTATAACTGTTTGTTATTTTAAAATAAAAAAGTAGTGTTTTGTTTTATTCAAATAAAAGATTTTATTCTGGCTGTGTCTTTATTTACCATATAACTATAGGATTAGTAAAGGATAAGTGTCTTATAGATGCCTCTCTATTAGTAATCCGTGAGCTTGATGTCACCTTACAATACAAAGGTAACATCAACCCCACAAATATACCACTGCTACAGGGCAAGTAGGAGGAGCGAGGCAAAGTGCCTGAATTGGTGCATCTAATCAATGCGCCTTTTCTGGGCGGCTGCGGGCTGATATTTTTAGGCTGGGGACCAATATCCATGGCCCCTTACCAGCCTGAAAATACCAGCCCCGAGCTGTCATACTTTAGCGTGGCTGTTTTTCAAAAATGGGTGGGACCCCACACCATTTAGCGTGGCTGTCTTTCAAAAATGGGTGGGACCCCACACCATTTTGTTTTAATTATTTAACTAAATTCTTAATAGCCTGCCTTCCTGAAGCTGACAGCTGAGGGTTGCAGCCCCCAGCCGTGAATTTTGCCTGGCTGGTTATCAAAAATACAGTGGAATTCAAGCAGTTTTTTTTTCTAATTATTTTACAGCGCAGTCACTGGCTGATAAATATTCCCATCAGTCTCTCCTGCTCTCACTGTTATTGGCGGCAGTAGTTCCATCAGCTGACACCAGTGACCAGAGGTAAACTTTATCCCTCTAATCACAGCTGCGTGCTCCCGCTGTCTTTTGACAGCTTGGGAACTGCAGCTCTCTGACCGGCGGTGATGATTTTACCGCCAATCAGAAACTGTGTTTGCCGTGCTGTCATTCATATATGTTTGGGCCACCCATTCAAGTGAATGGGGTCCGAGTTCAGGTACTGTTCTGGTACCTGAACCCAAACTTTTCGCAACTGTTCAGCCGAACTTCCATGTGTCCACCCATCTCTATCTCCAAGTGCACTCTTAAGTGCATATTGAAATGTACCTGAAAGAAAATGCACTTAAAAAGGCAGTTATGTATTTGGCATATTAATAAATGCTATTTTTTAATTAGTATTCCATGCAACCCTAAAGCCATTCTGGGCATTAAAATGAACCTTAGATGCCATAATGAATAATGTGTAGTCTGAACAAATATTAACATACTGTACTTATTCATTTTTCCTAAAAAGCAACCAAATACTCTATGGGATCCAGCTTTGCCACTCACATTAGGAAGTAGAGCTGGTACTACATGTCTAGTTCACCGACACTGATCATCATGCTGCTTGGGAGAAGATGACAGCAAGGACCTAGCAAGGATTTTAAGTTCCTCCACTAAACTTTTTCCTTAAATCCTATATGCAAATTGCTTCTTCAGAGAGAAAGATTAAACTTTATAGCGCCGCCTGTTGGAAGTAGCGATCCTACAAGTCACAATCAACCCTTTACCGAGTGCAATATGACTTAGGATAAAAGCCAAATCAGTATCTCAATTCGCAGACACGGTGTTTCGGGCTGTTGACCCTCGTCAGTTCGAAGCATCAGAACTAATTTGGCTAGGTGATAGGATCTGGACTGGGTTAAATCCTAACATTATACATTATTGTATACTCGTGGCCTCCCAACAACACATTGGTGGTGAATTTGTAGTCATCACATGACTGCATTTAAGATAAATGTCCTGTAACTTCATGTGTCTCCTTTAAGTATACATGAAGAATACATGTACTCATTACACAGACAGTAAAGCCCCCGTCACACACAGCGAGATCGCTAGCGAGATCGCTGCTGAGTCACAAGTTTTGTGACGCAACAGCGATCTCAGTAGCGATCTCGCTATGTGTGACACGTAGCAGCGATCAGGCCCCTGCTGTGAGATCGCTGGTCGTGTCGGAATGGCCTGGGCCATTTTTTGATCGTTGAGGTCCCGCTGGGTAGCACACATCGCTGTGTTTGACACCTTACCAACGACCTCGCTGACAGGACGTCCCATTGAATCATCATGAAATAGCATCGTTCTACAGGTCGCTACAGTTCGCCGCATCGCTGCTGCGTCGTTGGGGAGATCGCACTGTGTGACATCTCACCAGCGACCACATAGCGACGCTTGAGCGATCCTTGACAGGTCGTATCGTTGTCGGAATCGCTCAAGCGTCGCTATGTGTGATGGGGCCTTAAGTATAACATAGAATGTGTAATGCCCCGATCCTGAAGATAAAACCTGGTGTCTGAGGCAGCTCTGGGTTGTAAAAAAAAAAGCTTACACATATCTCTTCAAGAAGTTCTAAAGGAATTTCCTTCAAAGCTAGAATGTTATCAGGTTACCTTCCAGAGATAGGGGGTCTGACCTGCCATGGAGATAGTCTGCTCTTTACATGTACAGATGCAACTTGCAGGCTATCTTGTGCATTCACATGAATTAGTACACATAGAATATATGCCAAAAAGATGTTGAAATTACGGTGAAAACTGCGTGATACTTGTGAACTCCAGTTTCTTACTAGTCATAGCACTGAGTGGAGTTAGATGCCAGTAATCATACCATTAAAACAGATCCAGCTGCAATCAGTTATCTAAGTAGAACAAAAAAAGCCGAGCAACTTTTTGCAACTAGATCCATTGGGGGTTTTTTAAACATCAAAATCTATGGAAAATGGATCCATTTAATAGTCATCCATCAGCTAAGCATTATTATTACTACACATATGGACCTCCATTAGTGGGGTCTATTACACCTGAGTTCAGACATCCAAATTCTGGATGTAACATCAAGGCCCCCTGTAGGAACTTCTGAATGGAACCTACAGCAGAACTTTGGTCAATTTTCCCACAAACCATATATCCACAAAATAGGTAATAAATGTAATATCCCTAGTCCCCCATAATGAAGTTGTGGAGCAGCCAATGAGTATGGGAGCAGTATTGAAAGCTTATGTGACACATACTGAGAGCTTAGTATCGCCCCATCTATTTTGACTGGAGCAGCAAAGCGCAAGCCTTAGGGTACCGTCACACAGTGGCATTTTGATCGCTACGACGGCACGATTCGTGACGTTCCAGCAATATATCCGTGACGTTCCAGCGATCTCGTTGTGTCTGACACGCTCCTGCGATCAGGGACCCCGCTGAGAATCGTACATTGTAGCAGATCGTTTGAAACTTTCTTTCGTCGTCTAGTGTTCCGCTATGGCGGCATGATCGCATGGTGTAACAAAGGTGTGCACGATATTGTATACGATGTGCGCATAGTAACCAACGGCTTCTACATCGCACATACGTCATGAAATTATCGCTCCAGCGTCGTACATTGCAAAGTGTGACAGCAGTCTACGACGCTGGAGCGATTTTGTTACAATGCTGGAGCGTCACGGATCGTGCCGTCGTAGCTATCAAAATGCCACTGTGTGACGGTACCCTTACATCTACTCCATTCAGACTGACCTTGTTATTCCAGTAAAGCAACACCTTGATGAAGGATTTACAACCCAAAACTAATGCACCATTACCAAAGATACGAAATAGATTCTATTTAAGTCACTCAATAAATTATATGAAATACTAAGTGCTTGTCCATTAAATTCTTCTGGATTAATTTCTCGATAAAAGGTGGTCATCACACTTGTGACATGCACATCCACAATGCTGGAGCAGTGCTGCCTAGTCATCTCTTCATCACGTGCAGGGTCTCAGAAAAGAGACATTTATCACCTGTACTGTGGATGGGTGATAAGTATTATTTGTGGGCAAACTCCTCTCTTTAAACACAAGTACAATGTCTGTAATAGCCTTACAATGGAAGGGTGTAGGTCATTAACAGACGCCTGTGGCACCAGTTATCTGGGGTGTGGATTGAAAATAAGATTAGCAAAACCTGAGCACTCTTAAGGTACTGTCACATTAAGATGTCTAGACAACGATGCCGATCGCTGCAGCGTCGCTGTGTGGTCGCTGGAGAGCTGTCACACAGACAGCTCTCCAGCGACCAACTATGCGAAGTCCCCGGGTAACCAGGGTAAACATCGGGTTACTAAGCGCATGGCCGCGCTTAGTAACCCGATGTTTACCCTGGTTACCAGTGTAAATGTAAAAAAAAATAAACACTACATACTTACATTCCGGTGTCAGTCGCGTCCCCCGGCATTCTGCTTCCCTGCACTGTCTAAGCGCCAGCCGTAAAGCAGAGCGGTGACGTCACCACTGTGCTATGCTTTACGGCCGGCCGGCGCTTACACAGTGCAGGGAAGCAGAACGCCGAGGGACGCGACAGACACCGGAATGTACGTATGTAGTGTTTTTTTTTTTTTTTACATTTACACTGGTAACCAGGGTAAACATCGGGTTACTAAGCGCAGCCCTGCACTTAGTAACCCGATGTTTACCCTGGTTACCAGTGAAGACATCGCTGAATCGGCGTCACACACGCCGATTCAGCGATGTCTGCGGGAGATCAAGCGACGAAATAAAGTTCTGGCCTTTCTGCTCTGACCAACGATGTCACAGCAGGATCCAGATCGCTGCTGCGTGTCAAACTCAACGATATCGCTGGCCAGGACGCTGCAACGTCACGGATCGCTAGCGATATCGTTGTTAAGTCGCTCAGTGTGAAGGTACCTTTAATGCCTAGCACCCATTGAAAGTCCAAGGTGCCTGCTGGATACATACAGTAAAAAGATTATTTTTCCATGGCCTTTTAGGATTTTAGAACTAGAAATGAATAGGTGACGTTACGTGAACAATTTACTGTCTTCACTCAAAAGATATCGGTGAGTTTCGTGGCACTCTGAAAACCCATCTTTAAGATCACATTGTGCTTACTACACTGCACCTTTAGCTGCTGGTGACTTATCATGAGAGCCACGATGTTGGACTTTGCAGTCAATTGCACTTCTTAGAAGAGTAGATTGCGGGGGGCTTTAAACAGCAACCTAATAGGGGGATGTAGTAAAAAGCTAAACACTCCTTCATTGTGATGAAACAAGCAGTAATTGTGCAGTTTACAATACTTTGGGGCAATAAACAGTATAACGCTAATGCAGCGTGTGAAAAACTTTTCGACTTTTTTGACAACTTTCTACCTAGACGACTGCTACATAGCATTAAAAAAGCACAAACAATGCATTAAGAGTATCACTTCCAGGATACCTGGTAAAAATCCAGTAATTGCACCAGCAGTGTCGCATGAGTTCACATATGAAAATGGATAACATTTTTCTTTTGCACTTGCCTTGGTATTTCCCAGATTAAGAAGTTATGCAGCCTGACAGTAAACTACACCAGAGCAAGTTCTAACAGAGCGCTTGAGTGTTTCCTTTCATGTTTCCATTCCAACACCTGTCTTCTAGAAGGCTGGGGTGGTCTCGCTGCGGCTTTACCTCTCATACTTCTTTCAGCGATTCAGCGGTGGATTGTTCGCTACTGAGCGACTTCCAATGACCTTGAAGGGTAGCACCTTCCTGCCATCACAATGAGCTACGAGGCTGCACTTGAACTTCAGGAATGTCAATATTAGTAAAAAGAACTGTACCTGGTGGTAGTCAATGGACATTTCTTAAGAATGAATGATGGTGGCAATACGTGACAGCAGGATATTATTATTACATGACATAACAAACCAATAGGAAAAATCTGGACCTATGATTTCATAGTTTTTATCTATATTTTTATAGTTTTGTTTTGTCATTAAAATATGTGGCCTCCACATCAGTAATTTCAATAAAATTTGTGATCATCACAGTAAACAGGACAAGTGGTGGATACCTGGGCAGTCATAGCTTTGGATTAACAGTGTGTTCCCCACCTATTCACAGAAAGAGAATTGTGACACCATTTGGAGCCATTCACATTGTGTTTTAGAAAATATGGCCGGCCAACAAAAAAGCACAAAGTTAATATAAACTCTGTTTGTCTATTTGTACTGTCACTGGCTTTGTGAGACGTTCTATCTAAATCCCATTTTTGTGGAATTCAGAGGAAACATCTAAAGGATGACACAATGTGGATGGCTGTTCAGTCCAATGTGTCCCTCCGACATTCCTGACTCTATTAGTACAGAGATGCTCATATACCATAATGAGCTCTATGGAAACCCCACTCCCACTTTAAAAATGGTGAGTAGACATCATTAGTCCCAGCCTGATGGCCTAGTGCTTCAGATGTCTTAAGACAGACAGACACTTAAAAAATGAGCCTCAAGGTAACCTCCCTCCAACAATGAGATCGAGTTGTGAGAATGAGACTGGGTCCTGTGTATGAGCATGCAGTCATTGCCTCAAGGGCATGGAGTTTCACCAACTGCGAAGGAATGATGGCACTGACTGTGGCTCTCTTCACAAGGAATTGAATGGATCACTTTGTCCTCTTCCTCACAGTTGTGAATCTGTAGAGTTGGCAGTTTAGGAAGGATTTAAACCCAGTAACATTATTGAACATTTTACGCCAGCTTGTGGCCATGTCAGTATACATCCAGAACCATTCAGGGTGGCTCGCACACTGGTTACCTAGAGTGACACTTTTTCTGGATCAAAGATCCGATGATTTTACTAGTTGCTGGGCCGGAGTATATCTCATATTGCTAAAGTGGAGTCTGTGACCTCAACTAACCCTATATTAATGTCTTATGTAATAGCGGAGACAAACCATCCATTTTATCTGGGTCTAAACGCTACTGCATATGGGTATTAAATTCCGGTGGATCGGATTTGCTATAAACTTTTCCACAGGATAATGGGCACCAAATGGTGCAGATTATGGTGTAGTTTTACTTACCATACCAACCTTTTGTCACCGATTTTTCCATCTTCAGCATATTTGTATCCACACATGTGCTCACTGCAGCCTGTGACTGGAAGCAGACAACACAGTATGTTATCTCTAGAAGTCAATGAATAGAGCCCAGCTGGGGACCGTGGATGTCATGGCACAGAAGCAGCATAAACCAGGCCTGAAGGGTGAGGGGTCTGCCGACACCAGACCCTACATCATGCTTGATGTGCGTCCCTACTTCAGCTGAAGGGTATGGCAGAGTACAGGCCCATCAGGTCCGTGAGCCGCAATACATACATGCTGTCGGCCAAACAGGGGCCAGCAGCTGACGTCGGCATGCAGGTGATCAGGGGCACATGGCAGTTAGGTTATTTGCTCCCATCACACTCCAAAGTCATCTGCCAGTTTCAGAAGTGGACGCCGCGCGGCACGGGAATGCTGGGAAGGTGAGTAGGAGCGTTATACCAGGATGGAGGCAATATACCTGGATGAGGGACATATATCAGGATGGGGGACATATAACAGGATGGGGGCTACGTACCAGGATGGGGAACCATATACCAGGATGGAGGAACATATACTAGGATGGGCTGTGCAAATACCAGGATGGGCTGTGCATTATCCTACATGAATGACTACGGGCTGTGCATTATTCTGTGAGAAGTATGGGGGGCTCATTACACTGTATGCAGAATTATGGTCCATTATATTATATGGAGGACTATGACCAATGCATTATACTGTATGGAGGACTATAGGGAGTGCATAATACTATATGGAGGACTATGTGGAATGCATTATACTATAATAGTAATAATTCTATTTCTGTAGCACCAACATATTTCGCAGCATTTTACATTTTAGAGGGGAACATTACAGCATAACAATAATCACATAAATCAACAGATATCATGAGGAATTAGGGCCCTGCTCGCAAGCTTACAATCTATACTATAAGGAGAACTATCAGGTGTACATTATACTTCTGCTATGGGACCCCATGACTTCTATGTTCACCCCTGGTGAGTAAAATGGTTTACTTTTTCACTATACATTAAAGAACAGCGGCAGAATTGGGAATATATATACTATAACGTCTTTATGAACCTGTTGGGAAATTCAAAGTGCCGAAGCACAGTAGGTTAAAGGATATAGGATAGGATAGAAAAACCCAAAGCATGCACTGGGGCCCATCAGACTCTAGTTAGGCCACTGCAGCAAAGGGTTGGTATAGAGTTATTTTCTTAATAATTATTCACACCTCCGGAATTTTCTGTGTATCTGTGTCTGCACAGCACAATCTACAACACTATGATTTGATTGCTATATTTACTTCCTCATTGGACCAAATAATAATAATAATAATAATAATAATAATAGAATTCAGAAGAAAACAGTTCAGTTTCTGCAACAGACAGACATGCTGTGGACTTTAAAGGGAACCGCCCCTCCCGGCGTTTTTAACTAAAAGAGCCATCTTGTGCAACACTAATGCTGCATTCTGTCAAGGTGGCTCTTTTAGTTGGGGTCCCAGCCAACGCTGAACTATTCGTGTTTATAATTAGCCTTTCCTACCTGTAGTTTGTCAGGGGGGCATGTCTTTTCACCCTGACACAAACGCCTCCCAGCCATCCCTCAGGGCCTCTGTGCGCCGCCTCCACTTCCTTCATTAATGTCCCCGGCGCCTGCGCTGTAAGTTCCCATCATCATGTGATGGGAGTCGAAGGGCAGCGCAAACTGCGCAGGCGCCGGGGAGGTAAATGAAGGAAGTGGAGGTGGCGCACAGAGGCCCTGAGGGATGGCTTGGAGGCGTTTGTGTCAGGGGGGAAAAGACATGCCCCCTGACAAACTACAGGTAGGAAAGGCAAATTATAAACACGAATAGTTCAGCGTTGGCTGGGACCCCAACTAAAAGAGCCACCTTGACACAATGCAGCATTAGTGCTGCACAAGGAGGCTCTTTTAGTTAAAAACGCCTGGGGGGTGAAAGGTTCCCTTTAAAATTTGCACCTCAGGTACTGCATTTCCTAGAAGAAAAAAAATCAGAAACATGTAGATGAGTATTGATAAAATTCTGTACTTCATTGAGGATTTCCTGTGTGAAAATTCAGATTGAAAATCTGTAGCGTTTCCATCCCATGTGACCTTATCCTTAGATCATGCTTTCGCTCTACCCTTAGCTATATTAAGTAATCAGAAAGGATTAGCTTGCAGCAAGTAAAGGTAACAATAAATGGAGGAGGAGCGCACTGTTTCGTGGCCTTCTGGGGTTGAGCACTCCTGCTTGGACCATCCTTGCGCAGCTGGTACTCCCAATGATGGTTTGCCTCTGCGTGTGTCAGAAGAGCACAGTATCACTGAGGCTGGAGAGAATTGGGAGATATGAGTGTGCTCCACCAATGTGGCCAGCTGTTCCTATACTGGAACGTTTTTTACTTCCGATTACTCTCACATGCTTTGGGTCATTCTATCCTATCCTATATCCTGTAACCTTCTGTGCTTCGGCACTTTGAATTTCACAACAGGTTCATAAAGTATTCATTGATTTGATGGTCGCAGAATACTTCACCGTATCTCAAGTAGACTTAATATAAGTTTCAGCTTGATTCTAGTAAGTTTCATTCCATGGCAATGCTAGCAGTATCGGTGATTTTTATATTTATACAAACAGTAAACGAGGACGACTTACTACTACAATTACATCAGTTCATTAGAAATCCTGGGGTCCTTCCCATTCATCAAATGTATTCTGTACAATGAATGCACTTTTTTGTCCCTTTTTCTTTGTCTTTCCCATGTTTGTCTCTTCCCCTGTGTTTCACAATCTGCTGTGGTGAGGCTAGCGTCCTTGCCAGCCAGTGCACTAGCCAGGGTACATTGTGGAGACAATTAAGGACTAGGCAGTGGGGAAGCACACACATAAGGCATTAGGGAAGTTTAGGGACAGGCACAGGTTGGTGTCAGGAGGTGTCCAATCCCTTCTTCCCTACCTTGCGGGCCTTCCTCTCCCTTTTTCCACCCTGTCGTAGTTGTATGCTGTGTCTTCCGCCGGACTTACCTATGTCCAAGCATGACATTTATATTCTTAAACATCGTCCACTTTGTCGAATGTCCCATCTGGATACCCCGAGGCTTGAAACGTCCCATGGGTCACAACAACTGTACTGATATTCCACCAAATGAGACTTCACAAAGCAGTAATAGAATATTAAAACACATATCAGTCACAACAGATATACCGTATATACTTGAGTATAAGCCGAGGCACCTAATGTTGCCACGGAAAACTGAGTAATATAGTAACATAGTAACATAGTTAGTAAGGCCGAAAAAAGACATTTGTCCATCCAGTTCAGCCTATATTCCATCATAATAAATCCCCAGATCTACGTCCTTCTACAGAACCTAATAATTGTATGATACAATATTGTTCTGCTCCAGGAAGACATCCAGGCCTCTCTTGAACCCCTCGACTGAGTTCGCCATCACCACCTCCTCAGGCAAGCAATTCCAGATTCTCACTGCCCTAACAGTAAAGAATCCTCTTCTATGTTGGTGGAAAAACCTTCTCTCCTCCAGACGCAAAGAATGCCCCCTTGTGCCCGTCACCTTCCTTGGTATAAACAGATCCTCAGCGAGATATTTGTATTGTCCCCTTATATACTTATACATGGTTATTAGATCGCCCCTCAGTCGTCTTTTTTCTAGACTAAATAATCCTAATTTCGCTAATTTATCTGGGTATTGTAGTTCTCCCATCCCCTTTATTAATTTTGTTGCCCTCCTTTGTACTCTCTCTAGTTCCATTATATCCTTCATGAGCACCGGTGCCCAAAACTGGACACAGTACTCCATGTGCGGTCTAACTAGGGATTTGTACAGAGGCAGTATAATGCTCTCATCATGTGTATCCAGACCTCTTTTAATGCACCCCATGATCCTGTTTGCCTTGGCAGCTGCTGCCTGGCACTGGCTGCTCCAGGTAAGTTTATCATTAACTAGGATCCCCAAGTCCTTCTCCCTGTCAGATTTACCCAGTGGTTTCCCGTTCAGTGTGTAATGGTGATATTGATTCCTTCTTCCCATGTGTATAACCTTACATTTATCATTGTTAAACCTCATCTGCCACCTTTCAGCCCAAGTTTCCAACTTATCCAGATCCATCTGTAGCAGAATACTATCTTCTCTTGTATTAACTGCTTTACATAGTTTTGTATCATCTGCAAATATCGATATTTTACTGTGTAAACCTTCTACCAGATCATTAATGAATATGTTGAAGAGAACAGGTCCCAATACTGACCCCTGTGGTACCCCACTGGTCACAGCGACCCAGTTAGAGACTATACCATTTATAACCACCCTCTGCTTTCTATCACTAAGCCAGTTACTAACCCATTTACACACATTTTCCCCCAGACCAAGCATTCTCATTTTGTGTACCAACCTCTTGTGCGGCACGGTATCAAACGCTTTGGAAAAATCGAGATATACCACGTCCAATGACTCACCGTGGTCCAGCCTATAGCTTACCTCTTCATAAAAACTGATTAGATTGGTTTGACAGGAGCGATTTCTCATAAACCCATGCTGATATGGAGTTAAACAGTTATTCTCATTGAGATAATCCAGAATAACATCCCTCAGAAACCCTTCAAATATTTTACCAACAATAGAGGTTAGACTTACTGGCCTATAATTTCCAGGTTCACTTTTAGAGCCCTTTTTGAATATTGGCACCACATTTGCTATGCGCCAGTCCTGCGGAACAGATCCTGTCGCTATAGAGTCCCTAAAAATAAGAAATAATGGTTTATCTATTACATTACTTAGTTCCCTTAGTACTCGTGGGTGTATGTCATCCGGACCCGGAGATTTATCTATTTTAATCTTATTTAGCCGATTTCGCACCTCTTCTTGGGTTAGATTGGTGACCCTTAATATAGGGTTTTCATTGTTTCTTGGGATTTCACCTAGCATTTCATTTTCCACCGTGAATACCGTGGAGAAGAAGGTGTTTAATATGTTAGCTTTTTCCTCGTCATCTACAACCATTCTTTCCTCACTATTTTTTAAGGGGCCTACATTTTCAGTTTTTATTCTTTTACTATTGATATAGTTGAAGAACAGTTTGGGATTAGTTTTACTCTCCTTAGCAATGTGCTTCTCTGTTTCCTTTTCGGCAGCTTTAATTAGTTTTTTAGATAAAGTATTTTTCTCCCTATAGTTTTTTAGAGCTTCAATGGTGCCATCCTGCTTTAGTAGTGCAAATGCTTTCTTTTTACTGTTAATTGCCTGTCTTACTTCTTTGTTTAGCCACATTGGGTTTTTCCTATTTCTAGTCCTTTTATTCCCACAAGGTATAAACCGCTTACACTGCCTATTTAGGATATTCTTAAACATTTTCCATTTATTATCTGTATTCTTATTTCTGAGGATATTGTCCCAGTCTACCAGATTAAGGGCATCTCTAAGCTGGTCAAACTTTGCCTTCCTAAAGTTCAGTGTTTTTGTGACTCCCTGACAAGTCCCCCTAGTGAAAGACAGGTGAAACTGTACAATAGTAAGCTTTTTGACTCGAGTATAAGCTGGGTATGCATTGTCCCCTCATCCCTGTCCTGTTATGCGTGGCACCCGCCGTCCTGTCCTGGTATGCGTGGCTCCCCCCATCCTGTCCTGCTTGCCCCCCCCCCCCGTCCTGTGCGGATCCCCTCGTAGCTGTCCTGGTATGCGTGGTCCCCCCTCGTAGCTGTCCTGGTATGCATGGCTCCCCCGTAGCTGTCCTGGTATGCGTGCCGCCCCGCATAGCTGTCCTGGTATGCATGGCTCCCCCACCCTTAGCTGTCCTGGTATATGTAGCTCCCCCCTGTAGCTGTCCTGGTATGCATGCTTCCTTTTACAGAAAAAAAAAGCATCCTACTAACCCTCCAGCGTGCTTTCGCAGCACCTCGTTCCGGCGCTGGCAGCTTTTCCTGTGCTGAGCGATCACGTGGTACCGCTCATTAAGGTAATGAATATGTGCTCCATGCCTATGAGAGTGGAGACGCGTGCATATTTATTACCTTAATGGGCAGTGCCATGTGATCGCTCAGCACAGGAAGAGCTGCTGGAAGCCGGAACGAGATGCTCTGAGGGCGCCGGAACCAACGAGATGCTGCAGGAGGGCAAGTAGGATGTCTTCTGGAAGCCGGCGGCTGCAGCTGTCCCTGTGGCCCGCTGCTCTGCCGCTCCCCATCCCCCGCCGGTTTCTGGGACAATTGACTTGTGTATAAGCCAAGGGGGCATTTTCAGCACACAAAAATATGCGGAAAACACAGCTAATACACTAGTATATACGGTACATCATGAAGTATATAAATCTAGACTTTTTTTTAAATAATAATAGCAGAAATAACATACCCAACCTTTGTAGAAAGGCGGGAGGGTGGTACTGCTAGCCTAACCCCTTAGGAGGGTCTTATAACAATTTCCTATATCGCCATGTGACCCCTCAACTACTAGTACAGTGGGCATTCCATTACGTCAGGAATAATTTAACCTTTCAGGCCACCTACTTCTGCAGTAGCACTCTCTCATCCTACCAAGACCTTTCCTAAGTCCTGGCAATGAAAACACTAGAAATCTATCAACATTTTTGGGTGAGTGGCGACCACAACATTCATCATGCAATAAGTCTAATATTTATGATCTTAAACATTTAGTTGAATACCCCGTCCAGATACCCGGAGATCTGATAAGAAAATATCAAGGCCGATCTCATTTAGGTTTACGATGACACTGTCGACTTCTAGCTACAAAAAACATGTCCTACTATTATTTTATTAAGTAGTCACACTACACCATGAGGTTCCTTTCTATGTTTTTTGTTATTAGTATTTTTCCCTCCTCATCGCCAGGCGCAACTGTCATGAGAAAACTTGACCCATTGGCATGACTTGACACGCAGGCCAAGCAGGGACTACAACTAATGGAGTGTTACATTTTTGGCGCTGAAACAGCCTTCCAGCATTTTAGCCCATAAAGCAGCCTAGAACTGAAAAGGCCAGTAGCCAATGGACTTGGTGATTTTTGGCTTTGTCAGTTTGTGTATCACCTAAACTTCTCTCCTTATCTATGGATCTTTGGCAGGGGCAGGATGAGCCAGGGGGCAGAAGAGCATGTGTCCCCTTGGCCAGTCACCTAATATCTGTTTAGGGTTCTCTAGCTCGGAGCTTTTGAGATGCTGTACCTTCAAATCATTTGTGGCCGCAACACAATATGTAACATCTGTGAATCATTTTACAGGTTGTGACGCAGTTGCAGATGATTTACTGAAAGGTTCAGCACCACTAAAGCACCTGGCGGCCCTAAACAGTTACATTAGAAGGGCTGAGGAGGAAAATGATTGTGATGGGTACAAGTCAAATTTCAGTTTTCTTCACTTCACCATCTTTGCAGCTATTAAAGGTAAGTAAACTATGTGTGATTAATTTCTAATGTTGCAGCAGGAAGAGGCTGCCAATTTTATGAAATTGGTTATTAGAAGCCGCACCTCGGACACAGGCGTCACGCAGCGTGCTGCGTGAGACCCAAGCCTAAGGATGGGCCGTGTCACTCCTGGGCCAAAGCATTGTGCTCGGTCCTACGGATTAAAGGAATTGTCCACTACTGGAGAACCCCATCTTATACAATTCAGGACCATAATTAAATATAAAGTTTATACTCACCACCTGCAGCGGCGCAGACCCAGCCAGGTTGGTGCCAATGTTTCTGGCAGTGAAGTGGCAATGTTATGTCACCTGCCTTCTGCAGTGAATGAGTGGCTGCTTGTCAGTTGCCGCCTTTACAATTTCATCAGAGTGGATGTCCGCCCTGACAGAGTATTGATGAGTTGCAGCAGCACATTGACTGCAGTGGGCACCTGACACAAGTCACATCACCGCCGGAAACAGCGGAGCCCTTCCTGGAACGGTAGGAGGTCCTTATTTAGATTAAACTGGGGTTGTTCGTAGTGAAAAGCCCTTTACACTTTGCCAGCCCCTGATGATTGGGCAAAGGAGACTGGTGACCATATGTCTATACATGAATTATTCCAGTTCATCTCTTTGGCTTCCTAAAACAGGTGTCGCCTAAGGGGCTGACGCTGCAATAGTATACAACTTCATAGAAGGCCACTGCCGGAGCCGAGGCACGAGGCTCAAGCTTATTTCTTCCCGGATTCTACAACAAGGATATATGAGCACCTATTAGTGATGAATTAGGTCCCGCTGCCCCCAAACATCAGCATGAGCACTAACCAATCCCCGGAGCTGATGGGGAAACTGTGGCACTGGGACCAAAAAGACTTCTGAAAGCGATGCCTTCATGGCTCCTGTGGCTCTTACTGCTGAAGAAGTAGATCAGGACCAAAAGATCAGAAAGTGGTGACAGCGACAGGCAGCTTGATGGGTGACAGTGGCGAGAACCTCGATTGGTGACAGAGCCGGGGTTGGTGACTGCGTTGTGCAACTTCATTGGTGACAGTGCTGGGCAGCTCGATTGGTGACAGCGCTGAGGTTGGTGACAGTGCTTGGCAGCTTTATTGGTGACAGAGCTGGGCAGCTCGATTGGTGACAGCGCTGGGGTTGGTAACAGTGCATGGCAGCTTGATTGGTGACAGCACTGGGGTTGGTGACAGTGCTGGGCAGCTCAATTGGTGACAGCGCTGGGGTTGGTAACAGTGCTGGGCAGCTCGATTGGTGACAGCGCCGAGGTTGGTGACAGTGCTGGGCAGCTCGATTGGTGACAGCGCTGGGCAGCTTGATTGGTGACAGTGCTGGGGTTGGTGACAGCGCTAGGCAGCTCGATTGGTGACAGCACTGGGCAGCTTGACTGGTGACAGTGCTGGGGTTGGTGACAGCGCCGGGCAGCTCGATTGGTGACAGCGCCGGGGTTGGTGACAGTGCTTGGCAGCTTAATTGGTGACAGCGCCGGGCAGTTCAATTGGTGACAGCGCCGGGGTTGGTGACAGTGACAGCCTGATTAGTGACAGCGTTGGGGTTGATGACAGCGTCGGGCAGCTCGATTTGTGACAGCACCGGGGTTGGTGACAGTGCCAGACAGCTTGATTGGTGACAGCGCTGGGGTTGGTGACAGCGCCGGGCAGCTCGATTGGTGACAGCGCTGGGGTTGGTGACAGTGCCAGACAGCTCATTTGGTGACAGCGCTGGGGTCGGTGACAGTGCCGGGCAGCTCGACTGGTGACAGCGCCATGGTTGGTGACAGTGCCAGACAGCTCGATTGGTGACAGCGCTGGGGTTGGTGACAGTGCTTGGCAGCTTGATTGGTGACAGCGCCAGGGTTGGTGACAGTGCTGGGCAGTTCGAATGGTGACAGCGCCGGGGTTGGTGACAGTGTTGGGCAGCTCGATTGGTGACAGCACTGGGGTTGGTGACAGTGCCGGGCAGCTCGATTGGTGACAGCGCTGGGGGTTGGTGTCAGTGCTTGGCAGCTTCATTGGTGACAGCGCTGGGGTTGGTGACAGTGCTTGGCCGCTTGAATGGTGACAGCGCTGAGGTTTGGTGAGAGCGCTGGTCAGCTTGATTGGTGACAGCGCCGGGCAGCTTGATTGCTCAGCACACAGGGCAGGGAGCAGAGATAGGGGGCTCCGTAGATGACGGCCATGGAGCTGTCAGAGAAGAGGAGCAGCACTGCAACGTGTCGGGGACTTTACTGTGTGCCAGACAGAGAGGGGCTCACACCTGCAGATCACCCCCTGTGCCCAGTCAGGGACCAGGAGTGCAGCAGCCGGTGCCGCTGACGTAGACGAGGGTGCAGCTGTGCCAGGAGCTGACATTGCCCGTGTACCCCAGCCTCCACCAGGAGTCAGCTATGCAGTGGGGTTTAGCCATGCTCCGGGGGTCAGCCATGCACTGGGGGGTCAGCCATGCACTGGGGGGTCAGCCATGGACTGGGGGGTCAGCCATGCACTGGGGGGGACAGCCATACACTGTTGGTCAGCTGTGTTCCGGGGTTCAGCCATGCACGGGGGGGGGGGACAGCCATGGACTGGGGGGTCAGCCATGCTCCGGGGGCCAGCCATGCACTGGGGGGGACAGCCATGCACTGGGGGGTCAGCCATGGACTGGGGGGTCAGCCATGCTCCGGGGGCCAGCCATGCACTGGGGGGGACAGCCATGCACTGGGGGGTCAGCCATGGACTGGGGGGTCAGCCATGCTCCGGGGGTCAGCCATGCACTGGGGGGGACAGCCATGCACTGGGGGGTCAGCCATGCACTGGGGGGGACAGCCATACACCGTTGGTCAGCTGTGTTCCGGGGTTCAGTCATGCACGGGGGAGGGGGGGGGGGGTCAGCCATGCACTGGGGGGGGGGGGGGGGAAGGTCAGCCATGCTCCGGGGATCAGCCATGCACTGGGGGGGGGGTCAGCCATGCACTGGGGGGGGGGGGGGAAGGTCAGCCATGCTCCGGGGATCAGCCATGCACTGGGGGGGGGGGGGGTCAGCCATGCACTGGGGGGGAGGGGGTCAGCCATGCTCCGGGGGTCAGCCATGCACTGGGGGGGTCAGCCATGCACTGGGGGGTCAGCCATGGACTGGGGGGTCAGCCATGCTCCGGGGGCCAGCCATGCACTGGGGGGGACAGCCATGCACTGGGGGGTCAGCCATGGACTGGGGGGTCAGCCATGCTCCGGGGGTCAGCCATGCACTGGGGGGGACAGCCATGCACTGGGGGGTCAGCCATGCACTGGGGGGGACAGCCATACACCGTTGGTCAGCTGTGTTCCGGGGTTCAGCCATGCACGGGGGGGGTCAGCCATGCACTGGGGGGGGGGGGGGGGGAAGGTCAGCCATGCTCCGGGGATCAGCCATGCACTGGGGGGGGGGTCAGCCATGCACTGGGGGGGGGGGGGAAGGTCAGCCATGCTCCGGGGATCAGCCATGCACTGGGGGGGGGGGTCAGCCATGCACTGGGGGGGAGGGGGTCAGCCATGCTCCGGGGGTCAGCCATGCACTGGGGGGGTCAGCCATGCACTGGGGGGTCAGCCATGCACTGGGGGGTCAGCCATGCACTGGGGGGACAGCCATACACCGTTGGTCAGCTGTGTTCCGGGGGTCAGCCATGCACTGGGGGGGTCAGCCATGCACTGGGGGGGGGGGGGTCAGCCATGCACTGGGGGGGACAGCCATACACCGTTGGTCAGCTGTGTTCCGGGGTTCAGCCATGCACGGGGGGGGGGGGGGGGGGGGGGTCAGCCATGCACTGGGGGGGGGGGGGGGGGAAGGTCAGCCATGCTCCGGGGATCAGCCATGCACTGGGGGGGGGGTCAGCCATGCACTGGGGGGGGGGGGGGAAGGTCAGCCATGCTCCGGGGATCAGCCATGCACTGGGGGGGGGGGTCAGCCATGCACTGGGGGGGAGGGGGTCAGCCATGCTCCGGGGGTCAGCCATGCACTGGGGGGGTCAGCCATGCACTGGGGGGTCAGCCATGCACTGGGGGGTCAGCCATGCACTGGGGGGACAGCCATACACCGTTGGTCAGCTGTGTTCCGGGGGTCAGCCATGCACTGGGGGGGTCAGCCATGCACTGGGGGGGGGGGGGGTCAGCCATGCACTGGGGGGGTCAGCCATGCACTGGGGAGGTCAGCCATGCACTGGGGGGGGGGGGGGTCAGCCATGCACTGGGGAGGTCAGCCATGCACTGGGGGGGGGGGTCAGCCATGCACTGGGGGGGTCAGCCATGCACGGGGGGGGTCAGCCATGCACTGGGGGGGTCAGCCATGACGCTGGCACTGATCGCTACTTACCACCTTACCAGAGTTCTGAATTGAAAAGATAGCGCCCTCCTGCTCCTCCCTGTTCCGCGTGCGACCCCCAGCTACCAATCCCCGCCAGGAATAATTTAACCCTTCATGCAGTCGGGGGCTTCCCACTTCCACAGTGCGCCCCCTTGTCAGGATGTGAAACTTGAGCGAAGTTGTTCTGTGTCAGGATGATGATTGGATCCTTCCCTCCGATCCCTCCCAGGACGGCGGTGTGACAGGAGAGGAGCGGCCGCCCCGGCACCTGACTATTTACCCGCAGTGAGTGCAGCCAGAGTCACTCCGGCCCGAGCCGCGCTCACACCATGTTATAGAGGCTGCAGCCGCCGGCGGGACCGTTACTTCTCCCAGCACTGAAAATGCCGCGCTCCTTCCTGGTGAAGAAACACTTCAACTCCTCCAAGAAGCCCAACTACGGGGAACTGGACAGTCACACAGGTAACGGGCGCACCGGGACTGCGGGAGGCTGCACAGGTCTGCCGGGCGGGGGCACAGGAAGCTGCGGGGGTCGGCCTCACTGTCTGCACATTCTATATAGTGTGTACCCTCTGCACCCCGTATATATCACCATATACATATATATCCTGTATAGTGTGTATACTCTCTGCACCCCGTATATATGTATACTCCAACACACCATATACATATAGCTATACCCTATATATGTGGGTATACATGTGTGTCTGTGTGTACCCTGCACATCCTATATATTATGCATACCCTATACACCCTATATATGTGTATACATGTGTGTACACCCATATACATATAGGTGTATACCCTGCACACCACATACTGTATGTGTATATATCATCCACTATCACAATGATCTATTAGGACTGCAGGTAAGTACATTATCAGCCGCAGTGACAGGCTCGGCTCTGCTACATCTGTACGTACATGTAATATATTTATGGAGACGTGTCCCCTTCTTCCATCTGTGCATCCCTCATATATGTTGTGTTCCCTCCATACAGCCGTCCTGATCTCGCCGTTCCTATACGAGCGGTACCCGGTGGCAGTGATCCCACAGTCCGACCTCCTCAGCTCCGTCGCCTACAGCCCCATTACAGTATGGACCAGCCTGCTCCCCCCTCCCCTCCCCAGTGACCTGTCACCCCTGTCCGGATACCCCTCATCACTGGGACGGATCAGTCCTCCTCCTCAGTCCGATACCTCGTCCAAGGACCACAGCGGCTCTGAGAGTCCAGTCAGTGATGAGGAGGAGCGGCTCCAGGCTAAACTGTGTGACCCCCATTCCATAGAGGCGGAGAAGTTCCAGTGCAGCCTGTGCAGTAAGAGCTACTCCACGTTCTCTGGACTGGCCAAGCACAAGCAGCTACACTGCGATGCCCAGGCGAGGAAGTCGTTCTCCTGCAAGTACTGTGACAAGGAGTACGTCAGCCTGGGGGCGCTCAAGATGCACATCAGGACCCACACCTTACCCTGCGTGTGCAAGATCTGCGGGAAGGCCTTCTCCAGGCCCTGGCTGCTGCAGGGACACATCAGGACGCACACTGGTAAGAAACCGATCCGTGTCCTATACCTAGATGTGTACACAGGCAGCGAGCAGCCACCAGTGAGCCATTCCCAGTCATCCCTCAGTTCCCACGTAGAGTGCTAGAGAGCATTACCCGTGGCTACAAGTCATCATTATCAGTGCTTCAGGGGTCAAACGACTACAACTCCCAGCAGACACTGTGCCATGGGCCCACTCCAGATATGCCAACTGTGTGGATGCTGCTAGTGTGGAATAGCTGTCATATTTAGTGACTTGTGGTCAGGACAGGACATTCAGACACTTGTAGTTCTACAGCACTGCCAGTTATGGTATATGTTACTGTGGTGTGTGTGTGTATATATATATATATATATATATATATATATATATATATATATATATATATATCTCTCTGATGCTTTCTGCAGCATGTCTGTGCCCTATGGCTCCTTGTATTCCACTGTCTGTGCCCTATGGCTCCTTGTATTCTATTTTCTATACCCTGTGGCTCTTGGTATTCTACTTTCTGTGCCCTATGGCTCCTTGCATTCTACTGTCTGTGCCCTATGGCTCCTTGTATTCCACTGTCTGTGCCCTATGGCTCCTTGTATTCTATTTTCTATACCCTATGGCTCCTTGCATTCTACTTTCTGTGCCCTATGGCTCCTTGTATCTATGTCTCCTTGTATTCTACTTTCTGTGCCCTATGGCTCCTTGTATTCACATACCATAGAAGAGAAGCACAGGCACAGCTGTATGACCTCGGGTTGATGAAGCTGCACACACACCAGGGTTAACGGGTGCCGCTTCCAAAGAAAAAGAATCTGTATGTCCATAGAAAAGAAAGCGGATTGGCACATACCGTCCTGTGCAACAAAATCCTTTATGGTGGCATCATCATACCAAGTGCATTCTTTTCAATGGACATATGGCTCTTTGTATTCTACTGTCTGTGCCCTATGGCTCCTTGTAGTCTACTTTCTACGCCCTATGGCTCTTGATATTCTACTTTCTGTGCCCTGTGGCTCCTTGTATTCCACTGTCTGTGCCCTATGGCTCCTTGTATTCTACTGTCCGTGCCCTGTGGCTCCTTGTATTCCACTGTCTGTGCCCTATGGCTCTCGGTATTCTACTTTCTGTGCCCTATGGCTCCTTGCATTCTACTTTCTGTCCCCTATGGCTCCTTGCATTCTACTTTCTGTGCCCTATGGCTCCTTGTATCTATGGCTCCTTGTATTCTACTTTCTGTTCCCTATGGCTCCTTGTATTCACATACCATAGAAGAGAAGCACAGGCACAGCTGTATGACCTCGGGTTGATGAAGCTGCACACACACCAGGGATTACGGGTGCCACTTCCAAAGAAAAAGAATCTGTATGTCCATAGAAAAGAAAGCGGATAGGCACATACCGTCCCATGCAACAAAATCCTTTATGGTGGCATCATCATACCAAGCGCATTCTTTTCAATGGACATACGGCTCCTTGTATTCTACTGTCTGTGCCCTATGGCTCCTTGCATTCTACTTTCTGTGCCCTGTGGCTCCTTGTATTCTACTTTCTGTGCCCTATGGCTCCTTGTATTCTACTTTCTGTGCCCTATGGCTCCTTGTATTCTACTTTCTGTGCCCTCTGGCTCCTTATATTCTACTTTCTGTGCCCTGTGGCTCCTTGTATTCTACTTTCTGTGCCCTATGGCTCCTTGTATTCTACTGTCTGTGCCCTATGGCTCCTTGCATTCTACTTTGTGTCCTATGGCTCCTTGCATTCTACTGTCTGTGCCCTATGGCTCCTTGTATTCTACTTTCTGTGCCCTATGGCTCCTTGTATTCTACTTTCTGTGCCCTATGGCTCCTTGTATTTTACTTTCTGTGCCCTATGGCTCCTTGTATTCTACTTTCTGTGCCCTATGGCTCCTTGTATTCTACTTTCTGTGCCCTATGACTCCTTGTAGTCTACTTTCTGCGCCCTATGGCTCCTTGTATTCTACTTTCTGTTCCCTATGGCTCCTTGTATTCTACTGTCTGTGCCCTATGGGTCCTTGTATTTTACTGTCTGTGCCCTATGGGTCCTTGTATTCTACTGTCTGTGCCCTATGGCTCCTTGCATTCTACTTTGTGTCCTATGGCTCCTTGTATTCTACTGTCTGTGCCCTATGGGTCCTTGTATTTTACTGTCTGTGCCCTATGGCTCCTTGTATTCTACTGTCTGTGCCCTATGGCTCCTTGCATTCTACTTTGTGTCCTATGGCTCCTTGCATTCTACTGTCTGTGCCCTATGGCTCCTTGTATTCTACTTTCTGTGCCCTATGGCTCCTTGTATTCTACTTTCTGTGCCCTATGGCTCCTTGTATTTTACTTTCTGTGCCCTATGGCTCCTTGTATTCTACTTTCTGTGCCCTATGGCTCCTTGTATTCTACTTTCTGTGCCCTATGACTCCTTGTAGTCTACTTTCTGCGCCCTATGGCTCCTTGTATTCTACTTTCTGTTCCCTATGGCTCCTTGTATTCTACTGTCTGTGCCCTATGGGTCCTTGTATTTTACTGTCTGTGCCCTATGGGTCCTTGTATTCTACTTTGTGTCCTATGGCTTCTTATGTTCTACAAGGCAGGCAGATCGATTTGTATATAGATTGAGGACATATAGGAATTCACACATACTCCATACAGAGTTTGCCCACAGATCATATATGGACTAAGCTGTATAGACCTTTATTCTAATCTTGCGTTTTACATCTCCATCTTCTTCTGCAGGAGAAAAGCCTTTCTCATGCCCTCATTGCAACAGAGCTTTTGCGGACAGGTCGAACCTCAGAGCCCACTTGCAAACCCATTCAGATGTGAAAAAATATCAGTGCAAAAGTTGTTCGAAAACTTTCTCCCGAATGTCCCTGCTCCACAAGCACGAGGAGTCAGGCTGCTGTATAGCGCACTGAGACTTTCCAGTCTACACATGTTTACCAGGACTACCAAAGCTCATTCCAGGTTCCTGCTGCTGCAAGGCATGGGGACTCAGCCAAAGGTATTTTACCTCTTCCGACCAATGAAACAAGCCAAACCAATTCCTCCAAACCATGAAAAGATCCGTACGGCTCACGGGCCCCGAAAATCTCTGCGCCATTCTTGCCTTAATCATTTCAGCCGGATAGTATTTGTGACTTTACTCCGCAATATCTCAGGTGCCTTCTCAGCCAGACACAAGTGTATTCTCATTGTGCTCAGGACAATGGACACTGACAAGATTTCTTCCAAGACTTTACACTATGCAAACCATCTTATCAATCTCAATGGAGGCAAAGCAGAATACACACAGTGCAAATTGTGCATTTATCACGAATGGGACTTATCTGCACAGGTCAAATTTTTATTATGGGAGCAAGTGCAAAAATGGGGGTTTACCAGAGGGCAAAACTTTAGATTCTGAAGTGCACAAAGAAAATGCTCTGTCCGTTTTCAGCCTTCTCGGCGTAAACCCTTCTGTGCCTTTTTTATAATAATTTTGTAAAATATGTGAATATATTGTAAATTGTTATATTTTTATATGTTTTAAGTGAGCGGTGAGTGTGCTGCTTCTTGCGGCAACTTGAAGAATGAGAGCTATGCAATTTTTTTCTAGTTGTTTTTTAAATAAATGAAAATGTTTTGGATACATAAAAATCGTAGTCCTTGTGTTATCATGAAGGGTTGGGAGGAGCTGCTGAAATGTTCTCTAATCGCATCAAAGTGTGCGGTAATGGTTCTTGCAAATAAGTAGGTTATTGTTACACAGTTAGGAAATAATGCTAGAACACAAGGTCACTTTATGATTAGTGGTGGTCCAAGCTCTGAGCCCCTCATCAATCCTGATAACGTACAGGACATGGTGTCGGTTTCATGTATCACACCTTCAGTGTTTTTCTCCGATGCCGTGCAGGGATCTGCAGCACAGCTCTCTGGGATCTGCAGCACAGCCCTCGGGGATCTGCAGCACAGCCCTCGGGGATCTGCAGCACAGCTCTCGGGGATCTGCAGCACAGCTCTCTGGGATCTGCAGCACAGCCCTCGGGGATCTGCAGCACAGCTCTCGGGGATCTGCAGCCCAGCTCTCGGGGATCTGCAGCACAGCTCTCGGGGATCTGCAGCACAGCTCTCGGGGATCTGCAGCACAGCTCTCTGGGATCTGCAGCACAGCTCTCTGGGATCTGCAGCACAGCTCTCGGGGATCTGCAGCACAGCTCTCGGGGATCTGCAGCACAGCTCTCGGGGATCTGCAGCACAGCTCTCGGGGATCTGCAGCACAGCTCTCGGGGATCTGCAGCACAGCTCTCGGGGATCTGCAGCACAGCTCTCTGGGATCTGCAGCACAGCCCTCGGGGATCTGCAGCACAGCCCTCGGGGATCTGCAGCACAGCCCTCGGGGATCTGCAGCACAGCTCTCTGGGATCTGCAGCCCAGCCCTCGGGGATCTGCAGCCCAGCTCTCGGGGATCTGCAGCCCAGCTCTCGGGGATCTGCAGCCCAGCTCTCGGGGATCTGCAGCCCAGCTCTCGGGGATCTGCAGCCCAGCTCTCGGGGATCTGCAGCCCAGCTCTCGGGGATCTGCAGCCCAGCTCTCGGGGATCTGCAGCCCAGCTCTCGGGGATCTGCAGCACAGCTCTCGGGGATCTGCAGCACAGCTCTCGGGGATCTGCAGCACAGCTCTCGGGGATCTGCAGCACAGCTCTCGGGGATCTGCAGCACAGCTCTCGGGGATCTGCAGCACAGCTCTCGGGGATCTGCAGCACAGCTCTCGGGGATCTGCAGCCCAGCTCTCGGGGATCTGCAGCACAGCTCTCGGGGATCTGGAGCACAGCTCTCGGGGATCTGGAGCACAGCTCTCGGGGATCTGCAGCACAGCTCTCGGGGATCTGCAGCACAGCTCTCGGGGATCTGCAGCACAGCTCTCGGGGATCTGCAGCACAGCTCTCGGGGATCTGCAGCACAGCTCTCGGGGATCTGCAGCACAGCTCTCGGGGATCTGCAGCACAGCCCTCGGGGATCTGGAGCACAGCCCTCGGGGATCTGCACCACAGCTCTCGGGGATCTGGAGCACAGCTCTCGGGGATCTGGAGCACAGCTCTCGGGGATCTGGAGCACAGCTCTCGGGGATCTGCAGCAGAGCTCTCGGGGATCTGCAGCACAGCTCTCGGGGATCTGCAGCACAGCTCTCCGGGATCTGCAGAACAGCTCTCCGGGATCTGGAGCACAGCTCTCCGGGATCTGCAGCACAACTCTGTTCACTTGAATGGGACAACATTGCAGTTTCCGTGGGTAAAAACAGTGGAGGGGATACAGTGTTAGGGCAGGTGCAGATGAGCGTATCTTCGTCCGAGTGCGATCTAATAAAACGTTGGATCGCACTTAGACTAATGTTATTTTATTGGCGCCGTACATATGTCTGCTTTTTTTCCCGACTGTCCAAGCAAAAAAATCTCTGCATGCGCCATTTGCATCCAAATCGGAGCACACTCGGCCATGCAAGTCAATGAGTACATGGGACACATCGGACCACACTCAGATGACATCTGAGTGCAGCACGGTTTCACAGACTGGCACAATGGAGGATTTTTTTATTTCCATCTTCTCCAGATCCGAAATAAATCCCATTTGACCAGAGTGCGATTAGCATAATCAGACCGAATTTCTGGGATGAGCGAAAACACGATCGTATGACCCTGGCCTGAAAGTAATGTCTCGTTTTCATTCTAAGGATCAGTAAGGGTCCAAAAATTCAGAGCCCCACTAATCATTAACGTTATGGGATATTAAACCATTGAATAAATTCGGCACTCTCCGTATAGTCATCCCCATTGACTTCAGCTGTGCTTTCCAAAAGCAGCAGAGAGTCGTAAATACAAGGAAGAAGAACATTGCAGCACTCAGTGCTCCAAAAAATCTCCATGATTTTACTAAAAGATAAAAAGCTGCCGGAAATCTATGAAAGACTTGGAAAGTACGGTTATCAGTCGTTTCGCATTAGGTGAGTACTTCATTCTGGTCCTGAAAAGTCTTTCACACGTCTCCTTGCTGATTCTTAGGGCTCGCTCCACCAAGTGTATAACACGCCCCAGTGCCATGCGATGCTTTATCAGATGGCACTCGGCCCAATGTTATATTATAGGACTGTGCAGATCTGTGAGTATTTTCTCATGCTGATTCGGCATTAGAAAATAATCGCAGCATGATGCGCGTGCTTCAGATAAGCAAATTGCACTCACCCATTCATATCTATGAGTGTGTGTGAAACATCAGACTGCACTCAGATGTCATCCGAGTGCTGTCCAATGTACTCTTAGAAACACAATGGAGAAATTAAGTTCTCCATCTTCTCCACACCTTTGATGCTATTATCTCATGCAAGAGAATCAGATCACACTCGGATCAAACTTGACAGAGTGGGAAGACCCCTAAATCTAATTGCACTTAAAGGGATGCAAATTTAAAGTAGAATTTTTTTTTTAAAAGGACTTCCCAATATTCACCAATATGTCTCAGACCTGGAGATACTGTAGTAGATGGATATTATACAGGCAGTAAAGCTGAGAAACACTACGGTCAGCCTCTCTCCAGTCTGTAGTGGCTGCTTACAGGCATGCAAAATTAAATATTTCGGCAGAACTCACAATTCCGTTTGTGTGTTCTGTTACATTAAAAGATTAATGTCTAAAACGGATCGGTGGCAAAACCGCTGTAACCTGGACGCAGAGGGTCCCTGTTGATCATTATGGGTCTGTCTGAGTTCTGCTATGTGTCTGTTTTTAGGACTGAGAAAAAAGCTCATTTAGTCTAAAAATGTACAGAAAACAAAACTAAAAACAGACCCCATAGAAATCAATGAAGAGAAAAGGCGTGCACTCTGAGATTATGGAGCTGGTGCTGAACCTGGAACAATCCAGACGATTCAGAAAATGAAGAAAACAACCGCACTCAAGATATGAATTTGCGTCATAAATGTGAAAGTTTTAATAGGAACACCACAGTGATATAATCAAATGTTGAGGTAACGTTTCGACCCTTTCATGGGGCCTTTATCAAACCTCGCTTTGAAGTGGAGGGCAATGGAAGGAGAGGTGAGCAATGTCAAGGAAGGACACAGCGGCTCCACTGGAGAAAGAAGAAAATGAGAGCATCCGGAATAGCACGGACAGGGAGTGGGATCCCTAAAAAAACTGTGGGTCCAGAGGCAGGAGAGAGATTCCCAGGGGCACAATTAGTGAGATTCATGCACTGTTTAACCATTTGTTATCCAGACTGGGCAGGTGGCATGACTATAGATAACATCGCACGAATGATGTCAGAGCTGTGATGTCACTCACCGGTCACGCCTGATGCTGTCCGCTAGCTCCTGTACAGGGAGGTTGAATGATAGCTGGAAAAAGATGTTTGCCATCTACTCTTCCTTTATAATCACTGCTGATATCCTCACAGGTTATGTCAAATATGCCAAGTATTTTGGATATTACATCCTTCCTAATTTCACAGATAAACACACCAGGAGGTGTCGGGTGGCGCTAGATTGTCACCTAAGCATTATATTAGTAACACTTGCCTGGCTGCCAAAACCACAGGTAGTGTACATTTACCCACAGGGCAGATCCAGTGGAGTTCACTGATTGATCTACTGATTCTATTATTTACCTTCACTGTTAGTGTAAAGCGGATTCCTGCCAGGAGATGCATCTTGGCAATATGAAAGAGACCCCCTGACAGTGTGATGTCACAGGGGTCCGGCAGATCCTTGGCCAAAGACTGCTTCAAGGGCACATACATTCTATAATAAGAAAAGGTGCTGTCTGATCCCTTTCTATCCCCCTAGATAACATTGTCTTGATTATCTCCCTGCTCAGATGGAATCACATTCAGAGAAATCAAGCCAGGCTTGTCAGTTTGATTTTTTTTTAACTTTTTTTTTCTGGACAACTTACCAAACTATTTATTTTCCTTATATATATTATTATATATTATATAATATATATTATTATATATTATATAGCACCATTGATGCCACAGCGCTTTACAGACATTATCATCGCTGTCCCCATTGGGGCTCACAATCCAGATTCCCCATCAGGATGTCTTTGGAGTGTGGTAGGAAACCAGAGGAAAACCACCCAAACACAAGGAGAACATACAAACATACTTGTTAACCCAGGACCCCAGCACTGCAATGCTGACCACTGAGCCACCATGCTGTCTCATCACAGGTATCTAGCATTACCTGACACAATGGAAAACCATGAAGAACAAGATGAAAAGTCATACATAGTACGCCTAAGGGTATGTGCACACGTTGCGGATTTGGCCCTGCGGATCCGCAGCAGTTTTCCATCTGGTTTACAGTACCATGTAAACCTATGAAAAACAAAATCCGCAGTGCACATGCTGCGGAAAATACCACGCGGAAACGCAGCGGTTTATTTTCCGCAGCATGTCAATTCTTTGTGCGGATTCCGCAGCGTTTTACACCTGCTCCTCAATAGGAATCCGCAGGTGTAAAACTGCAGGTGGAATCCACGGTAAAGTTTTCAAAAACTGAGCAGAAAAATACGCACAGAAATCCACAACGTGGGCACATAGCCTAAAGCACCCCATACATATTAGACTAACGCCGGACAATACCAACAGGCTCGGCCGGCAGCATTCTCATACCGAACACAGAAACACTCGTGTATGGGATAGTCATCTGAGATGACTGACAGCCAAACGACCATCCTAAGCATTGTTCAGCCTAATAATGTACAGGTGCTCCTCACAAAATTAGAATATCATCAAAAAGTTAATTTATTTCAGTCAGTAGCATAGCTATCAGGGGGGCAGGGGGCCATCGCCCGGGCCCAGAGCTCAGGGGGCCCACCCAGTGCTACTGTAACTGTATAGGAGCGCTGCGAGCGCCGATAGTTGCATTCTGCGCAGAGCAGGGAGAATCGATCTCCCTGCTCTTCTGCCCGCCCGCTATGGGCCCCTGAGCAGGCGGAGGGGAGCAGGTGCCAGCAGTGGACCCCCCACCTGTCATCGCAGGGTCAGCTGTAGCGGCATTTAGCCGCTACAGCTGACCACATTGATGAGGGAAGGAGTGCTACGCTCCTTCTCCCATCATCCCCCTGTCAGCGTCTGACATCACCGACACTGACGGGGTGCGATGACGTCACTGCCTGGCGCCCACTGTCAGGAGATGAGCGGAAGCTCGGAGCACCTCTGGAACAAGGAGGAAGAGAGGTGAGTATTTATTGCTTTTTTATGGGGGCTGCGAGCGGTCGGCTTCTAATGTAGAAGTGTTCTAGGAATAAGGACCTACAGCTATGAATGGATGTAAGCAGTCAGGGACTGTTTGTACTCACATTGTGACGCCATCAGGCAGACTAGAAATGTTTCACATGGGCATTCTGTTGACCTACACCTATGTGCAATCTCCTTTGAAGTTTGCAATTTAGGAAGTTCAGGAAATATTTTACCATTAGTGCTGCAACTTTACAGGCAGAGACTTTGCCCGTGTGTGCCAAATTAAACACCTAGCCTAAAAAGGAAGATAGATGAGAGTTAGATAGATAGATAGATAGATAGATAGAAGGATAGATAGATGGATAGATAGAAGGATAGATAGATAGAAGGATAGATAGATAGATGGATAGATAGATAGAAGGATAGATAGATAGATGGATAGATAGATAGAAGGATAGATAGATAGATAGATAGATGGATAGATAGATAGAAGGATAGATAGATAGATGGATAGATAGATAGATAAAGAAGCTTCCAGCAGACCTGAAATACAGCGGATGCTCCACCACTTCTACAACCTTGAGTACATGCCAAACCCAGAAGGAGTGAGCCAAGCAGCAAAGGACCTCAACAATATATTCTACGCAATGGCCAGACTGTCCGACCTTAAAAAAGTCGACTACAAGAGACCAAAAGAAACACAGGTCAATGGCTGGTTTGACAGAGAATGTAAAGCTGTACGGAAGACCCTGAGAACAGCCTCCAACAAGAAACACAGAGACCCCAACCACCTGGGTCTGAGGGAAGCCTATGACTCCATACAAAAGCAGTACAAAACCATCCTCAGGAGGAAGAAGCAGAGTTACATCTCTACCAAGCTCAATCAACTCCAAGACGCCCTCCAAGACAACTCCTTCTGGGATCTATGGAACCACATGGGCACCAAAGACAAGAAAAACAACAACCATATCCAAAATGGCAACCTCTGGCTCCAATACTTCAGAGACCTCTATAAAGACATTCCAAAGGAAGGACTAAGCCAAGAACAGGAAAACATAATGGCGAAACTAAAAGCAATGGAGGAAAAAAATCAAAAACTTCCAAAACCCGGTGGATACACCTATAACACTACAGGAAGTAACCGAGAGACTCTCCTCCATAAGATGTAGAAAAGCCGGTGGCCTGGATGGAATCCTACCAGAAATGCTGAAGTACAGCCCACCAGAAATACAGGCTGCAATGGTTAAACTCTTCAATATTGTACTGAGTGCCGGCTACTTCCCTCGTACCTGGAACCAAGGCCTCATCACACCCATCCACAAGAGTGGGGACAGGTATGACCCAGCCAACTACAGAGGCATATGCGTCAGCAGCAACCTGGGAAAACTGTTCAACAGTATCCTGAACAAGAGGATCCTCACCTTCCTCACCGAGCACAACGTCCTCAGCAAGATCCAAGCAGGGTTCATGCCGAACCACCGCACCACTGACCACATCTATACTCTGCACAGCCTCATTCAGAGACACGTCTACAATACAAAGAATGGGAAGATATACGCCTGCTTTGTGGACTTTAAAAAGGCCTTTGATTCAGTGTGGCACCCGGGCTTATTCCTGAAACTGCTGGAGAGTGGAATAGGAGGAAAGACCTACGATGTCATCAAAAGCTCCTACACCGAGAACAGCTGCAGCGTGAGTGTGAGCGGCAAAAGAACAGCTTTTTTCCAGCAGAGCCGCGGAGTAAGACAAGGCTGCAGCCTAAGCCCAACGCTCTTCAACATCTACATCAACGAGCTGGCTACCGCCCTGGAATCCTCCTCAGCACCAGGTCTCACCCTCCACGACGCCCAGGTGAAATTCCTGCTGTATGCAGATGACCTGCTGCTGCTGCTGTCACCAACCGAGAAAGGCCTCCAGGACAACCTGAAAATCCTAGAGAAATTCAGCTCCACCTGGGCCCTACCAGTCAACCTAAAGAAAACCAACACCATGGTGTTCCAGAGGAGAAAGAGAAGATCAGACCAACACCCATCATTTATCCTCAACAACTGCGACCTCACAGGAACGGACAAATATACCTACCTGGGCCTAGAGATTCACCAGTCAGGGAACTTCAAACAAGCCATAGAGACCCTGAAAGACAAGGCCTGCAAAACCTTCTATGCCATCCGAAGGACACTCTACCATCTGAAGCCACCAGTGAGGGTCTGGCTAAAAATCTTCGACTCCATCATCGCCCCAATCCTCCTGTATGGCAGTGAAGTCTGGGGTCCTCACACCTACCCAGACTGGTCAAAGTGGGATTCCAGTCCAACAGAAATATTCCACCTGGAATTCTGCAAGCACCTTCTCCAGGTCCATCGGAGCACCTCCAACAGTGCTAGTCGGGCCGAGCTGGGCAGATTCCCTCTACACCTAACAGTTCTAAAGAAGGCGCTGTCATTCCGGGCTCACCTGCATAGGAGCAATCCAAGCTCCCATCACCATAAAGCCCTGATACATGAAGGTGAAACAGAAAAACCAGAACCCCCGGAACAGCCCAGCCAAACCCAACCGGAGCAGAACACCAATCACAACAACCTGACAAAAGCCGGAATTAGGAAGATGGCAGATGAAGGCCAGGAGAGGTATGTCAGTGACTGGAAGAATGATATCATCAGCTCACAGAAACTGACCATGTACCGGAGCCTACAGAGAGACTACAGACTGGCCCCATATCTGGAGAAACTCCCGGACCCCAGAGACCGCCAGATCCTGAGCCGATATAGACTCAGCGCCCACAGTCTGGCCATCGAATGTGGCCGACACAGGCAGAGCTACAAGCCCAGGGAGGAAAGACTGTACCAACACTGTGACCAGGAGGCCATAGAGGACGAAACCCACTTCCTGCTACACTGCTCCAAATACTCAGCAGTGAGGGACACTCACTTCAGGAGACTCTCACATCTCTTCCCAGACTTCATCACCATGAAGGAGGAAGAGAAAACATATATCCTGCTGGGAGAAGAAGAGAGAGCAGTGGAGATAGCAGCGCGGTATGTGAGCGAATGTCATAGACTGCGAGAAAGAGAACTATGATGCCATGGACTATAGCCCCCACAATGGATCTGCCCCATCCACCTCCCCTATGCCATGGATTATAGCCCCCACCCTAGATCTGCCCCATCCACCTCCCCTACAGCTCCTACCCAACATCCCCACAGTCCCTATCCCTATTGCCTCTATACACTTGCTTTGGCAAAACTGATGTGTATTTGGTCCTGCCAATAAAGCTTCTTTGAATCTTGAATCTTGAATCTAGATAGATAGATAGATAGATAGAAGGATAGATAGATAGATAGATAGATAGATAGATAGATAGATAGATAGATAGATAGATAGATAGATAGATAGATAGAAGGATAGATAGATAGATAGAAGGATAGATAGATAGATAGATAGATAGATAGATAGATAGATAGATAGATAGATAGATAGATAGATAGATAGAAGGATAGATAGATAGAAGGATAGATAGATAGATGGATAGATAGATAGATGGATAGATAGATAGATAGAAGGATAGATAGATGGATAGATAGATAGATGGATGGATAGATAGATAGAAGGATAGATAGATAGGTAGATAGATAGATAGAAGGATAGATAGATAGATAGATAGATAGATAGATAGATAGATAGATAGATAGAAGGATAGATAGATAGGTAGATAGATAGATAGATAGAAGGATAGATAGATAGATAGATAGATAGATAGATAGATAGATAGATAGATAGATAGATAGATAGATAGATAGATAGATAGAAGGATAGATAGATGGATAGATAGATAGAAGGATAGATAGATAGATAGATAGATAGATAGATAGATAGATAGATAGATAGATAGATAGATAGATAGAAGGATAGATAGATAGATGGATAGATAGATAGATAGATAGAAGGATAGATAGATGGATAGATAGATAGAAGGATAGATAGATAGATAGAAGGATAGATAGATAGATGGATAGATAGATAGATAGGTAGATAGAAGGATAGATAGATAGATGGATAGATAGATAGATAGATAGATAGATAGAAGGATAGATAGATAGATAGATAGAAGGATAGATGGATAGATAGATAGATGGATGGATAGATAGATAGATAGAAGGATAGATAGATAACCAATAGAATAATCCAACTCAGGAAATCTAGAACAATTTTGGTCTCCGGTGAATAAGAAGTACATAGTTGAACTAGAGCGGCTGCAGAAAACAGCGACCAAGGTTGTTAAGGAAATTCGTGCACTTCAGTACCAAGACAGATTATCAAATTTGGGTTTATGCAGTTTAGAAAAATTAAAATTTAGGGATTATTACAATGTACAAATATATGACAGGACAGTACAGAGATCTTTCAAATGATCTTTTTACACCTAGGCCTGAGATGGGGACAAGGGGGCATCCTTTACATCTAGAGGAATGAAGGTTTAATCATAATAACAGACGCGGATTCTTTACTGTAAGAGCAGAGAGACTATGGAACTCTCTGCCGTATGATGTGGTAATGGATGATTCACTACTAAAATTCAAGGTGGGCTTGGATGCCTTTCATGAAAAATATAATATCAGTATCAAAATGTTAGGCTATGTGTTGAACTCAATGGACTTAAGTTTACCTTCAACCTTAAAAACTACAGTATGAAACTATGGATGTCACATTTAGAGAGGAGCAAATTGATGTACAGTGCCATGGTCCAGTGGCCTAGGATAGTAAATTGGTGCATAAAGTGCACAACTCATCAAATGGCTCAGGATGAGGCTTAAAACAACTGATTATATACAATTGATACATGTGCCCTCAGCCGAAGCAGCAGATGACGGCCCTGCTCAAGGTATTCAGGACTACTGAGAACAGTAATAGTGATGAGTGAGTGTGCTTGTTACTCGAGTTTCTCCGTGTACGCTCGGGTGGTCTCCGAGTATTTTGTAGTGCTCGGAGATTTTGTTTGTGTAGCTGCAGCTGCATGATTTCCAGCTGTTAGACAGCCTGAATACATGTGGGTATTCCCTAACAAGCAGACAACCCTCACATGTATTCAGGCTTTCTAGCAGCCACAAATCATGCAGCTGCGGCGACGAAAACTAAATCTCCAAGCACGCTGAAGTAATCGGAGACCACCCGAGCGTGCTCGGAAATCTTGAGTAACGAGCACTCACTCATCACTAATGGCCAGGTGAAACCCCCCAATCTTCATTCTACAGGATCCAGAATTTAGTGTTTTTAGTTTGGGATATTGAGTGTTTCTTAGCGGTGAGATGATAAAGCTGGAGGTTTTCTTTGACCTATTGAATATATCATCTATCAATCTCTGACTTTGTTTTAATGTAAATCTTGTCAATGGAATCACATAGCCAAAGCCTGTCTGACACATCTGACCAAGCCTCATGTATCATTTCATCTGGAATTATTAGGAGAAAAGTCACACGGATGATCTCAAGAAAATGCAGGTTGAATTAAACACAGGTTGATGCCGTATCATTAAATTATGGTATTTTATCAGAAACTGGCAGGAGAAATAAGCATCGTCTCGGCAAAGCCCCAGATATTCGTTCCGGCTGAGATGAATCAAAGCTAATAAGCATCTGTAAGCAATGTCATTCACCATACTACAGAACCTGCCAAAATATTTACAGTACACACAGTAATGGAGTCATTTCTCCAGACTGATATGTGTCTTCCTTATCATAGACGTTATCTGGAGAGTAATTTATTTCAATGTAATTTAGTGGATAAAACATCATTTCAGGCTAAAGTTGACCATTAAAATATGGTTGGATGAAACTGTGAATATCGAAAGACCGGCTGACCATCTTATGTGTATGGAGATGTATCAACTTTCTGTAGGAGTCCAACATCCTTGATCCTTTCGTTCTCAAGAGAGGCAGGTTGGGCTGAGCATGAATGTGTACGGGATGGACAGGAATATCCTGCGCTCCAACAACTTTCTTAGAATTTGCCCCAGAAAATATGGAAAATACAATTGCAAATCTTGGCTAGACTGTGGCTGGTGCAGAGTTTACATCGTGATTCTTGGACGGCTTACTTTATATGAAGACTAGTGTTGAGCGATACCGTCCGATACTTGAAAGTATCGGTATCGGATAGTATCGGCCGATACCCGAAAAATATCGGATATCGCCGATACCGATATCCGATACCAATACAAGTCAATGGGACATCAAGTATCGGAATGTATCCTCATGGATCCCAGGGTCTGAAGGAGAGGAAACTCTCCTTCAGGCCCTGGGATCCATATTAAAGTGTAAAATAAAGAATTAAAATAAAAAATATTGTTATATTCACCTCTCCGGCGGCCCCTGGACATCAGCGGGAGGATCCGGCGTCCGGCACGGCTTCTTTCTTCAAAATGCGCGCCTTCAGGACCTGTGGAATGACGTCCCGGCTTCTGATTGGTCGCGTGCCGCCCATGTGACCGCCACGCGACCAATCAGAAGCCGCGACGTCATTCCTCAGGTCCTAGAAGGCGCTCATTCTAGGACTTTAGCTGAGGAATGACGTCGCGGCTTCTGATTGGTCGCGTGGCGGTCACATGGGCGGCACGCGACCAATCAGAAGCCGGGACGTCATTCCACAGGTCCTGAAGGCGCGCATTTTGAAGAAAGAAGCCGTGCCGGACGCCGGATCCTCCCGCTGATGTCCAGGGGCCGCCGGAGAGGTGAATATAACAATATTTTTTATTTTAATTCTTTATTTTACACTTCCGATACCGATACCCGATATCACAAAAATATCGGATCTCGGTATCGGAATTCCGATACCGCAAGTATCGGCCGATACCCGATACTTGCGGTATCGGAATGCTCAACACTAATGAAGACTGATGAAACAATTGTTATTAAATTGCCCACTTGCACAAGTGTCCTAATGTCAATTATTATTATTATTATTTATTTATATAGCACCATTGATTCCATGGTGCTGTACATGAGAAGGGGTTACATACAAGTTACAAATATCACATACAGTAAACAAACTAACAATGACGGACTGATACAGAGGGGCAAGGACCCTGCCCTTGCGGGCTTACATTCTACAGGATTATGGGGAAGGAGACAGTAGGTTGAGGGTTGCAGGAGCTCCGGTGTTGGTGAGGCGGTAGCTCCGGTGTTGGTGAGGCGGTAGCTCCGGTGTTGGTGAGGCGGTAGCTTCGTTGGTGATGAGGCAGCAGCGGTGTCAGTGCAGGCTGTAGGCTTTCCTGAAGAGATGAGTTTTCAGGTTCCGTCTGAAGGATCCGACTGTGGTTGATAGTCAGACGTGTTGGGGCAGAGAGTTCCAGAGGATGGGGGATATTCGGGAGAAGTCTTGGAGGCGATTGGATGAGGAGCGAATAAGTGTGGAGGAGAGAAGGAGGTCTTGGGAGGACCGGAGGTCACGTGAGGGAAGATATCGAGAGATTAGTTCAGAGATATATGGAGGAGACAGGTTGTGGATGGCTTTGTAGGTCAGTATTAGCAATTTGAACTGGATACGCTGAGGGAATGGGAGCCAGTGAAGAGATTTGCAGAGGGGAGAAGCGGAGGAGTAGCGAGGAGAGAGATGGATTAGTCGGGCAGCAGAGTTAAGGATGGACTGGAGAGGTGCAAGGGTGTTAGCAGGGAGGCCACAGAAAAGGATGTTGCAGTAGTCAAGGCGGGAAATGATGAGGGCGTGCACAAGCATTTTAGTAGATTGGGGGTTGAGGAAAGGACGGATCCTGGAGATATTTTTGAGCTGGAGGCGACAGGAGGTGGAAAGAGCTTGGACGTGTGGTTTGAAGGACAGGGCAGAGTCGAAGGTTACTCCGAGGCAGCGGCCTTCGGGTACAGGGGAAAGCATGATGTCTACAATATTGTGTCTTTAACCCTGCTGTTGTCTTTGGTCTGGGGAGACCTATTTTGAACTTTGGTATTTTTTGGGGTGTTCAAGATGCGGTTCTGAAACTTGTGGTTGATTGACTTAAATGAGGATGGGTCAGTCGGCCACGGGTTTCAGAGCCACATCTTGAATATTTTAAAGAATATTGAAGTTCAAGGTCGGTCGTTTTTGACCGAAGACAACAGCAGGGTTAAGATGTCATTTCAGAAGTTCATCTACATGAGGATGAGTTCCAACCAGATTGTGGCTGCGATGCATCTGAAAACCACTTAAACTCTCAATATTGCTGCAGATTGGTGCATTTACCATTGGCCGTGAGTATGTATAACTCATACATATCCTCCAGTCCCGGGACTGAAACCACACAGAGTGACTGCAGACTTATCGATTTGGGCCAGACAACCCCTATAATGTGTTCCTATGAATAATTACTTTTATACATCGGGCAGAATAGTGGCTCATTAGTTAGCAATGTAGCCTTGCAAAGCTTTGGTCACAGGTTCATATCCTCCCAAAGTGTTTGCATAGGTTTCCTCTGGGTATTCTGGTTTTCACCCATCCTCCGAAGACATACAGGCATAGTATATTGTGAACCCCAATGAGCACAGTGATGACAATATCTGTAAAGTCCTATGGAAATTAATGGTGTTATATTGTGGAGTAAAATACATTTAAAAATTGATTTGAAAATGGAGCCATTTAGAATTCTACAATAAAAAAGAAAGGAATTACGGTATTAGCTTAAAAAATGTTTTTATTAAATACCATATTCATGAGTAAAAAATTATTTAATAAACATATTGATAAATGTATGGCAAAAAATGTTCTTACCCGTAATGTAAAGCACACTTCATGGTTATCACAAAAGCATATTCCCACAGGGGTTAATGTCCTGAACACAGATCCTGTGATCGGTGAACGATCGGTGAACGATCGGTGAACGTTTCGGCATAAGTGCGTCTCGACGCGCACCAACCACACGGACCATGGCCATCCTTGCTCAACCGGAAGTCCTCAATTGTCTCCCAGGCATGCACAGACACCATACTGATGCCGAGAGCCGGGCGGGGAACAGAGGGAACATCAAAATCCATAGATATTGAATGGCAAATCTGCCAGAAAATAGTTGCGAATGTATAAGTAAAGTGCTGAGTGCAAGTGAATATTAAGTGATAAGTGCAACAGAATTTTTGCCATATATTTATTAATAAGCACATGTATGTTTGTATGTATACATTGTAATCTCTGAACATGATGTATACTGTTTGGAGCAATATATTTACGGTACATCTATTGTACCCATTCCATATTATTACATGTACTGCTCTGCTACCAATGTTCTGGATTTTGTTGTCTTTCATCTTTTATTGGTTATTAAATATTTTTTTACACATGTATATAATTTTTTTTAGCTAAAAACTCCATTTCTATGTTATTATATGCAAGTCTTCCAGAGTAGCCAACGGTTTCTATTTGAGGGCGAAGAGCCATTTTATGAGTTGAATAGCTGAATCTTTGAGCGCAGGTTCTTTTCACTAAAATAGAATATCATCAAAAGATATTTTATTTCTTCAATACAAAAAGCGAATGTCATATATTATAGAGAGTCATTACAAGAGTGATCTATTTCAAGTGTATATTTCTGTTAATGTTGATGACTATGGCTTACATTGTGGTTTTCTGATGCTCGTTGGTCACGTCATGCCATGTCTGGTTTGGGCCAATTTGTAGATAAGACTCGCCAAGTGAAAGGGTCCGTCAAAGTGCAATATGTTTTTTTTTTACTATCTAAGGCTGTGTTCACACGAGCATATAAAAAAGTGTCTGATTTATCTGCATTGACATTTGGTCTGTGCGGAAATAAAGGTCACCTGAATAGCCCATTTGAATAACACTGGTCCAAGTCTGTTTTTTTTTGTTTTTTTTCATGGACTAAAAATTCAATTTTGTAAATGGTTAGACGAGGGTAAAACATTTTTTTCTTGTTTTTTTTTTGCATTTGAAAATGGGTGTCACATACAGACCAAAACAGCTATAAATCAGATAAGAAATGCGAATCAATCCATTTTTCTCGTGTACAATAAAATGAGGCCTAAGTGTGAAATCAAAAGCGGTGCGACAGCCGGACAGATACTTTTACCAGGTTCCTGCATTTTCTGCTACATCTCAACCTTTAAAGAGAAAAAGTCTGAACCCTGAAAGCCCCTCTATGGCTAGGATTTTTAATATGGCGTCTCATTACACATTGTGACACTAGATTTTATTCCTTGTAATTAACAAACCACAATGACCTTATGGTATCCTTCCAGTACGGTATTGTTCCGTGTGGAGGTGAAAGCTGTTTTATTCTGCTCCGTAGCCTTTTTAAGTGCAAATAAATGAGTCCCCCCTGATCTCTAAACATGTTTGCCGACACTGAAGTAGTCAATTAGCGGCAGCATGTGGCTGTTTGCTGGAGAGTTTAGCAGACATGTAAATGAGGTAAGGAATGGTGTGAGATGATTAAATCACTTCACAGAAGTAGAAAAAACAAACCAGCGGGGAACGTAACACACGTTCTATATTTCCCCCCCAAGGATGTATAGGGTCATTGTATGTTATCTCTCGCCCCTATGCTCAATTGTTACCAAACATTGTCTATCAAACTACAGGTGGACATGCATGATACTGTGAATAAAGAGAACAGTGCTGGTGTGGGTCCAAGTCATTAAAAGGGTGGTCCGAAAAACAACTTAATTTGCATTCAGTTTAATAATCTAAACTATTTTCTCATAAAATTGAATTAAAAATTCCATATTCTTCCATAACTACACCAATTACTTTTCTTTGTTTTTCACTACTTCCTTTTTGATGACACTTAGTTTGAGAATCCCAATGGATGCCGGATACTCAAACAAAGTGTCATCAAGAGGCAGAGGCTGCGGTCACTGCTACAACCCATGCCCCTTCCTGAAATAATGCGTCATCAGTGACTGGTCATCGCTAGTCCCTGAGTGATGTGCCAGCTCAGATCAGCAGTAACAAACTGGCACCAGAGCGCACTACCAGTGTTAGTATGTGTTGTAAGATGCAGGCACTAGCGCCCACAAATGACGTCAAAATGGCATAAGGGGGTGGTATCGGTGTAGCAGGGTATGAGGAGAACCACAGTTGCTTTGAGGCCTATAGAGCAGAGTATAGTGAGGAGGAGCTGGTGATCCACAGTGTCAAATGCCCCAGAGAGATCCAGGAGAATCAGCAGGGACCAGTGACTGTTGTATTTAGCTGTAAGGGCAGCTTCTGTAGAGTGTAAAGAGCAGAAATCAGATCGTAAAAGATCAAGAAGAGAGTTATTTGAGAGATAGCGGATTACCAGAGAGTGGACCAAGCGTTCCAGGATTTTAGAGATGAATGGGAGATTAGAGATAAGTCTGTAGTTAGCAGAACAGTTCTGTTCCAAGGATGTTTTTTTTACTAGAGGAGTTATGCCAGCATGTTTAAATGTTAAAACGTGAGAGTCCGCCGTGGTTAGACAGCAACATGTTTAAATGAGGAGGGAAAGATACTCAAAGAAATAAAGAGGTTAGATATTTCAATTAGGTGGATAGCGATAACCAGGGAGAAAGACTGAAGGAGATTTGAGGGAATAGGGTCAACGGTGCAAATTGTAGGGCAAGAAAAAGTAAGTAGACTGGTAACTTCCTCTTCTGTGACAGGTTCAAAGTAGGAAAGTGAACTTGAGGTTCGGGAGAGAAGGAGATCCAAGTTCTGAGAAGATTGGGTGAAAATTGCCTGACAGATATATTTGATTTTTTTGGAGGAAACAAGTGGCTAGATAGTGCTGAGGTTGGTGATGGGGCCTGTACTTTAGGGCTCAGAAGGAAGAAGAAAGTTTTGAAGAGTCGTTTTGCATTGTTGGATAGTGATCTGATGAGGGTGAAGTAGACATGTTTTACCAAATGGAGAGCAGACTTATAAGTTTTGAGCATGAACTTAAAGTAATGAAGTCTTTTGCTGAAGTGATTTTCTCCACTGATGCTCAGCACACCTGGAGCACCGCTGGAGAAAATGTGTTTGCAGTGTGTGCCAGGGTTGCTGTCATATGTATCCAGTCTTTCTGCGTGTAGGGGGCGCTGCTTCATCCATGGCATTTTACAATGTCTTATTGTAATGTGACAATGCTGAATTCCGACAGGAGAGGGAAGAGATTGGAGCTAAGGATGACCGTAGATTATTCATAAGTTTCTCTGAGTATTGATGGCACAATGATTTCTGTATGTGTGGTAAGTGGGTGCATCCTCAGCAGGGTGACAGTTCTTGACAGAGAAAGAAAAAAGATTGTGGTCAGAGAGCGGGAGAGGGGAGTAAAGTCATGCACTGCGCACAGCCGGGAGAATGCCAGGTCCAGTATATTCCTGTCCTCATGTCTAGGAGAGTTATTAAGTTATGAAAGGTCTAGAGAGGAGATTAGAGAACAAAGTTGAGTAGCAGATGCAGAGGGCGGACTATCACTGGTGATGTTAAAATTCCCCATGATGAGTATGGGAATATCACAAGGTAGGAAGTTTGGAAGCCAGGAAGCAAAGTGATCCAGGATCTGGTTGGATTTTCCTGGTCTAGTCTAATGGTATGGTCCTCAGAGAAATGAAACATTAGCGAGTGTTCCCCAGGGAAGGTGTGGGGGCAGGTTGCCTGGAAAGAGCAATGTGATGAAAGGAGCAGACCAACACCTCCACCTTTCTGCTCTTAGGTCTGGGTGAATGTGAAAATGGTAGGCCACTATACGAGAGAGCAGCATAAGCGGTCCAACTACTGGATGCAGGTTTCAGTGAGAGCCAGAAGGTTAAAGGAATTGGAAAGGAAGAAGTGCTGGATATAGGGGAGTTTGTTACATGCTGACCATGAGTTCCAGTGAGCACAATAAAAAAGAGACAGGAGAAGGCATGCACTAAATGTTGATAAGACTTGCAGGGTTTGTATGTGCAGGAATAAAAGAGTTAGATTTACTAGTGGAAGGAGTGCCAGGGTTAGGGGAGATGTCACCGGCAACTTGGAGGAGAATAAAAAGAAAGAACAGGTGGTTCTGTGATTTGTGTGCACTTTTCATTCGCTGTATGTTGGTAGTGAATGGTTTTGGATTTTTCAGAAAAGTGAATAGAGCCTGAGCATTGTAGATGGGAGAAGGGAGGAGAGAGAGACTGATGTGGAAAGAGTGTGCAGAATGTGTAAAAGGACGATAGTTGTGAAAGAAAGCACCAGCTAGGACATAGATGAGGCAAATGGATATGGAAAATAAATAATGAAATACAATTGAACAAAAACCATGTTTGTGAAAATATCTTGTATAGCTTGCCTGTCTCCCTCCCTGTCAAACTGCCATGTTAAACTACTGTGCACTTTGACAATATTGCACACTATCACACAGCATTGGACTGGGGTGCCAAGGCCCAACAGTAACATTGACTTTGGGGGGCCCACTTTTCACCTGCATACAAATATTACACTACCCTCATTCACAAACTTACCTATATCTCAATATAATAATAAACTAGGTAGTTTGGTTAATGAATGATGAGATGCTGCTTTTTTTCTGTACAGAGTGAATCAAGTGGGTTATGCCAAGTACTGCCCATACAGTCATGTTGGGGCCCAGATCTGCACAGGGGCCCACTGGGGGATTCCCCTGTTACCCTATGGACCAGTCCGAGCCTGCTATCACATATGCACTCAGCTCACGTGCTTCCCCTAGGCCACATCTGAATATATGGAGAAGAATCTGATAAGATCTAGGCCCAATTTACCTCATTAAACAATCAATCAACTACCTAGAGACCAGAGAAGCAATGCCATGCAAGATAAACAAACACTCATGCTGGACAGAAAAGCCCATAAAACATCAAGTGATTGAAATCACTTTACAGACCCAAGACCAATTAACAGATCCCAAACATGAATCTTGCAATAACAAGGGGAGATGTTCACTCTTGATAGATATTAAGACAGCAGAATCTGAGTATGTACCAGACATGATTTGTTCTGTTGTACCAAACTCTGCATTATTCCTCTGTTATGTTCCTGGTCAAAGAAATGTGTTCCTACATAGTCTGATATGATCAGTGATGATTGGATAGTGTGAGACTGTGTATAGTGCATAGTAAAGGTACCGTCACATTTAGCGACGCTGCAGCGATCCAGACAACGATCCCGATCGCTGAAGTGTCGCTGTTTGGTCGCTCTCTAGCGACCAACGATGCCGGTCCCCTGGTAACCACGGTAAACATCGGGTTACTAAGCGCAGGGCCGCGCTTAGTAACCCGATGTTTACCCTGGTTACCAGCGTAAACGTAAAAAAAAAAAAACACTACATACTTACCTTCCGGTGTCTGTCCCCCGGCGCTGTGCTTCTCTGCACTGACTGTGAGCGCCAGCCGGAAAGCACAGCGGTGACGTCACTGCTGTGCTCTGCTTTCCGGCTGGCCGGTGCTCACAGTGCAGAGAAGCAGAGCGCCGGAGGACAGACAGCGGAAGGTAAGTATGTAGTGTTTTTTTTTTTTCCTTTTACGCCGGTAACCAGGGTAAGCATCGGGTTACTAAGCGCGGCCCTGCGCTTAGTAACCCGATGTTTACCCTAGTTACCAGTGAAGACATCGCTGGATCGGCGTCACACACGCCGATTCAGCGATGTCTGCAGGAGGTCCAGCGACGAAATAAAGTTCTGGCCTTTCTGCTCCGACCAACGATGGCACAGCAGGATCCTGATCGCTGCTGCCTGTCAAACTCAACGATATCGCTAGCCAGGACGCTGCAACGTCACGGATCGCTAGCGATATCGTTCAGTGTGACGGTACCTTTACACCCAATTGTCAATTTATTCAGAAATATCTAGTAGGAATAACAGAGGATCATCAGAGTAGGAGGATTGTAATGAGGGCAATCTTAGCTACCACTGACGGCTCGAGTTTTGGGGGGCCCATGGCTTGATCGCTTCATTATACTGTTTTGTGCAATGCCACCAGAGATACACATATCTCGGCAGGGAGCTTTGCTGGAGCTCCACTGACGATGATTCAGATTAGCAGTGCACTCCAGGGGAGTACCCGTTGCCTCTGCCATGACATACAACGCGATTACGTCATCAGTTGGCGTGCTCCAGCATGTTCGTACTGGCAGCAAGCAGAAGTGTAGCTTCTGGGATTGGAGCAGAGCTACAGAATGGAAGTGATGTGAGTATCTGGGCTCTTTTTTTGTATAAATCATTTTTATTGAACACAGCAATAAAGAATAAAGGTAAACAATACAAACTTGAAAATCTGTGCTATGATAGGCAGTAATTACAAGTCAAACAAGAGGAGCATTGTTACAGCATTTAAGACTTTCTGATTAATACTGCTATTGGCTGTCCTGAGATTATGAGGTAATAACAATAGAAAACATCCGGGATGTTAGTAACCATTAATAGGTTCCTTTGTATTCATTTAAAATACTGTATGTATATATATATAATCAAACTGGGTATGGGGAGGACAAACATGTAAAGTCAGAGAGGGGAAAGAAAGGAGGGTAGGGAGAAGAAGAGAGGGATGGAAGAGGGTAAGGGAAATTCAGGGAAGGAGTGTGGCTGCCTCCGCATCCCAGCGGACAGAATGCATGCCAAGAAACGGCCCGGACGTACACGAAAATAGGCTATATAATGTGTCGGGTTCTGGAAACCCAGAGGTCTAGTTCAGGAGTTTCCCTAAAAGCAATCCAGGGGGCCCATACGTTGTAGATTTTTCCTGTGTTACCTGGTGACTGGTTTATCAGCTGCTCCATTCTATAAATGTTATTAAGTTCTGCCACAAATTCTGTACGGGAAGGAAATTTTTCTTGTTTCCAAAACCGAGGGATTAGATTTCTGACTGCGGTAAGAAAGTGTCTGAGGATACCCCTCTTGAACCTAGATATTGACAAGTCGCATAGAGACAACAATGCTATACTTGGTGAAGGTTGGATCTGTATGATAGACAGCTTATTATGAAGTTCAAAGATGGCCAACCACAAATCCTTTATGGGAATCTGGGCTCTTTTTTAATTAATATGTGTATGGGATGTGTGCCAATATATATGGATATATGGGCTAGGTGAGGGATAATACTGTACATAGGTTGCTATGTTGAGGTTCATACTGTATATGGGGAGTTATGGGGGTTATACTGTATATAGGGGCTATGTGAGGGCTCATACTGTATATAGGAGCCTATGTGAGGGCTCATATTGTATACAGGGGCTCATACTGTATATAGTAGGCTACATGGTGGCTCATTCTGTATATAAGGAGCTTGTGTGAGCTCATACTGTATTTAGAGAGCTATGTCTTGGCTCATTCAGTATATAGGGAACTATGCGCGGGATCATACTGTGTATAGAAGGCTATATGAGGGCTCATACTGTATGTAGTGAGCTATGTGAGGGCTCATACTGTATATAGGGGCTCATACTGTATATAGTAGGCTATATGGGGGCTTATTCTGTAAATGAGGCACTATGTGTGGGCTCATAATGTATATAGGGGCTATGCGGGGTTCATACTGTATATAGGGAGCTACCAGTATGTCTTGGCTCATACAGTATATAGGGAGCTATGCTCGGGTTCATACTGTGTATAGAAGGCTATATAAGAGCTCATAGCTCATAAGAGCTATGTGCAGGGTCATACTGTATATAGGAGGCTATATGGGGTCTCATACTGTATATACGGAGCTTTGTGCAGACTCATATTGTATATAGGGGCTATGTGGGGCTCATACTGTATTTAGGGAGCTATGTCTTGGCTCATTCAGTATATAGCGAGCTATTCCCCAGATCATACTGTGTATAGAAGGCTATATGAGGGCTCATACTGTATGTAGTGAGCTATGTGAGGGCTCATATTGTATATAGGGGTTCATTCTGTATATTGTAGGCTATATGGGGGCTCATTCTGTATATAAGGAGCTATGTGTGGGCTCACAATGTATATTTGTCGCTATGCGGGGTTCATACTGTATATAGGGAGCTATGTCTTGGCTCATACAGTATATAGGGAGCTATGCTCGGGCTCATACTGTATATAGAAGGCTATATGAGAGCTCATACTGTCTAGTGAGCTATGTGCAGGGTCATACTGTATATAGGAGGCTATATGGGGTCTCATACTGTATATACGGATCTTTGTGTGGGCTCATATTGTATGTAGGGGGCTATGTCACTGGGGACATATTGCCTTCGCCTGTGAGCTAATATCCTCTTTGCAGTCTGGCTTATGGTCTCCTTTTCTTGTCCTCTTTGAAGGAATTCCCTGATGAATCCATGAATTTCCAAAAGAGGGGGGGGGGGGGGTGGAAACACGTCAGAAACCATTACGCTAAGTTCACAACTATTCAGGCCATATAGGGTCTATATATTTACAGGATAGTCCATGTCCGTAGAAATGTGACTATGAGTTATATGGATGATTTGTGATTTTAATTCCACTGCCACTTGATTTATCATCTGAAGGGTTATTCTTTGTTTGACAAGGACATCATACATCATATTTGTTTCTTCTTGGACTTTATTTGTTTGTTTTTTTCTGGTCAGAATGTTGTAAGATATTATTTTATATACCGTATATATATATACACACACACACCCCTCAGTTCATTAGTATCTATATTGTATATATTTACACATGTTCATTACATAGTATCTGATATCTGATCACCTATGGAGGTTGCCTGGTCAGTTAGAGTAGTGGTAGGGCTGCATAGGGGCAGTGGACGAGGAGCAGGGGCACTATATTGTTTTAACTTAGGCAGTGGTGTATCTAGGAGGGGCAGTCGGGGCATGTGCCCCAGGCGCAGTTGGCAGGGAGGCGCAGTCGGGCCGCCTAATTCGGCGGTCCGCAGTGTCTCCCCTGGCAGCTGCATTCTGCCGTCCTTTCAGACTGGGAGCCAGCTGTTCTCTGTGCCGACTGTCAAGCTGACAGCCGGCACAGAGAAGCTGCAGCGCGCCGGCTTCCAGTATTCAATTGTACTCGTATCTTACAGACACGAGTACAATTGAAGATCTGACTGCAGTGTCTAGAACAGAGGTGATTTCGGAAGATCATGATGTCACCAGAAGGGGTGGGGCCTCCTTCAGTCCAGTGAACACACGATAGCACGAAGCTGCTGAGGCTGCTAGAGGACTGAGGGTCTGCAGCATGGAGCCGTGTGAGATTACCGAGGTGTGTGGGGAATGGGTGGTGATGAGGGGCTGTGTGGGGAATGTGGGGATAATGAGGTGCTGTGTGGGGAAAGGTTGGGTGATGAGGGGCTGTGTGGGGAATGGGGGATAATGAGGTGCTGTGTGGGGAATGGGGGGGTGATGAGGGGCTGTGTAGTGGATGATAAGAGGCTGTGTGGGGAGTGGTGGATGATGAGGGGCTGTGTGGGGAATGTGGGGATAATGAGGTGCTGTGTGGGGAAAGGTGGGGTGATGAGGGGCTGTGTGGGGAATAATGAGGTGCTGTGTGGGGAATGGGGGGGTGATGAGGGGCTGTGTAGTGGATGATAAGAGGCTGTGTGGGGAGTGGTGGATGATGAGGGGCTGTGTGGGGAATGTGGGGATAATGAGGTGCTGTGTGGGGAAAGGTGGGGTGATGAGGGGCTGTGTGGGGAATAATGAGGTGCTGTGTGGGGAATGGGGGGGTGATGAGGGGCTGTGTAGTGGATGATAAGAGGCTGTGTGGGGAATGGGGGGATGATGAGGGGCTGTGTGGGGAATGGGGGGATGATAGAGGCTCTGTGGAGAAGGGGGGTGATGAGGGGCTGTATGGGGAATGGGGGATGCTGAGGGGCTGTGGGGAATGGGTGGGCTGTATGGGGAATGGGGGATGATAGGGGCCTGTGTGGGGAATCGGGGAGTGATGAGGGGCTGTGGGGAATGGGGGGGATGATGAGGGGCTGTGTGGAGGTGATGAGGGGGAGATGGGCTTAATGAGGGTCTGTGGGGGGATGAGGAGATGGGGGTGATGAGGGGCTGTGTGGGGAATGGGGGGATTTAATGTGTGTGGGGAGATTTGGAGTGGAGATGGGGGGATTTAATGTATGGGGGAGATTTGAGGACACAAAATGAAGAGCAAAGGGGAGATGGGGGGCATATATGAGGAAACAGTACGGGGGAATGAGGGCATGTATGAAAAAACATGTGTGAGGGTGATGGGATGTGTGCAGACATAGCATGGGGAGTTAGGTGAGCAGGCAGTGTAGAAAGTGAGGGGGAAATATATGAGACAGTATGGTGAACAGAAGGGATGTGAGAGGAGACAGTATGAGGAGGGAGGGGAATAGTGTGAGGAGACAGTATGGGGGGAGAAAAGTGAGTGGGCACAGAATAGAAACTGAGTAGTGGGGGTGTAGCATGGAGGGACAGTGTAAGGGCACAGCCAGGAGGGGAGGGAACAGTATACCAGGAAGGGGGAGTGTGATGAGAGAGTACAGTATAAATACTGGGCCCAAAGGGAGGACACAGTGTGAGAGGACAGTGTGAAGAGGGGGACCGATATGGAATGGAGAGGTCAATGTGAAGAGCATGTACCATAAGTAGGACAGTGTGGGGGTCATATTTTGTGCAGACAATATAGTGAGGGGCAATTATTTAATCAGAAGCATTATAATGACACTTGTATCTTTAAGGGTGTCATGTGGAAATTTTCTGCAAAAGAGCGGAGAAGATGGAAGTCTGAAGAGACGACTGTTGATGAGAAAACTCATCATGGGATCTGGACAAGATGAAGAAAAGAACAATGACACCAGAGATGGTATAAGGTACCTGGATGTAAATGTTATTTGTGATACTGACTAACTCTCATGTTTTTATTTATGTTAGGAGCATTAAAGGGGATGTCCAGGTTTGTAATGAATCTGCAGTCACAAAGAATGACTGCAGACTTCTGACTTCTCACAGTGCGCCCTGCACGCTGTCAGGATTCTCTCATGCTGGCGATTTACATACGTGTGGTCACGTGCTGACTAGACATGTGAAAATGAACTGAGTGAGGCCGGGCACGTCTAGTCGGAATGTGGTCAGAAGTACCTAAGAACTTTAAGAACTAAATAAAGAGATTTTTTTAAAGGTTTTTTGTTATTGTTTACATATATAAGGAGCCCATGGGTTGATTGCTTTAGTTGTGGCTTGAGGGGGCTATGTGGGGGCTCATATTGTATGTAGGGGGCTATGTGGGGGCTCATACTGTATATAGGGGAGGTCAGCATACTTAATTCTACTCAATATTAAGTCATACAATTAATATATGAAATGTTTATAATTAATATATTAATATTGAACAGAGTTAATTTGCGTGGCACACTTAGCACGCCGCTGTGTACCAGAGCACCTGTGTGTCTATTGGGGGATCATGTGACATGTCACATGATATATCAGGTAGCTGTGGGGGCCGCGCTTTCTAAACTGCCCAGGGCCTTGGCTACTGTTAATCCGACCCTGATCATCACAACATAAAGCTGCAAGTAAAGATGCTCCAAAATTGTTATTTTAGTAGAAGATCAATCCTGTTTTCGGCAATGTACAATGTTGGCGTTCCCAAAAAAATTAATCTAATCAATATACGGTAACTTTATTCACAGAAACTTCCCAACTATACAAATTCTGAAAGTTCTGCCAAAATCTATATCTGGTAAATGATTAAAAAACAACTTTTTTTTTTCTAAAAAATGCCTTTTTTATCTAGAGCACTGTATCATTTTCAGTCTACAAATTGAATAATCTGTTTGGTAAATGTATGTGACTCATAGTATCGGCATTCTGTGTCTAGATAAGAATCCAATACAGTGTGTCTTTGATTAAAATTGCCCCTGGTCTTCATGATATGTCTGAAGTGCTGAAGTACAAAGAAAGGGCCAAAATAGGAGGGGGTACATGTGTCCGACTCCTGCTGACTGACATGGAATTGGCCAGCATGATGCCACTGTGACCATCAAGTGGAACAAATAGCATTAACTAGTATCTCAGTGGTGCGATTGTCCTCTCCTCCAGCATGATCCCACGAGTCCCTAGAAGGCTGACCTACTTATAATAAATAAATTGTTTTCTGGGTCTTCTCTGGAGCCCGATGGGAGTTCGACAGAGAACAACACATATCTGTTGGCTATTTTTAGTGAAAATCTCATGGCCTATGTTGCATCACCATTTCAGATGACCAGATTTTATGGCTTTGTTTTCCTACAAATCCATCATTTGTTCCTGCCTGAAGGAAAGTATTTTGTTCTTTCACATGCTTAAAATTGAAAATGTTGAAATAATAGTTGTATTCAACAGAAAAGCTAAGTGTTAATGCATCAGTATCTGATTTAATATACTGAAATTACTCTAATGCGCAATCAAATAATCCTGAAAGTCTGATCCAGCACTTTTCCAACCCATAACTGAGTTTTTGGCTTCTCACAAGGGTCAGTGTTCTGTGCTCCAATTCTCTCGCATGAGGGAATCACAACCCAGGTACGGAGGAGGAGGCGGTGAAAGCAATTTCTCCGTCTACTCCATTTCCGGCATCCACGGTAATTGGATTACAGTCAGATGACATCTGAGCGCAGCCTAATGTTTCACATGCACCCATAGACTTGTATGGGTGCATGCGATCTGATTGTTGCATGTAATCACAGCATGCAATAGTTGTTTTCTCATGCGAATCGGCATGAGAAAATGATCGCTGATCTGCACTGCCCCATAGTATAACATTGGGCCTAGTGCCATGCACTAAAACAGGGGTGTCAAACTGCATTCCTCAAGGGCTGCAAACAGGTCATGTTTTCAGGATTTCCTTGTACTGCACAGGTGATAATTTAATCACTTACACAAATAATGAGTTGGTGATTAAATTATCACCTGTGCAGTACAAGGAAATCCTGATAACATGACCTGTTTGCAGCCCTTGAGGAATGCAGTTTGACACCCCTGCACTAAAACATCGAATAGCTCTCGGCCATGTTATACACCAGTGTGAGCGAGCTCTTACTCTGTGGATATTCTCAAAGTTTACAACGAGATTTGATAACATCCCCTATACATCGCTGCTACTGTAATACACAGCAAAGATCCTAATGGAAAATCCACTGTGCACGCAGCGCCTTTTAAACTTGGGTGAACCAGACTAATTGTCCATGAGGAAGACCCTCCAGGACACGTTGACATTTTTGTCCTCCTTTGCCTTTTTTTTTAGTGTTTTTGATTGTTTACTGAATTCTAAGTTCTTTGGTTTCACCTCTAGTGGGTTTCTTTGTGCATTTTTCTATGGTTTTGGGTCGTCTTGTTTAATGGCGTTTTTTATATTTTTTTCTCCATTCAACAATGAAGAACTAAAGCAAAAATGTTCTGCACGTTCTCAAAAAAATGCCCTGCTGTGTTACAGACATGTTTTGAACCTTCCCATTACCTTGTACTGTAAAGTACAGAGCAGCGTCTTCTGAGCAGATAAGAATGGTCAGGTCGCTTCTTTTATCCATTTGGCATCTTTTGAAACCTGAAGCCATTACAAGTTTCTCAAAGCACTGAACATATAAATGGAAAGTCATTTTTGCAGTGAAATCCGTATGTTCATAATTCTTTCTAGCATTTACTGAGCACTTTTTCAGTCTGAATCCATCTGAAAAAGTTTTTATGTGCACATACCCCAAGGCCTCATTCAGACATCAGAGTTAGTTTTATGGCACCAAAAACATGATCTGATTTTAATGTTTTGGATATAACTGTCATCAGTAGGGTTGAGCGACCTTCACTTTTATAGGATCGGGTCGGGTTTCACGAAACCCGACTTTTGGAAAAGTCGGGTCGAGTGAAATCGGCCGATCCTATAAAAAAGTCGGGGTCGGCCGAAACTCGAAACCCAATGCAGTGCATTGGGTTTCCATGGTTCCCAGGGTCTGAAGGAGCGGAAACTCTCCTTCAGGCCCTGGGATCCATATTTAAGTGTAAAATATAGAATTAAAATAAAAAATATTGCAATACTTACCCTCTGACGCGCCCTGGTACTAACCGGCAGCCTTCCTCCTTCGAATCCGCGCTTCTAGGACCTTGCCGTGACGTCGCGGTGACGTCGCGGCTTGTGATTGGCCGCGCGGCCGCCCATGTGACCGCTCGCGCGGCCAATCACAAGCCGCGACGTCACCCGCGACGTCACCGAAGGTCCTGGAAGGGCTGATTCTTAGGAAGGAAGGCTGTCGGAAGGAAGCAGGGCGCTTCCGAGGGTGAGTATATTCCTATTAGGTATATACTCACCCTCGGAAGCGCCCTGCTTCCTTCCGACAGCCTTCCTTCCTAAGAATCAGCCCTTCCAGGACCTTCGGTGACGTCGCGGGTGACGTCGCGGCTTGTGATTGGCCGCGCGAGCGGTCACATGGGCGGCCGCGCGGCCAATCACAAGCCGCGACGTCACCGCGACGTCACGGCAAGGTCCTAGAAGCGCGGATTCGAAGGAGGAAGGCTGCCGGTTAGTACCAGGGCGCGTCAGAGGGTAAGTATTGCAATATTTTTTATTTTAATTCTATATTTTACACTTTAATCTGAATTCCGATACCAATTCCCGATATCTTAAACATATCGGGAATCGGGATCGGAATTCCGATTCCAGATTCAAAAGATCGCCGACTTCATGGCCGACCCCCCACTGGGGTCGGGTCGGGTTTCATGAAACCCGACCTTGCCAAAAGTCGGCGACTTTTGAACAATTTCGACCCGTTTCGCTCAACCCTAGTCATCAGTGTTTGGTCAGTGTGTCAGTTTTTACCATCAGTGTCTCAGCATTTTCTCATATTAAAAAAGCATAAATAAATAAATTACCAGCTTGTACCCATTGCAATTGGAGCGCCCGCTAGGGTCAAGGGGTACTCGGGCCGGGTCCGACAGTTCTTAAGGTGGTGGTCATGGCAGCAGTGACCCGGTCCATGGCCCTGGGCGTCCAACAAAATTAAGGAAATGAAGGGGGAAATAAAGTTTATAGGGGATTAGTTCGTGACGCCACCCGTGGTGTTCGGCAATAGGGAAATGGCCGACGCTGCGGTTCAGGTTCACTGGGGCAGATTGTGATGCAGCTGAGGTGTTGCAGCTCTCCACTGGTAGAGCTAGGCCCCAGGACAGTTAAAGTGTTAGAGTTAATGATGGTGATGGTTGTAGCGCAGGGTGGATGGCACAGTAAATAACTCCGAGGACACATCAATGGGCAGTTTTCACACTTTACTTATTGTTCTTATTTGCAAATGACATTCTCCAGCCGGGTGCTGTGTCCTCCGGGTCAGTGGTTCAGCCAGCTCTCAGGTAATTCGGGGTGCACCTTACCAGAACCCCCTCCTTATGTTACTTCCCTGGCTGTCTCTCAGCTCTTGCTCCCACCTCTCCTGCCCTGTTCTTCGCACACAGTGTCCGAGCCAGCAGCCTCAGATCCTGTCAGGCAATGTCCTCTTGGTCCCCTTGATCCAATATGGCTGCCTTTTCAGCGATTATGATTGGAATTGGCTGTAGCACATGCAGTAACTTCAGCCTCCGGTTTGCTAGCTGAGTCCTCAGTTTCTCCACTAGTCTAGGGCCGGTCCCCCACTGTGACCTGGTCCGTCCACCCAACTACGGTCGGCATGGATTCAGGCCCCATGGGTGGATTCCTCACAACCCGTGCCCCTAGGACCACTTCTTCCTCTCCCACTCTCTGGAACTTCTCTCTATCTTCCTTGTTCTCTCTCTGCCCTCTGGTGCTGGGATGAGCTCTTCACTCCTCAAGTCCCCAGCCCCAACTCCCTCTGCTTCTCTCTGTCCACTCCTCTTGTCACTGACTCCTCCCCTTTCTACTTCCTCCACCTACACCCTCTACCTACTTCCCTCCAGGCCTATAGAGGTCTAGTGTTGGGTGCTAGTGTGTGAGTACTGGGTAGTGTCCCGAGAGCGGAGTGCTACACCTCTGGCTGAGGTGCAGCACCTCTGTGGCAACTGGACCCTCGGGGGCACCACACAATGCTTTTGTATCTGTATGTGTGCTGTATGGGATTATTCATGAACTCATAAAATTATAGAAGTTATTTTTACCCATGACTTGAATCAATAACTGATGTCTCTTTGATGGGTACCTGTTCTATTCATTAAAAACATGCACATTAAAAATAGATGTCTGATTTACAGCGGTGTAGCACACGGTATTATTTTGTAGCCAAGACATATTGTTGTCAGATGTGGACAGTGAGGCAAGAGCAGGATATAAAATGAATCAGAAGCAAGGGTTTTTTGTATATTTTGGGGGGTAAGGGTGAGCCACTGGTCTTTTCACTCAAAAGCAGCATGCTTTAGGTTTTGCCATTATTTTTATATGCTTCCCCATTGGGAAAATGCATAAAAAGATAAATATGTGTGTAAAAATAAATACTACAAATCAATGCTTGTAAAATATGTACGAAAATCATGCTGAGTTTTGCAAGTCTCAAAAGTCCTGGGAGAAAAAAATGAAGCAGATGAAGAATTTTAAAAAGTGTGAAGAAAACTTTAGGGATTGTTAGTAGATTTGCTACATATTTTTCATTTGAATTTGCGGACCAAAAATCAGTTGCTTATTATTTTTTCATTTTATTAGATTATTTTATTAGTTCATTTTAAAGCTGATTTTCATCAATAGATCTTGGAATAATAAGAATTTCTACAATTGGATGTGTTTAAATAAAATGTTCCTGTGCTGAGATAATCTTAAAAAAAATTGCACTCTGTAGTGCTAAAGCATGTTAATGTGAAGTATATGAAATATGAATAGTAATACTGCTTCTGGATACTAGGAAAAAATATGACGCTTAGCACATAATTTGGCCAATTCATGCATGCCCACCAACCAATGATAAGGTGGTCTCAAAACTGCTGGGTCCTAACATGTCTAATGTGAATATCTCTCTAAGACTTCTAGATTGTGAGCCCCAATGGGGACAGTGCTAATAATGTTTGTAAATCGCTGTGGAATTAATGGCACTATACGGTGCCTTGCAAAAGTATTCGGCTTCTTGGAACTTTTCAGCCTTTTCCCATATATCGTGCTTCAAACATGAAGATACCAAATGTAAATTTTTGGTGAAGAATCAACAGCAAGTGGAACACAATTGTGAAGTTGAACGAAATTTATTGGTTATTTTAAATTTTTGTGGAAATTCAAAAACTGAAAAGTGGGGCGTGCAATATTATTCGGTCCCTTTAACTTAATACTTTGTTGCACCACCTTTTGCTGTGATTACAGCTGCAAGTCGCTTGTGGTATGTCTCTATCAGTTTGGACATCGAGAGACTGAAATTCTTGTCCATTCTTCCTTGGCAAATAGCTCAAGCTCAGTGAGGTTTGATGGAGATCGTTTGTGAACAGCAGTTTTCAGCTCTTTCCACAGATTCTCGATTGGATTGAGGTCTGGACTTTGACTTGGCCATTCTAACACCTGGATACGTTTATTTGTGAACCATTCCATTGTAGATTTTGCTTTATGTTTGGGATCATTGTCTTGTTGGAAGACAAATCTCCGTCCCAGTCTCAGGTCTTTTGCAGACTCCAACAGGTTTTCTTCAAGAATGGTCCTGTATTTGGCTCCATCCATCTTCCAAACAATTTTAACCATCTTCCCTGTCTCTGCTGAAGAAAAGCAGGCCCAAACCATGATGCTGCCACCACCATATTTGACAGTGAGGATGGTGTGTTCAGGGTGATGAGCTGTGTTGCCTTTACGGCAAACATATCGTTTGGCATTGTTGCCAAAAAGTTCAACACTTTTTATGGATATCTTTGAGAAAGGGCTTTCTTCTTGCCACTCTTCCATAAAGGCCAGATTTGTGCAGTGTACGACTGATTGTTGTCCTATGGACAGACTGTCCCACCTCAGCTGTAGATCCCTGCAGTTCATCCAGAGTGATCATGGGCCTCTTGGCTGCATCTCTGATCAGTCTTCTCCTTGTTTGAGATGAATGTTTAGATTTGCAGTGATATGATACTCCTTCCATTTCAATATGATCGCTTGCACAGTGCTCCTTGGGATGTTTAAAGTTTTGGAAATCATTTTATATCTAAATCTGGCTTTAAACTTCTCCACAACAGTATCACGGACCTGCCTGTTGTGTTCCTTGGTCTTCATGATGCTCTCTGTGCTTCAAACAGAACCCTGAGACTATCACAGAGCAGGTGCATTTATACGGAGACTTGATTACACACAGGTGGATTATATTTATCATCATTGGGCATTTAGGACAACATTGGCTCATTCAGACATCCACAATGAACTTCTGGTGTGAGTTTGCTGCACTGAAAGTAAAGGGGCCGAATAATATTGCACGCACCGTTTTTCAGATTTTTAATTTCCACAAAAATTTAAAATAATAAATAATTTTTTTTCAACTTCACAATTGTGTACCACTTGTTGTTGATTCTTCACCAAAAATTTACATTTGGTATCTTTATGTTAGAAGCATGAAACGTGGGAAAAGGTTGAAAAGTTCCAGGGAGCCGAATACTTTCGCAAGACACTGTATAAGTAATATAAATAAATAAAATTAAAAAATAAGACTGAAGTCTGAATTCCTGGGTAGATGTGAATACGTCACTACCAAGTCTGATTTTATGGGTAGGTAGGACCCTGCTACAATTAAAATCCATCACATGCTGGAGTGCTCACATCTATTCACAGCTAGCACATACCACAGCTCCTGGCCTTTTAGACCTCATTCAGATGGCCATTTTTCTTGTACTTGTTGCATTTGTGGTTTACATTGATAGAATTTAATTTGTACATGCTCTACCAGAGGCGTATCTCGAGGGAAGGGGCAGCTGGGGCATGTGCTTCTTGCACAGCCGGAAGGGGGCGTTGTCAGGCCTCCTAATGCGGCTGTCCAAAGTGTCTTTCCCGGCGGTTGCATTTTTCCCGACTGGGAGATGGCAGATCTCTGAGTCGGCTGTCAAGCTGACAGCCGGCTCAGAGAAGCTGCAGCATGCCGGCTCCCAGTCACTGATCAATTGTACTCCCATCTGAAAGATGCTAGTACAATTGAAGCTCTGACCGCTGGGCATCTTTAAAGGGAACCTGTCACCCCCAAAATCAAAGATGAGCTAAGCCCACCAGCATCAGGGGCTTATCTACAGTATTCTGTAATGCTGTAGATAAACCCCAAATGTATCCTGAAAGATGAGAAAAAGAGGTTAGATTATACTCACCTGGCGAGGCGGTCCGATCTGATGGGCGTCGCGGTCCTGCCGGGGCTCACTATCTTCATAGGATGATGTCCTCTTCTTGTCTTCACGCTGCGGCTCCAGCGCAGGCGTACTTTGTCTGCCCTGTTGAGGGCAGAGCAAAGTACTACAGTGCACAGGCATCGGTCCTCTCTGACCTTTCCTGTTGCCTGCGCACTGCAGTACTTTGCTCTGCCCTCAACAGGGCAGACAAAGTATGCCTGCGTCGGAGCCGCAGCGTAAATACAACAAGAGGACGTCATCGTAAGAAGATGGGAGGCGCTAAACCGGACCGCGACACCCATCGGATCAGACCGCAGTGGGACCGCCCCTGGGTGAGTATAATCTAACCTCTTTTTCTCATCTTTCAGGTTACATTGGGGGCTTATCTACAGCATTACAGAATGCTGTAGATAAGCCCCTGATGCTGGTGGGCTTAGCTCATCTTTAATTTTGGGGGTGACAGGTTCCCTTTAAATCACAGCACAGTCGATAAAAATGCATGTAAAAAAGCAAACTAAAAATGAAATGAAAAAAAAAATCAGTGATAATATAATTTACATAATAGGTGCAGAAATTCTGCAACATCAAACTCTCACCAAATCCTCATTGTGGAAACTAAGCCCAAAGCCTCATGCAATGATATGTCTTGTAAGGAAAAACACGGAAGGTTATTTGTCAGTGCTTTGGGTTAGATTGTCATCAGTGTTTGGTCTGTGTGTCAGTTTTTACCATCAGAGTCTTTGCAGTGATTTTTTTCTTTGAATTTTAGAGTTTTTTCATATTTGATGAAATTGATACCTATTTCGGGAAATTCTGTGCTTAAGTGAATTTTTCCTGTATCAAAAATGAGAATAATCACAGACCGCTCCTGCCGGGGATTCTGAAGCCTCCGCTGACATCACATCTCCCTATTCAGAAGTTCCTACTGACATGACGGGGCAGGACTCCCGGATCCCCTCTGCCTAACTGGGGGAGCCGACTGTCAATCAGAATGACATCAGAAGTCCGCGCCCCGTCATGTCAGCAGGAACTTCTGAATCCCCTGCGACCGCTTGGTATCGGGGAAGAACAACACCGTGCACAACAGACAGATAAGTTGCAATAACCTGCCTGTAAAGGTACCGTCACACTAGACGATATCGCTAGCGATCCGTGACGTTGCAGCGTCCTTGCTAGCGATATCGTCCAGTGTGACAGGCAGCAGCAATCAGGCCCCTGCTGTGCTGTCGCTGGTCGGGGAAGAAAGTCCAGAACTTTATTTGGTCGCTGGACTCCCCGTAGGCATTGCTGAATCGGCGTGTGTGACACCGATTCAGCGATGTCTTCACTGGTAACCAGGGTAAACATCGGGTAACTAAGCGCAGGGCCGCGCTTAGTAACCCGATGTTTACCCTGGTTACCATCCTAAAAGTAAAAAAAAACAAACAGTACATACTTACCTACCGCTGTCTGTCCTCCAGCGCTGTGCTCTGCACTCCTCCTGCTCTGGCTGTGAGCGTCGGTCAGCCGGAAAGCAGAGCGGTGACGTCACCGCTCTGCTTTCCGGCCGCTGTGCTCACAGCCAGAGCAGGAGGAGTGCAGAGCACAGCGCTGGAGGACAGACAGCGGTAGGTAAGTATGTAGTGTTTGGTTTTTTTTTACTTTTAGGATGGTAACCAGGGTAAACATCGGGTTACCAAGCGTGGCCCTGCGCTTAGTTACCCAATGTTTACCCTGGTTACCAGCATCGTTGGTCGCTGGAGAGCGGTCTGTGTGACAGCTCTCCAGCGACCAAACAGCGACGCTGCAGCGATCCGGATCGTTGTCGGTATCGCTGCAGCATCGCTAAGTGTGACGGTACCTTAAGTGTTTAGGAACATGTTTTTGTTTTTGATGAAGTCCCAGATATGCCCTTTAAACTTCCATTCAAAAGAATAGGCAAGTGAAAGCAATTGCTGTAAAAAATGCATGGTATGAATTTATCATAGGGAGAAACATTACCGTAGCAGGTTTTAGGAGTTTCTGGATTTCTATCACAGAAAGGTTCATTTATACTATAAATGTGTTGCTGAATATTCTGTGTATTTGCTCCTACCTGTGTCACTGCGTACACTGCAGATAAGAAAGAGTTAATCAAAGGACTCGGCGCACCTGTACCTCATACCACTGTCAGCATGTGCAATGTGTGCTTAACTTTGCACTTACCCAAAAAGAATTATCACATTTGTGTAGATCAATAAACCTGTTTGCTGATCAGTGAGAAATCCTCTCTTGTGGTTTACATGTTAGACTTCAAAAACTACTGTCCCTATAGTAAATGCGAAGGATGTGCAAATGGGCATCTTGTTAGTGACTACCCGCTACCTTCTCATCTAAGGCCTTCTTCACACACAGGGGGTTTTTCAGTGGTGTTTTAGGATTTGGCAAACTCCATGAATTTTATGTGGTTTCTAGAAGTGATTTTTGGGCGCCTTTGAGTTAAATACAGATGTCATTTTATTCATGTCTTTTTCGTTCTTATAGCGAAACTGTATGAAAAAAAAGCACGATGCATTTAGAAAAAATGTCACATTTTGAATTTGTTGCCAAATTATAGCACAACTCATAGTTGCACATACACTTTGCCCTTTTTTTGTAAGATTTTTTTGAAAAGTGGTTGCAGCTTATCAGGAGGGTGCGTGGCTGAGTGCAGCCTCACAACTGCATCAGTGGCATAAATTATGGCAGAAATGTATTTCAGTCCATGGCTCGAGTATTTTCGGACTCTGGTGCACAACAGCAGAAAGATGGACCAAATTCTCTCAGTGATTCTCTCACTGTTAGGCCGGGGTCACAAGATCGTATTTTATCTCATGTGAGAAAACCAGAGCAATTATGGTAATTACACTCTGATCAGACTCTGAGTGGGGTTTTATCAGTGTGATCATAGTGTGATCCGATGTCATCGGATGTGGTCTGCTTTTGTGTTTCCCATTGGCTTTCATGGCCGAGAGTGATTGTGCAAAAAATCAGACATGTGCACGGCCCCATAGAATAACATTGATTCAAATCGCACTCAGTTTTAAAATACGGTCATCTGCACGAGCCCTTAGTAGGGTGTTTAAAAATAACCTAATAAATGACAGCTAGCAAATACAGTCTATATAAAAGATAGTTTGGAAGTGACCCATAGGTTGCTTTCAGACAAGTGTATTAAATGTACCATATACTGACCACAATGCAAGGACTGTCTGAGGGTTTCCTGGCCCTCATAGGCCCGGCATTGCAATCCATGTACATTGCCTTAGACTAGTTTCACACGTCCGCTGGTCCCTGATCTAAAATCATCAAATGTAATTATGGCTATGAGGCTGATGAGTTTGGATCAGCAGGCCCATACAGCATGGTCCATAGTTTACTGGTACGAGAAAAATAGAGTTTTGGATGAGTAGCCATCAATGAGCCATTTGTGTGCCATCCATGTGCCATATGTTTTTTCCGTATTGGCTTTAGAAAAATCAATTCCAAACTTCTCCTATACTTTGCAATGTAAAACACATCCAGCACACTGACAGCACATAGATGTCATCTGTGTGCTGTACATGTTTTATGTGTTTTATCCGGACCCATAGACTTGTATTGGCCCTTGTCATCTGTGCTGCTGGTAAAAAACGGATATGTCTCCTTGTGGTTTGCACAGACACACGGACATGTGTGAAGCACTATAGATTATAATAGATACTTCTGCTATAGGTGAAAAAAAAATGGATACCACACGTATAGCAAACAAGAACATGTGAAGGGGCCTAAGGGTGTATTTATATATTCGTATATGTATTTTTTTTTAAATCAAAATGATCAAAAGTGGTGCACTCTATATGTAGAAGAGTGGTGATAGAAGGAAAAAAGATATCATAAAAAGAGGCAACCTTCGGCATTCCAATGAAGTCACAAGTATAATGAAATTTCAAATAATATGCAATTAAATGAAGAGCCGACATGATAGGAAAACAGACATTAATCCATCCGACATTTCGGCACCATTGCCTTTATCAAGGAAGTCTGCACCTGAATTATGCCAAAAGAGTTCCAGTATTCAGGGTGACGTGTTGAGAATCATGCCACTATCGTTGTGCCATAAGGATGCCGGCGTGCTTCCGGTGGTTACGTGCTTGTATTTTTTTTTAGTAATGGGACAGATTATCAAATAAAATGTGACAAATATACACTGCTCAAAAAAATAAAGGGAACACTCAAATAGCACATCCTAGATCTGAATGAAGGAAATATTCTCATTGAATACTTTGGTCTGTACAAAGTTGAATGTACTGACAACAAAATTACACAAAAATCATCAATGGAAATTAAATTTATTAACCAATGGAGGTCTGGATTTGGAGTCACGCACAGAATTAAAGTGGAATGTAATGTCCTTAAAACAAGTCAAAATGATGCTCAGTATTGTGTGTGGCCTCCATGTGCCTATATGATCTCCCTACAATGCCTGGGCATGCTCCTGATGAGGCAGCGGATGGTCTCCTGGGGGCTCTCCTCCAAGACTTTGACAAAAGCATCCACCAACTCCTGGACAGTTCGTGGTGCAACGTGATGTTGGTGGATGGTGCAATACATGATGTCCCAGATGTGTTCAATCGGATTCAGGTCTGGGGAATGGGCGGGCCAGTCCATAGGTTCAATGCCTTCATCTTGCAAGAACTGCTGACACACTCCAACCACATGAGGTCTGGCATTCTCCTGCATTAGGAGGAACCCAGGGCCAACCGCACCAGCATATGGTTTCACATATGCTGAGGATATCATCTCGGTACCTAATGGCAGTCAGGCTATCTCTGGCAAGCACATGGAGGGCTGTGCGGCCCTCCAAAGAAATGCCACCCCACACCATTACTGACCCACTGCCAAATCAATCATGCTGAAGGATGTTGCAGATCATTCTCCACGGTATCTCCAGACTCTGTCACATCTGTCACGTGTACTCAGTGTGAACCTGCTTTCATCTGTGAAGAGCACAGGGCGCCAGTGGCGAATTTGCCAATCCTGGTGTTCTGTGGCAAATGCAAGGGTCCTGCATGGTGTTGGGCTGTGAGCACAACCCCCATCTGTGAATGTCGGGCACTCAGATCATCCTCATGGAGTTGGTTTCTAACCGTTTGTGTAGACACATGCACATTTGTGGCCTGCTGGAGGTCATTTTGCATGGCTCTGGCAGTGCTCCTCCTATTCCTCCTTGCACAAAGGCTGAGGTAGCGGTCTTGCTGCTGGGTTGTTGCCCTCCTTTGGCCCCCTCCACATCTCTTGGTGTACTGGCCTGTCTGCTGGTATCACCTCCAGCCTCTGGACACTATGCTGACAGACACAGCAAACCTTCTTTCCACAGCTTGCATTGATGTGCCATCCTTGATGAGCTGCACTAACTGAGCCACTTGTGTGGGTTGTAGAGTCCGTCTCATGCTACCATGAGTGTGAAAGCACAACCAACATTCAAAAGTGACCAAAACATCAGCCAGAAAGCATTGGTACTGAGATGTGGTCTGTGGTCCCCACCTGCAGAACCACTCCTTTATTGAGTGTGTCTTGATAATTGACCATAATTTCCATCTGTTGTCTATTCCATTTGCACAACAGAATGTGAAAATGATTGTCAAACAGTGTTGCTTCCTAAGTGGACAGTTTGATTTCACAGAAGTTTCATTTACTTAGTGTTATATTCTGTTGTTTAAGTGTTCCCTTTATTTTTTTGAGCAGTGTATATATATATATATATATATATATATATATATATATATATATATATATATATATATATATATTTATTTGTTTTAAAGCCCGGATATTGTAATGTATATTTAAGCATGAAAGAGGATGCCAGGTCAAAAGTAGCCAGTTTTTGTTCTTGTTATACTCCTGCTGCTTCCATGATTGTTCTTTTTTTTGTCTTGTTTTTAATCCACCATATGGGTCCATTGATATGGGCCATTTAATCTAGTGCTTATTCTTATGTTCTTTACCAAGCGGGCATTGCTCACAGGGTAGTAATGCAGAGCAGCCTGAAGACACGCACCCTGTGAATCCTGTGAAATCTGCTTACCCTTGGAGCTCATGCTGACATCTTTGGATCTCAGTCTGATCTAGGACTGCAATGCACGGACTGGCCGCAGGTCTCCCAACCCGAGTGCGATAGCCTCAAAGAAGACATGCGGCCAGTCCATGCATTTGCGGTCAGTGCTCAGACAATTTTGCATGAATGTCTATTTAGCCCTTAGTAAAGACCATAAAAACTAACACCAAATAAAAAGGTCCGTATCTTTGAAAAAGTATTGCGGATTTGAAAAAAAAAAAAAAAGAATGAAAAGAGGAATACTTAGGGAAGAAGCAGGACTAAAATTAGAAAAACTATCCACTTTTGACCCGGTGACGGGTTGTGTTTATTTTTTTACAAATTTTTTTAGACTTTTTTTTTAGCGTTGTTTGGCAAGGGAATGTGATTAGATGGAAAGGGGCATCATTTTCTGAGAAAATGTCAACGGCATACTATGCAGCATTTTGTGACAAAATTTGGATTAAAAAAACCTGGTGTAAGGTAAACCAGCCAAGAGGTGGTGCAAAGCTGGACAAAGACATCTATGGATTACAGCATGGCCTACTGTATTATTTTAGGCACTCTTTGTCTAATTTTAAGCTTAAGATACCATTGATAAATCTTCCTCAAAATATTTAAGAACTTACATCTTTTGGTTGCCCTTTCTTAGTGGCATTTTAAACATTATGAGTAATGGAATTCATATGTGAAGTGATTCTATGATTATTCATAAAATCATATGATTTGTAATGTTAAAAGCACAACAAAAAAGAGTCTCAAAAAGTAATACACATCAACACACGCAGGAAACAAAACAGGTCTATGGTAGAAAAACACTACAAAGTGAATAAAAACGCCTTACCTAAAGCATACTATAATTTTGAAAAAAAAAGACGCAAAAAAAATGCAAAAGTAAAAAGGCTAAAAATGCAATGTACATGTTGTATTAAACAAAATCTGCTACTAAAACTGCTGTATATGAAGACTGCTCAATGGATGATGATCATCCAGGGTCCTTGTGTTTGGGTCATGTGTCGGGATTTCAGTTCAATAAACATGTAAATTACAAAATATGACTTGCTGAACAGAGAGTATAATGCATTTTGTAATTGTTCCAAATTCATTGTGTTCAGTTAAACAACACACAGTTATGTATCACCTCCATGATTTAACACGACCATAGCAATAAATAGTGGGCACATAATGCAATCTTGAACTGTTGCAGAAATGTATTAGTCAATCAGACGCACGTTTTGTAAGACAAGCTGTTCTAGCGCTGCAGAAATGGACCTGGCCATGGCCCTACAAACAAACTAATGTTCTCTTCTAAATGGAATAGTTTGACACTCATGTGATAGAGCAATGCTGAGTATAATCGCCCAGATTTTCAAGGGCAGAATGACATCATGATCATATGTTGTCTTGCCATAAAACAGGCAAAGTTTGAAAAGAAAGCTGACTCTATTCAGTCTCGACACAAAACAAACCGATTTCAGAAACTCAACCATAAAATGTACCAAGGTTAAAATTCCATCTAACATCTGTCCACTATTTACAATTCTTGTTTTATTTGGAGCCATTAGTTTCGTTTTAAAGATAGCAGTGTATAGAAACAAATTAAGCCCATCAGTCCAGCAAAGTTTAGAAAAACAATCCGTGTTTACAGTTTCTCAAATTCATGTCTCATCTTCTCAACCATGTCTATATAAATCAAGTCCAAAACCCAAGTGTTCTACTAACAAAGCTGATTTTCCCAGTTATACTAAACAGCAGCACAGTACTTAAGAAGAATCGTCTGGACAGAGCTGCTACCTCGAAAGGCAAGCTGTTCAGCTTTAGATCCAATTGAAACACAACCATTTTAAACAAAGTGATCTCATTCCTCATCTTGTTATAATAGTCGCACATTGTGAACTGCTACAGTATTGCTTAATTAACAGTATACCTTCATGTTCAAGTAGAGGCAGATGAATATGTGGACCAAATTTTAGGGTCTGTAGGAGATTTGAGTCAAAGTGTTAAGGGTCAAGTTCCCGCCTCTGCACAGGGGGAATCTCGATCCATCTCCGCTGCGGTCTCCCATTCTTCTCCAGCTGCAGTGGAGCCTGCTCAGCAGAGACGTCGGTCCCAGCGTCTGGCTCAGCCTGATACTGTGCGGATGGTTACTGCTGCCTTTCCAGGCTCAGCCACTGTAGCCAGTACTGGTCAGCGGCGAGCAGATGTCTCTGGGACTAAGTCCTGCTTTTCCCCTTCTGAGCATGCCCAAGGTAAGACCTCTCATTGGAGGTCAGGGGTCACATGCTCAGGTACTGCAGCAGCTCCCATTGGTCCTCTAGGAAGGTCCTGAAGTTGCTCAGGTACTGTGGCAGCTCCCATTGCTCCTCTAAGAAGGTCCTGAAGTTGCAGCTATAAAAGGTTTGCATGGCTGCCCGGCCAGGCGCTAGGATAAGCTTATGTCGAGAGCTTTTGCTATTCAGTGGCCTTGTCTGCTTGTGGTCAGGGTCCGGCTGAAATAAGCCACTAGAATACCGGCACCTCCAGTGAGGAGTTTTGTATGGTGAATTCATTCAGGGCTGGCGTAAAGCCGTTAGAATTCCGGCTGCAGCAATCAATATCCTTCGCTTTCTTGCCTAAGGGATCACTTTTTGGTTTACAGGCACAGATGTAGCCAATATTTTCCAATTGAAAGTGTAACTTATAATGAATTTTATCTATTCATGACTAAAGTGTAAAATAATTCCATATAACTGAAGTGGTAATAACTGCACCTAACTCGTAACCCAATACTAGGCCCGTTTTACCTACAGCAGTTTGGTTAAGAAATGGGAATTTATGAAGTTACAATTGTGGCATTTTACCCTTCTAACTTAAATGGTAATATAATACTAGAATAATGTTCTGTAACTATATTATCAGTAGAAATAAAGACAATATACAATTATATGCCATAGGCGCTTTTGTTAAAAATTTTAAATTTTTTTTTTGAAAGTAGAGGAAATAATAATAAAGCACCAAAATAACACACTCACAGGGTAAACCTTCTGCCATTAAAGTGCCTCTTCCTTTAGTCCAATTAGTCTTTGCTAACCTTGTAAAGACGTTTCAACTACTCTCATGGGACCGCTGCAGACAATTACTGGCCTCAGTGGTCATATGGTTAAAGCTCAGTTCATACTTTGCGGTTGATTTTTGCCACAATGAAACGGAAAAAATGCTTTGTTTTGCCAAGATTTCCCAAAATCGCTGCAAAAATGTTTTAATTTGCTCTGTGTAGCAGAAATGCTCACTTGTTATAAGTGCTGACTGCTGAACGGCGCTCATAGCTATCCGGCAATGACAACCACAGGGGTCTCCTGCAGACCCTGGGTTGTCATGCCAACCCTCCGGCGACCCACGGTCATGTGACACTGACGCCGATGGGCGGAATTAGTGACGTGCTACCGGTGCGGTCAGAGATTGACAGCGGCACTTAGCGGTTAACAGCTGCAGGTAGCTTCCAATTCCACCCATGGCTGTTAGGGGCACATATCACCTGTTGAAATCAGCTGAGATGTGCCAGAAAAGATGTGGGCTTAGCACCAGAGCCCACATCAAGGGGGGAGACGCGAACCCATTAGAATTCCGGCTCCACCGGAGAGGAGGTGTTTGTGTGCTTGCTACTCCCTGACCACTGAATGCTTTTGCCCTGTTAGGCAGCTGTGTTCCCCTATGACGCTAACAGGGCACAGCGTTTTCCCTTCTGTGTGACTCTGAGAAGTAACAGAGTTTGCTTATACTGCCATATTGTGCCGCCATTTGCTAGCAGCAGGTTCGTCTCCTGCACGGTGGACCCCGGGCTGCGAATGTCCCAATAATTATCTAAATATACTCGGAGCGTTCCGCCAGCCCTAACACAAAGGATTTGTAGGATCCTGGTACAGGAGCCATATCAGTAGTAGGTGGCCACCAAATCCAAGCCTTGAAAACCTTCTTCTATCTGCATCCTTGGTGGTTCTTCAAATTAGTAGGCTCGGCACAACATCATGATTGCGGTATGACGCACACATGATATTCTATTCAGAAGAGGCAACTGGGATGCTGGGAAAAGGAGGAATTACCAGGGCGGCCATAAACTACTAAAGTGGCCATGGTACCAGAATCCTGTAAGTGTTTTTACTCCACTCTCATATGTGAGACCAGCACAGTGGCTCAGCGGTTAGCACTGGTGCTTAGCAGCACTAGGATCCTGAATGTGAATCCCACCTCCGAGTTCTCCAGTTTCCTTCCACGTTCCCAAGACATACCGATAGGGAACTTACATTGTGAGCCCCGATGGGGACAGTGATGATAATATCTGTAACCTGCTATGGGATATGATGGTGCTATATGAATAAGCATAATGTAATAGCAAATGATGAGGATTTTTAGCTTCCGACTCAAATGGGGAAAATTCTGCATCGTTTTATTGTACCAGTAAGGTAGATGAGATCTCATTCACACAGCAGAAGACGTCTGCAGGGTAAATTGACTTTTGGTGCAGATTGTAAACTCACAGCATGTCAATTTATGTTACTGATTTTGAGACACATTTCTTTCCACTGGCGTATCACCTCACTATTCCAACTATTCCCTTTTCTCCCTTCCATGCGATCAATAGCCCTGTGTATCTGCACTTGTACACATACTGGTTGATTACTGGATTATGCAGCATTATTTTTATGCCCCTAGTTTTATATCGATGTCTGGACTTATACGTCGAGTACTTTTATACCTTTTGTGTCATTTTCTCATAGATTGTAAGCTTGTGAGCAGGGCCCTCACTCCTCTTGGTATGTGTTAAACTATGTGTTGTTCTGTTATGTCTTATCTTGTCTGTACAAGTCCCCTTCTAAAATGTAAAATGCTGTGGAAAATGTTGGCGCTATAAAGATAATAATAATTATTATTATACTACAAAGTTCACACTTGACATTTCATTCTGCGGAAAATATGTAGAGTTTACAAAATGGCAGATAATGATTTTCCATTGCAAAAAATCCTTAGTGCATCAGTCCTATGTACAGTAGTTATGCCCTTATAGTACTGCCGGATTCATAGCTGCAAGGAAGGCAAACAGCAGTTTTACGTAGAGGTAGTGGATAAGAAGAAAGTAGAATTAGCAATTTCTAAAGGTACCTTCACACTGAACAACTTAACAACAATATCGCTAGCGATCCGTGACGTTCCAGCGTCCTTGATAGCGATATCGTTGAGTTTGACACGCAGCAGCGATCAGGATCCTGCTGTGCCATCGTTGGTCGGAGCAGAAAGGTCAGAACTTTATTTCGTCGCTGGACCTCCTGCAGACATCGCTGAATCGGCGTGTGTGATGCCGATTCAGCGATGTCTTCACTGGTAACCAGGGTAAACATCGGGTTACTAAGCGCAGGGCCGCGCTTAGTAACCCGATATTTACCCTGGTTACCAGTGTAAATGTAAAAAAACCAAACACTACATACTTACATTCCGGTGTCTGTCGCGTCCCCCGGCGTTCTGCTTCCCTGCACTGTGTTAGCACCGGCCGGCCGTAAAGCAGAGAACAGCGGTGATGTCACCGCTGTGTTTTACGGCCGGCGCTTACACAGTGCAGGGAAGCAGAACGCCGGGGGACGCGACAGACACCAGAATGTAAGTATGTAGTGTTTGTTTTTTTTACATTTACACTGGTAACCAGGGTAAACATCGGGTTACTAAGCGCGGCCCTGCGCTTAGTAACCCGATGTTTACCCTGGTTACCCGGGGACTTCGGCATCGTTGGTCGCTGGTGATCTGTCTGTGTGACAGCTCTCCAGTGACCACACAGCGACGCTGCAGCGATCGGCATCGTTGTCTAGATCGCTGCAGCGTCGCTAAATGTGACGGTACCTAAAGTGGAGAAAAAAAGTAGTGTTTGAGTACGAATGTGGTCTAGTAACAATAGCAGCAGAACCTGACTACCTGTGTATTCTAATTCTGCAGGGCGAGTCATTTTACACCATGGATTTTCCCCACAGCATGTGGATAAGGTTTGAAAAATCCAATAGAAAATCTGCTGCATATAATAAGTCCCCTGGACATATAATGTAATGGGGTTGTCTAGTGAGAACAAGCAATGTACTATTGGTGAATTGACATTTTTTTTATCACCGACAGCAAATTTGATCCTAGTTACAAATTGGAGCAGCAGGTTGGACTCCCGACCACCTCTCCATCCATTCTTTATTGAGCTGGCAGAAAAAGGCGAGCGCTATTCAGCTATGCTTACCAGCCCCATTGGAAATGAATGGAGCAGCTTTCAGGCATACAAATTGCCACTCCATTCTGACTGGAAATAAAATTCCTTTTTCTGATGATCGGTGTGGGTCCCAGTGATCAGATCTCCACCAATCAACAAGTTATCACTGGACAAGCCCTTTCAGCTCCAAGAAGACATGGAGGACAATGGATCTGAAAGACCCACATGGTATCGGTATGAGTCATCATCTTCCTTTCCACACATTTTTATTTTGAAAACTGTGGCTAATATTTATTTTGCTTATCAGTTACGATTCATCTGTATTATTATTGACTCCGTAAAACAACTCCATACTGTAGTACTTATATATGTGGCAGATTCCTGCATCATAAGGGGGAAGGAAAGACAAGTACGGTATATAATTTTCTTGGATTGTGAGGAAAAAATAGTGAAATTGCATTATTTGTGTCATGGTTCGATCCGGAGAGCTCTAGCTGGAGGTCGGTTTTCCCCTCTACTTGACCACAGCCTGTGTTGTACCTGTCCAACTGCTAATAAAGCTCTTGTCTATACTTTCCTGTGTTGCTTCTGTGCAGGTGTTTTCACTTCCTCGTTTTGGTTTCTCCTATCATATCTTGAAGGAGCTATCTATACACTCCTGGCACTTGCAGTCTTTGCTGTCTGTATTCTAAGTTAAATGGATGTTTGGAGTCCTAGGTCCCCAGTGAAGGATTACCTTGCTGAGGTTTTCTCTATTGCTTCTCCTGCGGTTTGTTTGCGTTTTCCCCTTCTCAGTTCTTTTCCCATTTTATTACATTTTGGGTCTGGGGGCTTTCACATATACCAAAAGTCTTTTTATGTTGCTTTCTTTTCCTTCTTACTTTCATTTATGACTGTGTGAGCACCGCTCTGTTGTCGTGGTTTTGGGTTACACTCTGTGCACAGTTGAAGGTGCGGTTGACGACACTCAGGGTCAGCTGACTTTAATTGGGGCACCATTGTGTAATTTTAGGGTGCCAACCTCCATGGTCAAGCAGGGACAAACCAGGGTCAGGTTAGGGATTTGCCTAGTTTGTATACAAACCTGTGATGTGCAGGTATACCATCTCCCCTGGTTTGTTCATTCCCAGGTGAGTGTTAGGGCTCAATCATAACAATTTGTATTGAATAAATAAAAATTGTAATTGCGATATCAATTTTTTTATTACAGTTAAAGCACAGGTATATTTTCTGAATTTGTCTTTTTTTAAAGAGTAATTATAAAATTGAACAATATTTTCTTACATTTGTTGCTAATTTTATGGATGTAATAGCCATGGTAAAGAACATTCCCATTATTATTATTATTATTATTATTATTATTATTATTATAGCACCATTTATTCCATGCTGCTTCCCATTTAAAGCAAATATGTCATCAGGTTTTTGCTACCAAAACTGAGAGCAGCATGATGTAGGGGCAGAGACCCTGATTCCAGTGATGTCTCATTTACTGGGCTTCTGGCTGTTGCGAAAAGTGGGATAGCGGGGTCTCAATTGCTTTATATGTTTGTATGTCAAAATTTGATGAATATCATACAGCAGTTTTCCTTGCCAGTACTCGCACGCATGCGACTAAGCCGAAGTATGTCCTCTGATGGTGATGTACTCGGGACTTCCGCCCCGCACAGGGCTGGCGCATGCGCTCTGCATATGTGAACTCTCACTCACTTCCGGGTCACCGCTCACTGCGCACCTCGTGCACCGCCGCTGATTCACCAAGATGCTGCCTCATGTACAGCCAGGATACACCTGGTATGCGTTACTAGAATTAGATCACTATTTAAAGCAAAATATGGGGGACCAGAGTATATTCACCTTGAGAAAGACACCGTGAGTGTCAGAATGCGTGGGTTTGGGTATCCCGGAGGCTGGACTTCATGCTGGGGCGACTTTCTGACTGTGCTAGGGCTAAGTATGGACTATTGTTTTACTACTTGATTTTTGCCTGCTTGAGATACAGTCAGGGGAGAATAGGGCCCCCACCGCACTGACAAAACACGGTTTTCATCAGGACTATTCCACAGGACTTATTGTCCAAATGTATAGGTTCACTAGGGACAATATCTATATATATATAGCCTGTCCAGTTGCTCAGATTGTGCTGGGACTCCTGCTTACAGCAGACACTCTTAGCTTATGTGTGTGTTGTGCTGCTTTGTATGTTCTCATATTTCTATTTCCAGCCTTGGGGTTACTCTTTTCTGGGTATTTTACCCTTATTATGTATTTATATCTACATGTAATATCCCTAAAGGATTTTTAATTGTTTTTATGTGTGTTTTCTGGTTCTTCAATAAAGCTTTTTGAAATTAAATACGGACTGCATGGGTGATCCCAGATGTGTGCATGTATCTTCTCTTATTCTATTTAACACTAATTATAATATTACTATTGTCAGCTGTAATATACAGTTAGGGCCAGAAATATTTGGACAGTGACACAAGTTTTGTTATTTTAGCTGTTTACAAAAACATGTTCAGAAATACAATTATATATATAACTAGCTAAAGAGCCCGGCGTTGCCTGGGCATAGTAAATATTTGTGGTTAGTTATAGCACGTCACTTCTCTTATTTTCCCATCACTCCTCTCATTTTCCCAATCACATCTTTAATTTTCCCCCTCACATCTCTCATTTTCTCCCTCACACCTCTCATTTTCTCCCTCACTCCTCATTCCCGCCTAACACTTGTCATTTCGACCTCACATCTGTCATTTTCCGATCACTACACTATTTTCTCTCACTCCTCTCATTTTGCACTCACACCTTTTCATTTTCACCTCACACCTCTCATTTTCACCTCAGTATATACATGTTTGTCATCTCCCTTATATATAGTATACACCTGTATGTCATCTCCTGTATATAGTATATACCTGTATGTCATCTCCCCTGTATATAGTATATACCTGTATGTCATCTCCCCTGTATATAGTATATACCTGCTGTGTGTCATCTCCCCTGTATATAGTATATACCTGTATGTCATCTCCTCCTATATATAGTAAATACCTGTATGTCATCTCCTATATATAGTATATACCTGTATGTCCTCTCCTCCTATATATAGTATATACCTGTATGTCATCTCCTTCTATATATAGTATATACCTGTATGTCATCTCCTCCTGTATATAGTATATACCTGTGTGTCATCTCCCCTGTATATAGTATATATCTGTGTGTCATCTCCTCCTGTATATAGTATATACCTGTATGTCATATTCTATATATAGCATATACCTGTATGTCATCTCCTCCTGTATATAGTATATACCTGTAGGTAATCTGCTCCTGTATATAGTATATACCTGTGTGTCATCTCCTCCTGTATATAGTATATACCTGTATGTCATCTCCTCCTGTATATAGTATGTACCTGTATGTCATCTCCTCCTTTATATAGTATATACCTGTGTGTCATCTCCCCTGTATATAGTATATAGCTGTGTGTCATCTCCTCCTGTATATAGTATATACCTGTGTGTCATCTCCTGTATTAGACCTCGTTAACACGTTATTTGCTCAGTATTTTTACCTCAGTATTTGTAAGATAAATTGGCAGCCTGATAAATCCCCAGCCAACAGGAAGCCCTCCCCCTTGCAGTATATATTAGCTCACACATACACATAATAGACAGGTCATGTGACTGACAGCTGCCGTATTTCCTATATGGTACATTTGTTGCTCTTGTAGTTTGTCTGCTTATTAATCAGATTTTTATTTTTGAAGGCTAATACCAGACTTGTGTGTGTTTTAGGGCGAGTTTCGTTTGTCAAGTTGTGTGTGTTGAGTTGTGTGTGGCGACATGCATGTAGCGACTTTTGTGAGATGAGTTTTGTGTGGCAACATGTGTGTAGCAACTTTTTGTGTGTCGAGTTGCATGTGACAGGTTAGTGTAGCAAGTTGTGTGCAGCAAGTTTTGCGCATGGCGAGTTTTGCGCGTGGTGAGTTTTATGTCTGGTGCCTTTTGAGTATGTGCAAGTTTTGTGTGAGGCAACTTTTGCATGTGTTGCAAATTTTGTGCATGTGGCAATTTTTCCGCATGTGCAAGTTTTGCGTGTGGCGAGTTTTCCATGAGGTGAGTTTTGCACTTGTGGCGAGTTTTGCGTGAGCCTATTTTTTGCATGTGGCGAGTTTTGCGCGTGGTGAGTTTTGAGCGGCGACTTTTGTGTTTCGAGTTTTATGTGGCGAGGTTGGTGTATGTGTGGTGAAATGTGTGCTGAGGGTGGTATATGTGTTCAAGCACGTGGTATTGTGTGGCGCATTTTGTGTGTGTGTTCATATCCCCGTGTGTGGGGAGTATCCCATGTCGGGGTCCTACCTTAGCAACTGTACGGTATATACTCTTTGGCGCCATCGCTCTCATTCTTTAAGTCCCCCTTGTTCACATCTGGCAGCTGTCAATTTGCCTCCAACACTTTTCCTTTCACTTTTCCCCATTATGTAGATAGGGGAAAAATAGTTTGGTGAATTGGAAAGTGCGGAGTTAAAATTTCACCTCACAACATAGCCTATGACGCTCTCAGGGTCCAGACGTGTGACTGTGCAAAATTTTGTGGCTGTAGCTGCGACGCCTCCAACATTTTTCATTTCACTTTTTCCCCATTATGTAGATAGGGGCAAAATTGTTTGGTGAATTGGAAAGCGCGGGGTTAAAATTTCACCTCACAACGTAGCCTATGACGCTCTCAGGGTCCAGTCGTGTGACTGTGCAAAATTTTGTTGCTGTAGCTGCGACGCTTCCAACACTTTTCCTTTCACTTTTTTCCTCATTATGTAGATAGGGGCAAAATTGTTTGGTGAATTGGAACGCGCAGGGTTAAAATTTCGCCTCACAACATAGCCTATGATGCTCTCGGGGTCCAGACGTGTGACTGTGCAAAATTTTGTGGCTGTAGCTGCGACGGTGCAGATGCCAATCCCGGACATACACACACACACACATACACACACACACACATACACACATTCAGCTTTATATAGTAGATATGGGCTGAAAGTGCACACTCCCAGCTGCAATATGATAGTTTCCACATCCAAATCGGAGAAAGGGTTTAGGAGTCATAGCTCTGTAATGCATAGCGTCCTCTTTTTCAAGGGACCACAAGTAATTGGACAATGGACTCTAAGGGCTGCAATTAACTCTGAAGGCGTCTCCCTCGTTAACCTGTAATCAATGAAGTAGTTAAAAGGTCAGGGGTGGATTCCAGGTGTGTGGTTTTGCATTTGGAAGCTGTTGCTGTGAGCAGACAACATGCGGTCAAAGGAACTCTCAATTGAGGTGAAGCAGAACATCCTGAGGCTGAAAAAAAAGAAAAAATCCATCAGAGAGATAGCAGACATGCTTGGAGTAGCAAAATCAACAGTTGGGTACATTCTGAGAAAAAAGGAATTGACTGATGAGCTTGGGAACTCAAAAAGGCCTGGGCGTCCACGGATGACAACAGTGGTGGATGATCGCCGCATACTTTATTTGGTGAAGAAGAACCCGTTCACAACATCAACTGAAGTCCAGAACACTCTCAGTGAAGTAGGTGTATCTGTCTCTAAGTCAACAGTAAAGAGAAGACTCCATGACAGTAAATACAAAGGGTTCACATCTAGATGCAAACCATTCATCAATACCAAAAATAGACAGGCCAGAGTTAAATTTGCAGAAAAACACCTCAAGAAGCCAGCTCAGTTCTGGAAAAGTATTCTATGGACAGATGAGACAAAGATCAACCTGTACCAGAATGATGGGAAGAAAAAAGTTTGGAGAAGAAAGGGAACGGCACATGATCCAAGGCACACCACATCCTCTGTAAAACATGGTGGAGGCAACGTGATGGCATGGGCATACATGGCTTTCAATGGCACTGGGTCACTTGTGTTTATTGATGACATAAGAGCAGACAAGAGTAGCCGGATGAATTCTGAAGTGTACCGGGATATACTTTCAGCCCAGATTCAGCCAAATGCTGCAAAGTTGATTGGACGGCGCTTCATAGTACAGATGGACAATGACCCCAAGCATACAGCCAAAGCTACCCAGGAGTTCATGAGTGCCAAAAAGTGGAACATTCTGCAATGGCCAAGTCAATCTCCAGATCTAAACCCAATTGAGCATGCATTTCACTTGCTCAAATCCAGACTTAAGACGGAAAGACCCACAAACAAGCAAGACCTGAAGGCTGCGGCTGTAAAGGCCTGGCAAAGCATTAAGAAGGAGGAAACCCAGCATTTGGTGATGTCCATGGGTTCCAGACTTAAGGCAGTGATTGCCTCCAAAGGATTTGCAACAAAATATTGAAAATAAAAATATTTTGTTTGGGTTATGTTTATTTGTCCAATTACTTTTGACCTCCTAAAATGTGGAGTGTTTGTAAAGAAATGTGTACAATTCCTACATTTTCTATCAGATATTTTTGTTCAACCCTTCAAATTAAACGTTACAATCTGCACTTGAATTCTGTTGTAGAGGTTTCATTTCAAATCCAATGTGGTGGCATGCAGAGCCCAAATCGCGAAAATTGTGTCACTGTCCAAATATTTCTGGCCCTAACTGTATTTGATATTCTATTTATCTTTTTGGATATGTATATTTTTAATTTATATTCCACTAATTCCATCCAATTTTACCGATTGGGCAAAATATTCTCCAATTACAGTGTAATCCCGTGTCTGCGAGTTGACATACTAATTTAGCTTTTATCCTAAGTCATATTGCATGACTCGTTAAAGAGTTGATTGTGACTTGTAGGATCGCTACTTCCAACAGGTGGCGCTATAGAGTTTAAGTCCTCTTTTTCTCAGAAGAGGCAATTTGCATATTATATTTCCCAGAGGAGCATTGCACGGCGAATAAGCCTCCTTACCTTGACAAGCCAGAGATGGTATGTCACTCTCCATAAGGAGAAACGATACCCCTTAGACCCCAGTCCAGAGCCTCTCACCTAGCCAAATCAGTTCTCATGCTTCGCACTGACGAGGGCCAACAGCCCGAAACACCGTGTCTGCGAATTGAGATACTGATTTGGCTTTTATCCTAAGTCATATTGCACGACTCATTAAAGGGTTGATTGTGACTTGTAGGATCGCTACTTCCAACAGGTGGCGCTATAGAGTTTAAGTCCTCTTTTTCTCAGAAGAGGCAATTTGCATAGTGTAATCCCTGGAATATTCTGGACGTTTACAGCACAGTTATAATGAAAATGTAATGTCATCTGTGGGGGTGGAAGGCTGCGACTGCGGCCAATGAGAAGTGACTTTCATATTCACTGATTGTAGTCGCAGCTTGGAGGCATGCTCTCTGCTTTCCAATTAATCTCATGCAGTTACTTAGTCACAGGACAATCGCAGTAGGCTCAGTGCCTATAGGTGGTCCTCCGTAATGAGGCGCTCAGCGTTCAGGTACAGCAGCGCTTTAGGCAATGAAGACAAATGTTCCACTTTGCTGCAGCAATCAATATCCTTCGCTTTCTTGCCTAAGGGATCACTTTTTGGTTTACAGGCACAGATGTAGCCAATATTTTCCAATTGAAAGTGTAACTTATAATGAATTTTATCTATTCATGACTAAAGTGTAAAATAATTCCATATAACTGAACTGGTAATAACTGCAGCTAACTCGTAACCCAATACTAGGCCCGTTTTACCTACAGCAGTTTGGTTAATAAATGGGAATTTATGAAGTTACAATTGTGGCATTTTACCCTTCTAACCTAAATGGTAATATAATACTAGAATAATGTTCTGTAACTATATTATCAGTAGAAATAAAGACAATATACAATTATATCCCATAGGCGCTTTTGCTAAAAAGTTTCAAAAAATGTTTTGAAAGTAGAGGAAGTAATAATAAAGCACCAAAATAACACACTCACAGGGTAAACCTTCTGCCATTAAAGTGCCTGTTCCTTTAGTCCAATTAGTCTTTGCTAACCTTGTAAAGACGTTTCAACTACTCTCATGGGACCGCTGCAGACAATTACTGGCCGCAGTGGTCATATGGTTAAAGCTCAGTTCATACTTTGCGGTTGAGTTGCAATTTTTGCCACAATGAAAAGGAAAAAAATGCTTTGTTTTGCCAAGATTTAACAAAATCGCTGCTAAAATGTTTTCATTTGCTCTGTGTAGCAGAAATGCTCACTTGTTATAAGTGCTGACTGCTGAACGGCGCTCATAGCTCTCCGGCAATGACAACCACAGGGGTCTCCTGCAGGCCCTAGGTTGTCATGCCAACCCATCGGCGACCCACGGTCATGTGACACTGATGCCAATGGGCGGGATTAGTAACGTGCTACCGGTGCGATCGTGCTAAATGCCGCTGTCAGAGATTGACAGCGGCACTTAACGGTTAACAGCTGCAGGTAGCTTCAAATTCCACCCATGGCTGTTAGGGGCACATATCACCTGTTGAAATCAGCTGACATGTGCCAGTAAAGATGTGGGCTTAGCACCAGAGCCCACATCAAGGGGGGAGACGCGACATTCGATGTACATGTATGGCGCGCATGTCATGAAGGAGTTATAGATGTCATTAAAATATCTCATGAATTCCACAGTAACTTTCTTCCTGATTTTCTGAAAGCCCAGTCCACCAGGGTAGATTATAATTTTGGGGTTGAGAGATACTTGATCTACTGTAATGCAGCTTCTTGGAGTTCTGCTGTTATTGGTTAGACTCTCGCTTTTTAGAAGAAGTTGTCCTTGAGTCTTCAGTTCTGAATTTTGTTCATCAAGAGGTCCTTATGTTTGAGGTTTCTTCTCGCTAATTTCCCATTGTTTTACAACTGATTATAATGTAAAGGAAATATGGATTTCTACTTTGTTTTTCCTTCGTTCTAACCTGTAGCACAAGCTTCCCACCATAGTTTTTTTTATTCTTTATCATGACTTATAGTGGGTGTGGCATTTATAGACTGGGGGAGGGGCATTTAATTAGTTTGTTTATAAAAAGTCCAATCTGTCCTACCAGTTTACAGGGGCAGAATTACCCTATTACCCTATTATACTACTTCAGCTAGAACTAACATTATTTGGTTCATTTTATTATAGTCATCCATCTAACCAAAAATCATTTTTAGAGGAATAAGCCTTTTAATGCAGCTGTCTGAGGAAGACAATCCTATCTATAAGGATAGTCCTCAAAATGAACAAAGACCAGGTATTCTGCAAATATCAATCCACAATGTACTTAACAGTCCTTCTTTACTGAACTTGCTCTGTTTTGTGGAGATGGACTAACACCACAGTTGCAATAAGTCAGACAACACATTGTGATCTCCACAACTTTAGGAGAAACTCTTAAGGTACCTTCACACTGCACAACTTTCCAATGAGAACGACAGCGATCCGTGACGTTGCAGCGTCCTGGATAGCGATCTCATTGTGCTTGACACGCAGCAGCGATCAGGATCCCGCTGTGACATCGCTGGTCGTAGCTAGAAGTCCGGAACTTTATTTGGTCGTCAGGTCGGCGTGATTCATCATGTTTAACAGCAAAAGCAACGATGCCAGCAATGTTTCTTCATGGAGCAAACAACCAGCGAGAACGATAAGTACGTCACTGGATCGCTCCTGCATCGTTCAGCTGTTGCTGGTGTTTGACGTCTCCTAGCGACCTAAACAGTGACGGTACTTTAAGTTCAGGTTTTATTGACAGGAAAAGTTGCCCAATTAGACACTCACTACACCAACATTTCTCAATCCACTATCGGTACAGCCGAAAAGAAGCATGGACACAAAAACACTTAAGGATATGAAACTTCCTTATAAAGGGCTAAAAAGTCATCTTTTTTGTAAATTATTAAAAAAAAAAAAAAAAATATATATATATATATATATATATATATATATATATGTATATATATAGTAGCTGAAGAGCCCGGCGTTGTTTGGGCATAATAAATATCTGTGGTTAGTTATAGCACCTCACTTCCCTTATTTTCCCATTACGCCTCTCATTTTCCCCCTCACATCTCTCATTTTCTCCCTTACACCTCTCATTTTCCCCTTCACTCCTCTTATTTTCCCCTCACTCCTCTCATTCCCCCCTAACACTTGTCATTTCGACCTCACATCTGTCATTTTCCGATCACTCCACTATTTTCCCTCACTCCTCTCATTTTGCGCTCACACCTTTTCATTTTCACCTCACACCCCTCATTTTCACATCTCATTTTCCCCTCAGTTTATACATGTTTGTCATCTTCCTTATATATAGTATACACCTGTATGTCATCTCCTGTATATAGTATATACCTGTATTTCATCTCCCCTGTAAATAGTATATACCTGCTGCATGTCATCTCCTCCTGTATATTGTATATACCTATGTGTCATCTCCTCCTGTATATAGTATATACCTGTATGTCATTTCTTCTGTATATACTATATACCTGTATGTCATCTCCTCCTATATATAGTATATACCTGTATGTCATCTCCTGTATATAGTATATACCTGTATTTCATCTCCCCTGTAAATAGTATATACCTGCTGCATGTCATCTCCTCCTGTATATTGTATATACCTATGTGTCATCTCCTCCTGTATATAGTATATACCTGTATGTCATTTCTTTTGTATATACTATATACCTGTATGTCATCTCCTCCTATATATAGTATATACCTGTATGTCATCTCCTGTATATAGTATATACCTGTATGTCATCTCCCCTGTATATAGTATTTACCTGCTGCATGTCATCTCCTCCTCTATATACCTATGCATCATCTCCTCTTTTATATAGTATATACCTGTATGTCATCTCCTCCTGTATATAGTATATACGTGTGTCATCTCCTCCTGTATATAGTATATACCTGTAAGTCATCTCCTCCTGTATATAGTTTTTACCTGTGTGTCATCTGCTCATGTATTTAGTATATACCTGTGTGTCATCTCCTCCTGTATATAGTATGTACCTGTATGTCATCTCCTCCTGTATATAGCATATACCTGTGTGTCATCTCCTCCTGTATATAGTATATACCTGTGTGTCATCTGCTCCTGTGTATAGTATATATCGGTGTGTCATCTCCTCCTGTATATAGTATATACGTGTGTCATCTCCCCTGTGTATAGTATATACCTGCGTGTCATCTCCTACTGATTATAGTATATACTTGTGTGTCATCTCCTCCTGTATATAGTATATATCTGTGTGTCATCTCCCCTGTATTTAGTATGTACCTGTATGTCGTCTCCTCCTGTATATAGTATGTACTTGTATGTCATCTCCTCCTGTATATAGTATATACCTGTGTGTCATCTCCTCCTGTATATAGTATATACCTGTGTGTCATCTCCCCTGTATATAGTATATACCTGTGTTTCATCTCCCCTGTATATAGTATATACCAGTGTGTCATCTCCTCCTGTATATAGTATATACCTGTGTGTCATCTCCCATGTATATAGTATATATGTGTGTGTCATCTCCTCCTGTATATAGTATATACCTGTATGTCATCTCCTCCTGTATATAGTGTATACCTGTGTGTCATCTCCCCTGTAGTATATAGTATATATGTGTGTCATCTCCTCCTGTATATGGTATATACCTGTGTCATCTCTTCCTGTATATAGTATATATGTCTGTGTCATCTCCCCTGTATATAGTATATACAGTTAGGTCCATATATATTTGGACAGAAACAACATTTTTCTAATTTTGGTTATAGACATTACCACAATGAGTTTTAAACAAAACAATTCAGATGCAGTTGAAGTTCAGACTTTCAGCTTTCATTTGAGGGTATCCACATTAAAATTGGATGAAGGGTTTAGGAGTTTCAGCTCCTTAACATGTGCCACCCTGTTTTTAAAGGGACCAAAAGTTATTGGACAGATTCAATAATTTTAAATAAAATGTTCATTTTTAGTACTTGGGTTGAAAACCCTTTGTTGGCAATGACTGCCTGAAGTCTTGAACTCATGGACATCACCAGATGCTGTGTTTCATCCTTTTTGAAGCTCTGCCAGGCCTTCACTGCGGTGGTTTTCAGTTGCTGTTTGTTCGTGGGCCTTTCTGTCTGAAGTTTAGTCTTTAACAAGTGAAATACATGCTCAATTGGGTTGAGATCAGGTGACTGACTTGGCCATTCAAGAATATTCCACTTCTTTGCTATAATAAACTCCTGGGTTGCTTTGGCTTTATGTTTTGGGTCATTGTCCATCTGTAGTATGAAATGACGACCAATCAGTTTGGCTTCATTTGGCTGGATCTGAGCACACAGTATGTCTCTGAATACCTCAGAATTCATTCGGCTGCTTCCGTCCTGTGGCACATCATCAATGAACACTAGTGACCCAGTGCCACTGGCAGCTATGCATGCCCAAGCCATCACACTGCCTCCGCCGTGTTTTACAGATAATGTGCTATGCTTTGGATCCTGAGCTGTACCACACCTTCGCCATACTTTTCTCTTTCCATCATTCTAGTAGAGGTTGATGTTGGTTTCATCTGTCCAAAGAATGTTCTTCCAGAACTGTGCTGGCTTTTTTAGATTTTTTTTTTAGCAAAGTCCAATCTAGCCTTTTTCTTCTTGATGCTTATGAGTGGCTGCACCGTGCAGTGAACCCTCTGTATTTACTTTCATGCAGTCTTCTCTTTATGGTAGATTTGGATATTGATACGCCGACCTCCTGGAGAGTGTTGTTCACTTGGTTGGCTGTTGTGAAGGGGTTTCTCTTCACCATGGAGATTATTCTGCGATCATCCACCATTGTTGTCTTCTGTGGGCGTCTCAGGATGTACCAAACTGTAGATTTTGCCACTCCTAATATTGCAGCAATTTCTCGGATGGGTTTTTTCTGTTTTCACAGCTTAAGGATGGCTTGTTTCACCTGCATGGAGAGCTCCTTTGACCACATGTTTACCTCACAGCAAAACCTTCCAAATGCATGCACCACACCTCAAATCAACTCCAGGCCTTTTATCTGTTTAATTGAGAATGACATAACGAAGGGATTGCCCACACCTGTCCATGAAATAGCCTTGGAGTCAATTGTCCAATTACTTTTGGTCCCTTTAAAAACAGGGTGGCACATGTTAAGGAGCTGAAACTCCTAAACCCTTCATCCAATTTTAATGTGGATGCCCTCAAATGAAAGCTGAAAGTCTGAACTTCAACTGCATCTGAATTGTTTTGTTTAAAATTCATTGTGGTAATGTCTATAACCAAAATTAGAAAAATGTTGTTGCTGTCCAAATATATATGGACCTAACTGTACCTGTGTGTCATGTCCTCCTGTATATAGTATATATATCTGTGTGTCATTTCCTCCTATATATAGTATATACCTGTGTCATCTCTTCTGTATATAGTATATACCTGTGTGTCATCTCCTCCTGTATATAGTATATACCTGTATGTCATCTCCTCCTGTATATAGTATATACCTGTGTCATCTCCTCCTGTATATAGTATATATCTGTGTGTCATCTCCCCTGTATATAGTATATACCTGTGTGTCATCTCCTCCTGTATTAAACCTCGTTCACATGTTATTTGGTCAGTATTTTTACCTCAGTATTTGTAAGCTAAATTGGCAGCCTGATAAATCCCCAGCCAACAGGAAGCCCTCCCCCTGGCAGTATATATTAGCTCACACATACACATAATAGACAGGTCATGTGACTGACAGCTGCCGTATTTACTATATGGTACAGTTGTTGCTCTTGCAGTTTGTCTGCTTATTAATCAGATTTTAATTTTTGAAGGATAATATCAGACTTGTGTGTGTTTTAGGGTGAGTTTCATGTGTCAAGTTGTGTGTTGAGTTGCATGTGGCGACATACATGTAGCGACTTTTGTGAGATGAGTTTTGTGTAGTGACATGAGTGTAGCAACTTTTTGTGTCGAGTTGCATGTGACAGGTTAGTGTAGCAAGTTGTGTGCAGCAAGTTTTGCGCATGGCGAGTTTTGCGCGTGGCGAGTTTTATGTGTGGTGCGTTTTGAGTATGTGCAAGTTTTGTGTGAGCCTAGTTTTGCATGTGGCGAGTATTGCCTCCAACACTTTTCCTTTCACTTCTTCTCCATTATGTAGATAGGGGCAAAATTGTTTGGTGAATTGGAATGCACGGGGTTAAAATTTTGCCTCATAACATAGCCTATGACGCTCTCAGGGTCTAGACGTATGACTGTGCAAAATTTTGTGGCTGTAGCTGCGACGGTGCAGATGCCAATCCCAGACATACACACATACACACACACATTCAGCTTTATATATATTATATATATATACAGTACAGACCAAAAGTTTGGACACACCTTCTCATTTAAAGATTTTTCTGTATTTTCATGACTATGAAAATTGTAAATTCACACTGAAGGCATCAAAACTATGAATTAACACATGTGGAATTATATACTTAACAAAAAGTGTGAAACAACTGAAATTTTGTCTTATATTCTAGGTTCTTCAAAGTAGCCACCTTTTGCTTTGATGACTGCTTTGCACACTCTTGGCATTGTCTTGCTGAGCTTCAAGAGGTAGTCCCCGGGAATGGTCTTCCAACAATCTTGAAGGAATTCTCAGAGATGCTTAACACTTGTTGGCCCTTTTACCTTCACTCTGCGGTCCAGCTCTCCCCAAACCATCTCGATTGGGTTCAGGTCTGGTGACTGTGGAGGCCAGGTCATCTGGCGTAGCACTCCATCACTCTCCTTCTTGGTCAAATAGCCCTTACACAGCCTGGAGGTGTGTTTGGGGTCATTGTCCTGTTGAAAAATAAATGATGGTCCAACTAAACGCAAACCGGATGGAATAGCATGCCGCTGCAAGATGCCGTGGTATGTATGCTGGTTCAGTATGCCTTCAATTTTGAATAAATCCCCAACACTGTCAACAACAAAGCACCCCCACACCATCACACCTCCTCCTCCATGCTTCACGGTGGGAACCAGGCATGTAGAGTCGATCCGTTCACCTTTTCTGCGTCGCACAAAGACACGGTGGTTGGAACCAAAGATCTCAAATTTGGAGTCATCAGACCAAAGCACAGATTTACACTGGTCTAATGTCCATTCCTTGTGTTATTTAGCCCAAACAAGTCTCTTCTGCGTGTTGCCTGTCCTTAGCAGTGGTTTCCTAGGAGCTATTTTACTATGATGGCCTGCTGCACAAAGTCTCCTCTTAACAGTTGTTGTAGAGATGTGTCTGCTGCTAGAACGCTGTGTGGCATTGACCTGGTCTCTAATCTGAGCTGCTGTTAACCTATGATTACTGAGGCTTGTGACTCGGATAAACGTATCCTCAGAAGCAGAGGTGACTCTCGGTCTTCCTTTCCTGGGGCGGTCCTCATGTGAGCCTGTTTCTTTATAGCGCTTGATGGTTTTTGCCACTGAAGTTGGGGACACTTTCAAAGTTTTCCCAATTTTTCAGACTGACTGGCCTTCATTTCTTAAAGTAATGATGGCCACTCGTTTTTCTTAACTTAGCTGCTTTTTTCTTGCCATAATACAAATTCTAAAAGTCTATTCAGTAGGACTATCAGCTGTGTATCCACCAGACTTCTGCACAACACAACTGATGGTCCAAACCCCATTTATAAGGCAAGAAATCCCACTTATTAAACCTTGCAGAGCACACCTGTGAAGTGAAAACCATTCTCGGTGACTACCTCTTGAAGCTCATCAAGAGAATGCCAAGAGTGTGCAAAGCAGTCATCAAAGCAAAAAGTGGCTACTTTGAAGAACCTAGAATATCAGACATATTTTCAGTTGTTTCACACTTTTTTGTTAAGTATATAATTCCACATGTGTTAATTCATAGTTTTGATGCCTGCAGTGTGAATGTACAGTTTTCATAGTCATGAAAATACAGAAAAATCTTTAAATGAGAAGGTGTGTCCAAACTTTTGGTCTGTACAGTAAATATATATATATATATATATGTATATATATATATATATAACCAATATCATAATATATAAATAAGAATGGGAGAAACAAATAAACAAATACAGGAAACAAGAGTGGGTACACCTGGGTAGTATAGCGCAAAATAAACTGTATATTCCATATGAAATCCGTTACATACAAATAGGCATTGTGCCAGAAAAAACATAGTGTCCATATGGCAAATCAGAAGATGTGCTAAGTAAAGTGTGAATAAGTCACTGTGACAATCCTGCATAGCACAAATCTATAATAATACAGGAGAAAAAACGAGTCAGAAGCTCATAATATACAAACGTACACAAAACTTTTATTAAATATCCATATACATAAAACTAGAACTGTTAGTGTGCCAGTGCATACAGTTTATGAATTTACTATGGCACTTTGATTTGGTATGTTTACTATATTGTGCTGGCCCAATTGTGCAGGCGGGACCTACCGGCACTCACTTATTTGGAATTTTTGTCATGTACCTCATATTGTTATAAATATTACTGATTGCTCCAAGAACTGTATGCACTGGCATACTAACAGTTCTAGTTTTATGTATATGGATATTTAATAAAAGTTTTGTGAACGTTTGTATATTATGAGCTTCTGGCTCGTTTTTTTCTCCTGTATATATATATATATCCTGTATATATATTTGAGTCGCTCTGCCCTTTATAATATGCAATTTAGCATTAATGCTACTTCATGCATGGTATTTTTGTAGGAAGAATGTCTTTGGGATTATTTTTCAAATAGCACAAATCTATCTAGCATATATAGACCACACATATAGGACTAAAAGTAAAGGTAGCGTTACCTGCAGTGTACGAAACCAGGGACCCACCACCCTTTTGTTTCCTGTATTTGTTTTCCCCATTCTTGCTGATCTATTATGATATTGTTTTTATATATATGTCTTTTTAATAATTTACAATAAACTTATTTTTAAGCCCTTTCTAGAGAAGTTTCATATCCTTAAGTGTTTTTCAACTAGACAGTCACTCAAATAAAAGGATGACTTTACAATTCGTGAATTCCAGAGTGTGAGCTGGTGTTAAGGTCCCAATAGACATTAAACTAATGCCAGCCAAATCTGCCAACATCAACAGGTTTGGCCAACGGTCTAATGTATATGGGGCCGCCAGCCGACCGATGGTTGGGAAAGGTGTTCATCACGCCTGCCTGATTTCAGACTGGCGATCGCATTGATCTCCCCAAGATAAGCCGTTGGCTGACATGGCAATCACAGAGAACAAAGGCCAGTTGGCTGAGATAGCTATCGGCTGACATCAATCTAATTTGTATGGCTGGGCTAACTCTCGCTCATAGTTAAAAAGTCCTGAGTGGAGGACCCTGATCTATGATTTACATTTGTCCTATTAGGACATGTAAATAGGAGTTCTAATTTTGAGAACATCACCGCATATAATAAGTTGAGTTCATGTCACTGCTGTAATACATTGACTGTGTATTTATTCCTTATCACAAGGAATGTGTAGGAATCAAATCACACATTGATGACAATTCTGTATTTCCCTGAATACTTGGTTTAGTAATATACGGTAAAATGTCAGTTTGTGTCTGATGAATTGTTCAGAAAAAAAGACCACATTCAGAATGAGTAAGATCAAATCAGAAGGGGTCATCGAAGGCCGTAGCCTAAGGCGGTAGAACCGGAAGAGTGATAGATTATTAGCAAATTGCAGACATATTCCAAGACAAGTTACCTGTGAACAAAGCGCCTTCATATTTGAAAGCAGTGTGACAACTGTAGATCATTACATACTAGTCACATTGGAAATATTTTTTAAAAAATGTGACAGAAAATCAGAACTATGTAATGTACATATGCATGGATTAATCCCTTTACGATCGCTCTGCTTTTTTCAAATGAGATGGGTGTCAATGTCCTAAATCTTGTGTGCGTCCTTATTACAGAGCAGTGTGCTAGTTGTGCCATTGCAGGTCAAATGATAGCTAAAAACAGCCAATACATTTTTAAATGCTTTTACCTTCTTGATCCCGATATAAGCAACACTATCACTGTGTATATTATTATTATTATGTATATAGTCACATAATGGGTAATAGATGTGTCTACAAAGCTTTACTACTTACTCCTCAGATTAATGAAACATCTTTTATTTGCCCCTTGTCATTTCTGTCTTATCTTACTGTTTTTGCTGTTCAACTTTGCGCCAAATTCATGAAAATATGTTTACACTGTTAACTAAATTTGGAGCATACAAAAATGTTTTTCTTTTGTGTGTGTGTCCTTTTGAGTAAAATGTGCGTAAAAAACAGATGTATTTCACTTGGGTACCGGATTACAATTGCGCAAAAGATTTGTTCCAATTCCAAAAGTTGCAAATGAAGAATTAGCTGAAAAGACCTGGAAAAAGTTAGCCACATCCCTATCAATCAAATCCCAGAAATTATGAGGACTGAAAAAGTAGCTTAAGATTGGTACAAAAAGCTATATGCAGTTTAACACAGAAACAAAAATGCAAAAATCCAAACTTTTTCTATTAGAATTTTGGCACAAAAAGAATGGTGAATTGGGGGCAGTTGTCTTAAATTCTGACACAGTATCTGTTGTTACCTTATTTTTGCATAAAGCGTTCCATAGATTGACTTCTCTCACTCTAAGGCCAAGGTCACACTTCAGTATTTGGTCAATATTTGCCATTAGCATTTTTATACCAAAACAAGGAGTGGAACTTACAAAGAAAAACTATAATTGAAATATTGACACCTATACAAATACTGATCAAAAATACTGTCGTGTGAATAAAACCTGAGACCAAGTTCACACGACAGCATTTTGGGTCCGAGCGCTGCTCATGAAAAAACATACAAGATATGGATAGAACTCAGACCTATGTTTTTTCGTGGACCAAATCTGTGCATGAAAAATGTAACATGCACTGTCAGATGAGACATTGAAGTGCATGGGTGTGCAAAAGACATCGGATCCCATATGCAGCCACCGTACTGAATCAGGTTTTCATGGATACATTGCAATTCTTTAGTCTTGTAAATTTTTAATAACTGCTGATGTATAAAAACGGATTGCATATCGATGACAAATTAGAAAAAAAATCATTCAAGTTTTCTGGATGAAACTTGGATGATTTTTTTATACACTCATGTGAACTTGGCCTCATACAAACTCATCAGCATCAAAGGCTGGTCTGGAAATATTTGTCTGTGAATGTGAGACATGTGAAACTTGCCAAAAGCTCCCCATACACCAGATAGCTGTCCGAATGATGATTTGGCAGATCATTTGCTCAGAACTTATCTCGCCCGACTCTCCCGTACACAGGTGCACTGGATCTCCCAAGAACTCCAGTGTTCTCTAAAAGAAAGCAGCTCCTGGACATGCAAGGCGGTGGGTTATCTCTAGAAGACATGAGGATTTTGTAGTCCAAAGTCAGACAACTCCTCCAACAATCATCTGTCATGGGTCCCCAAATACATTAGACTGTCAGCTGAACCTGGCGATATCAGCGGTTTTGGATGATGTTCATGTTGACCTCTAGAAAGACAAATTTTAAAGAATCTTTCATTTGTACTAGTGAAAATAAGAAACTTCAGCTTGTCAAGAGAGCCTGTTGGGGCATGTTTGAAGGACCTTCATTGACCAAGAGGCTATGTGCAACTAAGAGGGGATGGGAGTGTATGTGTCAGAACTATGCAAATCAAATATATGCAGCTCTGGCAAAAATTAAGAGACCACTGCAAAATGTTCAGTTTGTCTGATTTTTCTCTTTATAGGTATATTTTTGAGTAAAATGTAAATTGTTGTTTTATTCTAGAAACGTCTGACAAAATGTCTCCGAATTTCCAAGCAATACATTTTGGGTTTTTTCCTGAAAAGGAGAAATGGTCAAAATAAAAAAACAAAAAACAGTGCTTTCAGACCTCAAATAATGCAAAGAAAACAAGTTCATAATCATTTATAAAGAACAATACTAATGTTTTAACTCCAGAAGAGTTCAGAAATCAATATTTTGTGGAATAACCATGATTTCTAATCGCAGCTTTCATGCTTCTTGGCATGCTTTCCACCAGTCTTTCACACTGCTCCTGGCGCAAAAATGTAAGCAGTTCTTCTGTGTTTGATGGCTTGTGACTATCCATCATCCTCTTGATTACATTCCAGAGGTTTTCAATGGGGTTCAGGTCTGGAGATTGGGCTGCCCATGACAGGGTTTTGATGTGGTGGTCTCTTAATTTTTTCCAGAGTTATATGTACCGTATATTTTTAAACTATATAATACCAATCAGATGCCAGGCTTTATCAACTTTTCTGTATTTAATCAGTTGTTTCCCTTAACTCTGTATATCAGTGAAAGATTCATAACATATAACCCGAGCTGAATCTCGTACAATACATTATTTAAGTAGCAGCGCTCAGTCAAATGTTATATTATGAGATATTTTGCTCTTTATAAAACATTGATGTAAAAAATGTTTCATATATCATATTCTCAACACATTTAAATATATCTGAGCGTTGAAGAGAGTTCATAGAATGGCAGCCAAATTCTAACAATAGTATGGAAGATCTCAGAAGTCTTTGAAAATTAAATGTATTCACTCTGGAAAAGAGAGATATTAAATCTAAATATCCAGTAAAAATATAAACTGAAATAAGCATTCAATAAATATTCCTTTCATTAACCTAAAAGAAACCATGGATTTATTGCTTACAGATAAATTAAGCGCAATTTTATCACAAAGCTTGCAAATTAGTTTCCTTTCATACAGACAGAAAACGATCTCGCTAGTGCTCTTACAGAATTGACTGTCAGCACTGGGTGACTGGTCAAACTAAGTCCCTCCGCTCGGTGCTTCACGGCGGGGCCAATCATTTATATACACCACCCCCTGCTTGTTTTCCCTCTCTCTCTCCACCTCTTGCTCTGCTTTGAATGACATCTGTATCTTCATAGAGCCAGAGAAGGGCGGAGATAGATGGAAATTAAGCACATGGGAAGGTGTATATAAATGACGGGCCCTGCCGTGAAGCACCGAGTGCCTGTACTTGCTTTGAACAGTCATTCTGTGCTCACAGTCGATACCCTGTAAGTCATGTGTGAACCTTTAAAGCATATGTGTAACTTCAAGTAACTTTTCAGAATATGCTGTCATAGGAGTACATGAGGAGTAGCGCTATTTCTGGCCATTAGGTAACGTGAATCCAGTATTTTTTAGTTTTGCCCTCTAAATGCGCTATCTCTAATTTTGTGTTTTCTGTGAGCTAGTAGTTGGAGACTAGCTTCTCTGATGTATCCCATGCATAGCACACAGAGACATGAGGATTCCTGCTCTACAGTCTCTATTTAGCACATGTTCCGAAGCAGCAGCAGGGATGGCATTATATACAGTCATGGCCAAAAGTATTAACACCCCTGCAATTCTGTCAGATAATACTCAGTTTCTTCCTGAAAATGATTGCAAACACAAATTCTTTGGTATAATTATCTTCATTTAATTTGTCTTAAATGAAAAAACACAAAAAGAATTGTCCTAAAGCCAAATTGGATATAATTCCACATCAAATATAAAAAAGGGGGTGGACAAAAGTATTGGCACTGTTCCAAAAATCATGTGATGCTTCTCTGATTTGTGTAATTAACAGCACCTGTAACTTACCTGTGGCACCTAACAGGTGTTGGCAATAACTAAATTACACTTGCAGCCAGATGACATGGATTAAAGTTGACTCAACCTCTGTACTGTGTCCTTGTGTGTACCACATTGAGCATGGAGAAAAGAAAGAAGACCAAAGAACTGTCTGAGGACTTGAGAAACCAAATTGTGAGGAAGCATGAGCAATCTCAAGGCTACAAGTCCATATCCAAAAACCTGAATGTTCCTGTGTCTACCGTGTGCAGTGTCATCAAGAAGTTTAAAGCCCATGGCACTGTGGCTAACCTCCCTAGATGTGGATGGAAAAGAAAAATTGACAAGAGATTTCAACGCAAGATTGTGCGGATGTTGGATAAAGAACCTAGACTAACATCCAAACAAGTTCAAGCTGCCCTGCAGTCCGAGGGTACAACAGTGCCAACCCGTACTATCCATCGGCAACTGAATGAAAAGGGACTGTGTGGTAGGAGACCCAGGAAGAACCCACTTCTTATCCCGAGACATAAAAAAGCCAGGCTGGAGTTTGCCAAAACTTACCTGAAAAAACCTAAAACGTTTTGGAAGAATGTTCTCTGGCCAGATGAGACAAAAGTAGAGCTTTTTGGGCAAAGGCATCAACATAGAGTTTACAGGAGAAAAAAAACGGCATTCAAAGAAAAGAACACTGTCCCTACAGTCAAACATAGTGGAGGTTCCCTGATGTTTTGGGGTTGCTTTGCTGCCTCTGGCACTGGACTGCTTGACCGTGTGCATGACATTATGAAGTCTGAAGACTACCAACAAATTTTGCAGCATAATGTAGGGCCCAGTGTGAGAAAGCTGTGTCTCCCTCAGAGGTCATGGGTTTTCCAGCAGGACAATGACCCAAAACACACTTCAAAAAGCACTAGAAAATGGTTTGAGGGAAAGCACTGGAGACTTCTAAGGTGGCCAGCAATGAGTCCAGACCTGAATCCCATAGAACACCTATGGAGAGATCTAAAAATGGCAGTTTGGAGAAGGCACCCTTCAAATATCAGGGATCTGGAGCAGTTTGCCAAAGAAGAATGGTCTAAAATTCCAGCAGAGCATTGTAAGCAACTCATTGATGGTTACCGGAAGCAGTTGGTCGCAGTTATTTTGGCTAAAGGTTGTGCAACCAAGTATTAGGCTGAGGGTGCCAATACTTTTGTCTGGCCCATTGTTGGAATTTTGTGTGAAATGATCAATGTTTTGCTTTTTGCTTCATTCTCTTTTGTGTTTTTTCATTTAAGACAAATTAAATGAAGATAATATTACCAAAGAATTTGTGATTGCAATCATTTTCAGGAAGAAACTAAGTATTATCTGACAGAATTGCAGGGGTATCAATACTTTTGGCCATGACTGTAGCAGTACTGAGCAGTGTAGTTGTGAGTCCAGCATGTCTGTGCATCTCTGTCTCTCTCTTCCCATTTTTTTAAGAGTGAATGATGAGTTAAGAGGACAGGTTAGGAAAATAGGTGGTTTATAAGTTTTTAAGCATAAAAAAAAATTAACTTGATGAGTTAAGGACTTTTTTTTTCAATTTTTCAATGCACTAGCCATGTATTTTTATATTTAACTCTGCCTCTCTTACTTTTTTAGACAGCAGAGTTTTGACATGGATAAATAAATTCATCTGTCAGATACACAACAGTTTGTTGTTACTGTTATACTTTTTGTCCAGTAGCATTTGTTACTATTACCCCCTTTCCGATATCGGGAGTAACAGTACACCGATATCGGACTCCCCCTGTTTGGTGCGGCTCCGGCACTGAGTCCGCATCTTTCCGAGCATATTTAAGCTGATATATGCAGCTGACATGTGCTCGCAACAGCCGCAGGTGGAATTGGGATCCACTCGTGGCTGTTAACTAGTTAAATGCCGCTGTCAATCTCTGACAGTGGCATGTTTATGTCCTTTTCTGCAACCTTTTTACTGCTGAACTAGATAGGGTTGTCTGAGGATTATTTGGTTAGAATAAAACAATTTCTAGCATTTTTTTCTCAGCCAAGCACAGTTGTAGATTTAAAAAAAGAAAAAGTATAACATCAAAAACTATGAGGCTGATTCATCATACAGTTGACATTAAACAGTTTGCAGTGTCCCAAAATTTTTATGCAATTTTAGCATTTTAGCATTTTTATGCCAGGTATGACAATCTTTTGAAGCATGAATGGGGCATGGAGGGCATTGGCATGGCATAGGGTGGCCGACAAATGAATCATCATCATCTTTGCGTCTGGAGGAGAGAAGGTTTTTCCACCAACATAGAAGAGGATTCTTTACTGTTAGGGCAGTGAGAATCTGGAATTGCTTGCCTGAGGAGGTGGTGATGGCGAACTCAGTCGAGGGGTTCAAGAGAGGCCTGGATGTCTTCCTGGAGCAGAACAATATTGTATCATACAATTATTAGGTTCTGTAGAAGGACGTAGATCTGGGTATTTATTATGATGGAATATAGGCTGAACTGGATGGACAAATGTCTTTTTTCGGCCTTACTAACTATGTTACTATGTTACTATGTTACTATCATTCATGCAGCAAAAGTAGCATAAATTACGACAGAGATGTACTCTAGTCCATTTCTAATGCTGGTGTTCGACTTCATTGAAAGATGCTCCTCTTAATGAATTTAGAGCGTCTTACTAAAGTATACTCTTTATTAGAGATAAGCTAACCTTTTAAGGTTCAGTTTGGTTTGATTCGTTGAATGTTTAGACGGTCGCCGAATAGTTCGACAAACGTACCTGAACCCCATTGAATTTAATGGGGGGAAAAACCAAAACATATACACAACACCTTAAGGGGTGACAAAAAGCTTCCCAATGAGCTAAAATTAGGGGCAGACACCATGAAAGTAGCACCAATTGACCCACAGTAGAAATTTGCTAATATCACAGCAGCAGTCAGCCAGGGGCCATGCATAAGGTAAAGGGTCTGGGCCAGCATTTACAGCTTTGAATTGAAGTTTCAATGAGGACCTGATGGTTAAGGGAGCAGTGCAAGCCTTCTTAGCTGGGAGCCCTGATACCTCATGCAACACCTCCATTTTTTTTTCTCCAGTCACACTCAGCACAAACATCAGTTTCATACTGTACTATTGGTAGAAAACCGTAAGGAAAGTAAGCACAGGCCTGCCTGTCTAGGAGCCCTACTTCTGCATGCAACACACATGAAGGAGACCCAACTTGACAACTTGAATTCCACGTTTAAAAAAAAATATCACACACCATTAAAGTGGCATCAATTTCCACAGACTAGAAATAGTGCAGTATAATTGCCTTCTGGCACACCCTCCAATTCAGGCAACCCACCAGATGGAGAAACAACTTGGAGTCTCAACATTTCAAAAGATTATTGTCACACACCACTAGAGTGGCATCAATTTTCACCAAGTAGAAACAGTATAATAGGCCTCTGACAGACCTTCCACTACAGGAAATCCATTAGATAGAGACCCAACTTGGAGTCTCCACATTTCCAATTTCCAAAATTGTTTGTAACATCAGCAGCAGTAGCAACAGCAGGCACAGAAGCCATGACAAAGATGTTACACTCTGCAATAACGCAAGATCAATGCATGACACTAAACACTACACCATCGCCCAGTCTACGACTGGAGTCTAAAAGTCATTGGACATCCATGACTTGCTTATTTTCATGAAAGTTAGGCGGTCTACACTTTCAGGGGACAGCTGGATGCACTTATCTGTCAGGACACCTCCAGTAGCGCTGAAGACACGTTCTGACAGAACACTTGCTGCCGAGCATGACAAAACCTCCAAGGCGTGACAGGTGAGCTCAGGCCACTCTTCCATTTTTGAAGACCAAAATGCAAAAGGGTCCAACCTCCCCTCCCTGATGGCATTGATATTGAGCTGGAGATTCTCTTGCACCATCCTCTCCAGTCATTCACATCATATCAGAGTTATACTCTGTTCTGCTGGTGCACGGGCTAGTCTAAAAAATGTGTGAAGCGACTCACAGAAATTTTCTTATGCCACTTACACTGCTGCTGCTTATGTTTTTGTGATGATGCCTTGACATTCCCGGGGTTGGACATCTAGAACTGCGATGCACACTATGTGCCTCGTAGCTGTCTTGGGGAAAACCACTCATAAGATTGTCTACCAGGGTGCACACATCCCTTTCCAGGGAGGGATGCATCTGGCAAAATTTACTCTTGAACCGTGGAGTGGCAACCTAGTAGTCAGCCCTATTTCTAACCCTAGGAATATGGGCATCATGTTGAAGATAGTGCAGCAAGAAGGCACTCATATGTTGGGCACTTCCATGAGGGCCAAGTCCATGATGTGTTGTTGATGGGGTAACACTCAAGCTTGCTTCCTCCTTCCTCTCTAGCCAACCACGGACAACAGAGAGTGGATCATTATCTTCTTCATCTCCTGATTGTCCATCACCTCCTCCTCCTCATCTCCTCCATTTGTTCCTGGGCTCCTGCACCTTCACTGACAGTTTGTCTGGTACCATGAGCCCCTCTCGATCACTATAATCCACCATTCCACGGCACCAGCCTCTGCAACGACAGTCCAGAACTTTACAATATTTTTATCCCTTCCGCATCCTCCTTTGCTTCCACCTCTTCCTCAGGGGCCACTACCTCCTCCCTCAGACTATTCAAAGTGGGCTCCAGCATGTAGAAGACTGGACTAGTGATGCTGATAACAGCATTGTCAGAGCTAACCATCTTGGTAGCCATTTCAAAACTGCGCAGAAGGATGCAGAGGTCTTCATCTCTTCTCAGTCCACAAGCATGATTTGTACCACATCCATACAGCGTTGGCTCAAGCTATGCAAAAGGACATACTGCACCAGGGCTCGTCACTGCTGCCAGAGTCATTGCAATATTTACAGAGTAGAATTCCACTGTGTCGGAATATCGCAAATCAAATGGTTAACTGGTAAGGTGAAAGACCTCTGTGGCGATACAAGTTGATGTCCTGTGGGGTGAGATCAGCAGAAGGGAGCACACAGCAACCATGCTCTCTGCAGCAGGCCAGGGTAGTGGCAGAGAAATTGCTGTACCACCAGGTTGAGGACGCAAGCCATGCAAGCCGGCGTAAGGCCACCAGGTTTTCACCATTATCGCACATGACTTTCCCTGGCTCCTGGTTCAGTGGAGACAGCCATTGTTCTAACTCGGCCTGGATATCTGTCCACAACTCTTGAGCTGTGTGATTGCTATCTCCAAGGCATGTTAATTTTAACACTGCCTGATTGCGGTAAACCCTGGCTGTGAAGTATGGAGGTGCGGGGGATTCTCTCTGCACTGTTGAAATGCATGTCTCATTAAGGAAGAGGTTGAGGGTGCAGGTGGAGGCCCAAGATGAGTTGGAGGAGCCATAAGCAGTGGAGAAAGTGTTAGATACAGAGGTTTGTCCCGCAAGCCTTTGGGATTCCAAGACTTGTGGAGCAGCCCCTTAACCACCTTCCACCACAGCCACCAGAGTCACGCAGTGCACAGTGAGCGAGATGTATTGCCCATGCCCATGTTTGCTCATCCAGGTGTCAGTGGTGAAATGCACCCTGGCAGATATAGATTTTTTCAGGGAACTGGTGATGTTGTCTGTGACATGCTGGTTTAGCTCAGGCACAGTTTTCTTAGAGAAGTAATGGCGACTGAGCAACTGGTACTAGGGGACTGCGACGGCCACCAACTTTTGGAAACTGTCTTTATCCAACAGGCGGAAAGGCAGCATTTCTGTGAGCAAAAGATTAGAGATGGTGGAGTTCAAGCTCTTAGCTTTGGCATGTGTAGGAGGAAACATTCTTTTATGTGACCACAACTATGGGACTGAGGGCTGGCAAAAATGCTAAGAGACAGTGGAGTAGGGTGAACAGGACAAACTGCTGGACTGTGATTAAGGTGCAGGTGGAGATGTTATGGTGGATTTAGAATGATGTGCTCTGCTTGGTGAAACAAAAACAGCAGCCATCTCCACTGCATTAAAAGCTGATAGGCTCTCACTCATCCGACTGTAGAGGATATACAAGTAGAGTTTCTGCGACTGGAGACCTGTGTGAGAACACTTGGCATGGTGACGGAGGAGGAAGAAGCAGCAGGTATGGTTGATGGGATGGCTGGTGGTTGATGAGGCCCACTAGTATGCACATTAATAAGATTCCCACATTAAGGCTTGATGATCATGCATCGATTCATGATCAACATGCATCATGCATTGATTTTTAATCAAGTAGCTCACTGATCCATGCTATTCAATAGGGCTGTTGAGATGCCATATTGATGCCCTATTGATGGGTGTCACACATTCAAGTCTTTGGATACATTAAAAAAATTGGATCTTACATGGAATATCTGTGTGGCATCTGATTTTTATGGACACATATCTATTATAAACCTAGAAAACTGTATTTAGTGCAGATGTATGAAAATGGTTCACACTTGATGCCACACAGACGTCACCGAATGTCATGCGGAAATAAAAACACGGACACACGGAATGCACACTGTTGTTAATTGGATAATATCAATGAGTTTTCTTGATTAAATTCGGATGATTTTTCATATGCTTCTATGAAGCCAGCCGTAAAGGTACGTTAAGATGATGTTTGCTTTTAAACATAATAAAAACTTTTATTTCCATATTCTTAGTTAAGTTAATAATATATCAGAGTAAAACTGCATTACAATTGTAGTGTTTCGATAAGAATAACAAATTAGTTAATTAAAACACAAACTGCAAGTTTACAAAATTTGTGTACATTGTATTTTGCATAGGATCACACAGAATTACTTTCATTCTATTGTGGTGAGCGCAGGAAGACTGTTCGGCCTCAAGGCATCTAACAGGGCATTAGTAATTAGTAAATTCTTCCTTCCAGTCTCATTGCTTTACATGCTAAGCTTTGAAAGAAAGGTGTTCTTTTCATCGGCATATTAAAGGCATTTGTATGTACAGCTAACAAGTGAGATAAATGTGTCAAAATGATTTAGATTTGAAGTGAAAGAAACATGTCGTCTTTATTTCTTTTTCCATTCAGCACAATCTAAAGAAATCCTATACCAACATAGAAAACACCTATTCATTTTAGTAAATAGAAGTGACTTTCACTCCTTAGAAGTAACACACGTGACAACATTATAGTTCAGTGCAGAGGGCATTCATATAATTCATATAATTAACTTATCTTAAAATCAGAATACGATAAAGCATATACTAAAATAATTTCCTACGGTTTTAAAAAAGTGTTTTAAAGAACTAATATATTAAAAATCACGGGGGCAATTCATAGTATCGAGTGCTGTGTTATTGAAGTCAGTTTTGCTGGGAGCAAATTTATCAAAACTTATACTTGTATTGCATAAGAATAAAACTCATCACTTATTTCCACATTTGGCACACCAATTTCTTCATTATTATAGCTTAACCGAAAACTGCACTTGATTAATAAACTTGGCACACCTTTATTATGTCTAGAGATGTTTCTTTAAAAAAAAAAAACCCTGCAATGAACCCACTCCCAGGGGCACAGCAGAGCGATTTTCACTAGATCTAGATAGATGTTGTTAGTACTCAAAGGCGGCTTCCTTTCAGGCCAAAGGTCACAAAGGGGATCTACAACCTCCACCTGATCTGGGTCAATCGGTCTCCTCCATGCGACGGAGCTCCGACACTACTCAATAATTGGTCTAGTATAGCCTATCCATCACTGCTTTGACTGTTACAAATCTCTCCAATCATGAATCACAGTCTGACTCAGCCCATTCTCTTACTAAAGGTACCTTCACACATAACGATATCGTTAACGATATCGTTGCTTTTTGTGACGTAGCAACGATATCGTTAAGGAAATCGTTATGTGTGACAGCGACCAACGATCAGGCCCCTGCTGGGAGATCGTTGGTCGCTGAGGAAAGTCCAGAACTTTATTTTGTCGCTGGACTCCCTGCAGACTCCCTGCGGCCCTGCGCTTAGTAACCCGATGTTTACCCTGGTTACCGGGGACCTCGGGATCGTTGGTCGCTGGAGAGCAGTCTGTGTGACAGCTCTCCAGCGACCAAACAGCGACGCTGCAGCAATCGACATCGTTGTCGGTATCGCTGCAGCGTCGCTGAGTGTGAAGATACCTTTAAGGTACCGTCACACTTAGCGACGCTGCAGCGATACCGATAACGATCCGGATCGCTGCAGCGTCGCTGTTTGGTCACTGGAGAGCTGTCACACAGACTGCTCTCCAGCGACCAACGATCCCGAGGTCCCCGGTAACCAGGGTAAACATCGGGTAACTAAGCGCAGGGCTGCGCTTAGTAACCCGATGTTTACCCTGGTTACCATCGTTAAAGTAAAAAAAACAACCACTACATACTTACCTACTGCTGTCTGTCCCCGGCGCTGTGCTTCTCTGCTCTGGCTGTGAGCGCTGGGCAGCCAGAAAGCAGAGCGGTGACGTCACCGCTCTGCTATCCGGCCGCTGTGCTCACAGCCAGAGCAGAGAAGCTGAGCGCCAGGGACAGACAGCGGTAGGTAAGTATGTAGTGGTTGTTTTTTTTACTTTAACGATGGTAACCAGGGTAAACATCGGGTTACTAAGCGCGGCCCTGCGCTTAGTAACCCGATGTTTACCCTGGTTACCAGCGAAGACATCGCTGAATCGGCGTCACACACGCTGATTCAGCGATGTCAGCGGGAGATCCAGCGACGAAACAAAGTTCTGGACTTTCATCCCCGACCAGCGATATCACAGCAGGGGCCTGATCGCTGCTGCCTGTCACACTGGACGATATCGCTAGCCAGGACGCTGCAACGTCACGGATCGCTAGCGATATCGTCTAGTGTGACGGTACCTTTAGTGTTCACATTACAGCCATGCTTCCTTAACAATGCTAATTGAGGGGATTTGATAGCTACACAAGGTTTAGTGCATAAGGCACAAGTGTGTGCCCAATGAGGTTCTGTTGCCAAACTAATTTTACTGGGTTCTACCCACTCCACACAAATGGCTTTGCAGTATGAAGACAGATCCATTTCACTTTTAACCCAAGTGGCATAAAAATATTGTGGCTAAAAAATTTCGACAAAGGATACAGCCATCCTCTGATCACCTCTTTCTGCTCCTCTAACCATTGATGGCTGCCATGTATACATGAAGATGTACAGCATTTTTAGTCACAGGTCAGAGAGGACAAGTAAAGACAATGGTAGTACACATCTGCTGAATACAGTAGACTCATAACTCATAATGTATTGCTACTTATGCTCTATTAGCCAAAGGTCACAAAATGTTAGTATCATTTTGGGTTAATGGTGCATTGTATTTGTTTCTAAACAGGTCAAATCCCCTTTGTTGCAGATGTGCCACTAGCAACATTAATCCTCTGTTGTTCTATTTTACCACGAGCAACAAGATCAAAATCATGGAGAAAAAGTAAGGCTACGTTCCCAAGATGAGATTTTGGAGAGTTTTCGTGCTGCAGTTCTTTATAGGTTACTTGCATATTTTAGAAAATAAGCCACAACAAATACTCACCAAAAATTCATCATAGCCTAAATCTTCCTTGATGTGGTTCATCAGCATATACAAAAGATAAAATGCTAAGTAGGTTTCCTAATATAAAAAACAGACAGACATGACAACGTATTTAGTGAAAATGCTTTGACAAGGTGTAAGGAAAATGAATTTTTTTTCGTTGCACTAAGACGTTACACTGAAACAAGTGCAGGCAATAAGCAGCGGCTGAATCAGGTCTGGGTCAAGTGTTGTCCAAGATGTCAATCATCAACTCCTAAGCCGAGTCATGACTTCCTATCCATATTCATAAATAACTTAACATAGATTAACATGGTTACAAGTACAATGCTATCTATCCAACACGTAGCAAAAAGAAGCTGCCATTTTGATTTAGAGAATTCAATCTGTTTTTGTTAGAAAACTAGATAGATGGATGGATAATGTGTCAAAAAGAATCCGAGGCACCAGAGAGTCTTCTCTTAAAAAAAAAAAAAAAAAGCTTTTAGTCCATCTTTTAAAACATAAAGTGGCAAGTTTCTGCGTCACAACTGGCCTTTTTCAAGCAAATATAGAATTGGCGCTAAAATGCACCTATCCCCTTTCTGTATTTTATTGAAAAAAGCAGGTTGTGCCCAAAACATTGCACTTTGTTTTAATTCTGGAACATCAAAAACCCAACAAAAACGCATCGATGGCAAACAGCCTTATAGACTATGGGCATGTTCACATGTACGTTTTTACTTTTCTTTGTTGATTTACTTGAAAAAAAAATTCCCATGTCTGTTTTTGATCCTATTGACATTGAATGGGTCAGTGAGAAATGCTAATAGTACTCCATTGTCATCTGTGTATTATCTAAAGATTGTCAACTACAATGTGAAACAACTCATGTGCTATCTCACATAGTCCAACTCTATGGCGGCCCAAAAATGTCCCTTTACCCTATAGGACTAGAAGTGTAAATTACATATACTGTAAATAGTTGGGGAAGGCTAAAGAGCCTCACATTATGCTTCTTTGTAATCCAGTTAAATATTCAGACACACTATAAGTATTACACTGGTATGTGAGTTATCTGTAACTAAATAATGGCCTCTCGAACAGGATGAGCCCTGGTTCATAATTCATGGCAAAAGTAATTTTTAGGAAAATATTCCAGCAGAGGCCACAGCTCATGTGAAGACATTGTCTGGTTGACAGTAAACTAAACGCTAGATCTCATCCTGACATGTCACCTGGCTTCTGCCATGGCTCTTCTGATTGAGGTTTTGGATCTTCTGATCACAACACACATTGTGCTCTCCAAGAGTCTATCCTCCAGCTCAGTAGCTCAAAGTAAATGCCGTCACCTCTGAATGTTTCATTTTTTCCGATGTGAGTTCGGTTCCACTCTGTGAGACCGTGCTTCTTTTTTTTTTTCTCTCTTTTCAATTTTTGTTATCCTATAAACAAAAATAAGGCTAAATGTGTAAAATATCAATTTGTATTTCTCTGATGATTGTTAATCTTGTTATGTGAACTTCCTGATGAGCCTGAACTCTGACACTGGGTGTTATCTGATCCATTGGGCGTCGCTTCCAAATGCTGACATGTACTTAAACCCTGTATACCTATGACTCTTGTACAATATTTGTGGTATGTCCTGATGAAGGGGTCACCTGAACCCTGAAACGCGTAGAATAAACCACGTTGAAAACCTCTACAATTTTTGAAATTCTTCTTGCGGCATCGCGGGGATAATCCTTTTTTCTCCTATCTAAGTGTGTGCACAACACACATTGGCAGATGGTGATGAAAGGCTTCGTAAGACTATTTTAGGAGGCACCTTCCTACCATACATTACTAGGTTGCTAAGGTTTATTCCTTTATTCATTTCTTCTTAAAGGGACTAAGCGTGAAAACCAGAGGGTCTCTTAGATTCTACATCTAAGTCTAGCCAGAATTCACATCCCTACTTTAGCTGTTCAAAAAAACCTCCATCCTTCCTAATTTCATTTGTTGGGAGGGTAACATGTCACTTTTTGTTTCAGGTGGCATAAAGGTTAGTATTGCCCCAGCTTGTGACTACTTTTAGGAAGATGCCTAAAGCAGAAATTTAACAACTTGTTGATTAAGTAAAAAATGTGGTTTTGTTTAGAGGATTTGGAAGGTTTATTACCTTGTGAATTATACTATGGTGACACCTGTTTACAGATACGTTACTCATCCAATTTATACGTATATCCAAGTAATTATCTGAAACCACAGCCGGGCTGAAATTATGGTATAATATGAGCTATTTTCGCTGTGCACAAGAAAACGTGCATGCACATTAATTTGCTAAATGAATATCTGAGAAACATTAGCAATTACAGCGGCAGTGTAATAGAAATGTTTTCATGTGATAGCGGCCTACATTTGCTCATTGCATTGATTAAATCAAACCTCCTCATAGAGAAGCCTGGGCACAGGTGTATGTCACAATCTCATTTCATTCTTAACAAAAGCTGTGTATTTTTTTCTTTCACTTGGTTTTTATCACCTTTTACACTTCACACACATTATTTCCTGTAACCGTGTTCTGATCTGAACTTTGTTAAATTACATCAACATATATACACTGCTCAAAATAATAAAGGGGACGCTAAAATGCCACATCCTAGATATCACTGAATTAAATATTCCAGTTGCAAATCTTTATTCATTACATAGTGGAATGTGTTGAGAACAATAAAACATAAACATGATTAATGTTTAACAAAATGAATACTCCATCGAGGTCTGGATTTGGAATGATGCTCAAAATCAAAGTGGAAAATGAAGTTACAGGCTGATCCAACTTCAGTGGAAATGCCTCAAGACAAGGAAATGATGTTCAGTTGTGTGTGTGTGTTGCCTTAATGTGCCTGTATGACCTCGCTACAATGCCTGGGCATGCTCCTGATGAGGCGGCGGATGGCCTCCTGAGGGATCTCCTCCCACACCTGGACTAAAGCATCCGCCAACTTCTGGACAGTCTGTGATGCAACGTGACATTGGTGGATGGTGCGAGACATGATGTCCCAGATGTATTCAATCGGATTCAGGTCTGGGGAACAGGCGGGCCAGTCCATAGCTTCAATGCCTTCATCTCTCAGGAACTGCTGACACACTCCAGCCACATGAGGTCTGGCATTGTCCTGCATTAGGAGGAACCCAGGACCAACCGCACCAGCATATGGTCTCACAAGGGGTCTGAGGATCTCATCTCAATACCTAATGGCAGTCAGGCTACCTCTGGCGAACACATGGAGGGCTGTGCGGCCCTCCAAAGAAATGCCACCCCACACCATTACTGACCCACTGCCAAACCGGTCATGCTGAAGGATGTTGCAGGCAGCAGATCGCTCTCCACGGCATCTCCAGACTCTGTCACATCTGTCACATGTGCTCAGTGTGAACCTGCTTTCATCTTTGAAGAGCACAGTGCCAATCCTGGTGTTCTGTGGCAAATGCCAATCGCGCTGTACGGTGTTGGGCTGTGAGCACAACCCCCATCTGTGGACGTCGGGCACTCAGACAATCCTCATGGAGTCGGTTTCTAACCGGTTGTGCAGACACATGCACATTTGTGGAATGCTGAAGGTCATTTTGCAGAGCTCTGGCAATGCTTCTCCTGTTCCTCCTTGCACGAAGGCTGAGGTAGCGTTCCTGCTGCTGGGTTGTTGTCCTCCTACGACCACCTCCACATCTCCTGGTGTACTGGCCTGTCTCCTGGTAGCGCCTCCAGCCTCTGGACAATACGCTGACAGACACAGCAAACCTTCTTGCCACAACTCGCATTCATGTGCCATCCTGGATGAGCTGCACTACCTGAGCCGCTTGTGTGGGTTGTGGAGTCCGTCTCATGCTACCACGAGTGTGAAAGCACAAGCAACATTCAAAAGTGACCAAAACATCAGCCAGAAAGCATTGGTACTGAGATGTGGTCTGTGGTCCTCACCTGCAGAACCACTCCTTTATTGGGTGTGTCTTAATAATTGCCAATAATTTCCATCTGTTGTCTATTCCATTTGCACAATAGCATGTGAAATTGATTGTCAAAAAGTGTTGCTTCCTAAGTGGACAGTTTGATTTCACAGAAGCTTGTTTTACTTGGAGTTATATACTGTTGTTTAACCCCTTACCGGCATCGGACGTACTATACCGTCCGATGCCGGCTCCCCTGCTTTGATGCAGGGCTCCGCGGTGAGCCCGCACCAAAGCCGGGACATGTCAGCTGTTTTGAACAGCTGACATGTGCCCGTAATCGGCGCGGGCAGAATCGCGATCTGCCCGCACCTATTAACTAGTTAAATGCCGCTGTCAAACGCAGACAGCGGCATTTAACTACCGCTTCCGGCCGGGCGGCCGGAAATGACGTCATCGCCGACCCCCGTCACATGATCGGGGGTCGGCGATGCTTGTGAATGGTAACCATAGAGGTCCTTGAGACCTCTATGGTTACTGATTGCCTGTCGCTGTGAGCGCCACCCTGTGGTCGGCGCTCACAGCACACGTGCAATTCTGCTACATAGCAGCGATCAGCAGATCGCTGCTATGTAGCAGAGCCGATCGTGCTATGCCTGCTTCTAGCCTCTCATGGAGGCTATTGAAGCATGGCAAAAGTTAAAAAAAAAAGTTTAAAAAAATGTGAAAAAAATAAAAAAAACATAAAAGTTTAACCCCTTAGCGACCGCCGATACGCCTTTTAACGGCGGCCGCTAAGGGTACTTAAACCACAGCGCCGTTAATTAACGGCGCTGTGGAAAAAGTCCATAGCGCCCCCCAGAGGCCGATTTTCTCCGGGGTCTCGGCTGCCGAGGGTAGCCGAGACCCCAGAGAACATAATTCGGGGAGTTTTTAACCCACCCCGCATTTGCGATCGCCGGTAATTAACCGTTTACCGGCGATCGCAAAAAAAAAAAGAAAAGCGATCTCTTTTTAATTTCTCTGTCCTCCGATGTGATCGCACATCGGAGGACAGAGAAAAGGGGTCCCAGGTGGCCCCCCAATACTCACCTAGCTCCCCCGATGCTCCTCGTGTATTCCGGTGGGCGCCGCCATCTTCAAAATGGCGGGCGCATGCTCAGTGCGCCCGCCGGCCGGCACCGGGAGAATCTTTGGGGTCTCGGCTGCCGGGGGTAGCCGAGACCCCAAAGAGCACGATCGGGGTCGGTGTTACCGACCCCTGTTTTGCGATCGCCGGTAATTAACTGTTTACCGGCGACCGCAAAAAAAAAAAAAAAAAAGTAAAGTGTAATTCTCTGTCCTCTGATGTGATCGCACATCAGAGGACAGAGAAATAGGGGGATTCGGGGACCCTAGCATACTCACCTAGGTCCCTGGATCCTCTTGCTGCTCCTCCTGGCCGCCGGCAGCAGAACATGGCGGACGCATGCCCAGTGCGCCCGCCATCCGTCTCCATCTGCCGGCCGGCAGGAGAACAGCAGTTGAGGCATTGGGATTAGGGTTAGGTTTGAGGTTAGGGTTGAGATTAGGATTAGGGGTGTGTTGGATTTAGGGTTTTGATTAGGGTTATGGTTAGGGTTGACATTAGGGTTGTTTTGGGGAAAGGGTTGTGATTATGGTTAGGGTTAGTGATTAGGATTATGGATCAGGTTGGGATTAGGGTTAGGGGTGTGTTGGGGTTAGGGTTGGAGCTAGAATTGGGGGGTTTCCACTGTTTAGGTACATCAGGGGGTCTCCAAACACGACAGCCAATTTTGCGCTCAAAAAGTCAAATGGTGCTCCCTCCCTTCTGAGCTTTGCCGTGCGCCCAAACAGTGGGTTACCCCCACATATGGGGCATCAGCGTACTCGGGATAAATTGGACAACAACTTCTGGGGTCCAATTTCTCTTGTTACCCTTGTGAAAATAAAAACTTGGGGGCTACAAAATCTTTTTTGTGAAAAAAAAAATATTTTTTATTTCCACGACTCTGCATTCTAAACTTCTGTGAAGCACTTGGGCATTCAAAGTTCTCACCACACATCTAGATAAGTTCATTGGGGGGTCTAGTTTCCAAAATGGGGTCACTTGTGGGGGGTTACTACAGTTTAGGTACATCAGGGGCTCTGCAATCGCAACATAATGCCCACAGACCATTCTATCAAAGTCTGCATTCCAAAAAGGCGCTCCTTCCCTTCCGAGCTCTGCCGTGCGCCCAAACAGTGGTTTACCCCCACATATGGCGCATCAGCGTACTCGGGATAAATTGGACAACAACTATTGCAGTCCAATTTCTCCTGTTACCCTTGTGAAAATAAAAACTTGGGGGCTACAATATCTTTTTTGTGGAAAAAAAATATTTTTTATTTTCACGACTCTGCATTCTAAACTTCTGTGAAGCACTTGGGCATTCAAAGTTCTCACCACACATCTAGATAAGTTCCTTGGGGGGTCTAGTTTCCAAAATGGGGTCACTTGTGGAGGGTTTCTACTGGTTAGGTACATCAGGGGCTCTGCAAACGCAACATAATACCCACAGACCATTCTATCAAAGTCTGCATTCCAAAACGGCGCTCCTTCCTTCCGAGCTCTGCCGTGCGCCCAAACAGTGGTTTACCCCCACATATAGGGTACCAGCATACTCAGGACAAATTGGACAACAACTTTTGGGGTCCAATTTCTCTTGTTACTCTTGTGAAAATAAAAATTTGGTGGCTAAAAAATCTTTTTTGTGGAAAAAAAAAATTTTTTTATTTTCACGGCTCTGCATTATAAACTTCTGTGAAGCACTTGGGCATTCAAGGTTCTCACCACACATCTAGATAAGTTCCATGGGGGGTCTAGTTTCCAAAATGGGGTCACTTGTGGGGGATTTCTACTGTTTAGGCACATCAGGGGCTCTCCAAACGCGACATGGCGTCCGATCTCAATTCCAGCCAATTCTACATTGAAAAAGTAAAACGGCACTCTTTCTCTTCCAAGCTCTGCGGTGCGCCCAAACAGTGGTTTACCCCCACATATTGGGTATCGACGTACTCAGGAGAAATTGCACAACAACTTTAGTGGTCTAATTTCTCCTGTTACCCTTGTGAAAATAAAAATTTGTGGGCAAAAAGATCATTTTTGTAGAAAAAATGCAATTTTTTTTTTCACGGCTCTACGTTATAAACTTCTGTGAAGCACATGGGGGTTCAAAGTGCTCGCCACACATCTAGATAAGTTCCTTAAGGGGTCTAGTTTCCAAAATGGTGTCACTTGTGGGGGGTTTCCACTGTTTAGGCACATCAGGGGCTCTCCAAACGCGACATGGCGTCCAATCTCAATTCCAGCCAATTCTACATTGAAAAAGTAAAACGGCACTCCTTCTCTTCCAAGCTCTGCGGTGCGCCCTAACAGTTGTTTACCCCCACATATTGGGTATCAGCGTACTCAGGAGAAATTGCACAACAACTTTTGTGGTCTAATTTCTCCTGTTACCCTTGTGAAAATAAGAATTTGTGGGCGAAAAGATCATTTTTGTGTAAACAAAAGCGATTTTTTATTTTCACGGCTCTACGTTATAAACTTCTGTGAAGCACTTGGGGGTTCAAAGTGCTCACCACACATCTAGATAAGTTCCTTAAGGGGTCTAGTTACCAAAATGGTGTCACTTGTGGGGAGTTTCCACTGTTTAGGTACATCAGGGGCTCTCTAAATGTGACATGGTGTCCGATCTCAATTCCAGCCAATTCTGCATTGAAAAAGTCAAACGGCGCTCCTTCACTTCTAAGTTCTGCGGTGCGCCCTAACAGTGGTTTACCCCCACATATGGGGTATTGACGTATTCAGGAGAAATTGCATAACAAAATTTATGGTTACATTTCTGTTTTTACACTTGTGAAAATAAAGAAAATGGTTCTGAATTAAGATGTTTGCAAAAAAAAGTTAAATGTTCATTTTTTCCTTCCACATTGTTTCAGTTCCTGTGAAGCACGTAAAGGGTTAATAAACTTCTTGAATGTGGTTTTGAGAACCTTGAGGGGTGTAGTTTTTAGAATGGTGTCACACTTCATTATTTTCTATCATATAGACCCCTCAAAATGACTTCAAATGTGATGTGGTCCCTAAAAAAAAATGGTGTTGTAAAAATGAGAAATTGCTGGTCAACTTTTAACCCTTATAACTCCCTAACAGAAAAAAATTTTGTTTCCAAAATTGTGCTGATGTAAAGTAGACATGTGGGAAATGTTATTTATTAACTATTTTTCATGACATATCTCTCTGATTTAAGGGCATAAAAATACAAAGTTTGAAAATTGCAAAATTTTAAAAATTTTCGCCATATTTCCGTTTTTTTCATAAATAATCGCAAGTAATATCGAAGAAATGTTACCACTAACATGAAGTACAATATGTCACGAAAAAACAATCTCAGAATCAGCGGGATCCGTTGAAGCGTTCCAGAGTTATAACCTCATAAAGTGACAGTGGTCAGAATTGCAAAAATTGGCCTGGTCATTAAGTACCAAATTGGCTCTGTCACTAAGGGGTTAAATCACCCCCCTTTTGCCCCAATCAAAATAAATCAATAAAAAAAATATCAAAGCTACGCATATTTGGTATCGCCGCGCTCAGAATCGCCCGATCTATCAACAAAAAAAAGTGTTAACCTGATCGCTAAACAGCGTAGCGGGAAAAAAAATCGAAACGCCAGAATTACGTTTTTTTGGTCGCCGTGACATTGCATTAAAATGCAATAACGGGCGATCAAAAGAACGTATCTGCACCGAAATGCTATCATTAAAAACGTCATCTCGGCACGCAAAAAATAAGCCCTCAACCGACCCCAGATGATGAAAAATGGAGACGCTACGAGTATCGGAAAATGGCGCAATTTTTTTTTTTTTTTTTTAGCAAAGTTTGGAATTTTTTTCACCACTTAGATAAAAAATAACCTAGTCATGTTTGGTGTCTATGAACTCGTAATGACCTGGAGAATCATAATGGCAGGTCAGTTTTAGCATTTAGTGAACCTAGCAAAAAAGCCAAACAAAAAACCAATGTGGGATTGCACTTTTTTTGCAATTTCACCGCACTTGGAATTTTTTTCCCGTTTTCTAGTACACGACATGCTAAAACCAATGATGTCGTTCAAAAGTACAACTCGTCCCGCAAAAAATAGGCCCTCACATGGCCAAATTGACAGAAAAATAAAAAAGTTATGGCTCTGGGAAGGAGGGGAGCGAAAAACGAACACGGAAAAACGAAAAATCCCCCGGTCATGAAGGGGTTAAGTGTTCCCTTTATCTTTTTGAGCAGTGTAATTCCCTCTGGTTACCAATCTGACATAAGATTAAAACTGCTTGTTAATATTATGCAGGTGTCCATAATGCCACAAAAAGACTCAGATCTATCAAGGCATGAATTCTGTAATACTTTCGAATGTGATCTGTGGTATCAGACACCAACATTTGGAGCAGAGTCCTAAAATCCTGTATGAAGCAAGGTGAGGACTTAACTGATTTATTTCTCCAGCCCATCCCACTGGTGCTCAATCAGATTGGGATAATCTTGGTAATTTAGAAGTCAAGTAAACACCTAAAACTTTTGGTCAGTTTCCTCTAACCAGTCCCATTATTATTCTGCTGGAAGAAATCACTGCCATTAGAGAATATCATTGCCATGGTGATACAAATGTGAAGTACACAATATTTCGATTAGTGGTACATGTAAAATTTGTATCCACACGATGGTGAGGACCCAAGATTTTCCAGTAGAACATGACCTGAAGTATCACACCTTCTCTGTTGGCTTTCTTTCCTAGTAACTAGGGGTGAGCGAACCCGAACTGGAAAGTTTGGCGTTCATACCACACACTGTCCACTGTATTGAACCCCAAACACTGACTGATGCACAGATTTATCTAAACTAAAAGCCCACATTCTAAGATCAGGAATGGAATAGACATTTATCATACATTTTGTTACACCCAATGATGTCACATGTGGATTTGTGGACCAACTGTACCACAAGACCGGGCCAGCCTAGGGGGGGGGACGCAGCTAATCAGCTACCTGGTTTTCACTGGAGCTCCAGATGATGGATGAAGACTGGGCTGCAGGTAGTTGCCAAGTATCACTCCCAGGCAGATCTCGAGCCGGCTGCTGACCTCAGAGGTCAGGTTCGCTGAAACAGACCAGGGCTATGTTCAGACACACCGGTCTGGCTCAGGGAATGGATACTGGAGCAGGGACTGGCCGCACATGGACCAGGGAACAATTTTCAGGCGCTTGCTGCACTAGGACCATGGGACTTCAGGAACAGGATACTGGCTGCATCAGGGCTGGCTGTACACGGGCCGGGAAAAATGTTCAGGCACTGGCCACAGCAGGCCCAGGGGACTTTGGGAACAGAATTGGCCACATCGGAACCAGGAAACTTGCCTCACCGGGGCCAGGGATTCGGGTTCAGGATACTGGATGGACTAGGACTAGGGGACCTGACAACTGCACTGGTATAACACCACACTACCTAATGACTAAACGCATTGCTAGGCATCTACCGAAGGGAGAGAGAGTCTTATATATTATATCTTATATACAGGAATACTCGCACTATGCGCACTGCCCCTTTAAGAGCAGGGGTGCAGATGCACGCACTGGGCACATCACATGGAGCTGAGGAGCGCACTACAGCAGGAAGCATGCTCACACCCCCTCTTCTTCAAATCCGCAACGACTCTCTGAAGAGAAGTTGGAGGTCGACACTTATCTATGGACTCCCATGACTTCTCTTCAGAACCACAATTTATTCTGTGCACTAGAAGAAAAGTAACACGTTTCACCATCTTCATGACTAGGATGCTTCTTTCCATCAAGCCATCCTTAGCATTGGACATAGTGGGCGTAGTACCAGGAACTGAGCATTGGGAAGTTTTTGTCCATTCGTTGAGATCAGCTACCACCCCGGAGGATTTAAGGGCCAACTGGAATTCCTATGACTGGTTAGTGGATAGCAGAGACTTGGCAAATGCCACTACCTTGACGTTCTCCTCACCAGAAAATGAAGATACGTCCTCTGGTTCCCTCCTAAGCCTGGTCTCCAAGATGACACGTCCATGAGGCAGGGAGGTTCCAGGGGCAGATCATTGGTACAATTGTTGGGACTGTGTGAGGACATCGTATCTTCCTCCCTTTCTTCAGAAACAACACACAGCGATGTCAACCAGCAGACCTGATGGAGAAGATGGTGACGCTGCTGACTAACCTGGACGTATGGGGAGCAGACATTTCTTGTGACTCGACTGTTCCCAACAGAGCACTATATGGGGTCTCCAGACTATGACCTACAGGAATACCACACAGCGCATGGACGGCGATCTTCTCCATGTATAACACTCCAATCTGGAGCTTAAGTTGTTCCATAATGAATTGACTGTTTCTGAGCATAAAGGTACCTTCACACATAACGATTTCATTAACGATATCGTTGCTTTTTGTGACATAGCAACAATATCGTTAACAAAATCGTTATGCGTGACAACGACCAACGATCAGGCCCCTGCTGGGAGATCGTTGGTCGCTGGGATGATCAGGACCTTTTTTTGGTCGCTGATCACCCGCTATCATCGCTGAATCGGCGTGTGTGACGCCGATCCAGCGATGTGTTCACTGGTAGCCAGGGTAAATATCGGGTTACTAAGCGCAGGGCCGCGCTTAGTAACACGATATTTACCTTGGTTACCATTGTAAAAGTAAAAAAAAAAAAACCAGTACATACTCACATTCCGATGTCCGTCACGTCCCCCGGCGTCAGCTTCCCACACTGACTGTGTCAGCGCCGGCCGGCCGTAAAGCAGAGCACAGCGGTGACGTCACCGCTGTGCTCTGCTTTACGGCCGGCCGGCGCTGACACAGTCAGTGCGGGAAGCTGACGCCGGGGGACGTGACAGACATCGGAATGTGAGTATGTACTGGTTTTTTTTTTAACTTTTACAATGGTAACCAGGGTAAATATCGGGTTACTAAGCGTGGCCCTGCGCTTAGTAACCCGATATTTACCCTGGTGACCCGGGGACTACGGCATCATTGAAGACAGTTTCAACAATGCCAAAGTCTTTTCCCTGATCACTGGTCGCTGGAGAGAGCTGTCTGTGTGACAGCCCCCCAGCAACCACACAACGACTTACCAACGATCACGGCCAGGTTGTATCGCTGGTCGTGATCGTTGGTAAGTCGTTTAGTGTAACGGTACCTTAACTCATCCTCCACATGACAACATTCTCACCGGATTCTGTCTGACAAAAATGTGACACCGACTCTTCACGGCTTGCAGCATGAACTTACCTGATGAACCTAAGCCTCCACTTGCTACAGATACAGTCATAGTCATGTCAAGGGCAGGCTCTCCTACTTGCCGAAGGTTTTGAAGTTTTTTAAACTTCACTGGACCGAAAATCAAGGAAAGAAACATAATGATTAAATACCCTGCAGTAAATAAATAAACAACATAGTGCATGGAAATAAAATACCGTACTTAGTTAACATGTTTTTTGATAAAAAAAAATGTAAAAGCCATCCCATCACCCACGGTGACTAGAATTGGGACAGTCATAACTCTATTATTAAAAACCTTTCCGTTTGTAAAGTGAGATGCATGTGTATAAGGGCTGAGAAGGGCTGGGCCCACAGCCATGGGAGACCACATCAATATAATGTCCGGCTCAAAGGAAAGGCAGGTAACACCTTTACATGCACATGATGCAAAGAGACTGAAAAAACCCAAAGGTATGAACTGGGTTATAAACTGGGAGATAAACACACTCATACAGACACACAAACATATACACATAGACATATATACACGCAAACACACACATACAAACACATGCACAAACACATATATACTGTATGCACACAAGCAGACACGCACACAGATGTATTGATTTGTGACCTCTGTAATTACTAGAATGTCATAGATGAAAGATCTGAGCATTCTGTGTTTTTAGAGAGGACCTTTTGTGATCAGTCTAATTTTTATGGATTCTTCAACTAAAAGGGAACTGTCCAAAGTGGTAATCTCTATGTCCTCTCTTATTGCATATAAAATATGCTTAATTCTTCTTCAATTGCTGTGCAATACACTTTAATAATGATACCTGCCACTATAAACTTCATAAGACTAAAATATTAATTACAATAGAGCCTCTGTTGTACTTATTGTACTGAATGCAATGATAACAGGTACAATGTATGACCGCAAAGAAAGGAGCAAGCATTGGAATTCCCCGCAGATGTGTTTACATGTCACGTCAAGTCATCATCAGACTGAATAACCACCATAACAGGTATGATTGTGCTCAGCGCCTCGCACAGAGAACAGGATACTGATCTCCTTGTTGCCCGCATCTAGGAAACATGTCTTAAGCATTTAGGAACTTGTCACTGTAGTCTTGCACTTTTTACAGACTATAGCCAATACGTGCTGCTACAGGCAAGAAAGGAATTTCTTCTGTCTATGTACTATGCTTCATCAGATTTCTTAAACCATGAGCTAAAAAAAAATGAAATCTAATCTTTAGAACCACACATGGAGCGTACAATTCTAGCTTTCAAATATATTATTCCTTTTCTTGTCCAATTGATGCCCCAATGTTCTTGTATGGGAGAATCCAGTGTAGCTCTGGCTTTGATATCTGGTGTCAAATCTACTAATGCGTCTGTTACAAATTTCAAAAGGCTGGTTGATTGGCCATGACACAAGCTCTAGTATGAATACGATCTGCAATACGTGGCTCAGATAGTGATCCAATGAGTTAGTTATTTTTCTCCAGGTGATGGTGGTTATGGGTTACAGACATGGCATTTCACCACGATTATTGACTCAATTGACCTCTCAATGAGTCATAAACATCTTATTGCATATCTTCTGATTTACAATGTCATTCTATGAAGAAATCTAGTCATAGTAATAGAAATGTAGGGGTTTTCATGCCAGTCTTGATGAAGAATCTGCTAAAGTAAGATGCACCAAATGCATTAAGAATTCAGAATGTGCATCTATTAATGAATTTGTCATAAAAGTTTTGAAAAGTCATCGATTTTTTGTGCAATGGGCATAAAAGTGTTTGCAACATTTAGCAGTTTCATACCCGTTTGAATCAGCTTCGCCAAAATGGGAAGATCTGGAGAAGAACCATGTCCCCCGTGATATTCATCAAAAGTGATGGAATTTTGTACACCAGAAATAATACTCGAGTCCCTGACTGGATTAGTGTTCCGGTTGTGGCAGGTGACCAATTTTTTTCTTTTATTAAAAATAAGCATGGTTTGAAGAGACGTAGCAATTCCAAAATGTGTAAGGCATTCAGTAAGGGACAAGGAAGTTCTGATGATGGTGCACGTAGTTTCTGAGTATGTAGGCAAACTTCGACTATGCCTGTTGCTGGAGTACAAGAAGAACGCCCATCCATGATGCATAGTTTCCCTTCCCACTTTTCAGATAGGCACGGTACACCAATTATGAAAACAGAACATTGTGAACAGGTGGTTGGTTGGATAGCAGAAAATGTTTCCAGAAGACTTGGCAGCACTACCCAGTTTTCCTCATGGTCTAGTCTCACCTGCCTACAGTCTGGATCTCTTAATCCTCACCCTTCCTCCCACCATGTTGAATTCCAGGAGACTAGTGATCCCACACTAGGACACCCCGAGGAGCTCTTTACAACTTTTCTTGATTGTGGCATCTCAACCTGAATGCTCCAAGAGGGACAGGAGAACATGCTAGTGATGCACAAACCTTAGAGAAGCCATGGCCATAAGAAGATTATGGTGGGGAAGGTCAGCAGTGCTGAGAAGAAGAGATCTGCAGCACCAAAACAGACAGGAAGAGGAAGTGGGATAAACAAAGGGAGAAGACAGGCAACTATTCCGCAGAGCACCAACACTCCTGAATTTCTCCGTCAATGAGTTAGGCGAGAGAGTACAAAGGAGGGCAACAAAATTAATAAAGGGGATGGTAGAACTACAATACCCAGATAGATTAGCGAAATTAGGATTATTTAGTCTAGAAAAAAGACGACTGAGGGGCGATCTAATAACCATGTATAAGTATATAAGGGGACAATACAAATATCTCACTGGGGATCTGTTTATACCAAGGAAGGTGACGGGCACAAGGGGGCATTCTTTGCGTCTGGAGGAGAGAAGGTTTTTCCACCAACATAGAAGAGGATTCTTTACTGTTAGGGCGGTAAGAATCTGGAATTGCTTGCCTGAGGAGGTGGTGATGGCGAACTCAGTCGAGGGGTTCAAGAGAGGCCTGGATGTCTTCCTGGAGCAGAACAATATTGTATCATACAATTATTAGGTTCTGTAGAAGGACGTAAATCTGGGGATTTATTATGATGGAATATAGGCTGAACTGGATGGACAAATGTCTTTTTTCGGCCTTACTAACTATGTTACTATGTTACTATGTTCCCCAACCTGGGAATTTTTTAAAGAGAGTTCTGAGACAAACAAAATGACCATTTGCAAATTATATCATGCCAAGATCAGCAGACGCCTGACCATTAATAAGCTAGCCACCACCAGCATGATCAGGCACATGTCATCTAAGCACCCGACTCACTGGGTCAAACGCCTGTCTCCCAGATTGGTGCCATCAGGTGACATCATTGACTCTTCCCCTATGGTAGGTGCTTCCCGATCTCCTTGTCCAAAACACTGGCGCAGATACTGCCTGCCCTGCACATATCTTTGCACAATCTGAATTAACATCATTAGGCAATTCCAAATCATTGTCCCAGCTAAAGTGTTCGTCTATCCTTACCCCTGGCCTTGGAATGAAAGAGAAAGTTTGCAACCAATCACCCACAGGCCCAAAGGCTAAACGGATGCATTTCCAGGCTGCTTGAGTAGAAATGTTGCCATTCCGGCTTGTTGACACAGAGGATTTCCGTGAACTCCACACTGCACATGCTGGCAAGGCTTTGTGAGCAGCAGAGGCCAGTGGTTGAGTACCAGGTCCAACATGCCCGTTGGTGTTCAGGTGAGCCATTGCACATAACTGATGAATGGGCATGAATGTCTGACAGTTGTGCAGTTCTCCAAACTTTGAGGACTCCACAAAGACAATAGTAAGTGCAACAATCCCACTTATTATTTATTATTATACATTTTTTTAGCGCCATTTATTCCATGGCGCTTTACATGTGAATACGGGCAAATATAGACAAATACATTAAACATGAGCAAATAACAAGGCACACGGGTTCACAAGCAGGGAGGACCCTGCCCGCGAGGGTTCACAGTCTGCAGGGGATGGGTGATGAACTTTTGTGCCTACTTAAATAGTTGCTGCTCACAATTAAACATGAAGGTTTGCATGCTGAACCAGGTGAGGATGAAGGCAGACATAACACAGAGAGTGTTTGCTTACATATAAATTTGAGTCTACTCTGCAAGGTGTTGTACTTTATGCATAACTTCGGACTTAACCCATCCATCTGCCCAGTGTTTGCTTGTTTTCATTTTCTGTATGGTTTATTTACATCTCCATTTTAAGCTTTTTTAATTTTCTGTTCTAATAAAATTGTTTATTTTTTATACAACTTGTGTTTGAAGGACTTTTTTTTCTCTACATAGGTTTTTCCTTGCATCATGGTCCTCCGTGTTTATTACATAGGATGCTTTTCTGTTCTAACAGAGAGATTCTAACCTTCACAGCCTCATCTCATCTGCTCAGCAAGGATTACGCAACAATGAGGAGGTGATTGCCAAGGAGGTGGAAGAGGAGGAACAGGAGCTGATGGTTAGCACAGCAGAGTATAGTAGCCACACAACCTTCATCCCATCTATTCAACGTGGATGGGCTATGGGAAGAGAGGGAGGAGAAAGAGATGGAGATTTGTCATCATTGTGGAGACAGGGAATGTTGGAGCTAGGCACATATGGCTGACTTTATATACCGCTGCCTTTCCCATGACTCACACGTTGCATTCGTCCATGCCAAAAACAGTACTGATTGTTCACCTTGCTAGACCCATGCTACAAGGAGAACTTTGCATCTCTTCTTCCTGAAGTGAAGAGGTCTTCTAAAATTGTGCTATACCAGAAGGCCATTGTGAAAAATATGTTGAAAAAATTCCCATCAGACAATGCTAGCAGCAGGGGGCAAAGCTTCCTTCCAACCAAGGAGAGGCCAGGGAGACACACAACAGAGGCATTGACTTCACTCAAATCAATCAAAAATGCAGGGCAAAAAGGTGTGTTTTTGCAGCTGCATTTTTCCTGCCAAGAGATGCAGAAATTTTACTCAACGTGTGCTCATACCCTTATTACATTGCTTACTCATAGACTATTCCATGGTCTGTAGTACATTTCTTTGGTACATAAACCTCAAACGTGCATAGCCTTTCTATGACTAGGAGTACCATTACTTGACAATTTGAACAGAATGTGTATGAGGCCCTCCTTTATGTCTAATACAGGGAGTATCTGATTCCCTAATTTTTGGCAGCTCTTGCTTCCTTCATAAATTACACTGAAATTTCCTATTTTTTAAACAAATCAAAATAGTTTTACTTAAATTATATTTTTTAAAATCCTTTTTAAAATTTGCCTTATCTACAAGTCATTGTATAGGAAAAAAATGTGTTAAGGTGTCGAGTTCCCGCCTCTGCACAGGGGGAGTCTCAATCCATCTCCGCTGCGGTCTCCCATTCTTCACCAGCCGCAGTGGAATCTGCTCAGCGGAGACGTTGTTCCCAGCGTCTAGCTCAGGTTGATACTGGATGACTGGCTACTACTGCCCTTCCAGTCTCTGTCCTTGTAGCCAGCAATGTTCAGCAGTGAGCAGGTCTTTCTGGGACTAAGTCCTGTTTTTCACATACTGAGCATGCCCATGGGACGACCTCCCATTGGAGGTCGGGGTTCACATGCTCAGGTCCTGTTGCGGCTCCTATTGGTCCATCTGGAAGGTCTTGTAGCACTGCCGCTATAAAAGGTTCATCTATTGCCGTGACCACCAGTGCGGCGCCGTGTGTTATTAGAGCGCTTTCCTATCTCAAGTCTGGGTGGCTAGTGGCGTCCGCCAGAGCGGCACTGCACGCACTCTTGTGCATTTAAGTTATTTTTGCAGCTACTCTGACACCCCAGTTGCGGTGTCAAGCACAAGAGGTCTAGAGAGACTCTAATCCTGTGTCTTGGGATAAAGTTCTGAGACTCCTTGCTTGCGCTTTTGGTGCGGTACCATGACCCTGTGATGCAACAGCGTCCACTTCCTTCACACAGGGTGAAGTTAACCCGTGTGTGTATCCACATTGTACTGCCATATAGTCCGTCTTTACTTAGCAGCAGGTTCCATCTCTGCATGGTGGACCCCGGGCTGCAAAAGCACCTTACTCTATCTTTCTAATTATTAATTAATTAATTGGTATGTTTTATTGTCATTCCTTAAAGTGTAGTAAAAGTGTGACACCATTGTTCTCAGCAGCGATCTGGGAGCCAGAGATGCTTCCAGGGGTCTTCCCTATGCTGTTCTCCTTCAATTCAGCACTTTTCCCATCCAGTTGAACATTTTCAATCCCAGACCTCTTTGTAGTGACTGCCAGAAAAAAATCTCAGCTTTCCCATTGACTCCCATTATACTCGTTACTCGAAACAAGCATTTGAGTATTAGGCTAGGTTGACATTGCGCTAGGTGAGTCCGTCTAACGGACACGTTTTTAAGTACTGAAAACGCAATATAACGCACATACTAATGCGCCCATAGACTTGCATTGTGTGACGCATTGTGACGCATGCCAAAATTGGTATGCGTTTGTCACATAACGTTTTTTTCTGACGGACCTTGGAACGCAGCTTGCAACGTTTTTGGGTCCGGCCAAGCTAACACAATACTAATGGAAGCGTTCATTCTGCCATAGAAGGCTATGGCAAACGCAGTCAGACGCAAATCATGAAAAATTTCCAAATAGAACCACACGTTTTAATAGCGTTTGAGGGTGGCCCATGTGGTCATGTGACAGGAAATGTGATTTCGGCCATTAAAGGAGGAATATCCCACCCACACATTTCTCCTGAGTCCTACTGCACGTGACAGAGTCTTGCAAGAGATCACAGGAAATGTAAGTACATTTCTATATATGATATATCTCTGTATACATCATGGGAGTCTGTATTGTCCGTCAGATGTGTGTGTACTAAAAATGTATTGCTTTGTTGCACGCAGATGTCGGATACTGATGTCAGCAGCAGCAGCAGCGTGTCTACGGTGTTTTCTTCGCAATCGGTAGGCTTGCACTTTAAAAAACCACAATAATGTTGTGTGAAACTCCATTGTATTGAGCTAAGCACGTTTATAAAAATCATGTTTTTATTGTGAATAGGAGTCTTCTGAGCCCGAGGCTGCTAGACCCCCCCAAAAAAAAAACAGGCAAAAACCACAAAGGTACATGGCACACATTTTTTATTTTTCAGGCATAAATTTATTGATCCAATTAATGTAATTTTTTTTTTCATTTTACATATACAATAGGTTGTGGCACACGGAGGACACAAGAGAAAGAAGGTTCCTCACCGTCTGTCGTCGCCACAACTGCCAGTGGTAAATATAAAACTAGAAATTTTCTATCCAATATTTATCAACAATCTATCTATTCACTTTCTATCTACTATATCTATAAACTATCTATCCACTATCTATCGCTCCATCTATTTATCTATCTCTCTATATCTATGTATCTATCTATCGCTATATCTATGTATCTATCTCTCTATATCTATGTATCTATCTATCGCTATATCTATGTATCTATCTATTTATCTCTGTATCTATGAATATGGCCATCAAGTGAAATTGACCCTTTCAACATAACGTTTTGTGTTTACATAGTCCAAGTCAGCGACCAAAAAAAAAAGGACTGTCGTTGACGAAGAGCCATTGACTATTCACAACGAGACACTGATCAACCTTGTGGAAGCCAACCCCTCCATATGGGACCAGAGCGACAGCTCCCACCATGACATCATGAAGAACCGCAAGTTGTGGGATGAAATTATCTGTCACTTCGATCCCCGATACATGGAGAAGTCGACAACCTCAAAGAAAAAAATTGGTAAATATTGGTGACATTACATTGCAAAATGTGAAAAAATTAAAATAAATTTTTCTATCCTATCTACCTATCCACTTGTTGTCTACTATCTATCTCTCAACTCTCAACTATCTATACACTATTTCTAAACTATTTCTCTATTATCTATCTACTATCTATCTACCATCTATATATCAACTATCTTAACAAACTATCTATCAACAAGTTTTCTACTATTAATATTAATATATCTTCAAACTATCTATCTACTATTTATATAACTTATTGTTTTTTTTTATTTATTTAAAGCCGATGCTGTCCATACCCATTGGAAATCCAAAGCGATCGCTTTGTCCGTGACTACCGCAACAGTCAAAATGCACCAAGCGGATCAGGTGGCAAACGGGTGACCCCGTATGTGCATTACGACCAATTGCTCTTTCTTCAAAAAACATTGTCTCAGCGCTCGTAAAAAAAAAAAAAAAGAACAACTTTATTAACAGTGACAAACGCAGACAAACGGACACTTCGCTAACGGACATCCAAATGAAAAAACGCGATCACATGGGCTAACGCAAGCATTACCGTGATGATGATTTTACACAAATTTTGGCTCCTTTTCTGTACATGCGTTTAACGTCACCGCTCTGCTTTCCGGCTGCCAGGCGCTCACAGCCAGAGCAGAGAAGCTGAGCGCCGGGGACAGACAGCGGTAGGTAAGTATGTAGTGGTTGTTTTTTTTACTTTAACGATGGTATGCAGGTTAAACATCGGGTTACTAAGCGCGGCCCTGTGCTTAGTAACCCGATGTTTACCCTGGTTACCGGCATCGTTGGTCGCTGGAGAGCTGTCTGTGTGACAGCTCTCCAGCGACCAAACAGCGACGCTGCAGCGATCCGGATCGTTGTCGGTATCACTGCAGCGTCGCTTAGTGTGACGGTACCTTAATAGCTCATTGTGTTATTAGATTGATTCCCAAGAGAATGGTGACTGTTTTGAATCGAGGCGCAGCCATGAAGAAATGTTTACTCACGTTATTGGAAAGGCACCAAAAATTTTGTCCGGACCATTTTTAGGGTTTTGTGTGAAATTTTTCCAATTTGCCATTTTTTTTCTTTTTGTTGTTGTTGAAGTTCCAGAAGACACAAAGGAAATAATCATGTGTAATACAAAATGTATAATTGCAACAATTTGTCTGTCTGCTGTCTCTAACATCATGTCCTCCCTCTATCTGAAACTAAATCTCTCCAAAACGGAACTTCTTGTGTTTCTCCCTTCTACTAACCTCACTCTACCCAACATCGAAACTACCCTGGAGGGATCAATCATAACTCCCAAGCAGCATGCCCGCTGTCTTTGGGGTCACATTCAAACTTTCTTTTACTCCCTATATCCGATCACTCACTCTCTCTTGTCACCTGCATCTTAAAAACATCTCCAGAATCCGACCTTTTCCTACCTTTGAAACTGTTAAGACTCTTACTGTCGCTCTTATTCATTCCCGTCTGGACTACTGCAACTCTCTTCTTATCGGTCTCCCTCTTACCAAATTCTCTCCTCTCCAACCCATCTCAAATGCGGAAGCCAGGATCAAATTTCTGTCCAGCCGCTTCACCGATGCCTCCATCTTGTGCCAGTCATTACACTGGCTACCCATTCGCTACAGGGTCCAGTATAAACTCATCTCTCTCATCCACAAAGCTCTTCACAATTCTGCACCACCTTATACTGTATCTCCTCTCTCATCTCTGTCTATCGCCCTACACGTGCCCAATGTTCTACAAATGACCTAAGACTAACATCCCCCGTAATTCCAACCTCATACCTCCATCTCCAAGACTTCTCTCGTGCTGCACCAGCTCTCTGGAATGCACTTCCCCAGACGATCAGACTGATACCTAGCCCTGACCTATTCAAGCACGCTTTAAAAACCCATCTCTTCAAACCAGCCTACCACATCAACTACTCAGTAAACTTACTTTGCCCTGCTCCCTCCTTCCAATTATTATTCTGAATCTGCACCCTACTATTCATCTGTCTCCACACCCTCCATGCACACGATAACTGCACTTGATAATTGACTATTGCACTTAAACACACGGGCTGATGACCGGATCATGCAGCTTTATATGAAAATCCCTATTTATTATAATTGCCAGACCTGAAATAGCAAGCACTTTTCACCTATTGCGTCCCCCCATTTCCTTGTAGATTGTAAGCTTGCGAGCAGGGACCTCACTCCTAATGTCACTGTTTAAATTGTCTTAACTTTTATTGAATTTAATGTCTTTACATGTCCCCGCTTAATGGTAAAGTGCTGTGGAATATGTTGGCGCTATATAAATAAAAATGATTATTATTATAAGTGTGCCAACACTGTTGGCCATTTTTAGCTGTTATTTTTAAAATATTTTTATTGCCTGCATAGTGCCAGTCCATTCTGGAACACTCTGCTGAGGATATCCCTATGAACATTAGTTCCTGTCCCTAATTTCCCATACAGACATATGCAATAAACTCATCAGAAGTCAACTAAGGCCTCTTTCTCACTTCCATTGTTCTTTTTCCGTCACAATGCATCATTTGGGGAAAAAACGGATCCAGCAAATGTTTCTGCTGGATCTGTTTTTTTCTCATAGACTTGTATTATCGATGGATTCTTATGGATGGCCTTCCGTTTCATCCGTCCTGCGCTGGATCTGTCGTAAAATGGCTGTCCGTCAGACGGAGACAATGCACGTATAAAAGTTTTTTGCGTACGTCGGAAAATTGCTCAGCGACGGATCATGCGCTGTCCGTTGTTGGCTATAATGGAAGCCTATGGATGCAGGATCCGTCGCTAACTGTCAAAAGCAGGAATCCAGCGACAGATGCCGTCTTTTGAAACTGAGCATGCGCGGAAGAATTTCCCATCAGGGAAATTCTCTCTCGCTCTCTCTCTCTCTTTTTACTATTGATGCTGCCTATGCAGCATCAATAGTAAAAAGACATAATGTTAAAAATAATAATAAAAAAAAAAATTGTGATATTCTTACCTTCCAGTTCCCCTGCAGCTTTCCCGATGCTCGCGATGCTCCCGGCAGCTCCCGTTCCCAGTAATGCCTTACGAAATGACCCGATGACGTAGCGGTCTCGCGAGACCGCTATGTCATCACAGGTCATTGTCTTTCAAAGCATTACTGGGAACGGGAGCTGCCGGCAGCATCGCGAGCATTGGGAAGGCTGCGGGGCCTACGAGAACGCTGCGGGGGACGCCGGAAGGTAAGAATATCATGATTTTTTATTTTTTTTATTTTTTTTAACATGGGTTGTGTTGTGTATGCTATTTCACAGCGGAAAAACGCAGCGAAGACGCATACACAACGTGTGCACATAGCCTCGATGGATCCGTCAAAAAAAGGACCCAGTGCATCCGTTTTTTTACAATCTTCACAGGATCCATCTTTTCAACATTTTGACGAATTATGACTGATTGTAAAAAACGGAAGTGTGAAAGATGCCTAACACACGTAAAACTTAGAACAAAGAGGAAATCAACAAAATATCATTACTTGTTTATTGTCTGAAAACATTTTTCCTGATTGTATATTTCATTGATTCACAGATATAAATACAATAAAAATGTTAATATTCTGTTTTGACGTTTTTTACACAGAAATATTGAAATGTATTTAACCCCTTTCTGACATCGGACGTACTATCCCGTCCATGTGGGGTGGGCCCCTATGACCATGGACGGGATAGTACGTCCAGCGCGATCGGCGGCGCTCACGGGGGGAGCGCCGCCGATCGCGGCCGGGTGTCAGCTGCCTATCGCAGCTGACATCCGGCACTATGTGCCAGGAGCGGTCACGGACCACCCCCGGCACATTAACCCCTGGCACACCGCGATCAAAGATGATCGCGATGTGCCGGCGGTGCAGGGAAGCACCGCGCAGGGAGGGGGCTCCCTGCGGGCTTCCCTGAGCCCCCCGCAGCAACGCGATGTGATCGCGTTGCTGCGAGGGTCTTACCTCCCTCCCTCCCTGCTCGAGCCCCGGATCCAAGATGGCCGCGGATCCGGGTCCTGCAGGGAGGGAGGTGGCTTCACAGAGCCTGCTCAGAGCAGGCACTGTGAAGGCTGCAGCGCTGCATGTCAGATCAGTGATCTGACAGAGTGCTGTGTACACTGTCAGATCACTGATCTGTGATGTCCCCCCCTGGGACAATGTAAAAAAGTTAAAAAAAAAATTTCAAATGTGTAAAAAAAAATTAAAAAAAATATTCCAAAATAATGAAAAAAAAATATATATATTATTCCCATAAATACATTTCTTTATCTAAATAAAAAAAAACAAACAATAAAAGTACACATATTTAGTATCGCCGCGTCCGTAACGGCCCGACCTATAAAACTGGCCCACTAGTTAACCACTTCAGTAAACACCGTAAGAAAAAAAAAAAAAAAAAACGAGGCAAAAAACAACGCTTTATTATCATACCGCCGAACAAAAAGTGGAATAACACGCGATCAAAAAGACAGATATAAATAAACATGGTACCGCTGAAAACGTCATCTTGTCCCGCAAAAAACGAGCCGCCATATAGCATCATCAGCAAAAAAATAAAAAAGTTATAGTCCTGAGAATAAAGCGATGCCAAAATAATTATTTTTTCTATAAAATAGTTTTTATCATATAAAAGCGCCAAAACATAAAAAAATGATATAAATGAGGTGTCGCTGTAATCATACTGACCCGAAGAATAAAACTGCTTTATCAATTTTACCAAACGCGGAACGGTATAAACGCCTCCCCCAAAAGAAATTCATGAATAGCTGGTTTTTGGTCATTCTGCCTCACAAAAATCGGAATAAAAAGCGATCAAAAAATGTCACGTGCCCAAAAATTTTACCAATAAAACGCCAACTCGTCCCGCAAATAACAAGTCCTCACATGACTCTGTGGACCAAAATATAGAAAAATTATAGCTCTCAAAATGTGGTAACGCAAAAAATATTTTTTGCAATAAAAAGCGTTTTTCAGTGTGTGACGGCTGCCAATCATAAAAATCCGCTAAAAAACCCGCTATAAAAGTAAATCAAACCCCCCTTCATCACCCCCTTAGTTAGGGAAAAATTAAAAAAATGTATTTATTTCCATTTTCCCATTAGGGCTAGGGTTAGAGTTAGGGCTAGGGTTAGGGCTAGGGTTAGGGCTAGGGCTAGGGTTAGGGCTAGGGTTAGGGCTAGGGTTAGGGCTAGGGTTAGGGTTAGGGCTAGGGTTAGGGCTAGGGTTAGGGCTAGGGTTAGGGTTAGGGCTAGGGTTAGGGCTAGGGCTAGGGCTCGGGTTAGGGTTAGGGCTAGGGTTAGGGTTAGGGCTAGGGTTAGGGCTAGGGTTAGGATTAGGGCTAGGGTTAGGGCTAGGGTTAGGGCTAGGGCTACAGTTTGGGTTGGGGCTAAAGTTACAGTTAGGGTTTAGATTACATTTACGGTTGGGAATAGAGTTGGGATTAGGGTTAGGGGTGTCTGGGTTAGAGGTGTGGTTAGGGTTACTGTTGGGATTAGGGTTAGGGATGTGTTTGGATTAGGGTTTCAGTTATAATTGTGGGGTTTCCACTGTTTAGGCACATCAGGGGCTCTCCAAACGCGACATGGCGTCCGATCTCAATTCCAGCCAATTCTGCATTGAAAAAGTAAAACAGTGCTTCTTCCCTTCCGAGCTCTCCCGTGTGCCCAAACAGGGGTTTACCCCAACATTTGGGGTATCAGCGTACTCAGGACAAATAGGACAACAACTTTTGGCGTCCAATTTCTCCTGTTACCCTTGGTAAAATACAAAACTCGGGGCTAAAACATATTTTTTGTGGGAAAAAAAAAGATTTTTTATTTTCACGGCTCTGCGTTATAAACTGTAGTGGAACACTTGGGGGTTCAAAGTTCTCACAACACATCTAGATTAGTTCCCTGGGGGGTCTAGTTTCCAATATGGGGTCACTTGTGGGGGGTTTCTACTGTTTAGGTACATTAGGGGTTCTGCAAACGCAATGTGACGTCTGCAGACCATTCCATCTAAGTCTGCATTCCAAATGGCGCTCCTTCCCTTCCGAGCTCTGCCATGCGCTCAAACGGTGGTTTCCCCCAACATACGGGGTATTAGCGTACTCAGGACAAATTGGACAACAACTTTTGGGGTCGAATTTCTCCTCTTACCCTCGGGAAAATACAAAACTGGGGGCTAAAAAATAATTTTGGGGGGAAAGATTTTTTTTTTTTATTTTCACGGCTCTGAGTTACAAACTGTAGTGAAATACTTGGGGGTTCAAAGCTATCACAACACATCTAGATGAGTTCCTTAGGGGGTCTACTTTCCAAAATGGTGTCACTTGTGGGGGGTTTCTACTGTTTAGGTACATTAGGGGCTCTGCAAATGCAATGTGACACCTGCAGACCATTCCATCTAAGTCCTCATTCCAAATGGAGCTCCTTCCCTTCTGAGCCCTCCCATGTGCCCAAACAGTGGTTCCCCCCTACATATGGTGTATCATCGCACTCAGGACAAATTGGGCAACAAATTTTGGGGTCCAAATTCTCCTGTTACCCTCAGGAAAATACAAAACTGGGGGTTAAAAAAATAATTTTTGTGGGAAAAAAATTTTGTTTTATTTTTACGGCTCTGCATTATAAACTTCTGTGAAGCACTTGGTGGGTCAAAGTGCTCACCACACCTCTAGATAAGTTCCTTAGGGGGTCTACTTTCCAAAATGGTGTCATTTGTGGGGGGTTTCAATGTTTAGGCACATCAGTGGCTCTTCAAACGCAACATGGCGTTCTATCTCAATTCCTGTCAATTTTGCTTTGAAAAGTCAAACGGCGCTCCTTCCCTTCCGAGCTCTCCCATCCGCCCAAACAGTGGTTTACCCCCACATATGGGGTATCAGCGTACTCAGGACAAATTGTACAACAACTTTTGGGGTCCAATTTCTTCTCTTACCCTTGGGAAAATAAAAAATTGGGGGCGAAAAGATAATTTTTGTGAAAAAATATGATTTTTTATTTTTACGGTTCTACATTATAAACTTCTGTGAAGCACTTGGTGGGTCAAAGTGCTCACCACACCTCTAGATAAGTTCCTTCGGGGGTCTACTTTCCAAAATGGTGTCACTTGTGGGGGGTTTCAATGTTTAGGCACATCAGTGGCTCTTCAAACGCAACATGGCGTCCCATCTCAATTCCTGTCAATTTTGCATTGAAAAGTCAAACGGCGCTCCTTCCCTTCCGAGCTCTCCCATCCGCCCAAACAGTGGTTTACCCCCACATATGGGCTATCAGCGTACTCAGGACAAATTTTACAACAACTTTTGGGGTCCAATTTCTTCTCTTACCCTTGGGAAAATAAAAAATTGGGGGCGAAAAGATAATTTTTGTGAAAAAATATGATTTTTTATTTTTACGGTTCTACATTATAAACTTCTGTGAAGCACTTGGTGGGTCAAAGTGCTCACCACACCTCTAGATAAGTTCCTTAGGGGGTCTACTTTCCAAAATGGTGTCACTTGTGGGGGGTTTCAATGTTTAGCCACATCAGGGGCTCTCCAAACGAAACATGGCGTCCCATCTCAATTCCAGTCAATTTTGCATTGAAAAGTCAAATTGCACTCCTTCACTTCCGAGCTCTGCCATGCGCCCAAACAGTGGTTTACCCCCACATGTGGGGTATTAGCATACTCAGGACAAATTGTACAACAATGTTTGGGGTCCATTTTCTCCTGTTACCCTTGGTAAAATAAAACAAATTGGAGCTGAATTAAATTTTTTGTGAAAAAAAGTTAAATGTTCATTTTTATTTAAACATTCAAAAAATTCCTGTGAAGCACCAGAAGGGTTAATAAACTTCTTGAATATGGTTTTGAGCACCATGAGGGGTGTAGTTTTTAGAATGGTGTCACACTTGGGTATTTTCTATCATATAGACCCCTCAAAATGACTTCAAATGAGATGTGGTCCCTAAAATAAAATGGTGTTGTAGAAATGAGAAATTGCTGGTCAACTTTTAACCCTTATAACTCCCTAACAAAAAAAAATTTTGGTTCCAAAATTGTGCTGATGTAAAGTAGACATGTGGGAAATGTTACTTATTAAGTATTTTGTGTGACATATCTCTGTGATTTAATTGCATAAAAATTCAAAGTTGGAAAATTGCGAAATTTTCATAATTTTCGCCAAATTTCCGTTTTTTTCACAAATAAACGCAGGTATTATCAAAGAATTTTTACCATTGTCATGAAGCACAATATGTCACGAGAAAACATTGTCAGAATCACCAGGATCCATTGAAGCGTTCCAGAGTTATAACCTCATAAAGGGACAGTGGTCAGAATTGTAAAAATTGGCCCGGTCATTAACGTGCAAACCACCCTTGGGGGTAAAGGGGTTAAAGAAATGAAGTGCCTTGCTATGTTATATCTACATTGCATGCAAAGGTTTGTAGGGATTGTATTCCACGATGCAGCCATTCGTCTGATGGACAGTTTCCATAGGTTGCTTATGGCTCGGTGAATTCACTACAGTTGATAAATAGGTTAACAAAAACAAAAATGAATTCCTCCCATGTTTTCAACTTCAAAATACAATTGAAATTTCAGCAAATGCCATCATTGTCAATAACTGCAACTTAATGACTTTGCTCAATATTCTGAACAGTGCTTGTTTATTTACAGTTCCAAAGGAAAGGTGATAATGATGAGTGCGGCTACACGGATGCCGCAGCCAGGAAGCATAGTCAATATCTGGATGACATCAACATTGCTTAACAAAGGAGAAATCGAGTTTGAGCTTGTGTCTGATTTAAGTTCCAAATTCGCAGTTCAGGTTTACTAAAATTTAAAAGGACAAAACAGAAAAGTGGAAAAAAATTATTACTCACTTAACCCCTCTGTGACATTAGACGTACTATCCCGTCGAGGTGCCCTGGGCTTATCTGACCCTGGACGGGATAGTACGTCATAGCCGATCGGCCGCGCTCACGGGGGGAGCGCGGCCGATCGCGGCCGGGTGTCAGCTGCTTATCGCAGCTGACATCCGGCACTATGTGCCAGGAGCGGTCACGGACCGCCCCCGGCACATTAACCCCTGGCACACCGCGATCAAAGATGATCGCGATGTGCCGGCGGTGCAGGGAAGCACCGCGCAGGGAGGGGGCTCCCTGCGGGCTTCCCTGAGCCCCCCGCAGCAACGCGATGTGATCACGTTGCTGCGAGGGTCTCCTCACCTCCCTCCCTGCTCGAGCCCCGGATCCAAGATGGCCGCGGATCCGGGTCCTGCAGGGAGGGAGGTGGCTTCACAGAGCCTGCTTAGAGCAGGCACTGTGAAGGCTGCAGCGCTGCATGTCAGATCAGTGATCTGACAGAGTGCTGTGCAAACTGTCAGATCACTGATCTGTGATGTCCCCCCCTGGGACAAAGTAAAAAAGTTAAAAAAAAAATTTCCAAATGTGTAAAAAAAATAAAAAAAAATATTCCAAAATAATGAAAAAAAAAAAAAAATATTATTCCCATAAATACATTTCTTCATCTAAATAAAAAAAAAAAAACAATAAAAGTACACATATTTAGTATCGCCGCGTCCGTAACGACCCGACCTATAAAACTGTCCCACTAGTTAACCCCTTCAGTAAACACCGTAAGAAAAAAAAAAAAAAAACGAGGCAAAAAACAACGCTTTATTATCATACCGCCGAACAAAAAGTGGAATAACACGCGATCAAAAGGACAGATATAAATAACCATGGTACCGCTGAAAGCGTCATATTGTCCCGCAAAAAAAGAGCCGCCATACAGCATCATCAGCAAAAAAATAAAAAAGTTATAGTCCTGAGAATAAAGCGATGCAAAAATAATTATTTTTTCTGTAAAATAGTTTTTATCGTATAAAAGCACCAAACCATAAAAAAATGATATAAATGAGGTATCGCTGTAATCGTACTGACCCGAAGAATAAAACTGATTTATCAATTTTACCAAACGCGGAACGGTATAAACGCCTCCCCCAATAGAAATTCATGAATAGCTAGCTTTTGGTCATTCTTCCTCACAAAAATCGGAATAAAAAGCGATAAAAAAATGTCACGTGCCCAAAAATTTTTTCAATAAAAATGTCAACTAGTCCCGCAAAAAACAAGACCTCACATGACTCTGTGGACCAAAATATGGAAAAATTATAGCTCTCAAAATGTGGTATTGCAAAAAATATTTTTTGCAATAAAAAGGGTCTTTCAGTGTGTGACGGCTGCCAATCATAAAAATCCGCTAAAAAACTCGCTATAAAAGTAAATCAAACCCCCCTTCATCACCCCCTTAGTTAGGGAAAAATAAAAAAAAATGTATTTATTTCCATTTTCCCATTAGGGCTAGGGTTAGGGCTAGGGTTAGGGCTAGGGTTAGGGCTAGGGCTAGGGTTAGGGCTAGGGTTAGGGCTAGGGCTAGGGCTAGGGCTAGGGTTAGGGTTAGGGCTAGGGTTAGGGCTAGGGTTAGGGCTAGGGTTAGGGTTAGGGTTAGGGCTAGGGTTAGGGCTAGGGTTAGGGCTAGGGTTAGGGCTAGGGTTAGGGCTAGGGTTAGGGCTAGGGTTAGGGTTAGGGTTGGGGCTACAGTTAGGGTTGGGGCTAAAGTTAGGGTTAGGGTTTAGATTACATTTACAGTTGGGAATAGGGTTGGGATTAGGGTTAGGGGTGTGTCAGGGTTAGAGGTGTGGTTAGGGTTACCGTTGGAATTAGGGTTAGGGGTGTGTTTAGATTAGGGTTTCAGTTATAATTGGGGGGTTTCCACTGTTTCGGCACATCAGGGGCTCTCCAAACACGACATGGCGTCCGATCTCAATTCCAGCCAATTCTGCGTTGAAAAAGTAAAACAGTGCTCCTTCCCTTCCGAGCTCTCCTGTGTGCCCAAACAGGGGTTTACGCCAACATATCGGGTATCAGCGTACTCAGGACAAATTGGACAACAACTTTTGTGGACCAATTTCTCCTGTTACCCTTGGGAAAATACAAAACTGGGGGCTAAAAAATAATTTTTGTGGGAAAACAAAGATTTTTTATTTTCACGGCTCTGCGTTATAAACTGTAGTGAAACACTTGGGGGTTCAAAGTTCTCACAACACATCTAGATAAGTTCATTGAGGGGTCTAGTTTCCAATATGGGGTCACTTGTGGGGGGTTTCTACTGTTTAGGTACATTAGGGGCTCTGCAAACGCAATGTGACGCCTGCAGACCAATCCATCTAAGTCTGCATTCCAAATGATGCTCCTTCCCTTCCGAGCCCTCCCATGCGCCCAAACGGTGGTTCCCCCCCACATATCGGGTATCAGCGTACTCAGGACAAATTGGACAACAACATTTAGGGTCCAATTTCTCCTGCTAACCTTGGAAAAATACAAAACTGGGGGCTAAAATATAATTTTTGTGGAAAAAAAAATATTTTTTATTTGCACGGCTCTGCGTTATAAACTGTAGTGAAATACTTGGGGGTTCAAAGCTCTCACAACACATCAAGATGAGTTCCTAAGGGGGTCTACTTTCCAAAATGGTGTCACTTGTGGGGGGTTTCTACTGTTTAGGTACATTAGGGGCTCTGCAAACGCAATGTGACGCCTGCAGACCATTCCATCTAAGTCTGCATTCCAAAAGCGCTCCTTCCCTTCCGAACCCTCCCATGCGCCCAAACGGTGGTTCCCCCCACATATGGGGTATCAGCGTACTCAGGACAAATTGGACAACAACTTTTGGGGTCCAATTTCTCCTGTTACCCTAGGGAAAATACAAAACTGGGGGCTAAAAAATAATTTTTGTGGGAAAAAAATTTTGTTTTATTTTTATGGCTCTGCATTATAAACTTCTGTGAAGCCCTTGGTGGGTCAAAGTGCTCACCACACATCCAGATAAGTTCCTTAGGGGGTCTACTTTCCAAAATGGTGTCACTTGTGGGGGGTTTCAATGTTTAGGCACATCAGTGGCTCTCCAAACGCAACATGGCGTCCCATCTCAATTCCTGTCAATTTTGCATTGAAAAGTCAAACGGCGCTCCTTCCCTTCCGAGCTCTCCCATGCGCCCAAACAGTGGTTTACTGCCACATATGGGGTATCAGCGTACTCGGGACAAATTGGACAACAACTTTTGAGGTCCAATTTCTTCTCTTACCCTTGGAAAAATAAAAAATTGGGGGCAAAAATATAATTTTTGTGAAAAAATATGATTTTTTATTTTTACGGTTCTGCATTATAAACTTCTGTGAAGCACTTGGTGGGTCAAAGTGCTCACCACACCTCTAGATAAGTTCCTTAGGGGGTCTACTTTCCAAAATGGTGTCACTTGTGGGGGGTTTCAATGTTTAGGCACATCAGTGGCTCTCCAAACGCAACATGGCGTCCCATCTCAATTTCTGTCAATTTTGCATTGAAAAGTCAAACTGCGCTCCTTCCCTTCCGAGCTCTCCCATGCGCCCAAACAGTGGTTTACTGCCACATATGGGGTATCAGCGTACTCAGGACAAATTGGACAACAACTTTTGAGGTCCAATTTCTTCTCTTACCCTTGGAAAAATAAAAAATTGGGGGCAAAAATATAATTTTTGTGAAAAAATATGATTTTTTATTTTTACGGTTCTGCATTATAAACTTCTGTGAAGCACTTGGTGGGTCAAAGTGCTCACCACACATCCAGATTAGTTCCTTAGGGGGTCTACTTTCCAAAATGGTGTCACTTGTGGGGGGTTTCAATGTTTAGGCACATCAGTGGCTCTCCAAACGCAACATGGCGTCCCATCTCAATTCCTGTCAATTTTGCATTGAAAAGTCAAATAGCGCTCCTTCCCTTCCGAGCTCTCCTATGCGCCCAAACAGTGGTTTACTGCCACATATGGGGTATCAGCGTACTCAGGACAAATTGGACAACAACTTTTTGGGTCCAATTTCTCCTGTTACCCTTGGTAAAATAAAACAAATTGGAGCTGAAGTAAATTTTTTGTGTAAAAAAGTTAAATGTTCATTTTTATTTAAACATTCCAAAAATTCCTATTAAACACCTGAAGGGTTAATAAACTTCTTGAATGTGGTTTTGAGCACCTTGAGGGGTGTAGTTTTTAGAATGGTGTCACACTTGGGCATTTTCTATCATATATACCCCTCAAAATGACTTCAAATGAGACGTGGTCTCTAAAAAAAAATGGTGTTGTAAAAATGAGAAATTGCTGGTCAACTTTTAACCCTTATAACTCCCTAACAAAAAAAAAAATTGGTTCCAAAATTATGCTGATGTAAAGGAGACATGTGGGAAATGTTACTTATTAAGTATTTTGTGTGACATATCTCTGTGATTTAATTGCATAAAAATTCAAAGTTTGAAAATTGCGAAATTTTCAAAATTTTCGCCAAATTTCCGTTTTTTTCACAAATAAACGCAGGTACTATCAAAGAAATTTTACCACTATCATGAAGTACAATATGTCACGAGAAAACAATGTCAGAATCACCAGGATCCGTTGAAGCGTTTCGGAGTTATAACCTCATAAAGGGACAGTGGTCAGAATTGTAAAAATTGGCCTGGTCATTAACGTGCAAACCACCCTTGGGGGTAAAGGGTTTAAAGGGAATTTGTTACCCTTAAAATGCATATTAAACTGTTCAGTGTTATAAGGGACTTAGCCCTAATGAATATTACACTAGCACTGTGCATTTTATTAGTGTAGTGCATGAGAAAATTACTTTTAATTCCAATGGAAATGAGCGGCTTTGATGTACAATTAGCGTGCTCAGTTATGGCACCTTAACTTGTAATTGGGGACTTCTGATTGACAACACATGCTTGCCCAGTGCAAGCGCTACCTTTAGGTAACCTGCATGTCTACGTCTCCACTCTGGTACAGCATGAGCCCATCCGCAAGCACATTGTGTCATTGTGGGTGTCCACTCTGTGTGGGTGGGAGCTTTCTCCTCCAGAGCTCCTCTATGTGGTTGACGCATGCAACACTGAGGCTTCCGGAAGTGTGGAGTTTGGGAAAACGTAATTACTTGTTAGTCACAAAGATAAGAAACATCTAGTTAAATATCTAAAACGCCACAATTTTCTGACTGTTATTGCCTATAAATCCCCATTATTAATAAACAAGTAATATTTTGGGTATGTTGACAACCTCTAGGACCTCGCCTTATGAGTCTAAGTCATGACTTTTCCCTTTATGTGTATTACATTTTATACCATTTAATATTTTAATAGTTCTTTTATTAAATGCTCTTGTGTTGCATCACAAAATAATCAATCTTTAAAAAAAAGCTTTAAAGCTGCAGTCCCACATTTTACTATTACAGCCCCTGCACTACATAGAGAGGTATGTTCCACTCAAACAGGCCAGTCACACCCATGCTTTACCTAAAATACAATTTATCACAATGTATGGTCTACAATGCTCACTCTTGACTGACTTATCACTGGCCAGACCTATGTCAATCAGCTCTTCACTGGCCATCTTTTTAAAAAGAGGTTTTCTTATGTGTGTGGTTTTCTGGAATGTGAGCATTGATTGATGACTTATCCTAACGTTAGCCAATGTATGAATGAAGGGGACTCATCAGAAGTTAGGGGGCTGAAGCACTGCAAACCATTTATTGTTTTCAACTTATGCATGAGATACAAATGGGGGGGAGGAATCTGACAATGCATTAGGACCGAGCCGCTGTATCAGGCACAGCTACCCGTATCACTTACTACATGGAAGTATGGTGCAAATCATGGCTTATTTTGCAAATATTTTTCATTTGAAATAATACACATACAGCAAAGTTTACCTCAAATAACTAATTCCAACCTTTTTTTATTGCCTAAACTTGTGTAAATATGTGTGTAGTGTAGTGTAAGTATGGTAATTATACTAAATAATCACCTTCTTTCCTGGCTTCCAGCATTGCTCCAGTCCTTTTCTCACTAACATTATGACCATTCCAACTTCCCAGGTTACATTGTAAAAGATCCAGCTCTCACATAGAGCCCTGTGTGATTGGAAAATTGGAACAGAAGTCACAGGAGTGAGAAGAGGACTGTAGTGGCACTGTATACAGTGGAAGTTGGCAATTGGTAAGTATATTAACACATGTACACTATAGTACGCACACACACACATATACACAGATTTAGGCAGAAGAAAAAGATTGGGAATTGCTCCTTTAAAGGGAATCTGTCTGTAAGATCATCCCACCTAAGCTGTCTATATGGACATGTAGAAAAATATTTAGAATTGAGAGTCCTCAGTGGTTGATACCTTTTAATGGCTAGTTGAAAAGATGGTAACAAATTGCAAGCTTTCGAGACTACTCAGGTCCCTTCATCAGGAAAGGCTAATACAAATTCTTAAGAATCACATATTTATGCACAAAACAGCCCAGATATAATGCCATAGATAAGACAGGTGACATGAAGCAGAACTACCATTATGTGAGATGTTGTGAATTCTGTTGTTGAACTCCCTCCTGTGGTCGTGAATGGTACTTCGGCGAGTTCTGTCCATGGACTCCCTCTGGTAGCTGTGAGTGGAGCTGCTGCTTCTGAGGTTCCTTACACAGGTGACGTGGTTTATCCTTTGGTTGGCTGCTCTATTTAACTCCACTCAGATCGTTACTCCATGCCAGCTGTCAATGTTCCTGCATTGGTTCAGTTCGCTCTTGGATCTTTCTGGTGACCTGTCTACTCCAGCAGAAGCTAAGTTCCTGCTTGTTATTATTTGTTCATTGTTTCCTTGTCCAGCTGCATATTATGATTTTGCCTTGCTAGCTGGAAGCTCTGGGATGCAGAGTGGCATCTCCGCACCGTTAGTCGGTGCGGATGTCTTTTTGCACACTCTGCATGGTCTTTTGTAGGTTTTTGTGCTGACCGCAAAGATACCTTTCCTATCCTCTGTCTGTTTAGTAAGTCTGGCCTCCCTTTGCTGAAACCTGTTTCATTTCTGTGTTTGTGACTTTCATCTTTACTCACAGTCAATATATGTGGGGGGCTGCCTTTTCCTTTGGGGAATTTCTCTGAGGCAAGGTAGGCTTTATTTTCTATCTCTAGGGCTAGCTAGCTCTTAGGCTGTGAAGAGGCATCTAGGGAGAGTCAGGAACGCTCCACGGCTATTTCTAGTTGTGTGATAGGATTAGGGGTTGCGGTCAGCAGAGCTCCCACATCCCAGAGCTTGTCCTGTGTGAGTTTAACTATCAGGTCGTGCCGGGTGCTCCTAACCACCAGGTCCATAACAGTACAGCTGGCCCAAAGTATTAATGCATCTCAATAGAGGGATAAGAGAAGTTCTGAGACCATTTTTTTTTCTTTGCACTGTGTTTTGTCTTTCTTTTCCCCTAAACCTTTGGGTGGTTCAGGACACAGGTGTAGATATGGACATTCAAGGTCTGTCCTCTTGTGTGGATCGTCTCACTGCAAGGGTACAAAACATTCAAGATTTTGTGGTTCAGAATCCGATGTTAGAGCCTAGAATTCCTATTCCTGATTTATTTTCTGGGGATAGATCTAGGTTCCTGAATTTCAAAAATAATTGTAAACTGTTTCTAGCTTTGAAACCCCGCTCCTCTGGTGACCCCGTTCAACAAGTAAAAATCATTATTTCTTTGTTGCGTGGTGACCCTCAAGACTGGGCATTTTCCCTTGCGCCAGGAGATCCTGCATTGCGTGATGTTGATGCGTTTTTTCTGGCGCTTGGATTGCTTTATGATGAACCAAATTCAGTGGATCAGGCAGAGAAAATCTTGCTGGCTTTGTGTCAGGGTCAGGATGAAGCGGAGGTGTACTGTCAGAAGTTTAGAAAGTGGTCTGTGCTTACTCAGTGGAATGAGTGTGTCCTGGTGGCAATTTTCAGAAAGGGTCTTTCTGAAGCCCTTAAGGATGTCATGGAAGGATTTCCCACGCCTGCTGGTCTGAATGAGTCTATGTCCTTGGCCATTCAGATCGATCGGCGCTTGCGTGAGCACAAAGCTGTGCACTATTTGGCGGTATTCTCTGAGCATAGGCCTGAGCCTATGCAATGTGATAGGACTTTGACCAGAGCTGAACGGCAAGAACACAGACGTCGGAATGGGCTGTGTTTTTACTGTGGTGAATCCACTCATGCTATCTCCGATTGTCATAAGCGCACTAAGCGGTTCGCTAGGTCTGCCACCATTGGTACGGTACAGTCTAAATTTCTTTTGTTCGTTACTCTGATTTGCTCTCTGTCGTCCTATTCTGTTATGGCATTTGTGGATTCAGGCGCTGCCCTGAATTTGATGGACTTGGAGTTTGCCAGGTGCTGTGGTTTTTTCTTGGAGCCCTTGCAATATTCTATTCCATTGAGAGGAATTGATGCTACGCCTTTGGCCAAGAATAAGCCTCAGTACTGGACTCAATTGACCATGTGCATGGCTCCTGCACATCAGGAGGATATTCGCTTTTTGGTGTTGCATAATCTGCATGATGTGGTCGTTTTGGGGTTGCCATGGCTACAGGTCCATAATCCAGTGTTGGATTGGAAATCTATGTCTGTATCCGGCTGGGGTTGTCAGGGGGTACATGGTGATGTTCCATTGTTGTCAATTTCGCCTTCCACTCCTTCTGAGGTCCCTGAGTTTTTGTCAGATTACCGGGATGTATTTGAAGAGCCCAAATCCGGTGCCCTACCTCCTCATAGGGATTGCGATTGTGCTATTAATTTGATTCCTGGTAGTAAGTTTCCTAAAGGCCGACTGTTTAATTTATCTGTGCCAGAGCACGCCGCTATGCGGGGTTATATAAAGGAATCCTTGGAGAAGGGTCATATTCGCCCATCGTCGTCACCATTGGGAGCAGGGTTCTTTTTTGTGGCCAAGAAGGATGGCTATTTGAGACCTTGTATTGATTACCGCCTTCTTAATAAGATCACAGTCAAATTTCAGTATCCTTTGCCGCTGCTTTCTGATTTGTTTGCTCGGATTAAAGGGGCTAGTTGGTTCACCAAGATAGATCTTCGAAGGGCGTATAATCTTGTGTGAATTAAACAGGGCGATGAATGGAAAACAGCATTTAATACACCCGAGGGCCATTTTGAGTACCTGGTTATGCCATTCGGGCATTCTAATGCTCCATCTGTGTTTCAGTCCTTTATGCTTGACATCTTCCGAGAGTACCTGGATAGATTCATGATTGTATATTTGGATGACATTTTGGTCTTTTCGGATGATTGGGAGTCTCATGTGAAGCAGGTCAGAATGGTGTTCCAGGTCCTTCGTGCGAATTCCTTGTTTGTGAAGGGGTCAAAGTGTCTCTTTGGAGTTCAGAAGGTTTCATTTTTGGGTTTCATTTTTTCCCCTTCTACTATCGAGATGGACCCTGTTAAAATTCAGGCCATTTATGATTGGACTCAGCCGACATCTGTGAAGAGCCTGCAGAAGTTCCTGGGCTTTGCTAATTTTTACCGTCGCTTCATTGCTAATTTTTCTAGTATTGCTAAACCGTTGACTGATTTGACCAAGAAAGGTGCTGATGTGGTCAATTGGTCCTCTGCGGCTGTAGAGGCTTTTCAGGAGTTGAAGCGTCGTTTTTCTTCTGCCCCTGTTTTGTGCCAGCCAGATGTTTCGCTCCCGTTTCAGGTCGAGGTTGATGCTTCTGAGATTGGAGCAGGGGCTGTTTTGTCACAAAGAAGTTCTGATGGCTCGGTAATGAAACCATGTGCCTTCTTTTCTAGAAAATTCTCGCCTGCTGAGCGCAACTATGATGTTGGCAATCGAGAGTTGTTGGCCATGAAGTGGGCATTAGAGGAGTGGCGACATTGGCTTGAAGGAGCTAAACATCGCGTGGTGGTCTTGACGGATCACAAGAATTTGACTTATCTCGAGTCTGCCAAACGGTTGAATCCTAGACAGGCTCGATGGTCGCTCTTTTTCTCCCGTTTTGATTTTGTGGTTTCATACCTTCCGGGATCTAAGAATGTGAAGGCTGATGCCCTGTCAAGGAGTTTTGTGCCTGACTCTCCGGGTGTTCCGGAGCCGGCGGGTATTCTTAAAGAGGGGGTAATTTTGTCTGCCATCTCCCCTGATTTGCGGCGCGTGCTGCAGAAGTTTCAGGCTGATAGACCTGACCGTTGTCCAACGGAGAAACTGTTTGTCCCTGATAGATGGACTAGTAGAGTTATCTCTGAGGTTCATTGTTTGGTGTTGGCTGGTCATCCTGGAATCTTTGGTATCAGTGATTTGGTGGCTAGATCCTTTTGGTGGCCTTCTTTGTCACGGGATGTGCGTGCTCGGGCCAAGCCCTGCTGTTCTCGTGTCAGTGGGTTGCTTTTGCCCTTGCCGGTCCCGAAGAGGCCCTGGACGCATATTTCCATGGATTTTATTTCAGATCTCCCTGTCTCTCAAAGGATGTTGGTCATTTGGGTGGTTTGTGATCGCTTCTCTAAGATGGTCCATTTGGTACCCTTGTCTAAATTGCCTTCCTCGTCTGATTTGGTGCCATTGTTTTTCCAGCATCTGGTTCGTTTGCATGGCATTCCGGAGAACATCGTCTCGGACAGAGGTTCCCAGTTTGTTTCAAGGTTTTGGCGGTCCTTTTGTGCTAAGATGGGCATTGATTTGTCTTTTTCTTCGGCTTTCCATCCTCAGACTAATGGCCAAACCGAACGAACTAATCAGACTTTGGAAACATATCTGAGATGCTTTGTTTCTGCTGATCAGGATGATTGGGTGTGGTTCTTCCTTTGGCTGAGTTCGCCCTTAATAATCGGGCCAGCTCGGCTACTTTGGTTTCCCCTTTTTTCTGTAATTCTGGTTTCCATCCTCGTTTCTCTTCAGGGCAGGTTGAGCCTTCGGACTGTCCTGGTGTGGATACTGTGGTGGACAGGTTGCAGCAGATTTGGACTCATGTGGTGGACAATTTGACATTGTCCCAGGAGAAGGCTCAACGTTTCGCTAACCGCCGGCACTGTGTTGGTCCCCGACTTCGTGTTGGGGATTTGGTTTGGTTGTCATCTCGTCATGTTCCTATGAAGGTTTCCTCTCCTAAGTTTAAGCTTCGTTTCATTGGGCCATATAAGATTTCTGAAGTTCTTAATCCTGTGTCATTTCGTTTGGACCTTCCAACTTCTTTTGCCATCCATAATGTTTTCCATAGGTCGTTGTTGCGGAGATACGTGGCGCCTATGGTTCCCTCCGTTGATCCTCCTGCCCCGGTGTTGGTTGAGGGGGAGTTGAAGTATGTGGTGGAGAAGATTTTGGATTCTCGTGTTTCGAGACGGAAACTCCAGTACCTGGTCAAGTGGAAGGGTTATGGTCAGGAAGATAATTCCTGGGTTTTTGCCTCTGATGTTCATGCTGCCGATCTAGTTCGTGCCTTTCATTTGGCTCATCCTGATCGGCCTGGGGGCTCTGGTGAGGGTTCGGTGACCCCTCCTCAAGGGGGGGTACTGTTGTGAATTCTGTTGTCGAACTCCCTCCTGTGGTCGTGAATGGTACTTCGGCGAGTTCTGTCCATGGACTCCCTCTGGTGGCTGTGAGTGGAGCTGCTGCTTCTGAGATTCCTTACACAGGTGACGTGGTTTATCCTTTGGTTGGCTGCTCTATTTAACTCCACTCAGATCGTTACTCCATGCCAGCTGTCAATGTTCCTGCATTGGTTCAGTTCGCTCTTGGATCTTTCTGGTGACCTGTCTACTCCAGCAGAAGCTAAGTTCCTGCTTGTTATTATTTGTTCATTGTTTCCTTGTACAGCTGCATATTATGATTTTGCCTTGCTAGCTGGAAGCTCTGGGATGCAGAGTGGCATCTCCGCACCGTTAGTCGGTGCGGAGGTCTTTTTGCACACTCTGCGTGGTCTTTTGTAGGTTTTTGTGATGACCGCAAAGATACCTTTCCTATCCTCTGTCTGTTTAGTAAGTCTGGCCTCCCTTTGCTGAAACCTGTTTCATTTCTGCGTTTGTGACTTTCATCTTTACTCACAGTCAATATATGTGGGGGGCTGCCTTTTCCTTTGGGGAATTTCTCTGAGGCAAGGTAGGCTTTATTTTCTATCTCTAGGGCTAGCTAGCTCTTAGGCTGTGAAGAGGCGTCTAGGGAGAGTCAGGAACGCTCCGCGGCTATTTCTAGTTGTGTGATAGGATTAGGGGTTGCGGTCAGCAGAGCTCCCACATCCCAGAGCTTGTCCTGTGTGAGTTTAACTATCAGGTCGTGCCAGGTGCTCCTAACCACCAGGTCCATAACAGTGAGAGTGATAAACAGTTGTGTCCATAAATATTGGAACAGTTCATAGATAAGGCATGTGAGTGTTTTATTGTCCTCTGATTGGGGTCTGGTTCTGTGTTGTGATGCCCCCTTCATGGTCTGAGGAGCAAATTTTTTAATTGATGTAAAAAGACAAATCCATGCGACACATTCATTCCTGCACTGAGTGTGTCAAAGGTCATCATCAGTTTATATTCCCAAACTCTTATGTCTCTCTTTGATTTGAAATTACCCTTTAATACAAGTAATCTGATGTCCATGGTGCTCTGATCAGGGAGACAAAAATGTATTGACACACATAGATCTATTCATTTTTCTCTTATTGTGTGGCAATGAGAGTTCATCCTTGTTCTCAGTTTTTGCCCTGTCTTCCCTACATGCAGAACCCAGTTGGACATTTAGTACAAATAATTAGGTACACCACATTAGATATGATGCTGCTGAAAGTACCTGGGATCCACATTTTTCATATATGTAAATGAGCTGTTCAGGACTATGGGTTGAGTACTGATCTGCATGAGAATCTGTCTCCAGAGCTTATTTTACATGAATGGGGGAGTTACCAGTGTGATGTGTAATGACTGCTCTCTGCTCTCTTGATCTTGCAGAGCTGTGTATGATTACATCTGACACATCTGCAGGTTCCTCTCAGCTTCAGCTTTCATTTCACAGGCAGTCAGTGTTGCAATATTGTTGTACTGTTGAAGAGCTGTGAAATCTGCAAAAAATCTGTTTGGACGAAGACAAAGTTCAGAAGACTCATGCTGCAACTGAGCAAAGCGCGGGAGCGCTGCTCTTGATCCTGACACTGCAGGTCCACACCACCCGAAGGGAGCCTCATATAGCATTCTTAGTGCATTATCCAAGAACTTACATTTCACTGCTGGGACTTTTCCCCTTCTGCACACTATCTTGTACCTGGAACAAGTGAATACGTGACAAAGGCTCTGGTTGAGCCGAAACGTTGTTAATCGCATATGCTGTAATATTCTGTTATGCTCCCAGTACACACTAATAACTTGGCACAACTTTTGCATAAATTATCTAAAGAGAGTGCAGTGAATTTGATTATTTCATTATATCAGGGCCTCTGGTCCATTACACCGGCACCTCGCTTTATTCAGGCTGAGTGCACGCCAAAAAACCCTTTTCCTAGTGTCTATTTACAGACTGTGAATGCAATAATTAATGCCTGTGCTGTGGTGTGAGCACAACCATTTGAATATATTGTGCCTTTCCTGACAAAAGGACTGTATGGTTTATAATACATTTTGAGCTGAAGAAAAACTGATGTTTTGATTTTCTTATGCTGGAGAAAGCATTTTCATTTTGAGTGCCGAGAAGCAGTCAGAAGCGATCATTGTGGGTGTCAAAGTGCCGTAAACTTTGGCGCCTATCAGAAAATAACAAGGCCAGAAAACGAAAAAGCAAAAATAGGGGCAGGTTCTCAGAAGCACTAGGTCCCCATTGTATCATCGTAAACTTGTAGGTCCTGTGTGTTGGCAGATGGTTCTCAGCTCCCGGCTTTGGGCAGAAGGGGAGGGTATGTAGGAAAGCCAGTTTGGACAGGGTTAAAACCTAGCAATTGAGGTCCTGATTCTCTGCAACTGGCTAGTTATATCTAGAGCCAGGCCCTGTGTTCAGTTTTAGACAGACAGCTGGGGGAAGCTGAGCTATCTATGTTGGAGCTGGTGATTGGCGAACAAATTGTTAGCTGTCTGGAAGGTGAACACGTCGCTATGGTACTGCAGCTGAAGACAAGCCAGTGTTGATTTACAGACTGTGCATGCAACAACTAATGCATGTCCTGCTGTTTGTGTACAACCATGTAAATGTACTGTACCTACCTTGAGAAAGGTGCTTTATTATATGCTTTGGGTTGAAAAAATATGGTATGTTTTGATTTTCATTTTAATGAAAATGGAATGCAGAGAAACATAATATGCCTTACCTTATTTTGCAGCAAGACGTGTCCTTACTGCTAAGAATGAATCCCTACAAATAGAACTCTTACTTTAGTGACTCTCATTCTGTAATGTGGACCATGTAATGTTGACCAAAAGATATTGTGGGTAACAAAGTAAAGGGGCCATGCATGGATATTTAAGGTGGTACAATAAATTTGTTCTTACAAATAGATTATAAGAGCATATAACAAAGTCCTATATGTATGGAAACAAGAGAGAAAATAGAATACCTAAAATAAAACATATAACTTCTCACGATCACAGAATCATGGGAAAATCCCAGCACTTTCACATTAGACGTTAATATGGTGACACCACCCTGATATGTGTGCAAATCTTAACTAACATTTGTGCTTTTTAGTTGTGTGATTGACTTGTTTGGAGTAATTACAATATTGTTTTCTGAAAAGAGGACAATTTTTGGCATCAGTTAACACATAAAAAGATTTCCTTGTCTTTTCAAAGAATCAAAACAACAATTTTTTTACTCCTTTTAGAGGAGGCCACTATCATGTCAAAACTAGTTGTGGTAAACAGTTTTAGCAAAGTTGGGAAAATGTGCAATGTTGGCGGTTCATGCACTGAAAGCCTATTGTGAGAAATGAATGTGCAAATTGAACATCTTCTTTCAATGCTATAATTCATATTGTGCCAGTAATGCAGAAATGTTTCCATTCTATCGCTAATTTTACAATGGCAATGTCCATCACTTCATCAAATGTAATAATTGCATTGTTTGCCATACTAGTATTTGGCATTTCTGTCATAGACATTCGTGGATGCGCTATTGAAATTTTTGTATTACAAGCAAAAATTACAAGTTCCTTTTACTGGAGACAGCTAATTTCCATCCAAACTAATATCTTTGGTGGCTTCCATGCCCATGTTTCTTGTTCCTTGGTCGGTCTCTTTTTTTCCATCTCCAGTGTTAGCATGTTAACTAGAGCTAGGTCTTCAGGTTCTTTTTGAAGGTTTCCACGGTAGGCGAGAGTCTGATGTGTTGGGATAGAGAGTTTCAGAGTATGGGGGATGCGCGGGAGAAATCTTGTATGCGATTGTGGGAAGAGGAGATAATAGGGGAGTACAGAAGAAGATTTTGTGAGGATCGGAGGTGGAGTGCAGGTAAGTACCGGGAGATAAGGTCACAGATGTATGGAGGAGACATGCTGTGGATGGCTTTGTATGTCATGGTTAGGGTTTTGAACTGGAGTCATTGGTTAATGGGCAGCCAGTGCAGGGATTGACAGAGGGGAGAGGCTGAGGAATAGCGGGGGGACAGGTGGATTAGTCGGGCAGCAGAGTTTAGAATAGATTGGAGGGGTGCGAGAGTGTTAGAGGGAAGGCCACAGAGCAGGAGGTTGCAGTAGTCAAGGCGGGAGATGATGAGGGCATGGACTAGGGTTTTTGCATATTCTTGGTTGAGGAAGTCCAAAGTGCTCTGCCCAAAGGTCATAAACTGTAGACGTGGCTGCTGGACCAGGGTAGTGCAAATCTTCTTGCTCAAATATAGTGTCAACAGATATGATCTTTGCAACATGTGATGTCTACATGATACATCATCACTGAAGACCAGTAATAGAGATTGAATAGGGAGCCAGAGAATGGCAGAACTTTGATGAGGCTTAAACCGTTTGCTTGTAAATAAATCACAATGGAAAAAAGTAAGCTGGCACTGCTTTGTCCCATAGAACTAAAGATTCCAGGTATCCCGCGTGGCTGAATTTGCCTTCTTCTGGTGCACAGTGGCACATTATAAGTCCACAATCAACAGTCGTTTATAGTAGGAAATCCACGGCACTCATCAATAATTAAAAGCAGATTATTTATTTCAAAAGAGGTATAGGTACATGGAAAAGAACTAATGGCTGTAGGTTTATCCACCACTTATGAAATAATCTACTTTTCATTTCATGGTGAGTGTCGTGGATTTCGCACTATATACACAACTGTACAGTTTGTTTTTAAGACTTGTTATTTGTAACTTTGGATTTCTCGGTGGCAAGATCCTCAAAACTAGGATCTGATTGTAGATCTTTATTGCTTTATACTAGTCAATTAGAAAAATCCACATGAAATCTGAACCACAGGTCAATCCCCATCATCTCATCTACACGCCTGGCACGGTAAACCGTTGTACATTTTGCCTGCACACATACGAAGATAAAATCTGTAGCATTTTGCATCCATGAGAATCTGGCTTTGGAATCAATAACATGGAGTTACAGGGACTCTGCTTCTCTCTACAACACCTGTTGTGTGTATGGGGCTTTAGAATATTTCGGTAAAAAAGGAATTGGACATTTAGGTGTCGAATGAATAATGTAACTTTCATGGGAGTGTTTCCTCTGTTCTAACTATCCATAATGGGAGAGAAGCAGCAGGTTGAAAGGACTGGAATGTTACCTGTTGTAGGTCTGACAAAGAAGCAAGGTGTTCTACACTTATGTCAGTAAAGTAGGGGGTCTGTGCCTGGACTTGATTTCATACCTGTTTTCATTTCTCCACATACTTTTGGTCAACCATTACGGCATTCTAGGAGTTACACTCTGCATGCAGAGCATTGATTGGACAAGAACATGGAAACAAAGCATTCTCAGAAAGCTACCAGCCTGGGGCCAATAATTACAAGTCCTTGCACTGCTTGAAGTTACTCAGCTGACATGTCTGAACTGTGCAAAGACCTTCAAGTGAACTATTATACAAAGCTGAATGCATCACATGGCTTAAAGCAGCTGCTAAATATCATGCTAAATGGATGTTCTAGATGATAAGTCACCCACCTACCTTCATAGAGAAAAGTGTTAAAAGGATGAACAAAAAAACTAATAGATTGAGACAGGTAGGAAATTGAGGGATGAAGGTGCTGAGGATGCTTTGTGATCATCGACCATAAATATTGTCACTATAATGATGCAGGCACTGCACAGAAGGAGCCATGACAGAAGACTATTCTCACCGGCACCATCAGCGACAGATATGCTGGTAATAAAGATATGTAATGACGGACAATTTACACCAAAACAGGATTAAAGGGGAATTCATCACAAGATCACAAGATCAGAAGCACATAAATATGATGTTCAATGTAAACATCTGGATGATAAATCTCACCAGGTTACAGCACAGCATAAAAGGTATAGAAAGACATAACTCAGAGCAATGAAACAGAAGAATGATATGCCATGATCAATAAAAACAATTTACTAGGTTAGCCACTTAAAGATCCAGGAATTTTTCTTTTCCTTCGGTGCTTTCAATTTTTCCTCCCCTTTTCATGATTTTTTTTTATATTTCTATCAACATATCAATATGAAGGCTTGTTTTTGTGGGATGATGTGTAGGTTTTAATTCCACCACTCATTGATTCTATGTTAGAATGTACTTAAAAATGAAAGACAAACAATTCCAAGTGTGGTGAAATTGTTAAAAAAGAACAAAACTCAATTTTGCCATATTTCTTTGGTTTTAAAGCATCATTCTGTGGTACAATAAAATATCTGGCAACATGATTCTCCAGGTCTGTGTTTTTTTGGTTGTTTTGGTTGTGAAAATAAATTCTGTAATTAGTAGTGTTGAGCGATACCGTCCGATACTTGAAAGTATCGGTATCGGATAGTATCGGCCGATACCCGAAAAATATCGGATATCGCCGATACCGATATCCGATACCAATACAAGTCAATGGGACATCAAGTATCGGAAGGTATTCTCATGGTTCCCAGGGTCTGAAGGAGAGGAAACTCTCCTTCAGGCCCTGGGATCCATAGGGATGTGTAAAATAAAGAATTAAAATAAAAAATATTGATATGCTCACCTCTCCGGCGGCCCCTGGACTTTACACTGCTAACCGGGAGGCTTCTTTGTTTAAAAAGCGCGCCTTTCGGACCTGTGAATGACGTCCCGGCTTCTGATTGGTCGCGTGCCGCCCATGTGACCGGCACGCGACCAATCAGAGGACGCGACGTCATTCGCAGGTCCTCAATTCCTATAATTAGCAGTTTTGTGAATGAGAATGACGTCGCGGCTTCTGATTGGCCGCGTGCCGGTCACATGGGCGGCACGCGGCCAATCAGAAGCCGCGATGTCATTCACCGGTCCGAAAGGTGCGCTTTTTAAACAAAGAAGCCTCCCGGATAGCAGCGTGATGTCCAGGGGCCGCCGGAGAGGTGAGCATATCAATATTTTTTATTTTAATTCTTTATTTTCCACATCCCTATTGATTCGATACCGATACCCGATATCACAAAAATATCGGATCTCGGTATCGGAATTCTGATACCGCAAATATCGGCCGATACCCGATACTTGCGGTATCGGAATGCTCAACACTAGTAATTAGTAAAAACCAAAAATTGTTTGTGTAATTTTTTAAGACCTTTTTTTATTTTCCCATCAGTGGAGCTGTGTGATGACTTGATTTTTGCCTGGCATGACAAGATTATTAGTACATTTTAAAGTAACATAGTAACATAGTTAGTAAGGCCGAAAAAAGACATTTGTCCATCCAGTTCAGCCTATATTCCATCATAATAAATCCCCAGATCTACGTCCTTCTACAGAACCTAATTGTATGATACATATGACATTATGACATTATGCTTGCATTTTATTGCATGTTTTTTTAGGAAGCATGGTGACCAAAAAATAGCAATTCTGGTATTTTCTTTTTTTTTTTTTTTTAGTGTTTAACCCCTTCCCAACATGGTTATTTTCCAATTTTCCTTTTGCTTTTTTTCCTCTTCTTCCAAGGACCATAACTTTTTTTTTTTCTGTCAACATATCCATATGAGTGCTTATTTTTTGTGGGCCAAGTTATACTTTTGAAAGACACCATTAATTTCATCATGTGATGTACTAGAAAGCTGGGGAAAAATATTCCAAATGCAGCAAAATTATAAAAAAAGTGCAATTCCAAAATGTACTTAGTTATTTTTGTAATGTACTACATATGTTGATAATGTGAAAAAATGAGAACAATTAGCTGGGGTATACGTTGGTATGCATGCAACATATAGGAGCATGTTCACACTGGCCATTAAACAGACAAAATCTAAAATGGAAGCAAAATGAGCAAATACCCTGTTGTAAGAAAGTAAACCGCAATAGTAGATATAAATAGCATAGAATACTTACTATATTCTGTTTTTGCTGTAAAAAATTGTAAAAGCCCAAATTGGCAAAGTCCTATATTGCCTCAGATTGGTGGCAACTGGAAGATAGCGGTCCATGATCACCAGGCCACAGGTCAACAGTTTTTGATGAACATTTGTGTTGCCATTTAGAGGTGCATAAGTATCATGTCAAAGTTAATGACTAAACAACACTCTTTGTGAATAGAAAATAAAAAATGCAAAGCTAGATATGTTTTCATTGAATTGATCTAGATTTCCAGTTACTATCAATTGCCCAAAAACGGCAAAAACCCCCCAACGTATTGATACTGTAGATCAGGTTACATCTTTTGGAGTTGGTCCCAGATTGCATGTAAAACACAGTACAAAGCTGACAGAGCTTAATAAAAATATATATAATAAATAGTTGAGCAATAGATATCCTTGTAAGATTGGTGCTGGAACATCACATGTCGTACATAGGGGATTAATTCATACAACTTACATTTCATTTCCTTTTCCCTTGAAATCATTTAGCAGAATATTAATAAGTTTCACTGGCGTGCTCTGATAATGATGTCATTATGCTATATCTAGATAATGATGCTATAACAGATAACATCTTATCACTAGACTGCACATGTTTATCAGATGCATTTACTAATCTTTGAATGAATCATCACTGAAGAACCACTCCCAGCCAAAATTTTACCCCTAATCATTTTTACATATGTGTGTAATTGTTAGGAATTGTGGTTATGTGCACCCAACTCGGAATGGTTCGGGTCTGGTGCTACGCTGCTCCAGTAGCAAGTGCCACCATTGTCCTGACCCTTGAGGCGGAGCTACCATGCATGCAGAGAAACCGTTCCAATCTGTGGTGCGTTGCGTTCAGGAGTAGTTGGATGTATGAGGATGCAGAATGCTGTATCTCCCATGGATTTGTCTGCCCGAGGAGCATGGGAAGCTGTGTTCCTCAGTTGCTAGGCAATGTTGTGCCTGGTACTAAGCAGTGTGGGATTGTGTCCATTCTGGTATGCTGGTTTGCAGGGAGTGACTATCTTGGGATGTTTTGGAGGTATTCATCACCTGTTCAGTTCCTTCAGCATCATGCGGGCTATTTAACCCTGTACCTGCTCAGGCCTGTGCTGTTTATTGCAGTTCTTATTTGCGTTGGAGGTGAGTGATGCTGGCAAAATTGGTAGGTATCTTTTCAGGGATTTCCTAGAGTTCTTCCCTTTGTCTTCTGGTGCTTCACTCCCAGGGGTTCTTACAGAGGTATCCACCTGGTTCTTGACTAAGCACCGGCCACGACACCAGATGTCAGCTGCCAGGCGACAGTGCGCCTGAGAAGGGATCTGCCAAAGTCCCCCTTCCATGTCTGGAAGCTGGGTGATGAGTATTCCTGGCCCTCAAGTGTATCTGTGGCTACGCCTATGCTGACTTGGTGCCCGTCTTGCTGGGTCTCTCTGCATAGCGCATAATAGAAATATAGTGTAGTTACAGTATGTTATATAGTGTAGTTATGTTAAACTACTAACCAATTGCCATCTTACCCAGTTTACAGTGCTGCTTTGGTCTTCTGAGTCACGTAACTTCAATTCCAACTTTCAAGATCACACCTTGGTTTATGTGTCAGTTGAAGTCACACGTAAGCCTATTTAGTGTCAGAACAAGTTTTCATAGACTGTCATTGTAAAAGCGGCTTCTGGTTCGTACAAAAACTCCAGTGTGTGCCAGAAAGTAAAAAATAAAGCCACGTGCATCAGAAGAAGACTGTAGGGGAACTAAAAGGCGGGGATTGGTAAATATTTTTATACACTGTCTCTACACTAAAGATATATTTAGTCAGATTGAGGGAATAAAGTTTTTGTTGGGAATTATTATTTAATATATAGAATGCAGATGGTTGCTGTTGTGGTCTCCTAAAACTGTGTGCTGATATTTTTCGGCAGTCACTAGGGTCAATAAGGAGAGAAACTTACAATCTTTCACTGAGTTCTCCATGCATATTCGGTGATATCTTGGTTGTTTTGCACCTTATATCTATAGATGGTGGTTGTGTATGTGGATGATCCTTTTCCCTGATAGCATCATTAAAATAAAACATTAATTGGCAACCAAAGAAACCAAATATTAAAGAATCTAGCAACAGACTCCTCGCATGTATAGGCAATTAAAAAACAAAAACAAATATACACTTAAATGTTTTAGATCACCAAATATTAGACAAAGATAACACAAGTAAACACAAAATGCAGTTTTTAAATTAAGATGTTTATTATTAAGGGGAAAAGAAATGCAAACGTACAGGGCCTTGTGTGAAAAAGTGATTGGCCCCCAAATCTAATAACTGGTTGGGTCACCCTTAGCACCAACAACTACAATAATGCATTTGCGATAACTGGCAATGAGTCTTCTACAACGGTCTGGAGGAATTTTTGCCCACTTATCTTTGCAGAATTGTCATGATTCAGCCACTCTGGAGGGTTTCAGAGCATGAATGGGCGGAGGGGGTGTCCCCACACTGCAAAGCTGCAGGCCCTGGGCTTTATTAAGATGTCGGTGCTGAGCAGAGTCCCCTTCTGATTGATTTCCCTCCTGTGGGCTTTGAAATATGGCAACCTGAGGCAGCGCATGCTCAGATTGAGATCTTGGGAGATTTGTGCATGTTCCGCATCCGGCGGCCATTCTCATGAAGCCCACTGCAGGGAAATCAATTGGAAGATGACTCTGCTCACACTGATGTCTTAGGAGATTCCAAGGCCCACAGCCTCGCAGTGCCAAGAAGCTCCCAGCTCCTAGCCCTGGGCAGCAGCATTGCCCCACTCCTGCAACTGCCAGCCTAATGAACAGTGACCCAACCCCTGTGAACCCGCTCCACCGTTGCTGACCCCCCCACAATTTACCATAAAAATGGAACTATATGATGCACCACCATTTTATTTAAAAAATTTTTTTTTACCTATTTTCCTCCCCAAGATTTGGGGTGCATCTTCTAATCCACAAAATAAGGAAATTTTAGGTTGTAATGTAAATCCACCCCATACACAACCAGTGCCTACTGACCGTACATACAATTAAGTGCAAAACTAATTTTTATCAAACCTATATTGCAGGCAAAAATGATGAAATACATGTTATTTGTCTGAATTTATTCACAAAGTATGTTGCATCTATTTTTAATGGAGAAGTCAAAGAAAAACATTCAAAGATACAAAGTAAAATCTTGTGCAGAGACTACATATTTGTCAGAAGACATTTCAATTCTGTAATCACATTAGTAGTTACAACCTGTGAAATCTGACAAGTTTAGCCCCGATGTTCTCTCGGGAGAGTACACCACAATGAGTTATCTGAACTGAAAGCAATATTTAGCTTCAAACTTATTTTTCACTTTAACTTTTTTTTCTCTAAACCTAGCATTTTAGACATATTGTACGATAAAATAAAGTCTTTATATTTTTGCACTAAGCATGGAAATTGCAGTTACCGTATATACTCGAGTATAAGCCGACCCGAGTATAAGCCGACCCCCCTAATTTTGCCACAAAAAACTGGGAAAACTTATTGACTCGAGTATAAGCCTAGGGTGGAAATGTAGCATTTACCGGTGAATTTCAAAAATAAAAATAGATCATTATTTCCCCATAGCTGTGCCATATAGTGCTCTGCACCGTTCATATTGCCCCATAGATGCTGCACAGATGCCCCATATAGTGCTGTGTGCCGTTCATACTGCCCCCATATAGTGCTGTGTGCCGTTCATACTGCCCCCATATAGTGCTGTGTGCTGTTCATACTGCCCCCATATAGTGCTGTGTGCCGTTCATACTGCCCCCATAGATGCTGCACATAAATCTGTGCTGCCGCCGCTGCTGCTGCAATAAAAAAAAAAAACCACATACTCACCTCCCTTGATTGCAGCTCCCAGCGTCCGGTCCCGGCGCCTCCATCTTCCCGGCGTCTCTGCTCTGACTGATCAAGCAGAGGGCGCCGCGCACACTATATGCGTCATCGCGTCCTCTGCCTGAACAGTCAGAGCGCAGACGCCGGGAAGATGGAGGCGCCGGGAAGATGGAGTGACGCCCGGCGGCTGGAACGCGGACAGGTGAATATAACATACTTACCTAGTCCCAGCGATCCTCGCGCTGTCCCTGCCTTCCTCCCCGTCTTCTGTGCTGCAGCATCTTCCTGTCAGCGGTCACCGGCACCGCTGATTAGAGAAATGAATAGGCGGCTCCGCCCCTATGGGAGGTGGAGCCGCTTATTCATATCTCTAATGAGCGGTCCCACGTGACCGCTGAAGAGGGGAAGACGCTGCAGCACAGAAGACGGGGAGGAAGGCAGGGACAGCGCGAGGATCGCTGGGACTAGTTAAGTATACCTCAGCGCCCTCTCCCCCTCACCCGCCGACCCCACCACTACCGTGACTCGAGTATAAGCCGAGGGGGGCACTTTCAGCCCAAAAATTTGGGCTGAAAATCTCGGCTTATACTCGAGTATATACGGTAATTGCAAAGGTCAATTTAAGGTAAGATAAAGTCTTGAATATATTGTAAAGTAAAGTCTTTGACAATTGATATAGTAAATCCCAATATTCTCCATACTTTTATAAAACATCCAACATCACCTTAAATATACAGTACAGACCAAAAGTTTGGACACACCTTCTCATTTAAAGATTTTTCTGTATTTTCCTGACTATGAAAATTATACATTCACACTGAAGGCATCAAAACTATGAATTAACACATGTGGAATTATATACTTAACAAAAAAGTGTGAAACAACTGAAAGTATGCCTTATATTCTAGGTTCTTCAAAGTAGCCACCTTTTGCTTTGATGAATGCTTTGCACACTCTTGGCATTCTCTTGATGAGCTTCAAGAGGTAGTCACTGGGAATGGCTTTCACTTCACAGGTGTGCCCTGTCAGGTTTAATAAGTGGGATTTCTTGCCTTATAAATGGGGTTAGGATCATCAGTTGTGTTGTGCAGAAGTCTGGTGGATACACAGCTGATAGTCCTACTGAATAGACTGTTAGAATTTGAATTATGGCAAGAAAAAAGCAGCTAAGTAATGAAAAACATGTGGCCATCATTACTTTAAGAAATGAAGGTCAGTCAGTCCGAAAAATTGGGAAAACTTTGAAAGTGTCCCCAAGTGCAGTGGAAAATACCATCAAGCGCTACAAAGAAACTGGCTCACATGAGGATCGCCCCAGGAAAGGAAGACCAAGAGTTACCTCTGCTTCTGAGGATAAGTTTTTCCGAGTCACCGGCCTCAGAAATCGCAGGTTAACAGCAGCTCAGATTAGAGACCAGGTCAATGTAACACAGAGTTCTAGCAGCAGACACATCTCTACAACAACTGTTAAGAGGAGACTTTATGCAGCAGGCCTTCATGGTAAAATAGCTGCTAGGAAACCACTGCTAAGGACAGGCAACAAGCAGAAGAGACTTGTTTGGGCTAAAGAACGCAAGGAATGGACATTAGACCAGTGGAAATCTGTGCTTTGGTCTGATGAGTCCAAATTTGAGAACTTTGGTTCCAACCACCGTGTCTTTGTGCGACGCAGAAAAGGTGAACGGATGGACTTTACATGTCTGGTTCCCACCGTGAAGCATGAAGGAGGAGGTGTGATGGTGTGGGGGTGCTTTGCTGGTGACACTGTTAGGGATATATTCAAAATTGAAGGCATACTGAACCAGCATGGCTACCACAGCATCTTGCAGCGGCATGCTATTCCATTTGGTTTGCATTTAGTTGGACCATTATTTATTTTTCAACAGGACAATGACCTCAAACACACCTCCAGGCCGTGTAAGGGCTATTTGACCAAGAAGGAGAGTGATGGGGTGCTACGCCAGATGACCTGGCCTCCACAGTCACCAGGCCTGAACCCAATCGAGATGATTTGGGGTGAGCTGGACCGCAGAGTGAAGGCAAAAGGGCCTACAACTGCTAAGCATCTTTGGGAACTCCTTCAAGATTCTTGGAGGACCATTCCCGGTGACTACCTCTTGAAGCTCATCAAGAGATTGCCAAGAGTGTGCAAAGCAGTCATCAAAGCAAAAGGTGGCTACTTTGAAGAACCTAGAATATAAGACATAATTTCAGTTGTTTCCCACTTTTTTTAGCATATAATTCCACATGTGTTATTTCATAGTTTTGATGCCTTCAGTGTGAATGTACAATTTTCATAGTCATGAAAATACAGAAATATCTTTAAATGAGAAGGTGTGTCCAAACTTTTGGTCTGTACTGTAAATTTGCATTTATTCTCTTTTTTTTTCAGAAATTTAATCAGAATGTTGGGAAAGCTCATTACCTCCTTTCTAATATGTCAATCAGATATTAAATGAAGGTTGCATGAATCTAAGTTCAATCTGTCCTAGAGCCCCTGATCTTCTCCATTTACACCTTTGGCCTGGGACAGCTTATAGAATCTCATGGCTTTGAGTATCACCTCTATGCTAATGACACACAGATCTACATCTCCGGACCAGATATCACTAGCCTACTAACCAGAATCCCTCAATGTCTGTCCTCTATTTCATCCTTCTTCTCCGCTAGATTTCTAAAACTTAACATGGACAAAGCAGAATTCATCATCTTTCCCCCATCTCACGCAACCCCCCCAACGAACCTATTAATTACAGTAAATGGCTGCCCATTCTCCCCAGTCCCACAAGCTCGCTGCCTCGGGGTAATCCTTGACACTAATCTCTCCTTCAAACGACATATCCAAGCCCTTTCCACTTCCTGCCACCTTCAACTCAAAAATATTTCCAGACATTCCTAAACCAAGAATCTGCAAAAACCCTAGTCCATGTCCTCATCATCTCCCTCCTCGACTACTGCAACCTCCTGCTCTGTGGCCTCCCCTCGAACACGCTTGCGCACCCCTCCAATCTATTCTAAACTCTGCTGCCCAACTAATCCACCTGTCCCCCCACTATTCCCTGGCCTCTACTCTCTTTCAACCCCTTCACTGGCTCCCCATTGCCCAGAGACTCCAGTGCAAAACCCTAACCTTGACATACAAAGCCATCCACAACCTGTCTCCTCCATACATCTGTGACCTTGTCTCCCGGTACTTACCTGCACGCAACCTCCGATCCTCACAACATCTCCTTCTCTACTTCCCTCTTATCTCCTCTTCCCACAATCGCATATAAGATTTCTCTCGCGTATCACCCCTACTCTGGAACTCTCTACCACAACATATCAGACTCTCACCTACAGTCATGGCCAAAAGTATTGACACCCCTGCAATTCTATCAGATAATACTCATTTTCTTCCTGAAAATGATTGCAAACACAAATTATTTGGTATTATTATCTTCTTTTAATTTGTCTTAAATGAAAAAACACAAACGAGAATGAAGCAAAAAGCAAAACATTGATCATTTCACACAAAACTCCAAAAATGGGCCAGACAAAAGTATTGGCACCCTCAGCCTAATACTTGGTTGCACAACCTTTGACCAAAATAACTGCAACCAACCGCTTCTGGTAACCACCAATGAGTTTCTTACAATGCTCTGCTGGAATTTTAGACCATTCTTCTTTGGCAAACTGCTCCAGGTCCCTGATATTTGAAGGGTGCCTTCTCCAAACTGCCATTTTTAGATCTCTCCACAGGTGTTCTATGGGATTCAGGTCTGACTCATTGCTGGCCACCTTAGAAGTCTTTAGTGCTTTCTCTCAAACCATTTTCTACTGCTTTTTGAAGTGTGTTTTGGGTCATTGTCCTGCTGGAAGACCCATGACCTCTGAGGCAGACCCAGCTTTCTCACACTGGGCCCTACATTATGCTGCAAAATTTGTTGGTAGTCTTCAGACTTCATAATGCCATGCACACGGTCAAGCAGTCCAGTGCCAGAGGCAGCAAAGCAACCCCAAAACATCAGGGAACCTCCGCCATGTTTGACTGTAGGGATCATGTTCTTTTCTTTGACGTCCTCTTTTTTTTTCTCTCCTGTAAACTGTATGTTGATGCCTTTGCCCAAAAAGCTCTACTTTTGTCTCATCTGACCAGAGAACATTCTTCCAAAACAATTTAGGCTTTTTCAGGTAAGTTTTGGCAAACTCCAGCCTGGCTTTTTTATGTCTCGGGGTAAGAAGTGGGGTCTTCCTGGGTCTCCTACCATACAGTCCTTTTCATTCAGATGCTGACGGATAGTACGGGTTGACACTGTTGTACCCTCAGACTGCAGGGCAGCTTGAACTTGTTTGGATGTTAGTTGAGGTTCTTTATCCAACATCCGCACAATCTTGCGTTGAAATCTCTTGTCAATTTTTCTTTTCCGTCCACATCTAGGGAGGTTAGCCACAGTGCCATGGGCTTTAAACTTCTTGATGACACTGCGCACGGTAGACACAGGAACATTCAGGTCTTTGGAGATGGACTTGTAGCTTTGAGATTGCTCTTGCCTTCTCACAATTTGGTTTCTCAAGTCCTCAGACAGTTCTTTGGTCTTCTTTCTTTCCTCCATGCTCAATGTGGTACACACAAGGACACAGGACAGAGGTTGAGTCAACTTTAATCCATGTCAACTGGCTGCAAGTGTGATTTAGTTATTGCCAACACCTGTTAAGTGCCACAGGTAAGTTACAGGTGCTGTTAATTACACAAATTAGAGAAGCATCACATGATTTTTCGAACGATGCCAATACTTTTGTCCACCCCCTTTTTTATGTTTGGTGTGGAATTATATCCAATTTGGCTTCAGGACAATTCTTTTTGTGCTTTTTTTCATTTAACATAAATTAAATGAAGATAATAATAACAAATAATTTGTGTTTGCAATTATTTTCAGGAAGAAAATGAGTATTATCTGACAGAATTGCAGGGGTGTCAATACTTTTGGTCATGAGTTTACCATCCAAACCTTCAAAAAGAACCTGAAGACCTACCTCTTCCAACAAGCCTACAACTTGCAGTAACCACCAATCGACCAAACCGCTGCACGACCAGCTCTACCCTCACCTATTGTATCCTCACTCATCCCTTGTAGATTGTGAGCCCTCACAATCAGGTTCCTCCCTCCTCCTGTACCAGTCGTGACTTGTATTGTTTAAGATTATTATACTTGTTTTTATTATGTATACCCCTCCTCACATGTAAATCGCCATGGAATAAATGGTGCTATAATAATATAATAATAATAATAATCTGTTTGGCAGTGATGTCGGTATGCCCAATTGGGAACCATAATGATGTAAGGTACCAAACACCTACAGTGAAACATGGTGGTTGCAATGTCATGGTTTGGGGCTGCTTTTCTGCATCTGCCATTGGCTCTTCGCATAGCATTGATGGAAATATGAATGCTACCATGTACAAGGATATACTGATGAATATAATGCTGCCACATGATAAAACCAAAGTAGGCAGGGGTGGAAATTCCAGCAAGACAATGATCCTAAGAACACATCCAACTACGGTAAGTAAAAAACTGGCTAGCAAAGAAAAATGCTATCCTCTCGCAATGGCCAAGCCAAGTACCTGAAGTAAACCCTATAGAGCAGCTGTGGGATGAGTTAGGGCGAAGAGTCGGAGCCTGTACCCATAGCAATAAAGATGAATTTTTTGCAGATTGCAAATTGAATGGAGTAATACACCGCAGTATGTCTTGAATACCCGAGTGGCTTCAATGCCCCGTCAGTGTGGTGCAGTATTTAAAGCAAGTAGTTACACTGCAAAACACTAAGTTATGTCATTGTAAACAATAATTTAATCTCTATGTTATGATCCATAAATAGTATATGCAAACATTTTGGGTCAGTTTTCTTTAATTAAATGACCATACCTATATTCTAAAGCATTTTCGTTAAAATTAAGGTTTTGCTTGATGACAACTTCATGCACTTTCAATTCATCACCAGAAAAATTGCATCACAACAACTAAACAGAAGTAATCACACTTTTAAAAAAATGCCATACTTTTGTCGCCACTGTAAGTGCACAAAGAAATAAACTGACAGCTCTTGATTGTTATTTTTCATATTTTTGCAGTATGCTGCATATCAACTTTATTTTTATGTTCGTAGTGCCTGAAGCAACGAGGTCTCTGAATGCATATAAATGTGTGAACAGGTGGCAATAACACCTGCTGTTTTCTCTCTATACTAAAAATTCAGCAGTCGCTAATGTATTAAATGGATACATTGGTGAAAGGGAACCTGTTATGTATCCAAATGCCATTAACTTGCAGATATGGAGATATGAATATGCAGTTTAACAACGTTCAAAGTCGCTCGGACACCGCTATCAGGAAAAATGTACTTTGTTCCTCTCGGCAGCTACTGGCTTTCAGTCACAGAGGCACAGGTGGCATGACTTCAGTCACTGCTCAGCATACAGTAAATGATGGGTATAACCACATCCCAGCACTGACTGGCAGCCACCTCAGCAGCGCATCATTGCCGAGCTGACTGTCACTCAGTGCTGAGACATGGTTACAGCCACCACTCAATGAGAGGTGACTGAGGCCTCGCGCCCTGCCTCTATGACTGAAAGCCTGAGGCTTACAGAAGGAATAAACGTCATTATCTCCTGATAACCAGGCTTTCAACTGAACATCGTTAAACACTATTAACCTGTAGATTAACCCAATATCTGCAAGTTAATATCATTTGGAGAAATGACAGGTTCCTTTTAATGTAAAATGGTATGTTCAGAATTGTAATCTGCTTGATTATGCATATGTCTCATATGTATATGTGATTCTTAAAACTTGCCTACATGTATTTCTATATAATAACTCAAAAATTTGTCATCTTTTGTCAATTCAATAGAGTTAAACAATTGGTTAAAATTTAGAGCCCAATTCATTATTGCATTTGCGCCTGATTTTGAAGAGTTGCTAGAGCCTTGCACTTTTTTTTAGTGTCACTACATTTACGTTTTTTGAACTCTATTAGTCAATAGTTGTGTGTTCTCCTGTTTTTTTTTAGTTTGCCACTGTGGGCGGAGTTTAGAATTTCCAAATGTTTTTGCCTGATTCATCATTTACATGTTTTCCATAAAGTTGCAAGACATGTTGCAAATGTACTTCTATAATCTCCTTGAATGAATAGTCGTACTCCTGAAAGGTTTGTGCACATTTTGTTAAGGAATTTCACAAGACAAAAAAAAAAGAAAAATAACTTCAAATGATGAATCGAGCCCTATGTATTCATTATTAAGAAAAAAAAGGAAAAAAATGTAACCAAAGAATATGTTTCATTGTTCATATTTTCACCGAGGTTTCACCCTTTGCGCTCCTAGTCATGGCAACTCCTCTTTTAACATGCATGCCAACACAGGGAGCTAGCTACCCACCTTCTCTGTGCCAGCATGTCACCAGTGATTGAATCGGGCTGGCTTTCTGGATCAATTTAATAACTAATCTAGCCTCATCGTCTGTCATGGATGATGCAGAGATACTTAGCCAATGAACCGGATGACATCCATGCCTCCTTGGTTATGTGTTGACGCATTGGGACAACATTGGAGGTAGAGGCTACAGGACTAGGAGAAAATCCAAGAGACTGGAACATGAAAATATGAGATGAGATCATGAGATTCCCTGGTTTCCCTGTTGCGAATGAGCAGTCATTTGGTGGCATATATGTAATTTGCATACTTGCCCGGCCTTTCCGACTAGACTCATCCATTTTATCTCAATTGATTTCTATTGAAAGGAGTCAATCGGAATGTGAACGCAAATCCCATATATCTTTATAGATGCCTTCATGTGACCACTCACTTGCACTGAGAGTACCAGAGAAGCATCAGAGAATCATCAGTCTGCAATCACATAGAGTGAATGTAAACTTTATCCCCAAACCTGTGCAACCTCTTCAATAATGAAGTTTATTTATAATACATTTCATATATAATATAGCATATATTTTTTTTGCTGGAGAACCACATCATGTCAAAATAGCTTTATCTGCTAAAAATGGCTTCTAAGCCTGAGTAGTGCAAAACCTTTCTGCTACTGGAGTACAGAAGCCCCCTCACTTGCTGAATACATTTAGAAGTGGGAAGCAGAGCGCAGAATAGGGTGAAACCGTATGGAGGGAGAGTAGGAGAGTGCTGGTGGATTTGTAACAGGCACAATTCCTATGTAAGCATGTAGAAAAACAGCTACTCCTGCCCCGTGTCTAGTGGATAAATCTTCCAGGAGGTATTGGATCCAGTTGGATGAACATTATGATGAGAATAAGGTTGTATATTCACAATGTGTTTCAACGTCATATCGGCGTCTTTACCAAGCAAAAAAGCAACTTATTAGAGTAGGAACATTCTGGTCATTTAAAATCACCCTAACGTGAGCAGCACATAAAAGGTGGGACCCCACCAGTGTCGGACTGGGGTGCCAAGGGCCCACCAGTAACTGACTCCAGGGCCCCACTTTTCAACGACAGCAAATGTGACATTATTCTTAATCACAATTCATGTGAATGAAGAAGATGCTGCCTTGTCTGTACATAGTGATTCAAGTATAGAGTGCCAAATGCTACTCATATAAGAGGATGATGGCCCACTCATGCACAGGAGCTCACCAGGGGTTCCCCTGGTCTCATGTGGGCCAGTCCAAGCCTTGGCCCCACTAATACTTTGAACTTAAAATATGATTAATATTTTTCACCTTGGGCTTACGCCTCTTTTGAAACAGCATCTTGTATAGCATATACAGTATAATGCAACTATCTCTCTAGATCAGTGTTCCCCAACTCCGGTCCTCAAGAGCCACCAACAGGTCATGTTTTGAGGATTTCCTTAGTATTGCACAGGTGATGGAATTATTGCCTGTGCAGGTGATGCAACTATCACCTGTGCAATACTAAGGAAATCCTGAAAACATGACCTGTTGGTGGCTCTTGAGGACCGAACTTGGGGAACACTGCTCTAGATTTTTATGTAGATTTTGTATATATGTTCTGTTTCTGCTTGTCTAAAACTTGTAAAGCTTTTACCTTCCATACACACGATACTTATGAACCTTGAATTAAAGAAGCCTCGCATTTTCCCTAAACCTGTGTATATGGGTATGTATTGTACTGTCAGTGTGCTACTATACTTACCTATTACCGTCTTCTCTGGTATCAAGCTCCGTTCCGCTCCTCTTCAGAGTGATGTCACCACTTTTCAGATTCTCCAAATCACTCTGCCCTCTGTGTGATTCAGAAGTGGCTTATATAACATGAGTCTATGGAATGAGAATGAGCCTCCATGGGCTTACATAGGACACAGCATGATCCGGTCTATATAGCAGTCACGTCGACTGCAAAAACACTGGATACCGGAGAAGAAGATGATCAGTGTGTATATTAACACATTGTCAGTATACTATACTAACACTTACACAGATTTGGGGGAAAAAAGTTAATGGGAGGCTTCTTTAATTTAGAAATCCAATATTCCTAGCCCAATCCATACAGTACAGAATGTGCTGCTGATCTGAGTAATACATCTGTAATACTGGTGTAATGCTCTGCTTATAGGCATTTTATGCTGCTGTTGTAAGTTGTGTTGGCAACTTTACAAATGGGACACTGAAACTTATTCAGTGAAGTACAGTGATGACAGCTCACAAATGAAATCATTTTAACATAATAATTAATGCCATCATCACCCTTCTGCCTTGAACGGTAGTGATGGTTGTTTGCCATTATGAAAGGTGATGGCTCTGTTGCATCATGTAGAGTCATGGCTGAAAGTGCTGGCACCATTCATATTGTTTCAGAAAATGAAGTATTTCTCCCAGAAAATTTTTGCAAATATACATGTTGTTATACACATGTTGATTTCCTTTGTGTGTTTACTGGTACTACACAAAAAAACGAGAAAAAAGGCAAATTGGATAAAATTTCACACAAGACCCCAAAAATGGGCCGAATAATATTTTTGTCACCCTCCAGATAATATTTGGTTGCGCACACTTTGGAATAAATCACTGCAACCAATCACTTCCTATGCACCTGATAGATTTTTGGTTCCCTCTCCTTTTTTCAAACTGATCCAGTTACCTCATATTTGAAGGGTGCCTAGCCCCAACACCAATTTTAATATCTATGAAAAAGATTTTCCAGCGTGGTCAGGAATAAAACTTTACATGCATTGTTGAAAAATTAAGGGTATGTGCACACGTCAGGATTTCTTGCAGAAATTTTCCTGACAAAAACCGGATATTTCTGCCAGAAATCCGCATGCGTTTTTTTTTTCGCGTTTTTGATGCGTTTTTTTTGCGTTTTTCCAAATGCATAGAATAGCGGGGAAAAACGTGAAAAAAATGCAAAATTAACCCCTTTCTGCCATTAGACGTACTATTCCGTCCATGTGGGGTGGGCTTTACTTCCCAAGGACGGAATAGTACGTCATAGCCGATCGACCGCGCTCACGGGGGGAGCGCGGCCGATCGCGGCCGGGTGTCAGCTGCTTATCGCAGCTGACATCCGGCACTATGTGCCAGGAGCGGTCACGGACCGCCCCCGACACATTAACCCCCGGCACACCGCGATCAAACATGATCGCGATGTGCCGGCGGTGCAGGGAAGCATCGCGCAGGGAGGGGGCTCCCTGCGGGCTTCCCTGAGACCCCCGCAGCAACGCGATGTGATCGCGTTGCTCCGGGGGTCTCCTACCTCCCTCCCTGCATCAAGTCCCGGATCCAATATGGCCGCGGATCCGGGTCCTGCAGGGAGGGAGGTGGCTTACCAAGGGCCTGCTCAGAGCAGGCACTTGGTAACGCTGCAGAGCTGTTTGACAGATCGGTGATCTGTCAGAGTGCTGTGCAAACTGGCAGATCACCGATCTGTATTGTCCCCCCCTGGGACAAAGTAAAAAAGTAAAAAAAAAATTTTTTACAAGTGTGTAAAAAAAAAAAAAAAAAAAATCCTAAATAATGAAAAAAATATATATATATATTATTCCCATAAATACATTTCTTTATCTAAATAAAAAAAAAAAAACAATAAAAGTACACATATTTAGTATCGCCGCGTCCGTAACGACCCGACCTATAAAACTGGCCCACTAGTTAACCCCTTCAGTAAACACCGTAAGAAAAAAAAAAAAAAAACGAGGCAAAAAACAACGCTTTATTATCATACTGCCGAACAAAAAGTGGAATAACACGCGATCAAAAAGACAGATATAAATAACCAGGGTACCGCTGAAAGCATCATCTTGTGCCGCAAAAAATGAGCTGCCATACAGCAACATCAGCAAAAAAAAATAAAAAAGTTATAGTCCTCAGAATAAAGCGATGCAAAAATAATTATTTTTTCTATAAAAAAGTTTTTATCGTATAAAAGCGCCAAAACATAAAAAAATGATATAAATGAGGTGTCGCTGTAATCGTACTGACCCAAAGAATAAAACTGCTTTATCAATTTTACCAAACGCGGAATGGTATAAACGCCTCCCCCAAAAGAATTTCATGAATAGCTGGTTTTTGGTAATTCTGCCTCACAAAAATCGGAATAAAAGGCGATCAAAAAATGTCACGTGCCCAAAAGTGTTACCAATAAAAACGTCAACTCGTCCCGCAAAAAACAAGACCTCACATGACTCTGTGGACTCAAATATGGAAAAATTATAGCTCTCAAAATGTGGTAACGCAAATAATATTTTTTGCAATAGAAAGCGTCTTTCAGTGAGTGACGGCTGCCAATCATAAAAATCCGCTAAAAAACCTGCTATAAAAGTAAATCAAATCCCCCTTCATTACCCCCTTAGTTATGGAAAAGTAAAAAAAATTTAAAAAATGTATTTATTTCCATTTTCCCATTAGGGTTAGGGCTAGGGTTAGGGTTAGGGCTAGGGTTAGGGCTAGGGTTAGGGCTAGGGTTAGGGCTAGGGTTAGGGTTAGGGCTAGGGTTAGGGTTAGGGCTAGGGTTAGGGCTAGGGTTAGGGCTAGGGTTAGGGTTAGGGCTAGGGTTATGGTTAGGGCTGGGGTTAAGGCTACAGTTAGGGTTAAGGCTACAGTTAGGGTTAAGGCTACAGTTAGGGTTGGGGCTAAAGTTAGGGTTAGGGTTTGGATTACATTTGCGGTTGGGAATAGGGTTGGGATTAGGGTTAGGGGTGTGTCTGGGTTAGAGGTGTGGTTAGGGTTACCGTTGGAATTAGAGTTAGGGGTGTGTTTGGATTAGGGTTTCAGTTATAATTGGGGGGTTTCCACTGTTTAGACACATCAGGGGCTCTCCAAACGCAACATGGCGTCCGATCTCAATTCCAGCCAATTCTGCGTTGAAAAAGTAAAACAGTGCTCCTTCCCTTCCGAGCTCTCCCGTGTGCCCAAACAGGAGTTTACCCCAATATATGGGGTATCAGCGTACTCAGGACAAATAGGACAACAACTTTTAGGGTCCAATTTCTCCTGTTACCCTTGGGAAAATACAAAACTGGGGGCTAAAAGATAAGTTTTGTGGGAAAAAAATATTTTTTTAATTTTCACGGCTCTGCGTTATAAACTGTAGTGAAATACGTGTGGGCTCAAAGTTCTCACAACACATCTAGATAAGTTCATGGGGGGGTCTAGTTTCCAATATGGGGTCACTTGTTGGGGGTTTCTACTGTTTAGGTACATTAGGGGCTCTGCAAACGCAATGTGACGCCTGCAGACCATTCCATCTAAGTCTGCATTCCAAATGGCGCTCCTTCCCTTCCGAGCCCTCCCATGCGCCCAAACGGTGGTTGCCCTCCACATATGGGGCATCAGCGCACTCAGGACAAATTGGACAACAAATTTTGGGGTCCAATTTCTCCTGATACCCTCGAGAAAATACAAAACTGGGGGCTAAAAAATAATTTTGGGGGGAATTTTTCTTTTTATTTTCACGGCTCTGCGTTAGAAACTGTAGTGAAACACTTGGGGGCTCAAAGTTCTCACAACACATCTAGATAAGTTCCTTGGGGGGTCTGGTTTCCATTATGGGGTCACTTGTGGAAGGTTTCTATTGTTTAGGTACATTAGGGGCTCTGCAAACGCAATGTGACGCCTGCAGACCATTCCATCTAAGTCTGTATTTCAAATGGCGCTCCTTCCCTTCCGAGCCTTCCCATGCGCCCAAACGGTGGTTCCCCCCCACATATGGGGTATCAGCGCACTCAGGACAAATTGCACAACAAATTTTGGGGTCCAATTTCTCCTGTTCCCCTTGGGAAAATACAAAACTGGGGGCTAAAAAATAATATTTGTGGGAAAAAAAATGTGTTTCATTTTTACGGCACTGCATTATAAACTTCTGTGAAGCTCTTGGTGGGTCAAAGTGCTCACAACACATCTAGATAAGTTCCTTAGGGGGTCTACTTTCCAAAATTGTGTCACTTGTGGGGGGTTTCAATGTTTAGGCACATCAGTGGCTCTCCAAACGCAACATGGCGTCTCATCTCAATTCCTGTGAATTTTGCATTGAAAAGTCAAACGGCGCTCCTTCCCTTCCGAGCTCTCCCATGCGCCCAAACAGTGGTTTACCCCCACATATGGGGTATCAGCGTACTCAGGACAAATTGTACAACAACTCTTTGGTTCCAATTTCTTCTCTTACCTTTGGGAAAATAAAACATTGGGGGCGAAAAGATCATTTTTTTTCACAAAAATTATTTTTTATTTTTACGGTTCTGCATTATAAACTTCTGTGAAGCACTTGGTGGGTCAAAGTGCTCACCACACCTCTAGATAAGTTCCTTAGGGGGTCTACTTTCCAAAATGGTGTCACTTGTGGGGGGTTTCAATGTTTAGGCACATCAGTGGCTCTTCAAACGCAACATGGCGTCCCATCTCAATTCCTGTCAATTTTGCATTGAAAGGTCAAACGGCGCTCCTTCCCTTCCGAGGTCTCCCATGCGCCCAAACAGTGGTTTACCCCCACATATGGGATATCAGAGTACTCAGGACAAATTGTGCAACAACTTTTTGGTTCCAAATTCTTCTCTTACCATTGGGAAAATAAAAAATTGGGGGCGAAAAGATCATTTTTTTTTACAAAAAATATTTTTTATTTTTACGGTTCTGCATTATAAACTTCTGTGAAGCACTTGGTGGGTCAAAGTGCTCACCACACCTCTAGATAAGTTCCTTAGGGGGTCTACTTTCCAAAATGGTGTCACTTGTGGGGGGTTTCAATGTTTAGACACATCAGTGGCTCTCCAAACGCAACATGGCGTCCCATCTCAATTCCAGTCAATTTTGCATTAAAAAGTCAAATGGCGCTCCTTCGCTTCCAAGCTCTGTCATGCGCCCAAACAGTGGTTTACCTCCACTTATGTGGTATCAGCGTACTCAGGACAAATTGTACAACAAGGTTTGGGGTCCATTTTCTCCTGTAACTCTTGGCAAAATAAAACAAATTGGAGCTGAAGTAAATTTTTTGTGAAAAAAAGTTAAATGTTAATTTTTATTTAAACATTCCAAAAATTCCTGTGAAACACCTGAAGGGTTAATAAACTTCTTGAATGTGGTTTTGAGAACCTTGAAGGGTGCAGTTTTTAGATTAGTGTAACACTTGGGTATTTTCTATCATATAGACCCCTCAAAATGACTTCAAATGAGATGTGGCCCCTAAAATAAAATGGTGTTGTAAAAATGAGAAATTGCTGGTCAACTTTTAACCCTTATAACTCCCTAACAAAAAAAAATTTTGGTTCCAAAATTGTGCTGATGTAAAGTAGACATGTGGGAAATGTTACTTATTAAGTATTTTGTGTGACATATCTCTGTGATTTAATTGCATAAAAATTCAAAGTTGGAAAATTGCGAAATTTTCAAAATTTTCGCCATATTTACATTTTTTTCACAAATAATCGCAAGTAATATCAAAGAAATTTTACCACTATCATGAAGTACAATATGTCACGAGAAAACAATGTCAGAATCACCGGGATCCGTTGAAGCGTTCCAGAGTTATAACCTCATAAAGGGACAGTGGTCAGAATTGTAAAAATTGGCCTGATCCATAACGTGCAAACCACCCTTAGGGGTAAAGGGGTTAATGGATATCACAGAAAATATAACAAATATAAATTCCCCAATTAAAGTATAATCACCGACTAAAGCATTACATAAACAAATAATTACAATACACAATAAAACGTACCATTTATTAATCTTACTGATAAAAATGACAACACTCACAACCTAAAAACGTCTACTATTAGGCTGACAAAAAGATACAGGGTGCACTCAGAACCTATTAAATAACCATCTTACCCTACCTTGCCGCGGAGGTTGGCACCCTAAAAGTCCTGCGCAATGGCGCCCCCGCTCACCGAAGACTCGCCCTAACTCACCCTGGAACACCCTCAAGTGGGGAAGATAGACAACCAGCAGACCATACAAACAGACAAACAAACAAAAAATGCAATTGGAGATGCAAAAAACAGTAAGTGCACATATGCTATAAAAGATTAGCACATATCAAGCAGAAAATTGCACTTATCCCCGTACGGCCTATAGCCTTGATATAGGATTAGACTGTACCTAGATACATGCTACCTGCCTGCGGGGGTTGGCACCCTATAATCCTGCGCAAATGGCGCCCCCGCTCTCGTCGTCTGGCCCTGATACGCCCTAATACTGCCAATTGGCAACCAGACCGAAAAAAATACACAAAAAGCAGTCCGCATGTACAGTCACCAATTAGGTAAACTATACCACCTAACCAAAAAACAAAAAACAAGACATCCCCAATAACACAAACATATAGACAAAACCCAATATATACATCTCAATATACATATCCCAGTATGTTCATCTCGACGCGTTTCCCCGAGGTCGGTTCATCAGGAGACATACTAAAAAGATTACACTTATCTGAGTGACGGGTAGAGGAAAAATCACTCAAGGAGGTGTACGGTAGAGCAGTGGGGAACAGTGTCCATCCCTGACCGCAGGTTACAATCAGCCTTACACACAGCGATTTCGCAGTGCTTTAAATACAATCGCACTCACCCCCTCATGGTGCTAATCAGCGCTTCCTGACCGACGCTGAATCAATCACTTCCGGGTCTTATTTCTTAAAGGGTAACTCATTTATGCGCAAATGCATGGCGCCCTACGTCAGCGCTTCAGCCGAAACGCAAATGCGTCTCAGCTCGCGCATGCCCCGTTAGTCTTCCAGGGTCAACATAAAAAGAGCGATATGCGTTCCACATCACGCATATCGCTCTTTTTATGTTGACCCTGGAAGACTAACGGGGCATGCGCGAGCTGAGACACATTTGCGTTTCGGCTGAAGCGCTGACGTAGGGCGCCATGCATTTGCGCATAAATGAGTTACCCTTTAAGAAATAAGACCCGGAAGTGATTGATTCAGCGTCGGTCAGGAAGCGCTGATTAGCACCATGAGGGGGTGAGTGCGATTGTATTTAAAGCACTGCGAAATCGCTGTGTGTAAGGCTGATTGTAACCTGCGGTCAGGGATGGACACTGTTCCCCACTGCTCTACCGTACACCTCCTTGAGTGATTTTTCCTCTACCCGTCACTCAGATAAGTGTAATCTTTTTAGTATGTCTCCTGATGAACCGACCTCGGGGAAACGCGTCGAGATGAACATACTGGGATATGTATATTGAGATGTATATATTGGGTTTTGTCTATATGTTTGTGTTATTGGGGATGTCTTGTTTTTTGTTTTTTGGTTAGGTGGTATAGTTTACCTAAACTGTGTCCAGTTTGGTTTAGGTAAAACTGTGTCCAGTTTTGGGCACCGGTGCTCAGGAAGGATATAATGGAACTAGAGAGAGTACAAAGGAGGGCAACAAAATTAATAAAGGGGATGGGAGAACTACAATACCCAGATAGATTAGCGAAATTAGGATTATTTAGTCTAGAAAAAAGACGACTGAGGGGCGATCTAATAACCATGTATAAGTATATAAGGGGACAATACAAATATCTCGCTGAGGATCTGTTTATACCAAGGAAGGTGACGGGCACAAGGGGGCATTCTTTGCGTCTGGAGGAGAGAAGGTTTTTCCACCAACATAGAAGAGGATTCTTTACTGTTAGGGCAGTGAGAATCTGGAATTGCTTGCCTGAGGAGGTGGTGATGGCGAACTCAGTCGAGGGGTTCAAGAGAGGCCTGGATGTCTTCCTGGAGCAGAACAATATTGTATCATACAATTATTAGGTTCTGTAGAAGGACGTAGATCTGGGGATTTATTATGATGGAATATAGGCTGAACTGGATGGACAAATGTCTTTTTTCGGCCTTACTAACTATGTTACTATGTTACTATGTTACTATGTAATTGGTGACTGTACATGCGGACTGCTTTTTGTGTATTTTTTTCGGTCTGGTTGCCAATTGGCAGTATTAGGGCGTATCAGGGCCAGACGACGAGAGCGGGGGCGCCATTTGCGCAGGATTATAGGGTGCCAACCCCCGCAGGCAGGTAGCATGTATCTAGGTACAGTCTAATCCTATATCAAGGCTATAGGCCGTACGGGGATAAGTGCAATTTTCTGCTTGATATGTGCTAATCTTTTATAGCATATGTGCACTTACTGTTTTTTGCATCTCCAATTGCATTTTTTGTTTGTTTGTCTGTTTGTATGGTCTGCTGGTTGTCTATCTTCCTCACTTGAGGGTGTTCCAGGGTGAGTTAGGGCGAGTCTTCGGTGAGCGGGGGCGCCATTGCGCAGGACTTTTAGGGTGCCAACCTCCGCGGCAAGGTAGGGTAAGATGGTTATTTAATAGGTTCTGAGTGCACCCTGTATCTTTTTGTCAGCCTAATAGTAGACGTTTTTAGGTTGTGAGTGTTGTCATTTTTATCAGTAAGATTAATAAATGGTACGTTTTATTGTGTATTGTAATTATTTGTTTATGTAATGCTTTAGTCGGTGATTATACTTTAATTGGGGCATTTATATTTGTTATATTTTCTGTGATATTGTTTACTTATGGCGGGCTTTCTGTCTGGGACTATCAATAGGGAGTTATGGGTGGCTGATGCTTTGGATGCTTTCTCTGAAGTAGAGGAAGGAAGCGGTACTAAGAGTACAGACTTGAGGTGCCTTTTCAACGATCTTACTGCATGTTATAAAGATAATATTCGCTCCTGGTGGGAAACGCAGTCACTGGAAAATTATATTAAGAATAAAATTGTACCAAAAGGTCTTAGGATCTCCATTACACCAGCACGGAGATCTAGGTCCGCTAACCTCCTAAGTAGATGGGAAACAGAACTTACTGAAAGCTCCCTAAGGTTCATGACTATTCTATTGGAAGAGGAGAAGAGAACCTTTGAAGCTACCTCCAAGAAACTAGCTGACCAAGTGGAGGAGGTCCTAAAATTTAAGACACATACCGATTTTTCTAGGAGGGAGGCTAGCCTTCAAACTACAGTTGAACAGTTCCAGAGTGAAATTAAGGCCAGAAAACATAAACAGTTTACTCGGGACATCCAGGAGTTTAAAGAGAAAAGGGTGTACACATTTTTGCAGGAGGATAGGAGGTTGCAAAATACTACAGATACAGTGGGGCAAAAAAGTATTTAGTCAGTCAGCAATAGTGCAAGTTCCACCACTTAAAAAGATGAGATGCATCTGTAATTTACATCATAGGTAGACCTCAACTATGGGAGACAAACTGAGAAAAAAAATCTAGAAAATCACATTGTCTGTTTTTTTTAACATTTTATTTGCATATTATGGTGGAAAATAAGTATTTGGTCAGAAACAAAATTTCATCTCAATACTTTGTAATATATCCTTTGTTGGCAATGACAGAGGTCAAACGTTTTCTGTAAGTCTTCACAAGGTTGCCACACACTGTTGTTGGTATGTTGGCCCATTCCTCCATGCAGATCTCCTCTAGAGCAGAGATGTTTTTGGCTTTTCGCTTGGCAACACGGACTTTCAACTCCCTCCAAAGGTTTTCTATAGGGTTGAGATCTGGAGACTGGCTAGGCCACTCCAGGACCTTGAAATGCTTCTTACGAAGCCACTCCTTCGTTGCCCTGGCGGTGTGCTTTGGATCATTGTCATGTTGAAAGACCCAGCCACGTTTCATCTTCAATGCCCTTGCTGATGGAAGGAGGTTTGCACTCAAAATCTCACGATACATGGCCCCATTCATTCTTTCATGTACCCGGATCAGTCGTCCTGGCCCCTTTGCAGAGAAACAGACCCAAAGCATGATGTTTCCACCACCATGCTTTACAGTAGGTATGGTGTTTGATGGATGCAACTCAGTATTCTTTTTCCTCCAAACACAACAAGTTGTGTTTCTACCAAACAGTTCCAGTTTGGTTTCCTCAGACCATAGGACATTCTCCCAAAACTCTTCTGGATCATCCAAATGCTCTCTAGCAAACTTCAGACGGGCCCGGACATGTACTGGCTTAAGCAGTGGGACACGTCTGGCACTGCAGGATCTGAGTCCATGGTGGCGTAGTGTGTTACTTATGGTAGGCCTTGTTACATTGGTCCCAGCTCTCTGCAGTTCATTCACTAGGTCCCCCTGCGTGGTTCTGGGATTTTTGCTCACCGTTCTTGTGATCATTCTGACCCCACGGAGTGGGATTTTGCGTGGAGCCCCAGATCGAGGGAGATTATCAGTGGTCTTGTATGTCTTCCATTTTCTAATTATTGCTCCCACTGTTGATTTCTTCACTCCAAGCTGGTTGGCTATTGCAGATTCAGTCTTCCCAGCCTGGTGCAGGGCTACAATTTTGTTTCTGGTGTCCTTTGACAGCTCTTTGGTCTTCACCATAGTGGAGTTTGGAGTCAGACTGTTTTAGGGTGTGCACAGGTGTCTTTTTATACTGATAACAAGTTTAAACAGGTGCCATTACTACAGGTAATGAGTGGAGGAAAGAGGAGACTCTTAAAGAAGAAGTTACAGGTCTGTGAGAGCCAGAAATCTTGATTGTTTGTTTCTGACCAAATACTTATTTTCCACCATAATATGCAAATAAAATGTTAAAAGAACAGACAATGTGATTTTCTGGATTTTTTTTTCTCAGTTTGTCTCCCATAGTTGAGGTCTACCTATGATGTAAATTACAGACGCCTCTCATCTTTTTAAGTGGTGGAACTTGCACTATTGCTGACTGACTAAATACTTTTTTGCCCCACTGTATATCATCTTCTGATATTGACTCATCGGATACTGATAGAGCGGCACCCAGTTTTTTGGAAAGTAGGGGTATCTTTGGAGGTACACGTAGGAAAAATAATAGACACAAATGGGTAAGACAGGACCGTATGGTCACAAGGAATCTTTACAGAAGAGAGATGTCTCCCTCAGGACCCTCTCCATCATCCTCATCCTTGTCTTTTTTGGAGAAAAAGAGGGTTATGGGTACGGATCCTCCAAAAGAAAAGGAGGTCAAGAACAAAAAGTAATGGAGGATAATAGGATTATAAATCTTTCCTCCTACTCTTTGAGTAATGTGGAGAGGTCCGTGTTGTCCTAGGGTCTCTCTTTTGTCCCTACAAATAAATTTGATAAATTTGGTTGGGTCAAGGATATTAATCTGTTCATTAGGAAAGTCAGATGGAAAAAGTTTTTTAAAACACATGATCGGGCTGATTGTGAGCTGTTGGGTATAACGGAGGAGGATTTGCCCAGTGTGAGAATTCTGACTGACCTGCTTAGGGAGAATGAGAGACCTTTGGACACAGGCCCATTTACTGATCTTAAACCTAGAAGTGTTAGAATGCCCCCTCAAGAGGGCTATGATAGCATAGAGATATTTACCAGATTGGTGGTGGAGGATCTGGAAAAGATTAACACTCAGGGGGATAAGTACTATTCTAATCTAACTAAAGCGGAAAGGGAGGCATTGGATGGTCTTGCTGCCAATAAGGATTATGTATTTAAGCCCTCCGATAAGGGGGGGAACCTGGTAATTTTAGATCTCTGCCAATACCAGGTGATGTGTGAAAATATCTTGAAAGACACTTCTACGTATAGACCTCTTAGAAAGGACCCTACTAAAGAGTTTATGGAAGATCTTAAAACACTACTTATAGAAGCGAGTAATGATGGGCTAATATCAAGGAATGAGTATAATTTTATGCTTCCTAAGTTTCCAGTTTTGGCTGTTTTTTATTCATTGCCAAAGGTGCATAAGGGCTTGAGCCCGTTGAAGGGTCGCCCAATAGTGGCTGGGATCGATTCGATCACGCAGAACACCAGTGTGTACATCGATAGAGTGTTAAGACCATTTGTAACCTCGTTGCCCTCTTACGTGAGGGACTCCTCGGATCTCCTCCTCAGGCTTGAGGATATTGTCCTTGGTGATGACGTAAATTTTGCCTCCATTGATGTGGAGGCACTTTATAGCAATATCCCACACGATAAAGGTCTTCAAGCTACTAACTTTTTCCTTAGATCAAGGGGTACACAGTTGTCCCGACATAATCAGTGCATTGTTGGATTACTTGAATTTGTGCTCAAACACAATTTTTTTGCTTTTGGGGGTAGGTTCTTCCACCAGCTCAGGGGTACGGCTATGGGGAGCCCTTGTGCTCCCACGTACGCTAATTTATTCCTGGGCTGGTGGGAGGACCAATCAGTTTTTGGGGACGACGACGCATTCTGGTGGAAACCTCAGATATTATTTTGGGGTAGATATATAGACGATGTGCTTATACTCTGGTCGGGGGATGTGTCGTCGTTCTCTAGATTTGTGGATGAACTTAATGACAATGCTATTGATCTTAGGTTGACTTATGAGTTCCAACGGGACTCTATAAATTTTCTGGATTTGAAAATCTCTAGGAGTAGCACAGGGCGGATAGTTACTGAGACGTATTATAAACCCACGGCTACTAATAATTTGTTGCGTTGGGAGAGTCATCACCCTGTGGCTTTGAGGAGGGGTATACCGAGGGGGCAATACCTGCGTATGAGGAGGAACTGTTCAACTGATTCTGGCTTTTACCGACAAGTGGGGGACTTGAGAGACAAATTTGTGGATAGAGGCTACCCGTTGGGTGTCCTAAATGAGGCCTTTAAAAACTCTAGTACTAAGGAGAGAGCCCCTTTGCTTGTTAAAAAAGCGAAGGAGGAGGGGGGTAATGATCTGAGAATCATAGGTACATATGATAATCAATCCTATAAGGTAAGGGAAGTAATTCAGAAACACTGGGGGATTCTGAGAATGGACCCAGTTTTGAGGGATATTATCCCTGATGTTCCATCTATTACATATAGGAGAGGGAGATCAATTCGTGATCAATTGGTCCATAGTGCCTTTTTCCCCCAAAAGAAGTCTCCCACTTGGTTGGAAAAGAGACAGAATGGTACCTTTAAATGTGGAAAATGCAAATTTTGTAAATATGTCTCGAGGAGTAGCACTTTTGTGAGCTCTTGTACGGGAAGGGCTTATGATATGAGGCACTTCGCTAATTGTAAAACTGAAGGTGTAGTCTATCTTTTCCAGTGCAGCTGCCCTATGGATTATGTGGGTAAAACTAAACGGGAGCTGCGCAGGAGGATGGGCGAACACATTGGTGATATTTTGAATGGACGTGATACCCCTATTTCCAATCATATTAGGGGGGTACATGGAGGTGACTTGAGGTGCTTTAGTTTTTCAGTGATGGAGGTTGTGACACCACCAGTGAGAGGAGGAGATTGGGACCGCTTAATTTTGCAGAAAGAGGCAAAATGGATATTTCGTATGAAGAGCATGAAACCACAAGGCTTGAACGACCAACTGCAATTTGGCTGCTTTGTGTGATAATTTTTCTGCACCATCTCCCTATTGTGATTCCCTGATGGATTTTTGTCCTTTGACCCATTGTCCCAAAAGTGGGGTTGGTCATTATCATTTATAATTATTATTATTTATTTTTGTATTTTGTTTATACACGATCTAAAAATGGTGGGGATTTATCTGAGTGGTTCTTTTCAGTGTTTTTGTGTAAGGGGTAAACTATTTTCATTTGGTATTACTAGTGGCGTTGCCTTATTTCTTCTAACGCTGACGTAATAATTAGCGTTTTTTTAGTATAGTCTAAGTGTGTAACTTATCATATTTAGGCGCCCTGTGGTGTTGCGCTGAGCGCATGCGTAATGTGGATCGCATATCGCTCTTTTAATGTTGGGCTGTTGTCAGACCCTGTAAGATGAACGGGGCATGCGCGAGCTGAGATGCATTTGCGTTTCAGTTGAAGAGCTGACATAGGGCGTCATACATTTGCGCAGTAATGAGTTACCCTTCAAGATCTGGGAGTGAGGGTAAGGGTCAAAATATTTTCATTTGGTATTATTAGTGGCGCATGCCTTTCTTCTTTCTAACGCTGGCGCTTTCTTAGTATAATCTAAGTGTGTAATAAATCATATTTAGGCGCCCTGCGGTGTTGCGCTGGGGCGCATGCGTGATGTGGAACGCATATCGCTCTTTTTATGTTGACCCTGGAAGACTAACGGGGCATGCGCGAGCTGAGACGCATTTGCGTTTCGGCTGAAGCGCTGACGTAGGGCGCCATGCATTTGCGCATAAATGAGTTACCCTTTAAGAAATAAGACCCGGAAGTGATTGATTCAGCGTCGGTCAGGAAGCGCTGATTAGCACCATGAGGGGGTGAGTGCGATTGTATTTAAAGCACTGCGAAATCGCTGTGTGTAAGGCTGATTGTAACCTGCGGTCAGGGATGGACACTGTTCCCCACTGTTCTACCGTACACCTCCTTGAGTGATTTTTCCTCTACCCGTCACTCAGATAAGTGTAATCTTTTTAGTATGTCTCCTGATGAACCGACCTCGGGGAAACGCGTCGAGATGAACATACTGGGATATGTATATTGAGATGTATATATTGGGTTTTGTCTATATGTTTGTGTTATTGGGGATGTCTTGTTTTTTGTTTTTTGGTTAGGTGGTATAGTTTACCTAATTGGTGACTGTACATGCGGACTGCTTTTTGTGTATTTTTTTCGGTCTGGTTGCCAATTGGCAGTATTAGGGCATATCAGGGCCAGACGACGAGAGCGGGGGCGCCATTTGCGCAGGATTATAGGGTGCCAACCCCCGCAGGCAGGTAGCATGTATCTAGGTACAGTCTAATCCTATATCAAGGCTATAGGCCGTACGGGGATAAGTGCAATTTTCTGCTTGATATGTGCTAATCTTTTATAGCATATGTGCACTTACTGTTTTTTGCATCTCCAATTGCATTTTTTGTTTGTTTGTCTGTTTGTATGGTCTGCTGGTTGTCTATCTTCCTCACTTGAGGGTGTTCCAGGGTGAGTTAGGGCGAGTCTTCGGTGAGCGGGGGCGCCATTGCGCAGGACTTTTAGGGTGCCAACCTCCGCGGCAAGGTAGGGTAAGATGGTTATTTAATAGGTTCTGAGTGCACCCTGTATCTTTTTGTCAGCCTAATAGTAGACGTTTTTAGGTTGTGAGTGTTGTCATTTTTATCAGTAAGATTAATAAATGGTACGTTTTATTGTGTATTGTAATTATTTGTTTATGTAATGCTTTAGTCGGTGATTATAAAGGGGTTAATGGACATGCTGCTTTTTTTACCACAATGCATTTTTTTCGTGGAAAAAAACACATCATGTGCACAAAAATTGCAGAATGCATTCTAAATGATAGGATGCATATTTCTACGGTTTCTAATGCAGTTTTATCGTGTTTTTATCACGAAAAAAATGCGAAAAAACCTGAACGTGTGCACATACCCTAAATGAACATATAGTGGATCCACTTTGAAAGCCCGGGATGGCTAGCGCTACGACTGTGAGACCGCGATTAAGACCTCACGGTCGAAACGTGTCAGTTGATAGCCACCCATGGTAAGTCCCCTCGAACAGGGTCAGAAATTAATGCCTGGGGGAAACGGGTGCTACCTCTAGTTAGACCCCAGACATGTGGCAGCTGTCCCAGCGGGACAGATGGAATAGCAGGGTTAACAGATGTCGTGGAGCTGACTGGAGGTTCCGGGTGTATGGGTTGGAGCTGGTACAGGTGGTACTGGAGTTGTCCAGAGGTACGGATGGCTGAATGTGACGGAACTGACGTAGACAGAATGAATGTCGTCCAAGATAGCCGGGTAACTGGTGGCTGACAGTCTTTGGAGACAAACAGTGTAAGCGAAGCACTGGCAGAACACTTCAGAAGCTTAAGCACACACTAGCAAAAACCAGAGCGAGTAACAGAGGATACTTGTTGCTCCGGCACCCTCCCTATGGCGGTTGGGCTAGAAATAGTAATCACTAACATGCCATTGGTCAGGAGTACTTTTACAAAATGTGGGCAGTCTTTTTAAGAGACCAGGAGCACTCGCAACCTAAGCACTCTACCCAGGAACCTGCAGGCCGCGCTCCAGGAAGCAGGGGAAAGAGGAAGCAGAGGCTGCAGCAGGACGGTGCGAGGCCGGCACAAAGTGGGAGTCCCGTCGGGGGTCCTGCAAAGGTACGGGACCAGGTGTAACACCGGGCTTCTAAGTATATCCACTATATGTCCTTTTAATGTTTCTACATTAAGTTCCTGACCACGCTGGAAAAACCTTTTTCACATTGTTTGCTTCTGCATGCCCAGAGCCGGGGCGACTCCCTGTGTGGACTTCATCTTCATCTGAAGAAGTGATATACGGTGAGCTAACTCTCCTATTCCCTGTCCCTCTATATTTACAGTACAGACCAAAAGTTTGGACACACCTTCTCATTTAAAGATTTTTCTTTATTTTCATGGCTATGAAAATTGTACATTCACACTGAAGGCATCAAAACTATGAATTAACACATGTGGAATTATATGCTTAACAAAAAAGTGTGAAACAACTGAAATTATGTCTTATATTCTAGGTTTTTCAAAGTAGCCACCTTTTGCTTTGATGACTGCATTGCACACTCTTGGCATTCTCTTGATGAGCTTCAAGAGGTAGTCACCAGGAATGGTCTTCCAACAATCTTGAAGGAGTACCCAGAGATGCTTAGCACTCATTGACCCTTTTGCCTTCACTCTGCGGTCCAGCTCATCCCAAACCATCTAGATTGGGTTCAGGTCTGGTGACTGTGGAGGCCAGGTCATCTGGCGTAGCACCCCTTCACTCTCCTTCTTGGTCAAATAGCCCTTACACAACCTGGAGGTGTGTTTGGGGTCATTGTCCTGTTGAAAAACAAATGATGGTCCAACTAAACGTAAACCGGATGGAATAGCATGCCGCTGCAAGATGCTGTGGTAGCCATGCTGGTTCAGTATGCCTTCAATTTTGAATAAATCCCCAACAGTGTCACCAGCAAAGCACCCCCACACCATCACACCTCCTCCTCCATGCTTCACGGTGGGAACCAGGCATGTTGAGTCCATCCGTTCACCTTTTCTGCGTTGCACAAAGACACGGTGGTTGGAACCAAAGATCCCAGATTTGGACACGTCAGACCAAAGCACAGATTTCCACTGGTCTAATGTCAATTCCTTGTGTTCTTTAGCCCAAAAAAGTCTCTTATACTTGTTGCCTGTCATTAGCAGAGGTTTCCTGGCAGCTGTTTTACCATGAAGGCCTGCTGCACAAAGTCTCCTCTTAACAGTTGTTGTAGAGAGGAGTCTGCTGCTAGAACTCTGTGTGGCATTGACCTGGTCTCTATTCTGAGCTGCTGTTAACCTGCGATTTCTGAGGCTGGTGACTCGGATAAACTTATCCTCAGAAGCAAAGGTGACTCTTTGTCTTCCTTTCCTGGGGCGGTCCTCATATGAGGCAGTTTATTTGTAGCGCTTGATGGTTTTTGCCACTGCACTTGGGGACACTTTCAAAATTTTTCAAATTTTTCGGACTGACTGACCTTCATTTCTTAAAGTAATGATGGCCACTTTACTTAGCTGCTTTTTTCTATTCAGTAGGACTATAAACTGTGTATCCACCAGAATTCTGCACAACACAACTGATGGTCCCAACCCCATTTATAAGGCAAGAAATCCCATTTATTAATCCTGTCAGGGCACACCATTCCCGGTGACTACCTCTTGAAGCTCATCGAGAGAATGCCAATAGTGTGCAAAGCAGTTATCAAAGCAAAAGGTGGCTACTTTTAAGAACCTAGAATAAACGACATAATTTCAGTTGTTTCACATTTTTTTGTTAAGTATATAATTCCACATGTGTTAATTCATAATTTTGATGCCTTCAATGTGAATGTACAATTTGCATAGTCATGAAAATACAGAAAAATCTTTAAATGAGAAGGGAGGTGTGTGTAAACTTTTGGTCTGTACTGTATATAAACTGTGTATTAGATTCACTGTGGACCCGTAAAAGCGCCGGTGTTGGCGTGAAACGGCTGTTGTCCTCTCCCCGCTCACCTCTTTTTTCTTCGTCTCCCCCGTGCCGTGAAGATGTGCTCACAGTTGCTTCAATTAAAGGTATAGTCTGCTTTACAGGTTCGGTGAGTGTTGCCACGTTTTTTTCTATTTTTGCTACATGGTGTTTTCTTTATTCCGGACGTGAGCACTAGGGTTGAGCGACCTTCACTTTTATAGGATCGGGTCGGGTTTCACGAAACCCGACTTTTGGAAAAGTCAGGTCGAGTGAAATCGGCCGATCCTATAAAAAAGTCGGGGTCGGGGTCGGCCGAAACTCGAAACCCAATGCAGTGCATTGGGTTTCCATGGTTCCCAGGGTCTGAAGGAGCGGAAACTCTCCTTCAGGCCCTGGGATCCATATTTAAGTGTAAAATATAGAATTAAAATAAAAAATATCCTTATACTTACCCTCTGACGCGCCCTGGTACTAACCGGGAACCTTCCTTCCTTAGAATCAGCCTTCCAGGACCTTCGGTGACGTCGCGGGTGACGTCGCGGCTTGTGATTGGCCGCGCGGCCGCCCATGTGACCGCTCGCGCGGCCAATCACAAGCCGCGACGTCACCCGCGACGTCACCGAAGGTCCTGGAAGGGCTGATTCTTAGGAAGGAAGGCTGTCGGAAGGAAGCAGGGCGCTTCCGAGGGTGAGTATATTCCTATTAGGTATATACTCACCCTCGGAAGCGCCCTGCTTCCTTCCGACAGCCTTCCTTCCTAAGAATCAGCCCTTCCAGGACCTTCGGTGACGTCGCGGGTGACGTCGCGACTTGTGATTGGCCGCGCGAGCGGTCACATGGGCGGCCGCGCGGCCAATCACAAGCCGCGACGTCACCGCGACGTCACGGCAAGGTCCTAGAAGCGCGGATTCGAAGGAGGAAGGCTGCCGGTTAGTACCAGGGCGCGTCAGAGGGTAAGTATTGCAATATTTTTTATTTTAATTCTATATTTTACACTTTAATCTGAATTCCGATACCAATTCCCGATATCTTAAACATATCAGGAATCGGGATCGGAATTCCGATTCCAGATTCAAAAGATCGCCGACTTCATGGCCGACCCCCCACTGGGGTCGGGTCGGGTTTCATGAAACCCGACCTTGCCAAAAGTCGGCGACTTTTGAACAATTTCGACCCGTTTCGCTCAACCCTAGTGAGCACCTCCCTAAAGTGTTAAGCTCGGCTTTTGACCAGTGATTCCACACTCGGTCTCGCTGTTGGGCTGTGCTGCCATATCTATCTCTCTTTGTGCATTGCAAAAACACATTTACAATATTTAAAATGTGAAAGTGTAATAGTATGCAGGTACTGAGTATGTCACGACAGAACAGACAGACCAACAGTTGAGGGGTTTAATAACAGGAATCAGGTTCTCTTTGCAGGGAGGAAGCAATGGAATATAACTAGCAATAAAACAGTGCAAAAATATGGGAGTCAAACAGTTTAACAGAAGTAAGCAGGATTTCTTGAGAAAAGAACACTTATCAGTCTGATGAAGACTTGCTTGAAGGGTCGTCTTCTCCAACATAAGCGCCGAGAAACAGCGGCACTTGTCGTCCTTCTGTTGTCCGTGGGCTGAGTAGTCTCTAGGAGCCCGCTGCCTGAGATTTCGGGAGTTAATGTGAAATGCACAGGTCTTTAGCTTTTACAACACAGCCTATCGGGGCGGATTATCAGAGGGTCAATATGGGCGGTAGCCCCAGTGGTGTGGGGGGTCCCTGGGCTACCGCACAGATTGACCCTCTGCAGTCTGCTAATCCGCCCAAGTGTGACTGCCTGCCGGCATTTATGTGCCCCCGGACCCGGTGGGCAGAGAGAGGGGGCCTGCATCGGGCCCCTTCTCATCTGCTCACTGGGCCCCTTCCGGCGCTGCAGCGGTTTCCTATTGACGTGCGGGCGCACACGTCAATAGTTAACAACAGCCGCCAGCCAATTGGACGCTGGCAGCTGAAGTTGGCCGCAGCGCACACGTCGCCGGCGTCTGACGTCATTGTAAGTCGCCGGCGAGTGTGCACTGCTGGAGGGAGCTCGCCGCCTGGAGCATTGGTCAGGTGAGGAGACTCTGTTTTGTTTTTTTTGTTTTTTGTTTTGTTTTTTTGATAACCTAACGGTGGACACACTGGGGACAATGCTGGAGGACACACTGGGGCAATGCTGGAGACACTGGGGCAGATTGCTGGACACACTGGGGGCAATGCTGGAGGACACACTGGGGTAGATGATTGCTGGAGACACTGGTGCATTGCTGGAGACACTGGGGCAACGCTAGAGACACTGGGGCAGATTGATGGACACTGGGGCAATGCTGGAGGACACACTGGGGCAGATTGCTGGAGACACTGGGGCAATGCTGGAGACACTGGGGCAATGCTGGAGACACTGGGGCAGATTGCTAGACACACTGGGGGCAATGCTGGAGGACACACTGGGGCAGATGATTGCTGGAGACACTGGGGCAAAGTTGGAGACACTGGGGCAATGCTGGAGACACTGGGGAAGATTGCTGGACACACTGGGGCAATTCTGGAGGACACACTGGGGCAGATTGCTGGAGACACTGGGGCAATGCTGGAGACACTGGGGCAATGCTGGAGACACCGGGGCAGACTGCTGGACACACTGGGACAATGCTGGAGGACACACTGGGGCAGATTGCTGGTGACACTGGGGCAATGCTGGAGACACTGGGGCAATGCTGGAGACACTAAGGCAATGCTGGAGACACTGGGGCAGATTGCTGGACACACTGGGACAATGCTGTAGGACACACTGGGGCAGACTGCTGGACACACTGGGGCAGATGATTGCTGGAGACACTGGGGCAATGCTGGAGACACTGGAGCAATGCTGGAGACACTGGGGCAATGCTGGAGACACTGGGGCAATGCTGGAGACACTGGGGCAGATTGCTGGACACACTGATGGCAATGCTGGACATACTGGGGCAGATTGCTGGACACACTGGGGGTAATATGCTGGAGACACTGGGGCAGATGCTGGACACTGGGGCAGATTGCTGGACACACTGGGGCAATGCTGGATACTCTGGGGCAATATGCTGGACATAATGGGGCAGATTGTTGAACACATTGTCTGAGGGAAATGCTGGATACACTGGGGCAATGCTGAAGACACAGGGGCAATGCTGGAGACAGTGGGGCAATGCTGGACACACTGGGACAGATTGCTGGACACGCTGTGGGCATAGCTGGACAATTGGACATACTGGGGCAGATTGTTGGACACACTGGGGCAATGCTGGACATACTGGGGCAGATTGCTGGACACACTGGTGGTAATATGCTGGACACACTGGGGCAGATTGCTGGACACACTGTCTGGGGGCAATGCTGGACACACTGGGGCAGATTGCTGGACACACTGGGGGTAATATGCTGGACACACTGGGGCAGATTGCTGGACACACTGGGGCAGATTACTGGAGACACTGTCTGGGGGCAATGCTGGACACACTGGGGCAGATTGCTGGACACTGGGGCAATATGCTGGACATACTGGGGCAGATTGCTGGACACACTGGGGGTAATATGCTGGACACACTGGGGGTAATATGCTGGACACACTGGGGTAGACTGCTGTACACACTGGGGGCAGGACTGAAGGCATGGCCAGAATGTAGACACGGGGCAGAATGAAAGACATGGGGCAGGATTGGATCATGGGACAGGATGGATACGATGGAGTCAGATGGGGCAGGATGGGGAGACCATATGGTGTAGAATGGATACTCATGAGTGCAGGATGGGAGAACATATGGCTGGAGCCAGGAATGAGACACACGGGGCCAGGGTGGGGAATATTATTACCTTAGGGGCTAATTAAGGGATATTATTACTGCAGTGATGTATTTATTTTATTTTTTGAGTATACTGTTTTAAATGGGGGGGAGGGGGCGGTCCTGTTACTGTGCAGAGTGACACTATATTGCCTTTTTTTCTTCATGTGGTGTAATGTAGAAGTTGTGAAAAATTAAATAATGTGTTCTGCAAGCGGAGCTCGAGATAACTGTGTTATTTCCTGCAGAAACGAGTCCTGGCTGGAAGAAATGATGGCGGTCTGTGCTGGATGAGAGATAAAGGACTTCACCTAGAGACATAGTAACATAGTAACATAGTTAGTAAGGCCGAAAAAAGACATTTGTCCATCCAGTTCAGCCTATATTCCATCATAATAAATCCCCAGATCTACGTCCTTCTACAGAACCTAATTGTATGATACAATATTGTTCTGCTCCAGGAAGACATCCAGGCCTCTCTTGAACCCCTCGACTGAGTTCGCCATCACCACCTCCTCAGGCAAGCAATTCCAGATTCTCACTGCCCTAACAGTAAAGAATCCTCTTCTATGTTGGTGGAAAAACCTTCTCTCCTCCAGACGCAAAGAATGCCCCCTTGTGCCCGTCACCTTCCTTGGTATAAACAGATCCTCAGCAAGATATTTGTATTGTCCCCTTATATACTTATACATGGTTATTAGATCGCCCCTCAGTCGTCTTTTTTCTAGACTAAATAATCCTAATTTCGCTAATCTATCTGGGTATTGTAGTTCTCCCATCCCCTTTATTAATTTTGTTGCCCTCCTTTGTACTCTCTCTAGTTCCATTATATCCTTCCTGAGCACCGGTGCCCAAAACTGGACACAGTACTCCATGTGCGGTCTAACTAGGGATTTGTACAGAGGCAGTATAATGCTCTCATCATGTGTATCCAGACCTCTTTTAATGCACCCCATGATCCTGTTTGCCTTGGCAGCTGCTGCCTGGCACTGGCTGCTCCAGGTAAGTTTATCATTAACTAGGATCCCCAAGTCCTTCTCCCTGTCAGATTTACCCAGTGGTTTCCCATTCAGTGTGTAATGGTGACATTGATTCCTTCTTCCCATGTGTATAACCTTACATTTATCATTGTTAAACCTCATCTGCCACCTTTCAGCCCAAGTTTCCAACTTATCCAGATCCATCTGTAGCAGAATACTATCTTCTCTTGTATTAACTGCTTTACATAGTTTTGTATCATCTGCAAATATCGATATTTTACTGTGTAAACCTTCTACCAGATCATTAATGAATATGTTGAAGAGAACAGGTCCCAATACTGACCCCGGCGGTACCCCACTGGTCACAGCGACCCAGTTAGAGACTATACCATTTATAACCACCCTCTGCTTTCTATCACTAAGCCAGTTACTAACCCATTTACACACAATTTCCCCCAGACCAAGCATTCTCATTTTGTGTACCAACCTCTTGTGCGGCACGGTATCAAACGCTTTGGAAAAATCGAGATATACCACGTCCAATGACTCACCGTGGTCCAGCCTATAGCTTACCTCTTCATAAAAACTGATTAGATTGGTTTGACAGGAGCGATTTCTCATAAACCCATGCTGATATGGAGTTAAACAGTTATTCTCATTGAGATAATGCAGAATAACATCCCTCAGAAACCCTTCAAATATTTTACCAACAATAGAGGTTAGACTTACTGGCCTATAATTTCCAGGTTCACTTTTAGAGCCCTTTTTGAATATTGGCACCACATTTGCTATGCGCCAGTCCTGCGGAACAGATCCTGTCGCTATAGAGTCCCTAAAAATAAGAAATAATGGTTTATCTATTACATTACTTAGTTCTCTTAGTACTCGTGGGTGTATGCCATCCGGACCCGGAGATTTATCTATTTTAATCTTATTTAGCCGGTTTCGCACTGGTGAGTCAGTGTTACCTATACACTGACACTATACACTGTATACTATATACAGAGGTCCTGTGTACAATGTCACCAGTGATCACTGTATTACCTATACATTATATACAGAGCTCCTGTGTATAATACCACCAGTGATCTCTGTATTACCTCTACACAGACACTGCATACTAAGTACAGATCTCCTGTGAATACTGGCATTTATGGTGATAGTATTGTGTTTTTTTTTTTTTTTTATTACTGATCAGTATTGTAGTATTCAGTCACTATGTGGTGGTAATATGTGGTCTGGAAATGGTGTTGTGATATTTGTCTCTTGTATGTGCTATTTGGTCACCAAGTGGTGGTAATATGTGGTCTTGACATGGTGCGGTGGTATTTGTTCCTTGTATGTGATATTATTCGATCACTGTGGTTGTAATTTTTGGTCTCGTCATGGTGCGGTGGTATTTGTTCCTTGTATGTGATATTATTGGTCAAAATATACCTAAATTGTATTGCAGATTTTAACAAATATTTAATAGGTTACAGTAGAGTAGGGCCCGGCCATTTTTCTGGAATAATCTGGTTCGGGTATATCATGACCCCGTCACATGACCCCCGTCACATGACCTCCATCACATGACCCCCGTCACATGACCGGGGGGGCCCACAGTATCTGAACAGCCAGGGGCCCTGGCTACCCTTAATCCACCCCTGCAGCCTATCCCGGGAAAACGATGGTCAGTCTATTATTAAGTCTCTCACCAGGAATCAGGGGCTCTGCACTGTTAAGTCTCTCACCAGGAATCAGGAACTCTGCACTGATACCGTGGGTACCAGGGGTCACAGTCTCTGTACTGATACCGCGGGTACCAGGGGGTCGCAGTCTCTGTACGGGCCAATGTCTCTATATGGGTCTCAAAGCGCCCCTCTCCAGTCACAGCAGAGTCCGCTTTCATGTACTCACAAGATGCAGTCTTTCTGGGCAATCTCCCTGTATTTGTCCTCTGACCGGGAGCTCCCTCTCCCGGAGCGCAGCTGCACCCTGCTCTGACCGCTGCTGTTTCTTGCGCGTGTGCCTTTCCCACTCTCTGCCTGGCTTCCTTCCTGTCCCAGTCTCTAAGTCTGTCCCCTGGGGAACCTGAAGCACAGCTCAATGGTTCCAGGCATAGAGCCGAGAAGGTAACTGCCCCTGACTCTTCTTGTGCTTCACCTCCTTACAAAAGAAAAATAATTATTTCTTGATGTTTTTCCAGTAAACTTTTATCTTTCAAATCAACAACATCTATTCCAGGAAATAAACCAGAAGTCACTTTGTTTCCTGTGGATGAATGCCCTAAGAAGAGTCTTGTGGGAAATTCGCTGTGATCACAAAACTAAGACATTCCAAAGGGAAAGATAAGGTGAACCGAAATGGGATTCTGATTGTGATATTAGCGGCTGGATGATGCAGGCTCCCATACCAAGAGGCACAAAAGGAGCAAGAAACGTACTGTGTCTCCAACCATACACTTTCAAAGTGAGATGTTCTCTGTGTAGTCCCTAAATGTTTGGGAGGTTTTATGACACTTGTATTTAATTTAAATTGACAACATGCCATCTATTTTGCTACTATATATGTTTTTTTATTAAAAAAAGGGAAGAAAAGCTGGTAAGACAAGTGGAGCTTCAGGCAGAAATCTGTACAATAAAAATTGTATATAAGTGGACAACTGTACTAAATGCGTGTAGAGTAACTGCCATTTCAATGTTTATTTCACAAAACAATAGAAACAATGAAAATAAAATACTTTGAAATATATCTTATCAGAGAAATTTTCTTCTCTCTCTTTCTAGATTGATTTTTCAATCTCAATTTATGCGTAAAATCTGTCTTCAGTGAAGACAGATTTTCCCATTACTGCATTTTCCATTTAAAAGCAGTTCATGCATTTAAAATTATTTAGGCTACGTGCACACGTTGCGGATTGGTGTGCAGATTTTTCTGCACTGTTTTTGCAAAATCCGTAGGTAAACCACACTGCAGATTACCCACGGATTTACCGTGGATTTACTGCGGTTTTACACCTGTGGATTCCTATTGAGGAGCAGGTGTAAACCGCTGCGGAATCCGCTCAAAGAATTGACATGCTGCGGAAAAAACACCGCTGCAGATTTTGTTTTCCATACGTTTACATGGTACTGTACAATGCATGGAAAACAGCTGCAGATCCGCAGCGTCAAATCCGCTGCGGATCTGCAGTAAAATCCACAACATGTACACATAGCCTTAGAGAGGAGGGTGAGGAAGAATCAAGAGCTAGAGACAGACCATAACATTCTGTAGCGCACTTTCCAGAATGGACAGTTATAGTTCTTCAAAGAACTTTATGAAAACCAACTGCCATCTATGATCTCCGCAATGGGAAAGTCTGTATTCACCGAAAACAGATTAAAAGCATGTATTGAATGAAAGATCAGTTCAGGATAAGAATAAAGAGCATACTTCTAATAAGCAATACAATTATATTACAAAGTTTCTTATTTTCTTGTACTATTGATTTAAGGAAAAAAAATATGATTTTTCTTTAAAAATTCGTAAGGTAAAAAGAAGGCACAACTGCAAATAGCTGCTAACAAGATGTATTATTTTTTTTCTGTAACTCAACCTTTTAGCAAGCCATTCTCAAAGCATCTAGAAAACTTCAAAACAATATCTCCTTTGCAGTTATTTGTAGTGCTGCCTTCTTCTTTACTTTATGGACTGTGGTCTTGATTGTTGTGCATGGTGGTCTCGATGAGGGGATATGCTGGAGTCAGATGCTCCTAATTCATTAAGAGCTTAATGAATCAGGAGCATCTCATAAGTGACTGGAGAAAGGTTTGTGGCCTTGTTGTTCATGAATTTGACTAGAGGAGTTGCCACACCTCTGTTCTGTCAAAGCTTTGGCCACTTTGAATGCCATAAGTTGAAAAATAAGAAAATTAAAAGCACTGGAAAAAGACCAAGCGCAAATAGGGTCATATCCAAATGCACGAAATGTACTCACCTGGTTTGATTGTGTGCACACAACCACTTAAAGCGTTTAAGGCTGCTGCAGACTCATGAGGAGATGAATTCATAGAGAAGGAGCAAATGGGTTGTTCTGCGCTGCTATGAAAGAATGGAGGATGCCAATCCAATAGTAAGTAGTTTATTAGTCAAAGCGTTTCAAAGCATACAGCTTCTTCATCAGGACAACCACGTGTGTACATGTGTTCCTGGCAGCCATGTTAAGGCGATTCTCGTTGCCAGGACCCAATGCCAAACCTCTCTTAGACAGTCTACATCTCTCTGGGAACCTAATGTGAATTTTATGTTTGCATGCTCATGCTTATCTGTTTCATTGTATATGAGTTGGCGACTCTAGGTAAGCACCGGTTCAGACCCGATTTATGTTTGTATGTGACGGTCAGTTTTTTATATTTGTATTAGTCTTTTTTTACTGGGCACTCCGCCCCTAGACTTTAGTCCAAGAGAGGATTCACATTAGGCTTCCAGAGAGATGTAGACTGTCTATGAGAGGATTCGCATTAGGTCCTGGCAACGAGAATCGCCTTAACGTGGCTGTCAGGTACACATGAATTAACCAATTTATGCGCTAAGCATCCTCAGGTTTTCATATTTTTAGTGCAGTAACGCAATTCAATTTTCATATTTTATGTTTGCATGCTATAGCGCTGTAGAGTGCTGCCTTATCTATTTGATTGCCAAAGTATTTAGTGAAGTGCTTATCTGTGGCAGTTAGTTCACATGAGAGGGACAAATAAAGAAGTGGTCAACCCCTTTAAATAATAACAGTCACAAGATGGAATCTCCTACCTCCCCTTTAACCACACAAATGAGAGTAGTGGCTTAGAATAAAATTCAAAACATTCTGTTTTTTTTTACTAGATGTCTAGATGTTTCAAAGACTTTGTGTTACAAGAACTTGTTTTTGCAGTCATTTACTCAAATATGTACTAAACTCTAATCTTCCTATACATATATTAGTAAAGTTCACTAGCACAATGCATGGTGCAGGACGCTTTACCAATAAAAAACAGGAAACTAATTATTCCAATATTAGATGGAGGCCCAATGCTATTGCATCGGGAAGGCAGTAATTGTTGTGAATTCTGTTGTCAAGCTCCCTCCTGTGGTCATGAATGGTACTTCGGCTGGTTCTGTCCATGGGCTTCCTCTGGTGGTTGTGAGTGGAGCTGTGGCTTCTGAGTTTCCTTCCACAGGTGACGAGGTTAATTCGTTAGCTGGCTGCTCTATTTAACTCCACTTAGATCATTGCTCCATGCCACCTGTCAATGTTCCAGTATTGGTCTAGTTCTCTCCTGGATCGTTCTTGTGACCTGTCTTCCCAGCAGAAGCTAAGTTACTGCTTGTTTTTCTCTGGTTTGCTATTTTTCTGTCCAGCTTGCTATTTTGATTTTTGTCTTGCTTGCTGGAAGCTCTGGGACGCAGAGGGAGCGCCTCCGCACCGTGAGTCGGTGCGGAGGGTCTTTTTGCGCCCTCTGCGTGGTCTTTTTGTAGTTTTTTGTGCTGACCGCAAAGTTACCTTTCCTATCCTCTGTCTGTTCAGTAAGTTGGGCCTCACTTTGCTAAATCTATTTCATCTCTGTGTTTGTAATTTTCATCTTTACTCACAGTCATTATATGTGGGGGGCTGCCTTTTCCTTTGGGGAATTTCTCTGAGGCAAGGTAGGCTTTATTTTTCTATCTCTAGGGCTAGATAGTTTCTTAGGCTGTGTCGAGTTGCATAGGGAGCGTTAGGAGCAATCCACGGCTATTTCTAGTGTGTGTGATAGGATTAGGGATTGCGGTGAGCAGAGTTCCCACGTCTCAGAGCTTGTTCTATATTATTAGTAACTATCAGGTCATTCCGTGTGCTTTTAACCACCAGGTCCATTCATGTCCTTACCACCAGGTCATAACAGTACAGGTGGCCAAAAGTATTAATGCATCTCAATAGAGGGATAAGAGAAGTTCTGAGACCATTTTTTTTTCTTTGCAGTGTGTTTTCTCTCTCTTTTCCCCTTTACCTCTGGGTGGTTCAGGATACAGGTGTAGATATGGACATTCAAGGTCTGTCCTCTTGTATGGATAATCTTACTGCAAGGGTACAAAACATTGAAGATTTTGTGGTTCAGAATCCGATGTTAGAGCCTAGGATTCCAATTCCTGATTTGTTTTTGGGGGATAGATCTAAGTTTCTGAATTTCAAAAATAATTGTAAATTGTTTCTTGCTTTGAAACCTCGCTCCTCAGGTGACCCTGTTCAACAAGTGAAAATCATTATTTCTTTGTTACGTGGCGACCCTCAAGACTGGGCATTTTCCCTTGCGCCAGGAGATCCTGCATTGCGTGATGTTGATGCGTTTTTTCTGGCGCTCGGATTGTTTTATGATGAACCTAATTCAGTGGATCAGGCAGAGAAAATCTTGCTGGCTCTGTGTCAGGGTCAGGATGAGGTAGAAATATATTGTCAGAAGTTTAGGAAGTGGTCTGTACTCACTCAGTGGAATGAATGTGCCCTGGCAGCAATTTTCAGAAAGGGTCTCTCTGAAGCCCTTAAGGATGTCATGGTGGGATTTCCCATGCCTGCTGGTCTGAATGAGTCTATGTCTTTGGCCATTTAGATCGGTTGACGCTTGCGTGGGCGTGGAGCTGTGCACCATTTGGCGGTATTGTCTGGGCATAGACCTGAGCCTATGCAATGTGATAGGACTTTGACCAGAGCTGAACGGCAAGAACACAGACGTCGGAATGGGCTGTGTTTTTACTGTGGTGATTCCACTCATGCTATCTCCGATTGTCCTAAGCGCACTAAGCGTTTCGCTAGGTCTGCTACCATTGGTACGGTGCAGTCGAAGTTTCTTTTGTCCGTTACTCTGATTTGCTCTTTGTCATCCTATTCTGTTATGGCATTTGTGGATTCAGGCGCTGCCCTGAATTTGATGGACTTGGAGTTTGCTAGGCGCTGTGGTTTTCTCTTGGAGCCCTTGCAGTATCCTATTCCATTGAGAGGAATTGATGCTACGCCTTTGGCCAAGAATAAGCCTCAGTACTGGACCCAATTGACCATGTGCATAGCTCCTGCACATCAGGAGGATATTCGCTTTTTGGTGTTGCATAATCTGCATGATGTGGTCGTTTTGGGGTTGCCATGGCTACAGGTCCATAATCCAGTATCGGATTGGAAGTCTATGTCTGTGTCCAGCTGGGGTTGTCAGGGGGTACATGGTGATGTTCTATTTTTGTCTATTTCGTCATCCACCCCTTCTGAAGTCCCGGAGTTTTTGTCGGATTACCGGGATGTATTTGATGAGCCCAAATCCAGTGCCCTACCTCCTCATAGGGATTGCGATTGTGCTATCAAATTGATTCCTGGGAGTAAGTTTCCTAAGGGCCGACTGTTCAATTTATCTGTGCCAGAGCACGCCGCTATGTGGAGTTATGTAAAGGAATCCTTGGAGAAGGGTCATATTCGCCCGTCGTCGTCACCATTGGGAGCAGGGTTCTTTTTTGTGGCCAAGAAGGATGGTTCTTTGAGACCTTGTATTGATTACCGCCTTCTTAATAAGATCACAGTCAAATTTCAGTACCCTTTGCCGCTGCTGTCGGATTTATTTGCTCGGATTAAGGGGGCTAGTTGGTTCACCAAGATAGATCTTCGTGGTGCGTATAATCTTGTGCGTATTAAACAGGGCGATGAATGGAAAACAGCATTTAATACGCCCGAGGGCCATTTTGAGTACCTGGTTATGCCATTCGGGCTTTCCAATGCTCCATCAGTATTTCAGTCCTTTATGCATGACATCTTCCGAGAGTACCTGGATAAATTCCTGATTGTATATTTGGATGATATTTTGGTCTTCTCGGATGATTGGGAGTCTCACGTGAAGCAGGTCAGAATGGTGTTCCAGGTCCTTCGTGCGAATTCTTTGTTTGTGAAGGGGTCAAAGTGTCTCTTTGGAGTTCAGAAGGTTTCATTTTTGGGTTTCATTTTTTCCCCTTCTACTATCGAGATGGACCCTATTAAAGTCCAGGCCATTTATGATTGGACTCAGCCGACATCTGTGAAGAGTCTGCAAAAGTTCCTGGGCTTTGCTAATTTTTATCGTCGCTTCATCAGTAATTTTTCTAGTGTTGCTAAACCGTTGACTGATTTGACCAAGAAGGGTGGTGATGTGGTCAATTGGTCTTCTGCGGCTGTGGAAGCTTTTCAGGAGTTGAAGCGTCGTTTTTCTTCTGCCCCTGTGTTGTGCCAGCCAGTTGTTTCGCTTCCGTTTCAGGTCGAGGTTGATGCTTCTGAGATTGGAGCAGGGGCTGTTTTGTCGCAAAGAAGTTCTGATGGCTCGGTGATGAAACCATGTGCCTTCTTTTCTAGAAAGTTTTCGCCTGCTGAGCGCAATTATGATGTTGGCAATCGAGAGTTGTTGGCCATGAAGTGGGCATTCGAGGAGTGGCGTCATTGGCTTGAAGGAGCCAAGCATCGCGTGGTGGTCTTGACGGATCACAAGAATTTGACTTATCTCGAGTCTGCCAAGCGGTTGAATCCTAGACAGGCTCGTTGGTCGCTATTTTTCTCCCGTTTTGATTTTGTGGTTTCGTACCTTCCAGGCTCTAAGAATGTGAAGGCTGATGCCCTGTCAAGGAGTTTTGTGCCCGACTCTCCGGGTGTTCCTGAGCCGGCGGGTATTCTCAAAGAGGGGGTAATTTTGTCTGCCATCTCCCCTGATTTGCGGCGGGTGCTGCAAAAATTTCAGGCTGATAGACCTGACCGTTGCCCAGCGGAGAAACTGTTTGTCCCTGATAAATGGACTAGTAGAGTTATCTCTGAGGTTCATTGTTCGGGTTTTGGCTGGTCATCCTAGAATCTTTGGTACCAGAGATTTGGTGGCTAGATCCTTTTGGTGGCCATCTTTGTCACGGGATGTGCGTTCTTTTGTGCAGTCCTGTGGGACTTGTGCTCGGGCTAAGCCCTGCTGTTCTCGTGCCAGTGGGTTGCTTTTGCCCTTGCCGGTCCCGAAGAAGCCCTGGACGCATATCTCTATGGATTTTATTTCGGATCTCCCTGTCTCTCAAAAGATGACGGTCATTTGGGTGGTTTGTGATCACTTCTCTAAGATGGTCCATTTGGTACCCTTGTCTAAATTGCCTTCCTCCTCTGATTTGGTGCCATTGTTTTTCCAGCATGTGGTTCGTTTACATGGCATTCCGGAGAACATCGTTTCGGACAGAGGTTCCCAGTTTGTTTCGAGGTTTTGGCGAGCCTTTTGTGCTAGGATGGGCATTGATTTGTCTTTTTCCTCGGCTTTCCATCCTCAGACAAATGGCCAAACCGAACGAACTAATCAGACTTTGGAAACATATCTGAGATGCTTTGTTTCTGCTGATCAGGATGATTGGGTGTCCTTTTTGCCTTTGGCTGAGTTCGCCCTTAATAATCGGGCCAGCTCGGCTACTTTGGTTTCGCCGTTTTTCTGCAATTCTGGTTTCCATCCTCGTTTCTCTTCAGGGCAGGTTGAGTCTTCGGACTGTCCTGGTGTAGATACTGTGGTGGATAGGTTGCAGCAGATTTGGACTCATGTGGTGGACAATTTGACATTGTCCCAGGAGAAGGCTCAACGTTTCGCCAACCGCCGGCGCTGTGTGGGTCCCCGACTTCGTGTTGGGGATTTGGTTTGGTTGTCGTCTCGTTATGTTCCTATGAAGGTTTCCTCTCCTAAGTTTAAGCCTCGTTTCATTGGTCCGTATAAGATTTCTGAGGTTCTCAATCCTGTGTCGTTTCGTTTGACCCTTCCAACTTCTTTTGCCATCCATAATGTATTCCATAGGTCATTGTTGCGGAGATACATGGCGCCTGTGGTTCCATCCGTTGATCCTCCTGCCCCAGTGTTGGTTGAGGGGGAGTTGGAGTATGTGGTGGAAAAGATTTTGGATTCTCGTATTTCGAGACGGAAACTCCAGTACCTGGTCAAGTGGAAGGGTTATGGTCAGGAAGATAATTCCTGGGTCTTTGCCTCCGATGTTCATGCTGCCGATCTGGTTCGTGCCTTTCATTTGGCTCGTCCTGGTCGGCCTGGGGGCTCTGGTGAGGGTTCGGTGACCCCTCCTCAAGGGGGGGTACTGTTGTGAATTCTGTTGTCAAGCTCCCTCCTGTGGTCATGAATGGTACTTCGGCTGGTTCTGTCCATGGGCTTCCTCCGGTGGTTGTGAGTGGAGCTGCGGCTTCTGAGTTTCCTTCCACAGGTGATGAGGTTAATTCGTTAGCTGGCTGCTCTAATTATCTCCACTTAGATCATTGCTGCATGCCACCTGTCAATGTTCCAGTATTGGTCTAGTTCTCTCCTGGATCGTTCTTGTGACCTGTCTTCCCAGCAGAAGCTAAGTTCCTGCTTGTTTTTCTCTGGTTTGCTATTTTTCTGTCCAGCTTGCTATTTTGATTTTTGTCTTGCTTGCTGGAAGCTCTGGGATGCAGAGGGAGCGCCTCCGCACCGTGAGTCGGTGCGGAGGGTCTTTTTGCGCCCTCTGCATGGTCTTTTTGTAGTTTTTTGTGCTGACCGCAAAGTTACCTTTCCTATCCTCTGTCTGTTCAGTAAGTTGGGCCTCACTTTGCTAAATCTATTTCATCTCTGTGTTTGTAATTTTCATCTTTACTCACAGTCATTATATGTGGGGGGCTGCCTTTTCCTTTGGGGAATTTCTCTGAGGCAAGGTAGGCTTTATTTTTCTATCTCTAGGGCTAGCTAGTTTCTTAGGCTGTGTCGAGTTGCATAGGGAGCGTTAGGAGCAATCCACGGCTATTTCTAGTGTGTGTGATAGGATTAGGGATTGCGGTCAGCAGAGTTCCCACGTCTCAGAGCTCGTTCTATATTATTAGTAACTATCAGGTCATTCCGTTTGCTTTTAACCACCAGGTCCATTCATGTCCTTACCACCAGGTCATAACAGGTAATGTCATGATGCGGCAGGCATGTGGCGCTGTTGTTGCCTAATTGCATCCTGTGATAATCTAATGAATTTTGCATCAGGGGACTCATGTGCTTGACACCTACACTTGTATGCACTGTTTTTGTCCCATCGATGCTGTTGCTCTTCAAGAGTCTCATTTTCCCTTTGTTGACTTTGACGTTTTGCCTTTGCTGCATTCCTTTCATTGTCATTGGCGTACTTTTTATGAAGAGCCATGTTGGCATTGATATTTGCTTTTTAAACAACAAATGAACAAAACATTTTGTGAGGTAAAATATTTTTTAAAAACAGTCAGTTAAATATTTTATGTCACAAAATGAATTCACTGTGCTCTCTTGCTGTAATGTCAGTATTGTCTTTTGCTTCCTCCCCTGCTCAGGAGATGTGGAATGCTCTGCACACAGTCAGAAACAGTCAATTTTTAAAATTAACTTTTGTTCATGGGAAAACCCCTTTAATGTGACTGTTTTCCTCTGCCTGTAGACACGTCGCGCATCTGCCACTTGGATCAGCCGAATGCCAAACAGACCGCCCCATCTTTGTGCAGACAGATAGCGGCGGTCACATTAAAACTGCGCATGCACTCCTCCTGTACAAAGATTGTGGCAGTCAGTGTTTCATTTGGCTGATCCCGGTGGCGGCATGTTCGCAGCGGTGTTCCACTCGTGGTACCGCGCAAGAGGCTGTGTGAGTGTGTGAGTGTATGTGTGAGTGCAAGTGTGAGTGTGTGAGTACGCATGAGTGTGGGAGTGAGTGTGAGGGTGTGTGTGGTGCGTACGGCATATAGAGTGTGTGTGGTGCGACAGTGTTCCGCTGGTGGTACCACGCAATAGGTTGGTACCAGCACCAGTTTTCATATTGAGACAACCATCACTTGGGTGTCCCAATAAGGCGGTCGGTGAACTTCCTCCACTTGGAATTCTGGGATACGATGACATCTGGACAGAACAGGAAATAAAAACATTACAAGGTAATTATATAAATAGATACTAAACAACTTATACTCAATAAAATAAAGACATCAACAAAGAAAACCACAGCACACACGATGATGACTTGGCTCAAGTGATAATTTGTGCTGTTGATGTTAACAAAAAGGTTAGGTTCTACAAGGGCGAGAGTATCCTACCGGATACAGACTGGAGAGGGAAAAGTGAAAAGAGACTGAATCATATCAGTCACCTATAATGTACTTAGTGCTCTGTGTAATGCTCACTTCATTATGGACACAAGTCAAAAAACACCATAAATCCTGCTCAGAAAATAATTTCCCTAATCTGTTTGGCGAATAGAGCTAATTTTTTATGGTTAAGATCAGCAAGTAAAATCATACGAACTGAGACCAAAGAACACAAATATATGATGTGGTTGTATTATATTGTCAATGTGACATAGTAATTTAGTCTATGGACAGTATTTCAAACATAAATAGCTGAACTCCTTAGAGACTCATTTGATAAAGAATGTATCCAAGTATACAATGATAAGAATTTGAGCAATAAATCAGTTAAATTTAAATCCATGGCTTTCAGATTAATCAGCACCACCAAGGGAATAATTTTCCAAAAAACAATATTCTTATTGTAAGGTTCACCCAGTGTACTAGGGGTTAACTCATGGCAATTACTGGGGTGTGGTGGTGATGATTCTAGACTGTAGAACATCTGCCTGTGCAGGCAACAGACAGCTTTACTTGGCATAAAGAGCTACTCTTCAGGGGGCACAGACTCAGTGACAGGTGGTAACAACCTGTCCAGGGTGATTTCAATGTTGCCAATGACTATGCTTTCCCAGTTCTGGGCAATAAGGGTATGTGAATGTTACAAGGTGGCACGGGGTGGTAGTCATGGGCGAGTCCAATAGATCACAATCAGTAAGCACCCCAGCCCCTTGCACATGAAAAGACAGTTCTAGTCCCAGTCCTAGGTCACCGTTGGTTACCTCTGTCACACGGCTGTGCTCCATGCTGGAACGGCGTCCTCTGGATGCACCATGCGTCACACTTTTTAGAGCCCAACAGTGGCAACATGCTTAACGAAGGTGAAGAGGAGAAGAAAATAATTCCTGAGCTGTCCCTGTTCAAAGATGCTGTTCCATCGGCAACAGCAGCAGCAGAATCATCAGCTCCCAATCAGCTCTTGGGAGCTAACAGTCTCTTGGAGGGCACCTCCTTTGTCCTAGTGCCCGTTCTTATTGCCTGACAGTCCTGTAGAAATCCTTTCTCCCCTCCAGGGGTGTATTCTGCTTTCAGCAGGGGAGCACATCCTGCCATAGGCAAACCTGCCTGGTCTCTGCTCAGAAGCAGGAACTTCCTGCTCCTTACACACTGGCTAGACCGGCCCCTTTTATTAACTCTTTCTATCCCTACCCTAACAATACAACTGAGGGAATATACAATACAGGTTTTACGTTAAGAGAGCATGTTATGACAATACAAACATAGCTCATCAATTCAATACAGACAGATGACATAAAACATTACAGGCAAACCACCCGGGTACCACACATGGTAAAAGAGAGAGAGGAGACAAATGAGGGTCCCCGCCACCTCCTTACATGAATATGACAACTTCACTAGGTGGACGAATCTGCCTAGTTTTTCAAGAGGAAGGTTTTTTTCCTGAGCGTTTGTTTGACATTTTAGAACACAGTTTTTTTCTTGCATTTTTGTGTTTTTTTTACTGGAGTTTTTTTGGTCATTTTATATTTTTTAGCTCCATTCAACAATAGAGAAAGAGCTAGCAGTTTTTCAAGCAAGGGCAAACTGCTCAAAAAAGACATTTAGTCATCTTTTGAGCCTTCCCATTGACTTATATTTAGGGATGAGCGATCGAGCTGGTATAAGGTGTTATCTGAGCATGCTCGTGTGCTAATAGAGTATCTTTAGTGTGCTTGAATACTGTGTTCAAGTCGCCACAGCTTAATGCCTTGCTTTTCAACAGTCGCAACACATTCAGGGACTGCCTAAGGGCAGTCTCACACGTCCAGATAATTCCGGTACCGGAAAAAATCGGTACCGGAATTATCCGTGTCTGTGTGCCCCTACAATTTTGTGGCACATCAGTGTGGCACACGTGCAGCACACGTGTGCCGCCCGTGTGCCCACTGGGTACCACACGCATCGTGCTGGGTACCACACGTACCAGCATCTGGTGCTGAAGCTGCGATTCATATCTTCCCTGCAGCAACGTTTGCTGCAGGGAAGATATGAATAATAGTGTTTAAAATAAAGATCTATGTGCCCCCGCCCTCCCACCCCCTGAGCGCCTCCCCACCCCCTGTGCGCCCCCCCCCCCCGCTGTTATGAAAATACTCACCCGGCTCACTCCCTCGCCGGCGCTGCTTCCTCTCCTGGCCGCATCTTCTCCTGTATGCGGTCACGTGGGGCAGCCGATTACAGTCATGAATATGCGGCTCCACCCCTATGGGAGGTGGAGCCGCATATTCATTACTGTAAATGAGTGGCCCCACGTGACCGCATAGATCTTTATTTTAAACACACTTATTCATATCTTCTCTACAGCAAACGCTGCTGCAGGGAAGATATGAATCGCGGCTTCACCACCAGTGGGGGGGCAGCGCTTAATGTAGCGCTGTCTCCTGCACGGCACACGGACTGCACACGGACAACGTCCGTGTGCGGTACGTGCTTTACACGGACCCATTGACTTTAATGGGTCTGTGCAATACGTGCGCTCCCACGAACACTGACATGTCTCCGTGTTTGGCACACGGAGACACGGTCCGCAAAAACTGTCACCTCATGTACCGGAGCCACTGACGTGTGAAACCGGCCTAACAAACAGGTAATCCCTGCATGTGTTATGGCTGTTGAACAGCTGCAGCAGTTCGAACACTGTATTCGAGCACGTCGAAGATATTCTATTAGCACCTGAGAATGCTCAGATAACACCTTATATCAGCCCCTTCGCTCATCACTACCACTCATATTATAAAGTAAAGCGCATCTTCAGAGCGGAAAATGCCTGAAAAATAGTCAGACCACTTATTTTAACCACTTGGCATCTTTGGAAACCTGAGGCGCTTAAAAGACGGTCAAAAAAGTGAACATATGAATAGCAAGTTGTTTTTACATAGAAATGCATATGTTCATTCTTTTTTAGAGTATTTAGTTAATGCTTTTTCTGGTGGTTTGAGAACAAAATCCACCTGAAAAAGACATTGTATGCACATACCCTTTAGGGGTATCTTTATATCTTAGCCTTCTCTTCCTTCTCAGCCCCTTAACACTGTCATAGGCTAACAAGTTTCCACAAAATCATCTCAAGACTGCTAAAGTGGGAAAGTGATCTTTTATTTCTCTACTTCCCCTACTGATGCTTTGCCCTTGCCACCCTTGTTGGCCGAGAATTAAAAATAAACGACATCCCCGACCATCGTGGATAAAGTGTTCCAGGCCCCATAATAAACGAAAGGTAATAACAAGATACAGTACAATGGATCACACTGATCTGTGTGTACAATTCATTCAAAGCAATATACGAGGGGTGCTCAATAATTTATTTACCTGAATATGAAAACAATATTTTCAGAAAATTGAGCTTCCTACTTTGTAATGTAATCCCCCTTGACTTCAACACACTTATTCCACTTCGCCTCCAGTGATCGGATTCCCTCAGAATGGAAGGAAACATCTTGCTGCTGCAAGAACCATGTTACTGCCTCTTTGACTGCATTATCATCAGGAACTCATAAGCCATGAAGAAATTTCTTCAGGTTCTGAAATAGAAAATAATCACTGGGAGCCAGGTCTGCATTGTAGGGTGGATGGTTAAGCTCCATGAAGCCGCATTATCTGATAGCAGCTCACGAATTGCGAACTTGTGAGCTGTCATGCATACTAGAATGGGGTGGGGGCCAATCATAAGGACGGGGCATTCATACCAGGACCAGGGTTGGGGGCCAATCATAGCAAGATACTATTAGTAAAGAGAAATGAATATTCATTGCCCTCCACACCCATGGAATGCATTGAATAGTCATTTCTCTATAGCAGCAGGCACAGGAGTTAGCCGCAGCTGCTGGCTCCAGCCTCCTGTGACCCGCGGCTCCGCCACCTCCCCACCACAGCCAGAAGCGGTACATTCAGACTATAAGACGCACTCCCCATTTTCCTCTACATTTTTGGAGGAAAAAAGTGCTTACAGTCCGAAAAATACAGTAGTTTATGAGCTATAACACTGACTTTGACTCGACAATATTCTAAAATCACGGCCTCCAGGTTATGGCACATTTCCTCTGAAGATCATTCAACAGGTCACCTTGAATGCTGGTCATCTTCAATTCATTCTCTACGCCATTTAAACTTCTTGGCCCAAAGCTTTACTTGGTACATCTTCACACAATGCAGAAGATCCTTGTACAGCAATATACTGCATGTACTGTGCATTCCTTACATTTAGGAATGTGTGATAGGTGTGGTCCCACCAGTAGGGCCATCTATCATGTGATCCACCAGGTAAAATAGAAACAGCAGCCACCACCAGGTAGAAACTGACATATGACAGTACATGTATGCAGCTATTTCCATTAAAAGTCAAGGAGGAAAAATACATGAAAAATGTGCTTTTGCATATTATCTCATTATTATGGTTTTCTATATAGGGTGTTTCGGAATTTTTCCTTCCAAATCTCTTTCTGTAAGAAATAATGCAATTTGATATTGTCAAAATCAAGGTAAAGTGTAACCTTCTCATCCTGCACCAAAACTAAAGGTACCTTCACACATAACGATATTGTTAACGATATCGTTGCTATTTGTGACGTAGCAACGATATCGTTAATGAAATCGTTATGTGTGACAGCGACCAACGATCAGGCCCCTGCTGGGAGATCGTTGGTCGCTGAATAAAGTCCAGAACTTTATTTCGTCGCTGGATCTCCCGTGGACATCGCTGGATCGGCGTGTGTGACACCGATCCAGCGATGTCTTCACTGGTAACCAGGGTAAACATCGGGTAACTAAGCGCAGGGCCGCGCTTAGTAACCCGATGTTTACCCTGGTTACCATGCTAAAAGTAAAAAAAAAAAACACTACATACTTACCTACAGCCCAATATAACAAAAAATTGGAGCAGACAACCAAAGTATATAAAATATATCAAATTTATTAAATTCCATTTAAAATTACATATCAATACAGAATACCACACAGAGCAAAAATAAAGGGTTAATGGTGCACCTTAAGTGATGGCACCCCCTGGACACGAACATAAAGCCACTATATCATGTGTCAGTCACACAAAGAAGCAAGAGCCATACAATGCCCAGTGCATTGAATAACAAAGGCTAGCTGATATAATCTCCTAGGTCACAGGTAACTGGATCCCTCCAAATTAAACAGCACAGTGGCTATGCAGTGGAAAATACCAAAGACCATAAGTGGACCTTACCTATGCTCCCGTCCATGGGGGTACCCACGCGCCCCTACGCGCGTTTCACAACAGCTTCCTCAGGGGGCGAAGCTTCCTTAAATAGCCACCTGGTGATCACCATCAGCGGCGCATGTGGCCGAGGCAGGCGCAGCAGAGCCGCATCACTCCGGCGCCATCATGGCGCTGCGGGTCACGGGGAAAACCCCGATGACGTCAATGACCCGCACGCGTCACTAACAGGCGCCCGCAATGATGCCGCAACCCGCGACCACACCGGAGACATGCGCACTAGTATCACAGGCGTTCCAACCCTCCCATAAGAACACATCAATACCTCAATGCGAAGTTTAACCCCATCCTCCGCCGAATGAAAGAGTCACGGTAGTATCATGATTCGAACCATATAAAAACAGTTAACAACACGTGAAAAAGTGACAGTGCATAAAGTGAAGACCAGCAATACATATCACATATAATAATATGACCATTCATGTAAGTACAGTCCAATACATAATTTGCACATACAAAAATACAATACAACAATAAGATATTTGTCTGCCAAAATACAGAATTGCCGAATCCATATGGTGCTTCCAAAAGTGATTTAGGTTAGGTGATAATGGGAGACGTATTCCTCCAACAGTAACCATAATTCAGGTGAAAACTAGATGAATATAAACAAATAGTATTAATACAATAACAAGAAAAAGGAAAGTAAAGAAAATACTATAGAAATAAAAACTAAATAATAAAGAATAAAAATAAAATAAAAAATAATAAAAACAAGGGGAGGAAAAAGTCAAAGGTCTAGAGATGACGCCGAACACTACAAATACGATGAAAAACTCAATTGCTCATTGAGGCCCGCTGGTGTCATTGTGTCGAGAGTCACAATCCAACGGCACTCTTTTTGTGTAAGAATGCGGACATAGTCCCCACCACGTGTACCCAAATGTACACAGTCAATCCCCCATACTTTCAAATCCCCCGGATTACACTTGTGTTTCAGCCTGAAATGCTTGGGGATTGTTTTCAAAGAGTCCACGTCGTCCACATCACGCGCGGCCTCAATATCTCTCACGTGTTCGCGAGTGCGAACACGTAACTCACGAGATGTTAAACCAATATATACCAAATTACAACTACATTTAGCGTAGTATACCACATGTGTGGTGGTACAGGTTATGTATTCTCTGATCTCAAATGTTCTGAGGCCGCTCGATGATGCGAAGGACGTGGACTTAACATGATTTTTGCACGCCATGCATTTTCCACACGGGAAGAAACCTTTCCGTTTCCCCCCGGAATTGAAAATAGATGTCTTTTTGGGGACATAGTGACTAGTCACAAGCTCATCCTTCAGATTTCTGCCCCTACGTGATGTCATTAGGGGTCTAGTCGAGAGTTGATCACACAAAGTAGGGTCAGTCATTAGGATTGGCCAATGTTTAGTAAGAATTCTCCTCATAGTGTCCCATTGTTGGTTATATGTGGATATGAAGCGAATTGTTCCCCCACCACTTTTTTTGTTCATACTTTTATTTTGCCCCACCAAAAGGGCACTACGGTTTGTTGCTTTTGCTCTAACATAACCTCTCCTAATACTCCTATTACTATATCCCCGATCTCTAAATCTCTGCCCAAGGTCCATAGCCTGTCTTTCAAACAATAGATCTGATGTACAAATTCTCCGTGCCCGTGTACAGCTGACCCAAGAGAAAGTGTTGAAACTGAGGGGTGAAATTGACGTTGATCAGCAGAAGTGGGAAAAAGAGATTGTTGAGGGTAAAACCAGAAAATATCAACGTGATTATTCAGACTTCCAGAACGACCAAATTTATAAATGGAAAAGGAATAGGATTGAAAATAGACACTATTCAAGGGGGAGATCTACCTCTATCTCCTCTATGTCCTCAGTTGAGGACAAGAATTATGAATCACATGGCCTTAGGACATTGTGGGAGAGAAGAGACTATCCAAGGGACAATAAAACCAAGTGGGGTGGAAAGAAAAATTCGAAAAGGAAGATACCGACCTCTCCACCGATTGATAAAAAAGCCAAGACCAACGCATTGGAGGTGATAAATTTATCCTCTCATGTGTTGAGTGAAACTCAAAAAGAGGTATTGAGCCTTGGATTATCCTTCTCTCCATCTAACAACTTTAATTTTTTTGTAGCATTAAAAGATCTACATTTGTTCGCTCGGAAGCTGGTTCTGCGTAAACTCCATAACAGATCAGCCGTGGAACAGGATGTGAGAACCATCACAGATCAAGAAGTATTAGACACTTTGGAGGATTTGGAACGAGAGTCCTTACGGGAATCTGCAGGTATTTTACCGCCGCCAATTCTTTCTAAATCGACGACATTCCCCCCCTTGTCACTGTGCCCACAGGTTGACATTTTTACTAGGATGGTGACGGAGGAATTTAAGATGGTTATGAATAGCAGAAAGAGGGATAACCTCACAGGTATACAACGGAGGGCTTTACAGGAACTTAAATTACTTGATGATGTTGTAATAAAGCCAGCTGACAAGGGGGGGAATGTCGTCATTTGGCCGGTGGAGAAATATGAGAGGGAGGCCTTCAAACAGTTGAGGGATAAGAATACATATGTCCAGCTATCTCAGAACCCTCTATCAGTATTTAGAGAGGAGTTACTATGTATTTTGGAGATGGCATATGAGAGAGGGGTCATTTCTAAAAAAACGTTGAGTGGATTGATCATCAAGTGTCCAGTTATCCCGACCTTTTATCTCTTGCCCAAGGTCCATAAGGATCCTGTTTCTCCCCCGGGACGTCCGATTGTCTCTGGCATTGGAGGGCTTTGCGATCCAATATGCAAATTCATTGAACATTATCTGCACCCTCAGGTGGAAACGCTGCCCTCCTATGTCAGGGACACGACGGACGTCCTGAGGAGATTAGATGGCATTTTTCTTGATTCTGACGCATTTCTCGTTGTGGCGGACGTCGAATCGCTTTACACGAGTATTGATCATGAGGATGGTTTGGAGGCCGCACGTTTTTACCTTGAGAGCAGTAATTTGGAAGCTGATTTACGTGAGCTGGTGTTGGACCTCCTACGTTTCGTTCTCACCCACAACTTTTTTACATTCAAGGACCGCTTCTTTCTTCAGAAGCGGGGTACAGCAATGGGAGCGGCGTGTGCGCCCTCCTATGCAAACCTCTTTCTCGGTTTGTGGGAGAGGGGTTTGTTTTTGGATGGCGCACATGCCGCTCCCCAAATCCTTGGATGGTTTAGGTTTATTGATGATGTTTTGTTTATTTGGCAGGGCTCTGCCTCTGAACTTAGTGAGTTTATGGTGGGATTGAACTGTGGGAGGTCCAACATCAGACTTACCTATAATTTTGATAGGAGTAGTATCTCTTTTTTGGATGTTGAATTAAGGGTACATGATGATGGATCTATACATACGGATCTATATCGTAAAGAAACATCTGTTAATTCACTCCTACATGCGGCCTCCTCACATCCTCAGTCCACAATTAATGCCATCCCTACTGGTCAATTTCTCCGGGCACGGAGAATTTGTACATCAGATCTATTGTTTGAAAGACAGGCTATGGACCTTGGGCAGAGATTTAGAGATCGGGGATATAGTAATAGGAGTATTAGGAGAGGTTATGTTAGAGCAAAAGCAACAAACCGTAGTGCCCTTTTGGTGGGGCAAAATAAAAGTATGAACAAAAAAAGTGGTGGGGGAACAATTCGCTTCATATCCACATATAACCAACAATGGGACACTATGAGGAGAATTCTTACTAAACATTGGCCAATCCTAATGACTGACCCTACTTTGTGTGATCAACTCTCGACTAGACCCCTAATGACATCACGTAGGGGCAGAAATCTGAAGGATGAGCTTGTGACTAGTCACTATGTCCCCAAAAAGACATCTATTTTCAATTCCGGGGGGAAACGGAAAGGTTTCTTCCCGTGTGGAAAATGCATGGCGTGCAAAAATCATGTTAAGTCCACGTCCTTCGCATCATCGAGCGGCCTCAGAACATTTGAGATCAGAGAATACATAACCTGTACCACCACACATGTGGTATACTACGCTAAATGTAGTTGTAATTTGGTATATATTGGTTTAACATCTCGTGAGTTACGTGTTCGCACTCGCGAACACGTGAGAGATATTGAGGCCGCGCGTGATGTGGACGACGTGGACTCTTTGAAAACAATCCCCAAGCATTTCAGGCTGAAACACAAGTGTAATCCGGGGGATTTGAAAGTATGGGGGATTGACTGTGTACATTTGGGTACACGTGGTGGGGACTATGTCCGCATTCTTACACAAAAAGAGTGCCGTTGGATTGTGACTCTCGACACAATGACACCAGCTGGCCTCAATGAGCAATTGAGTTTTTCATCGTTTTTGTAGTGTTCGGCGTCATCTCTAGACCTTTGACTTTTTCCTCCCCTTGTTTTTATTATTTTTTATTTTATTTTTATTCTTTATTATTTAGTTTTTATTTCTATAGTATTTTCTTTACTTTCCTTTTTCTTGTTATTGTATTAATACTATTTGTTTATATTCATCTAGTTTTCACCTGAATTATGGTTACTGTTGGAGGAATACGTCTCCCATTATCACCTAACCTAAATCACTTTTGGAAGCACCATATGGATTCGGCAATTCTGTATTTTGGCAGACAAATATCTTATTGTTGTATTGTATTTTTGTATGTGCAAATTATGTATTGGACTGTACTTACATGAATGGTCATATTATTATATGTGATATGTATTGCTGGTCTTCACTTTATGCACTGTCACTTTTTCACGTGTTGTTAACTGTTTTTATATGGTTCGAATCATGATACTACCGTGACTCTTTCATTCGGCGGAGGATGGGGTTAAACTTCGCATTGAGGTATTGATGTGTTCTTATGGGAGGGTTGGAACGCCTGTGATACTAGTGCGCATGTCTCCGGTGTGGTCTCGGGTTGCGGCATCATTGCGGGCGCCTGTTAGTGACGCGTGCGGGTCATTGACGTCATCGGGGTTTTCCCCGTGACCTGCAGCGCCATGATGGCACCGGAGTGATGCGGCTCTGCTGCGCCTGCCTTGGCCACATGCGCCGCTGATGGTGATCACCAGGTGGCTATTTAAGGAAGGAGGTGGGGAACCTTTACTATCACTTCGCCCCCTGAGGAAGCTGTTGTGAAACGCGCGTAGGGGCGCGTGGGTACCCCCATGGACGGGAGCATAGGTAAGGTCCACTTATGGTCTTTGGTATTTTCCACTGCATAGCCACTGTGCTGTTTAATTTGGAGGGATCCAGTTACCTGTGACCTAGGAGATTATATCAGCTAGCCTTTGTTATTCAATGCACTGGGCATTGTATGGCTCTTGCTTCTTTGTGTGACTGACACATGATATAGTGGCTTTATGTTCGTGTCCAGGGGGTGCCATCACTTAAGGTGCACCATTAACCCTTTATTTTTGCTCTGTGTGGTATTCTGTATTGATATGTAATTTTAAATGGAATTTAATAAATTTGATATATTTTATATACTTTGGTTGTCTGCTCCAATTTTTTGTTATATTGAGATATTCTAGGAGCTCCAGACGATACCATTCATCTTGGCTCCGGGTACTTTTTCTGGGCCTGTTGTGTGGTATCATAATATGATATCTGTATTTGAGATATTGTTTCTATACTTACCTACAGCCGTCTGTGCTCCAGCGCTCTGCTTCTCTGCACTCCTCCTGTACTGGCTGTGAGCCGGAAAGCAGAGCGGTGACGTCACCGCTCTGCTTTCCGGCTCACAGACAGTACAGGAGGAGAGCAGAGAAGCAGAGCGCAGCGCTGGAGGACAGACAGCGGTAGGTAAGTATCTAGTGTTTGTTTTTTTTTACTTTTAGCATGGTAACCAGGGTAAACATTGGGTTACTAAGCGCGGCCCTGCGCTTAGTTACCCGATGTTTACCCTGGTTACCGGGGACCTCGGGATCGTTGGTCGCTGGAGAGCTGTCTGTGTGACAGCTCTCCAGCGACCAAAGAGCGACGCTGCAGCGATCCGGATCGTTGTCGGTATCGCTGCAGCGTCGCTTAATGTGAAGGGGCCTTAAGAGTTTGACCTTAGATCAACTTCATTTAGGCTACGTTCACATTAGTGTTTCGCTAATGTGCGTCGCTGTTGCGTCGGCGACGCAGCGGCGACGCAGCGGCGACGCGCCCCTATGTTTAACATGGGGGACGCGTGCGTTTTTTTGGTAGCGTTTTCCGACATGTGCGTCGTTTTCGATGCTAGCGTCGGACGCAAGAAAATGCAACAAGTTGCATTTTTCGTGCGTCCGATTTTCGTCAAAAAACGACGCACGCGTCGCAAAACGCAGCGTTTTTGCGCGCGTTTTTGGTGCGTCGTGCATTGCGTCGCCGTTGCGTCGCCGACGCACCGGCGCGCAACGCTAATGTGAACGTAGCCTTACATGCATTGTACTCTGCTATGTGCTAATTTCACCATGTATGAACAAGGGCTAAATATTGAAGTCTTGTTACTTAATTAGTAACCTGACATACCATGGGTGTTAATACTATATGGCATAATATATATATATATATATACATTCTTAGTAACTTGACATAATAAGGGTGTAAATACTATATGTCATACTATATATGCATTCCTAGTCACCTGTCATACCATGGGTGTAAATACTATATGCCATATTTTATATCCATTCCTAGTAACCTGACATAGTAGGATATAATATGTCTTGTAGTATATATGCAATCCTAGTAACCTGACTTACCATGGGTGTTGATACTATTTGTCATATATATTATATATGCATTTTTAGAAATCTTGCGTAGCATGAGTGTCAATATCTTATATCATATTAAATATGCACTATGTATATGTACAGTATGTACGGAGTGACTTTTCATGTATTAAAGTCTTTTGGCAAAAAAAGTTAACAGCACAAGTGTTCACCTTATCACTTAAAGTATACACTTTCAGCACCTGCTAGCACGAGTTTGTCGGCCATTGTATACATATTGGCTTGCATTGTAGATAGCACCTACACATGGCACTTTTGACAAAATGCAGTATCCAGATTCAGGGGTTAATCTTTGTTCTTTAATGTCCCCTGCTGTTTCTGGAACTCAAGAGGATCAATGATTCTTGTCTCTATCGTTTCAAAGCCTTTTAAGACAAATGGCTGGGTCACATCTCAATGGGGCAGGTGCTGTTATAGAACTCCGCACCTTTCACCCTAAACACATCTTCTCCTCCATTCCTGCTAATCAATCTGGCAAGCATTATCTGTTTACTTCCAGCTTTGAAGTTGCCTGGAGTTTGTCATTTTGTGGACAGGCCACTGCTAGGAGTATGCTCTGACATTTCAGAGTATGTGTCAATTAGCAAGAAGAAGGAATGGCCCTGATAAGATAGGAGGTATCTAAATAACTGCAGCAACATGAAATACATCACACATACCAGAGAGCAGAAAAATCTCTGCGGTCACCCGGTCACTGAATCTGTGTCATTACAAGGTGCACAGCTGTTAACATGTGTTACATTCCTAAGCGCCAACATGGAGGTCATTTACTAGATGAAGAACATAAATGGAAGGAAATACACATCTCCAAGCTTTACATTAGGAATAGTCTAAGGAGTTAGACTATACACGGCAGGGATGGACACATACAGAAGAAGGGCCCCTGTGCAAAAATAGTATATAGGCCCTTTGTAGTCCAATGATGTGCTTGAGACAAACGGGATTTGCTCTTTTGGAGATAGAAGTGGCCCCCTTTCCTCTTGGGCCCCTGAGCGGCTGCAGAGATTGCACCAATGGTGCGTCCACCCCAGATGTAGTGCATATCTCTTACTTTCTAATATATCAACTGTAAAGATGCAAAGTCAATAATATATGAGAAGGGTACTACATCGATAAAAGATAGCAGAATCTGTATATCAGTTGCACTGAACAGATAAACCCACTAGAAAAAATACTATATATTACAGCGCAAGTGGAATTAAAACATAACTTTTACTTAGAAATAGATAAAAGTCAAAACAAAAAGTCACCCAAAAGTGATATAAAAACACCAGGGGTAGGGTCTCAACTAAAGGTACCTTCACACATAACGATATTGTTAACGATATCGTTGCTATTTGTGACGTAGCAACGATATCGTTAATGAAATCGTTATGTGTGACAGCGACCAACGATCAGGCCCCTGCTGGGAGATCGTTGGTCGCTGAATAAAGTCCAGAACTTTATTTCGTCGCTGGATCTCCCGTGGACATCGCTGGATCGGCGTGTGTGACACCGATCCAGCGATGTCTTCACTGGTAACCAGGGTAAACATCGGGTGACTAAGCGCAGGGCCGCGCTTAGTAACCCGATGTTTACCCTGGTTACCATGCTAAAAGTAAAAAAAACAAACACTACATACTTACCTACAGCCGTCTGTGCTCCAGCGCTCTGCTTCTCTGCTCTCCTCCTGTACTGGCTGTGAGCCGGAAAGCAGAGCGGTGACGTCACCGCTCTGCTTTCCGGCTCACAGACAGTACAGGAGGAGAGCAGAGAAGCAGAGCGCAGCGCTGGAGGACAGACAGCGGTAGGTAAGTATCTAGTGTTTGTTTTTTTTTTACTTTTAGCATGGTAACCAGGGTAAACATCGGGTTACTAAGCGCGGCCCTGCGCTTAGTTACCCGATGTTTACCCTGGTTACCGGGGACCTCGGGATCGTTGGTCGCTGGAGAGCTGTCTGTGTGACAGCTCTCCAGCAACCAAAGAGCGACGCTGCAGCGATCCGGATCGTTGTCGGTATCGCTGCAGCGTCGCTTAATGTGAAGGGGCCTTAAGAGACACAGCAGAGCCCCTAATAGGATTAAACAAACTCCGCCTGCAGAGGCACTTGCGGATGGAAAGAATGCACCACCGTATGGTTCAAATAGCTGCCAGAAACAAATACATGTGAATCATAAAACAGCGTTTCATACAGTAAGTTACATGCAAATAAGCATTTATCATGAAATAGCAAAACATGACACCTATACCGGTGTCACTAGTAAAAATAAGAGTTTGGAAAAACGGAACAATCTCACCGATTCCAGGGTGCATGAGCAGGAGAACCGGAAGACCACATCAGGGAACACTCCGGAGTTTGATGCAGGGAACTGACAATACCCTGTAGTTCCCTATGGGGCTAACAGTAGTCTATACCCCAAGCTCCTGCCCTTACAAGGGCAGTCCACAGCTACCCCTGCAAAAACATGCCCTACACTCTCCCTATGGTCAGTCCCGACGCGTTTCCTCCAAGCTAATCATCAGGGGACCTGCTTGTTTGGAGAGATTAGTGCCTAAATGCTCAAGAAGGGAGACATAAGTTTTCTGCCACCCCCTATGCTGTCCTGCAGAACGATAAAGCGTTATTAAACCGAGAAAAGAAGCAATACAGTAACATTGGGCACAAAGGGTGGGCCATTTATAAAGTTGGATTCAAAATGGCCAACTTCAAAATGGCCACCTCGGTCACCACCCATCTTGAAAAGTTTTCCTTCTCCCATATACTAATGTGCCACAAGCCGAAAGTTGATATCACCAACCATTCCCATTTTATTTAGGTGCATCCGTATACATGGCCCACCCAGGTGTTTCCATTTAAATGGCCCATCCTGTATAATGTATATTTTATTCTAAACTTCAAATCAACACTTCACGATTAAAAACAAGTAAAACCAAAACATCTACAATGGTGACATCCTAAAAATCAGTATGTATACTGTATGTAAGTCAACAAAATCACAGCACAGTCAAATATAAGCCCCAAATTCAAACACCATAACTTACAAGTCAATTTGCCCAAAGTGATAAAATATGGTCACATGTGTATAAATGAATATAGTATCAGTAAACAAAATATGTATATGACATTTGTGCAATTGTCCTATTTGTTAAATGCAATCAATATAACTAATACATACATATGAAAAAGATATGAAAAAGAAATATACCTGATTGCCAATAACAAGGATATACATTATAAGATCTAATCTTCATTTGGGACTTTTAATAATTGTGATTATAGAGCCGCTAACATTTACAGTACATATTTTGTTTAGTTAGTGTATATGCATATATGCATATGTACGTATTTGATCACATATTTTATCACTTTGTGCCTATTGACTTATGGTGTTTGGATTTTCAGCTTCTATATATTGTGTATTGTGATTTATTTGCATGTACATATTGATTTTTAGGATGTCAGTGTTGCAGAATAGATATTTTGATTTTAATTGTTTTTAATCACGGAGTGCTCATTTTGTAGTTTTGAATAAAATATACTTTGCACATAGGTGTGTACAATGTTACTGTATCGCTTCTTTTTCTTTATTTTCTAATATAATAACTTAGAAATAAAAATGACATACTCACTGTATTCCCTCAATAGACCCTATACAGCTCTGTCATCAAATACCCAATGTCTGCTCATAGTTTCCCAAACCCCATGTGTTACTACTAATAACCTGCCACTGATAAAAAAAAATACTAGAAATGAAGTATTGATGGGAATTTCTCTCCATGTAATGCCATAATAACCCTTTCAATTCCCATTAGTCTGGCATGTACTTCACTCCTATTAATAGAAATGCCGGAAATTTCCTGTACGCACTATACCATGGCTCTATAGTAGCACATTGGAGAATTGGTGTGTGTGAAACAGAGGGTTTAGGTTATCAGAGGCTGAATATCCCCCATATGGGGCCCACTGCGGTGTCCGATCATCACATCAAGCTGTATTGGATTGTATACTGCTGCTTTTCTATTCTATAAAATGTATGGCCTTGTCCATTTTCTTTGTTTAGGCTACTTTCACACTAGCGTCGTTTTCAATACGTCGCAATGCGTCGTTTAGGGGAAAAAACGCATCCTGCAAAGTTGTCTGCAGGATGCGTTTTTTCCTCATAGACTAACAGTAGCGATGCATTGACACACGTCGCAACCGTCGTGTGACGGTTGCGCCGTGTTGTGGCGGACCGCCGGCAGCAAAAAACGTTACATGTGAACTCTGCCCCCACCTCCCCGCACCTCACAATGGGGCAGCGGACGCGCTGGAAAAATGCATCTGCTCCCCCCGTTGTGCGGCGCATTCACTGCTAGCGTTGGTACGTCGGCCTGACGCACTGCGACGGGCCGAGTACGACGCTAGTGTGAAAGTATCCTTACTTTCACAGAGAGAGTGATTTAGAGCTGCACATTTATTTACCTGCCAGAGATGATATGTCTAAGTACGGCGCGATCCGTGGATGGTAACTGGACTGTAATGGCTTACTGACTGAGGTGTTACAAGCCAATAAGAAAGGCTTTTGGGCTACAATTTACGCAATACACTATAAATTCTAGTGGCACCACCAAGTCTTAGTTCTATAATTGAAATTAATACAAGCCTCAAACTAAGTCCGGGGTCACACTTAAGAGTGCAATGCGAGAAACTCACGCATCAATACCGGGCACTGCCGCCGGCACTCGGGACCAGTGCGTGCGGTTGCATGTATTCCTATACAGCTGAACGTTCCGGTCCCGAGTGCTGGCGGTAGTACCGGGTATTGATGCGAGAGACTCTCACGAGTTTCTCGCATTGCACTCGCAAGTGTGACCCCGGCCTAAGATTAGATCTCCCGAACCTCAAATGACGGTAATTATCTTCAGTGAGAGATCACTAGATCTGTATAGCTATGGAAGTATCCTGCTTTTCTGCAGGAGAGGAAAAATTATATTGTAACAGGTATAATTAAAGGTTTTCCCCCAATGCTAACTGATGGCACAACGCTAACACCTGTTGTGAATTCTGTGGCAGAGTTCACTCCTGTGGTCACAAGTGGTACTTCGGCTGATTCTCTCTGGGAGCTTCCGTTTGTGGAGGAAAGTGGTACTGCAGCTTCTGAGTTTCCTCCCTCAGGTGATCTGGTAAGGTCGTTAGCTGCTTCTCTACTTAACTCCACCTGATGCTTTTATCCATGCTTCCTGTCAATGTTCCAGTGTTGGACTTGTGTTTCTCTGGATCATTCCTGTGGCCTGCTGCTCTGCATAGCTAAGTGCTTCTTTGCTATTTGTTGCTATTTTTTCTGTCCAGCTTGTCTATTTGTTTTGCTGGAAGCTCTGGGACGCAAAGGGTGTACCTCCGTGCCGTTAGTTCGGTACGGAGGGTCTTTTTGCCCCCTTTGCGTGGTTTTCTTTAGGGTTTTGTGTAGACCGCAAAGTTATCTTTCCTATCCTCGTTCTGTCTAGAATATCGGGCCTCACTTTGCTGAATCTATTTCATCCCTACGTTTGTCTTTTCATCTTACTCACAGTCATTATATGTGGGGGGCTGCCTTTTCCTTTGGGGTATTTCTCTGAGGCAAGGTAGGCTTATTTTTCTATCTTCAGGCTAGTTAGTTTCTCAGGCTGTGCCGAGTTGCATAGGGAGCCTTAGGCGCAATCCACAGCTGCCTCTAGTTGTGTTTGGAGAGGATCAGGAATTGCGGTCTACAGAGTTTCCACGTCTCAGAGCTCGTTCTATTTATTTTGGGTTATTGTCAGATCACTGTATGTGCTCTGATCGCTATGTACATTGTGTTACTGAATTGCCTATCATAACAAACACCATTGTTTGGAGTTTGACTGCCTCACCGATCCAATGAAGGAGCCACTTATGTAAAACCTGGCCCTACTCCTGACTGTTTACCTCAATACTTGTGTATCATGTGGAATTACAAGAGAAAATAAACTTAGGCAATCAACTTTTTGGAATTTTATGATTTAATGTAGTCATCAAATTAAACGTTTCGGCCACAATAGACGGCCTTCTTCATTAACAATGTGCAGGATTAGAGATATGCGTGAATGACCGCATGTAAAAGTGTCCCACATCAGCACTGTAGCAGAGTGAATCTGCAGGGAAGCGAAATGTCCAAAGACCTGGTAACCGGTAATGCATGGGAGCCCAGGTGGGCGGCGTGGTGGTGTGGCAGTCAGAGACGCAGTATCCATTGCTAGTCAAAGCTCAGAGCATTACCGGTTACCCGGTCTTTGGACATTTCGCTTCCCTGCAGATTCACTCTGCTACAGTGCTGATGTGGGACACTTTTACATGCGGTCATTCACGCATATCTCTAATCATGCACATTGTTAATGAAGAAGGCCGTCTATTGTGGCCGAAACGTTTAATTTGATGACTACATTAAATCATAAAATTCGGCAAAGTTGAGTGCCTAAGTTTATTTTCTCTTGATATATGGTGTTGGACCCTACTTGGGCACCTCTTCGGGTAGTGCAAACGGTGTTGTTCCTACATGTGGAATTACAATCCTGGACCTTCTTTTTTCATAATTTTGTATTTTGCTGTTCCTCTGTGATTCCTCCTGAATATGTAGAACTAAATTGACAACTGGGATTACAATCAACTTGTCAAAGGGGTGTATCCTTACACAGACTGAGACAAACATTACCGTTGGGCAGTAGTCACACACCCTCAATGGGTAACACCCACTTGTCAAATTATTCAAAGATTTCTGGGAGGAATAATAGAGGAATGGTACAATGAAAAGCTGCAAGAAAAAAACAAACAATTAAATAGTTGGGTTTTTTTTAATGAAAAATCCAATTATTTACTACAGTAGGCATGACAGGAGTGCTGCGGCTGCAACAGTTTTTCCTGCATGGAAACTACTGCATGCAGAAGAAGTATGAAGAGCTTTTGTTCTAAAGGGAACCTGTCATGTAAAATAACGCCATTAACCTGCAGATATGGAGTTAATCTGCAGGGTTATAGCGTTCTGACACTGCTCAGCGCATGCACTCAGTGCCCAGCTGTCGGGAGGAAATTAACTTTATTCCTCCATTGGTAGCGTTTGGCTTTTAGTCATGGTGGTGGGGTTCAGTCACTGTTCTGTGTATGGAGACCGGCAGCTGAAATCACTCCCCCGACACCGACTGTCAGCCGAGTCTAATGCTGAGCGTGCTGTCAGTCAGTGCCAGAGGTGTGATTACAGCTGCCACGCTCTATATACAGAGCAGTGACTGAAAAAGTGTTGGCACCACCCCTATGACTGGAAACCAATTGCTTCCAAGGTGGCATGGTGTCAAATTGCTATTAACTGGCAGATTAACTCCATATCTTCACTGTATGTGCTCTGATCGCTATGTACATTGTGTTACTGAATTGCCTATCATAACAGTACAGGAAGCCAAAAGTACTAATGATTCTCAATAGAGGGAAAAAAGAAGTTCTGAGACCATTTTTTTTCCTTTGCACTGTGATTTGTCTTTTTTTTCCCCTAGACATTTGGGTGGTTCAGGACACAGGTGTTACAATGGACATTAAAGGTCTGTCTTCATGTGTAGATCAGCTCACGGCAAGAGTTCAAGATATACAAAATTTTGTGGTTCAGAATTCTTTGTTAGAACCGAGAATTCCTATTCCAGATTTGTTTTTTGGAGATAGAACTAAATTTCTGAGTTTCAAGAATAATTGTATACTGTTTCTGGCTTTGAAACCTCGTTCCTCTGGTGACCCAGCGCAACAGGTTAGGATCGTCTTTTCTTTTTTGCGTGGCGACCCTCAGGACTGGGCATTTTCTCTTGCGTCAGGAGATCCTGCATTGAGTGATATCGATGCGTTTTTCCTGGCGCTTGGATTGCTGTACGATGAGCCTAATTCAGTAGATCAGGCAGAAAAAAATTTGCTGGCTCTTTGTCAGGCTCAGGATGAGATAGAGCTATATTGCCAGAAATTTAGAAAATGGTCCGTGCTCACTCAATGGAATGAATCTGCGCTTGCAGCCATTTTCAGAAAGGGTCTCTCTGAAGCCATTAAGGATGTCATGGTGGGATTTCCTATGCCCGCTGGTTTGAATGAGTCTATGTCTTTGGCCATTCAGATCGGTCGATGCTTGCGTGAGCGTAAATCTGTGTACCATTTCGCGGTATTACCTGAGATTAAACCTGAGCTTATGCAGTGCGATAGGACTATGAACAGAGTTGAACGGCAAGAACACAGACGTCTGAATGGGCTGTGTTTCTACTGTGGTGATTCCACTCATGCTATCTCTGATTGTCCTAAGCGCACTAAGCGGTTCGCTAGGTCTGCCACCATTGGTACTGTACAGTCAAAATTTCTTCTGTCCGTTACCTTGATATGCTCCTTGTCGTCGTATTCTGTCATGGCGTTTGTGGATTCAGGCGCTGCCCTGAATTTGATGGACTTGGATTATGCTAAACGTTGTGGGTTTTTATTGGAGCCCTTGCAGTGTCCTATTCCATTGAGAGGAATTGATGCTACACCTTTGGCCAAGAATAAGCCTCAATACTGGACCCAGCTGACCATGTGCATGGCTCCTGCACATCAGGAGGTTATTCGCTTTCTGGTGTTGCATAATCTGCATGATGTGGTCGTGTTGGGGTTGCCATGGCTACAAGCCCATAATCCAGTATTGGATTGGAATTCCATGTTGGTGTCCAGCTGGGGTTGTCAGGGGGTACATGGTGATGTTCCATTTCTGTCAATTTCGTCATCCACCCCTTCTGAGGTTCCAGAGTTCTTGTCTGATTACCGGGATGTATTTGATGAGCCCAAGTCCGATGCCCTGCCTCCGCATAGGGATTGTGATTGTGCTATCAATTTGATTCCTGGTAATAAATTCCCAAAAGGTCGACTGTTTAATTTATCCGTGCCTGAGCACACCGCTATGTTATGTGAAGGAATCCCTGGAGAAGGGGCATATTCGCCCGTCGTCGTCGCCATTGGGAGCAGGGTTCTTTTTTTGGCCAAGAAGGATGGTTCGCTGAGACCGTGTATAAATTACCGCCTTCTTAATAAGATCACTGTTAAATTTCAGTACCCCTTGCCATTGTTATCTGATTTGTTTGCTCGGATTAAGGGGGCTAGTTGGTTCACTAAGATAGATCTTCGTGGTGCATATAATCTGGTGAGAATCAGGCAAGGTGATGAATGGAAAACTGCATTTAATACGCCCGAGGGTCATTTTGAGTATCTAGTGATGCCGTTCGGACTTGCCAATGCTCCATCAGTGTTTCAATCCTTTATGCATGACATCTTCCGTGAGTACCTGGATAAATTCCTGATTGTGTACTTGGATGACATTTTGATCTTCTCGGATGATTGGGAGTCTCATGTGAAGCAGGTCAGAACGGTTTTTCAGGTCCTGCGTGCTAATTCTTTGTTTGTGAAGGGATCAAAGTGTCTCTTTGGTGTGCAGAAGGTTTCATTTTTGGGGTTCATCTTTTCCCCTTCTACTATCGAGATGGATCCGGTTAAGGTCCAAGCCATCCATGATTGGACTCAGCCGACATCTCTGAAAAGTCTGCAAAAGTTCCTGGGCTTTGCTAATTTTTATCGTCGCTTCATCTGCAATTTTTCTAGTGTTGCCAAACCATTGACCGATTTGACCAAGAAGGGTGCTGATTTGGTCAATTGGTCTTCTGCTGCTGTGGAAGCTTTTCAAGAGTTGAAGCGTCGTTTTTCTTCTGCCCCTGTGTTGTGTCAACCAGATGTTTCCCTTCCGTTCCAGGTCAAGGTTGATGCTTCTGAGATTGGAGCAGGGGCTGTTTTGTCACAGAGAGGTTCTGGTTGCTCAGTGATGAAACCATGCGCATTCTTTTCCAGGAAGTTTTTGCCTGCTGAGCGAAATTATGATGTGGGCAACCGAGAGTTGCTGGCCATGAAGTGGGCATTCGAGGAGTGGCGTCATTGGCTTGAAGGAGCTAAGCATCGCGTGGTGGTATTGACTGATCATAAGAACTTGACTTATCTCGAGTCTGCCAAGCGCTTGAATCCTAGACAAGCTCGTTGGTCGTTGTTTTTTGCCCGTTTTGACTTTGTGATTTCGTACCTTCCGGGCTCTAAAAATGTGAAGGCGGATGCTCTGTCTAGGAGTTTTGTGCCCGACTCTCCGGGTTTATCTGGGCTGGCAGGTATCCTCAAAGAAGGAGTAATTGTGTCTGCCATCTCCCCTGATTTGCGGCGGGTGCTGCAAAAATTTCAGGCTAATAAACCTGATCGTTGCCCAGCGGAGAAACTGTTTGTCCCTGATAGGTGGACGAATAGAGTTATCTCTGAACTTCATTGTTCGGTGTTGGCTGGTCATCCTGGAATCTTTGGTACCAGAGAGTTAGTGGCTAGATCCTTTTGGTGGCCCTCTCTGTCGCGGGATGTGCGTACTTTTGTGCAGTCCTGTGGGATTTGTGCTCGGGCTAAGCCCTGCTGTTCTCGTGCCAGTGGGTTGCTTTTGCCCTTGCCGGTCCCGAAGAGGCCTTGGACACATATCTCTATGGATTTTATTTCTGACCTTCCCGTTTCTCAAAAGATGTCAGTCATTTGGGTGGTCTGTGATCGCTTTTCTAAGATGGTCCATCTGGTACCCTTGTCTAAATTGCCTTCCTCTTCTGATTTGGTGCCTTTGTTCTTCCAGCATGTGGTTCGTTTGCATGGCATTCCAGAGAATATTGTTCCTGACAGAGGTTCCCAGTTTGTTTCGAGGTTTTGGCGAGCCTTTTGTGGTAGGATGGGCATTGACTTGTCTTTTTCCTCGGCTTTCCATCCTCAGACTTATGGCCAGACCGAACGAACCAATCAGACCTTGGAAACATATCTGAGATGCTTTGTTTCTGCTGATCAGGATGACTGGGTGTCCTTTTTGCCTTTGGCTGAGTTCGCCCTTAATAATCGGGCCAGCTCGGCTACCTTGGTTTCGCCGTTTTTCTGCAATTCTGGGTTCCATCCTCGTTTCTCTTCAGGACAGGTTGAGTCTTCGGACTGTCCTGGTGTGGATACTGTGGTGGACAGGTTGCAGCAGATTTGGACTCAGGTAGTGGACAATTTGACCTTGTCCCAGGAGAAGGCTCAACTTTTCGCTAATCGCAGACGCCGTGTGGGTCCCCGACTTCGTGTTGGGGATCTGGTTTGGTTATCTTCTCATCATATTCCTATGAAGGTTTCCTCTCCTAAGTTTAAACCTCGTTTTATTGGTCCGTATAGGATTTCTGAGGTTCTTAATCCTGTGTCTTTTCGTCTGACCCTTCCAGATTCTTTTTCCATACATAACGTATTCCATAGGTCATTGTTGCGGAGATACGTGGCACCTATGGTCCCATCTGTTGAGCCTCCTGCCCCGGTTTTGGTGGAGGGGGAATTGGAGTATATTGTGGAGAAGATTTTGGATTCTTGTGTTTCAAGACGGAAACTCCAGTATCTGGTTAAATGGAAGGGTTATGCTCAGGAAGATAATTCCTGGGTTTTTGCCTCTGATGTCCATGCTCCCGATCTTGTTCGTGCCTTTCATGTGGCTCATCCTGGTCGGCCTGGGGGCTCTGGTGAGGGTTCGGTGACCCCTCCTCAAGGGGGGGTACTGTTGTGAATTCTGTGGCAGAGTTCAGTCCTGTGGTCACAAGTGGTACTTCGGCTGATTCTCTCTGGGAGCTTCCGTTTGTGGAGGAAAGTGGTACTGCAGCTTCTGAGTTTCCTCCCTCAGGTGATCTGGTAAGGTCGTTAGCTGCTTCTCTACTTAACTCCACCTGATGCTTTTATCCATGCTTCCTGTCAATGTTCCAGTGTTGGACTTGTGTTTCTCTGGATCATTCCTGTGGCCTGCTGCTCTGCATAGCTAAGTGCTTCTTTGCTATTTGTTGCTATTTTTTCTGTCCAGCTTGTCTATTTGTTTTGCTGGAAGCTCTGGGACGCAAAGGGTGTACCTCCGTGCCGTTAGTTCGGTACGGAGGGTCTTTTTGCCCCCTTTGCGTGGTTTTCTTTAGGGTTTTGTGTAGACCGCAAAGTTATCTTTCCTATCCTCGTTCTGTCTAGAATATCGGGCCTCACTTTGCTGAATCTATTTCATCCCTACGTTTGTCTTTTCATCTTACTCACAGTCATTATATGTGGGGGGCTGCCTTTTCCTTTGGGGTATTTCTCTGAGGCAATGTAGGCTTATTTTTCTATCTTCAGGCTAGTTAGTTTCTCAGGCTGTGCCGAGTTGCATAGGGAGCCTTAGGCGCAATCCACAGCTGCCTCTAGTTGTGTTTGGAGAGGATCAGGAATTGCGGTCTACAGAGTTTCCACGTATCAGAGCTCGTTCTATTTATTTTGGGTTATTGTCAGATCACTGTATGTGCTCTGATCGCTATGTACATTGTGTTACTGAATTGCCTATCATAACAAACACCATTGTTTGGAGTTTGACTGCCTGATCCCCCACCGATCCAATGAAGGAGCCACTTATGTAAAACCTGGCCCTACTCCTGACTGTTTACCTCAATACTTGTGTATCATGTGGAATTACAAGAGAAAATAAACTTAGGCAATCAACTTTGCGGAATTTTATGATTTAATGTAGTCATCAAATTAAACGTTTCGGCCACAATAGACGGCCTTCTTCATTAACAATGTGCAGGATTAGAGATATGCGTGAATGACCGCATGTAAAAGTGTCCCACATCAGCACTGTAGCAGAGTGAATCTGCAGGGAAGCGAAATGTCCAAAGACCTGGTAACCGGTAATGCATGGGAGCCCAGGTGGGCGGCGTGGCGGTGTGGCAGTCAGAGACGCAGTATCCATTGCTAGTCAAAGCTCAGAGCATTACCGGTTACCCGGTCTTTGGACATTTCGCTTCCCTGCAGATTCACTCTGCTACAGTGCTGATGTGGGACACTTTTACATGCGGTCATTCACGCATATCTCTAATCCTGCACATTGTTAATGAAGAAGGCCGTCTATTGTGGCCGAAACGTTTAATTTGATGACTACATTAAATCATAAAATTCGGCAAAGTTGAGTGCCTAAGTTTATTTTCTCTTGATATATGGTGTTGGACCCTACTTGGGCACCTCTTCGGGTAGTGCAAACGGTGTTGTTCCTACATGTGGAATTACAATCCTGGACCTTCTTTTTTCATAATTTTGTATTTTGCTGTTCCTCTGTGATTCCTCCTGAATATGTAGAACTAAATTGACAACTGGGATTACAATCAACTTGTCAAAGGGGTGTATCCTTACACAGACTGAGACAAACATTACCGTTGGGCAGTAGTCACACACCCTCAATGGGTAACACCCACTTGTCAAATTATTCAAAGATTTCTGGGAGGAATAATAGAGGAATGGTACAATGAAAAGCTGCAAGAAAAAAACAAACAATTAAATAGTTGGGTTTTTTTTAATGAAAAATCCAATTATTTACTACAGTAGGCATGACAGGAGTGCTGCGGCTGCAACAGTTTTTCCTGCATGGAAACTACTGCATGCAGAAGAAGTATGAAGAGCTTTTGTTCTAAAGGGAACCTGTCATGTAAAATAACGCCATTAACCTGCAGATATGGAGTTAATCTGCAGGGTTATAGCATTCTGACACTGCTCAGCGCATGCACTCAGTGCCCAGCTGTCGGGAGGAAATTAACTTTATTCCTCCATTGGTAGCGTTTGGCTTTTAGTCATGGTGGTGGGGTTCAGTCACTGTTCTGTGTATGGAGACCGGCAGCTGAAATCACTCCCCCGACACCGACTGTCAGCCGAGTCTAATGCTGAGCGTGCTGTCAGTCAGTGCCAGAGGTGTGATTACAGCTGCCACGCTCTATATACAGAGCAGTGACTGAAAAAGTGTTGGCACCACCCCTATGACTGGAAACCAATTGCTTCCAAGGTGGCATGGTGTCAAATTGCTATTAACTGGCAGATTAACTCCATATCTGCAGGTTAATAGAGTTATTTTACAGGACAGGTTCCAGCGGAGAACCCAATGGGTGGACCCCACCAATTTTAACCCCTTTCCAACATTGAGCATAATAGTACACAGATGTTGGACTTCCTCCCTTTGATGTGGGCTCCGGCGCTGAGCTCACGTCTTTCATGGCACATGTCAGCTGTTTTGAACAGCTGACATGTGCCTCTAACAGCCGCAGGTGGAATTGCGATCCACTCATGGCTGTTAACTAGTTAAATGCCGTTGTCATTCTCTGACAGTGGCATTTAACTCGCGCTTCTGGCAAACACACTGGAAATCCCTCCTATCGGTGACCCCGTCACGTGATCGCGTGTAACCGAGAAACAGAGAAGCACATTGCTAAGGAGAGTAAAACTAATCCCAAACTGTTCTTCAACTATATCAATAGTAAAAGAATAAAAACTGAAAATGTAGGCCCCTTAAAAAATAGTGAGGAAAGAATGGTTGTAGATGACGAGGAAAAAGCGAACATATTAAACACCTTCTTCTCCACGGTATTCACGGTGGAAAATGAAATGCTAGGTGAAATCCCAAGAAACAATGAAAACCCTATATTAAGGGTCACCAATCTAACCCAAGAAGAGGTGCGAAACCGGCTAAATAAGATTAAAATAGATAAATCTCCGGGTCCGGATGGCATACACCCACGAGTACTAAGAGAACTAAGTAATGTAATAGATAAACCATTATTTCTTATTTTTAGTGACTCTATAGCGACAGGGTCTGTTCCGCAGGACTGGCGCATAGCAAATGTGGTGCCAATATTCAAAAAGGGCTCTAAAAGTGAACCTGGAAATTATAGGCCAGTAAGTCTAACCTCTATTGTTGGTAAAATATTTGAAGGGTTTCTGAGGGATGTTATTCTGGATTATCTCAATGAGAATAACTGTTTAACTCCATATCAGCATGGGTTTATGAGAAATCGCTCCTGTCAAACCAATCTAATCAGTTTTTATGAAGAGGTAAGCTATAGACTGGACCACGGTGAGTCATTGGACGTGGTATATCTCGATTTTTCCAAAGCGTTTGATACCGTGCCGCACAAGAGGTTGGTACACAAAATGAGAATGCTTGGTCTGGGGGAAAATGTGTGTAAATGGGTTAGTAACTGGCTTAGTGATAGAAAGCAGAGGGTGGTTATAAATGGTATAGTCTCTAACTGGGTCGCTGTGACCAGTGGGGTACCGCAGGGGTCAGTATTGGGACCTGTTCTCTTCAACATATTCATTAATGATCTGGTAGAAGGTTTACACAGTAAAATATCGATATTTGCAGATGATACAAAACTATGTAAAGCAGTTAATACAAGAGAAGATAGTATTCTGCTACAGATGGATCTGGATAAGTTGGAAACTTGGGCTGAAAGGTGGCAGATGAGGTTTAACAATGATAAATGTAAGGTTATACACATGGGAAGAGGGAATCAATATCACCATTACACACTGAACGGGAAACCACTGGGTAAATCTGACAGGGAGAAGGACTTGGGGATCCTAGTTAATGATAAACTTACCTGGAGCAGCCAGTGCCAGGCAGCAGCTGCCAAGGCAAACAGGATCATGGGGTGCATTAAAAGAGGTCTGGATACACATGATGAGAGCATTATACTGCCTCTGTACAAATCCCTAGTTAGACCGCACATGGAGTACTGTGTCCAGTTTTGGGCACCGGTGCTCAGGAAGGATATAATGGAACTAGAGAGAGTACAAAGGAGGGCAACAAAATTAATAAAGGGGATGGGAGAACTACAATACTCAGATAGATTAGCGAAATTAGGATTATTTAGTCTAGAAAAAAGACGACTGAGGGGCGATCTAATAACCATGTATAAGTATATAAGGGGACAATACAAATATCTCGCTGAGGATCTGTTTATACCAAGGAAGGTGACGGGCACAAGGGGGCATTCTTTGCGTCTGGAGGAGAGAAGGTTTTTCCACCAACATAGAAGAGGATTCTTTACTGTTAGGGCAGTGAGAATTTGGAATTGCTTGCCTGAGGAGGTGGTGATGGCGAACTCAGTCGAGGGGTTCAAGAGAGGCCTGGATGTCTTCCTGGAGCAGAACAATATTGTATCATACAATTATTAGGTTCTGTAGAAGGATGTAGATCTGGGGATTTATTATGATGGAATATAGGCTGAACTGGATGGACAAATGTCTTTTTTCGGCCTTACTAACTATGTTACTATGTATGTATATGTTATGTTTGGCATGATAACTAGAGGTCTCCAGCAGACCTCTACGGTTGTCACTGCCGGATGTCATCGCCTGTATGTAGCAGAGACGATCGGAGATTATGGCTGCTTCTAGACTATTAAAGCATGCCAAAGGTAAAAAAAAAAGTTTTAAAAAATCTAAAAAAAAATATATATATATATATATAAAAGTTAAAATCACTCCCCTTCTGCCCCATTCAAAAGAAACTAATAAAAAAATCAAACATACACATATTTGGTATCGCTGCATTCAGAATCGCCTGCTCTATCAAAATAAAAAAAGCATGAATCTGATTGCTAAACGGCATAGCGAGAAAAAAGTTGAAACACCAGAATTACATTTTTCTGGTTGCCGCAACATTGCATTAAAATGCAATAACAGGCGATCAAAAGAATGTATCTGCACTAAAATGGTATCATTAAAAAAATAAGCCCTTACCCAGCCTCAGATCACAAAAAATGGAGATGCTACGGGTATCAAAAAATGGCTCAATTTTTTTTAATCAAACGTTGGAAATTTTTTTCACCACTTAAATAGAAAGGAACCTAGACATGTTTGGTGTTTATGGACTTATAATGACCTGGAGAATCATAATGGCAGGTCAGTTTTAGCATGTAGTGACCATGGAAAAAATTTTTTTTCCGTTTTCGAGTACACGACATGGTAAAACCAATGGTATTGTTCAAAAGTACAACTTGTCCTGCATACACAAGCCCTCACATGGCCATATTGAAGGAAAAAATAAAAAAGTTATGGCTCTGGGAAGAAGGGGTGCAAAAAATGAAAATGCAAAATAAAAAAATACCTCTGGTCATTAAGGGGTTAATCTTATGGCATATCCCAGCAAAATATTTTGTGATGAATTACCTTTAAGAAGTAAAATGTGTTAAGGCCGGCGTCTCACTGGCGTTTTAAACGGCCGAGTGCAATGCGATAAAAAATCGCATTGCACTCGGACCAATGTTAAGCTATGGGGCAGCTCCCAGCAGCCGACTTCTTGTCGGCCGTTTTCCTCGGTCCGAGACAATGTTGTCTCGGACCAAGGAAAACTCTCGGCTCACTCGCACCCATATAAGCCTATGGGTGCGAGTGAGACAACGCACAGCACTCGGATATCATCCGAGTGATGTGCGCTATAAGCGGACCCCAGCAATGGAGAAGATGGAGAAATTCATTTCTCCGCCTCCTCCGCAGCTGTGCTCCGATCCTCCCTGTGCGAGAGAATCAGAGCACAGACGCTTGACATTGCGAGCAGGAGTCGAGTGTCGTTAGCATATCGCATCGGATGCCATACGCCAGTGTGACACCGGCCTTAAATGCTATAATAGTATAACATAAGGTATTACTTTACTGTTTATTTCCCTACATGTATAGGATATGTGGTACATAAACATTGTAAACACAATTTTATCACAGGCTTGCAAAACTTGTGGCTGACCAACGGTAATTGAAGCAATATGTTGGTATGTCCTCACCTAAAAGCATACTCCACAAAAACAAACCAGTATTCTTACATGCACCTCAGTAGATGTGGCGTGTGTCCAGGAGCAGGATCGCCAGTCACAGTGCAGGTTTGATATATAATAACCACAATATCAACCTGACTTTGAATTAAGGGTGGAATTTGGCTGGAGTCACACACATCAACAGCAGCTATATTCCGAAACTCGGCACACACTTAGTCGGTTTCTTGTCCCTTTGTGCATATTTCTCCAAAGAGAGCAGCAAAACAGCGCTGGGAAGCAAAAGAGAGTGTGAGGTGGTCAATCTCGTCCTTCAGTGTTGAGGACCTGCGGGTTTGGGCCAGGGACAGGAACTCCCGGTACAGACACTGTGTCTGCTGAAGGAGAACCGTTTTCACAGAGGAGCATTTTGTTCTCCGCCACCAAGGAAAACTCACACAACAGACACATACAAGTATGAAAAATGAATATATATATTTTTTTTTAGAAATGTGTCTTTTTTTTCTTAGAATGTACCGTATACTTCTCATTTTTCCTAGAGGGTGCAGTAAAATCTGCCTAAAGATGGAAGTCAAAAATGTGTAAAAGTGAACATGTTTAACTTCGAATACTACGGAGACAGGTTATTATCTAAGTGGAACCCGTCAAAGATTTGTACTATTCATCACGTCACTGAAAATATCAGAAAACAAGAGAAATTATTGTATTATGTAATATAGCCTCCATTCTTGTGTCCAAATCAAGGACATATACGACGTGTAGCTCTAGATAGTTTATTCCCACCAGGCTATAGTATGCTCGGTAAAGGGACAATGAAACTGATCGTAGACACTCAAATATACAGTGAACACCTCAATGGGTTCAGTCATTATTTTCTCTGTGACCGTAAAACACTAACATGGAAAATAAAAGTGCCAAATCTGAACATTTCCAGATATTTGTTGTTCTCCGTCCAAGGCTGGGCAATGAAAGAGTTGAAGTCTAATATAGGCTGATACCTAGGGCTCATTATTTGTATCTACAAGGGCTGATGTCTACCAAACTATGGGCAGCAGGTTGGCTCAATGGTTAACACTGTTACCTTGAAGTACTGTGGTCAAATCTCACCGACATCTGCAAGGTGTTTGTTCCCCTTGTGTTTGTGTGAGTTTCCATATTAATAGGAATTTTTAATTGTGAACCCCAATGGGGATTGGGATGATATTTTCTGTATAGCGCTGTAAAAAACGATGGCGATATCTAAGCAAGTAAAATAAAATTAATATAGAAGTGGTGACAATGGCTAGTTGTCATCAGACTTGTATAGAACATGCATGTCTACTAATTGATCGGAGTCAGTGTCTCTAAAAATACGACTGCACAGAAATCCAAAAATACTAAGATCTCACAAGTCCTTCAAGCCTCTGCGCCATGAGTACTTTACCTACTGTTTCTGTGACTTAGCACTTTCATGCCTATTCTAACTTTATACCCAGCGACAGCTAAGAGAAAGACCTCGGAGGGTTGAAACGTCGCATAACATCATCGCAGAGGATTATAATTGCCTCTTTTACTAATAATGACTGGCATTACTTTTACCAATTGTGCTTTTCAGGGCTAGCTCACACGAGCTTATGAATCGGACGAGTGCCATTCAAGAAAACATCACACTGCACTCTGACCAATATTATTCAATGAGTCAGTGCTCATCTGCAAGTTTGTACTGTAATCGGAGGGAGGAAAAAATGCAGCATGCGACAAGTGGATGCGAAAATCGGATCGCACTCGCCAATGCACGTCAATGGGTGCCAGAGAAAATTCGGACGCTGACCATGCATATGCTGTCTGCATTTTACGCACACATCTTAAAGGAACCACCAAAAACCCGCCAAGTACAGTAAATTCATAGCCACAACTTTCAGGATAAATAGATGGATAGATAGATGAAATACATAAATAGATATCCTGTAGATTTATAATATCAGTTATCACCCTACTTATAATAAACTTGCACCTGTTAGTGCCTTTAATATAGCACTAACCCATGTTTAGCCTGGTCTAACCTAAGAAATAAATAGATAAATAAAGAAAAAAAAACTACATGGGGTACCCCTGATAACCAGCAAAGGGAAAGCAGATAGCTGAGGGTTGATATATTCAGGCTTGGAATGTACATGGATATTGGGTCCTTCCCAGCCTAAATATACAAGCCCGCAGCCTCTCCAGAAGTGGCTCATTACATTAGATGAGTCAGTTCTTGCACTTTGCTCTGCTCTCTATTAGGCCGGTTTCACACGTCAGTGGCTCCGGTACGTGAGGTGACAGTTTCCTCACGTACCGGAGTCACTGACTCACGTAGACACATTAAAATCAATGTGTCTCTGCACATGTCAGCGTGTTTTCACGGACCGTGTGTCCGTTTGAAAAACACGGAGACATGTCAGTGTTCGTGGGAGCGCACGGATCACACGCACCCAGTAAAGTCAAAACACGTACTGCACACAGATGCTGTCCGTGTGCAGTCCGTGTGCCATGCAGGAGACAGCGCTACAGTAAGCGCTGTCCCCCCAGCTTGTGGTGCTGAAGCCCCATTCATTTCTTCTCTCCAGCAGCATTCGCTGGAGCGAACGAATGGAAAATCTTTTTTTTTTGTTAAAATAAAGTTCCCCCGGTAATCTCCCCTCTCCCTCCCCCTGTGCGCCCGCCCACTGGCATTAAAATACTTACCCAGCTCCCCTAATGCTTCCTCTCAGCGTCGCAGCTCTTCCTGTATGAGCGGTCACGTGGTGCCGCTTATTACAGTGATGAATATGCAGCTCCACCCCTATGGGAGGTGGAGCAGCATATTCATCACTGTAATGAGCGGCACCACGTGACCGCTCATACAGGACAAGCTGCGGTGCGGAAAGGAAGCTTCGAGGGAGCCGGGTGAGTATTTTAATAACAGCGGGCAGGGGCTCAGGGGGTGGGAGGGGGGAGGTTGCCGGGAAGTTTATTTTAAACACAAAAAAATATGATTTTTCATTCCTTCTCCCCAGCGAACGCTGCTGGAGAGCAGAAATGAATGGCGGCTTCAGCACCCAAAGCAGGGGACAGAGCTTAACTCTAGTGCTGTCTCCTGCATGGTCCGTGTGGTACCCAGTCAGCACACGGGCGGCACACGGCTGCCGCACGTGTGCCACACTGATGTGCCATGTGAGCACACGGACATGGATAACTCCGGTACCAATTTTTCCGGTACCGGAATTATCTGGACATGTGGGACAGGCCTTAGGGCTTGATGCCAGTGGTGAATTTTGACAAATCACACCTGATATCAACTCGAACTACCATTACCCCAATTGACACAGCAGCATGGCAATCAGGAAGAGCCTAGCAAAGCACCAGAATTTTGGAAAATAGCTTAAATTCACATATAGTATTTACAGTACGTAAAAGATCATGTTAAAAATGTATTGCATACATCATGCATGTGAGGAAAAAATTGCATACTTGGATTGCACTCATATTACTCATATATAAAAAGCAAATTTCACTTGGACAACTATTAGGAGGCTCAAAATTGGAGCAATTGTTTATAAGATAACGTAGCTCCACCCTCAATAAAAGACTATTCACCTTTTCAAAAGACCAGATATCTATTGTGTGTAATTTTTTGTTTTATGTCTAGAAATGTATTTTATATAAAAAAAATGAGATAATTTTTTCATAAGTCTCTGCTATGGAACTTTTGTTCTTTATTATATTTTTATAATTTTTTTCCACGTTATATTTTTTTTCCTTTATTGTTTGTATTTTTCTACACTAAGGCCGGTTTCACACGTCAGTGGCTCCGGTACGTGAGGTGACAGTTTCCTCACGTACCGGAGACACTGACTCACGTAGACACATTGAAATCAATGTGTTTCTGCACATGTCTGCACATGTCAGTGTGTTTTCACGGACCGTGTGTCCATGTGCAAAACACGTGTGCAGTCCGTGTGCCATGCAGGAGACAGCGCTACAGTAAGCGCTGTCCCCCTCACATGGTGCTGAAGCCGCGATTCATATCTTCTTTCCAGCAGCGTTCACTGGAGAGAAGATATGAATAATCCTTTTTTTTTGTTTTTCTCGTGTTTAAAATAAAGTTCCCTGTCCCCAAACCCCCTCCCACCCCCTGTGCGCCCACCCGCTGTTAATAAAATACTCACCCGGCTCCCTTGCAGTGTCCTGTCCTCGCCGCAGCTTCTCCTGTATGCGGTCACGTGGGGCCGCCCATTACAGTCATGAATATGGCATAGGGGTGGAGCCGCATATTCATTACTGTAATGGGCGGCCCCACGTGAAAAAAAAGGATTATTCATATCTTCTCTCCAGCGAACGCTGCTGGAAAGAAGATATGAATCGCGGCTCCAGCACCAGATGCAGGGGACAGCGCTTATCTCTAGCGCTGTCTCCTGCACGCTCCGTGTGGTACCCAGTCGGCCGCCCGTGTGCCACACTGATGTGCCACATAAACGCACGGGCACACGGACACAGATAATTCCGGTACCAATTTTTCCGGTACCGTAATTATCTGGACGTGTGAGACTGCCCTCACTTAGGCATCCATGTGATTCCTAGTTACAGGAGAAAACAGACCTTTGCTGTGCAACACATCACTGGCAGAGTTAATCGGTCTGTGAGCCAATCTGTTCCAGATAGATTTCAAGTCCTGAAGCTTTAATCCCACACAGTAAGTTTACAAAAATATAGATTAAGGCCCAGGGCTAATAATTGTGACTTTATGGTGCTTAGTTATTATCTGGTTAAAGGGTTGTACAATCTTATGTTATTGATTACCGTACTTATTTTTAGTATAGGTGATTCATATCAATTAATATCAGATCAGTGGAGTTCGAACATCCACCAAACAGCCGCTTTCAGCTCTGGTGGTAGCCGCATATAAACATAATACATACTCATAATATTACAGCTATTACTGCAACTCAACTCCTATTCAGCAGCTTGGGTTGTGAAGTATTGGACCCCCACAGTCAGATACTGATGATCTATCCAAAAGATAGTTAAAATGAAACCTGTCAGCAGGATTTTGCTAAGTAAATGACAGGCATTTTCAGTTTAGCAGTGTCAAACTGATTAAAATGATACTCGGGGTAATGAACTCCATCTTGTGGCTCTTGTGTAATCAATGTTAGAAGTTTTCTGTTAGGCTAGGTTCACACTTGCGTTGTGCAGTCCGTTCAACAAAGCCGTTAAACGGACTGCACTAACGCAAGTGCCGACTTTGGCACTGCGCTAGCGCAGATGGAGCATCTGCTAGCTCCATCTGCACTAGCAGTGCGCTAGCAGTGACAGACCCGGAAACGCTGCAGCCAGCGTCTTGGTTCCATCACTCAATGATGGCACATCGGTAGCGCACGCCCATTGTGGGAGTGCGCTAGCGATGCGTTCACCATTGCAAGTAATGGCGGTGTTAATGGACTACATTACACAGCGTTATGATGCGGTTAAATGTAGACCGTTAAACGGGTTCACACAACGCAGTGTGAACCCAGCCTTAATGAGATGCCCGTGCTCCAGGGGCAGGACTGTACGCCGAGCCTTATCTTCTTGCTCTAAGCCAGAGAAACCAAGGAAAGAAATGCCCACAGGCCACCCCGAAGCACAAACATGCTGCCCCTCTCTCTGTCTCTATGATGCAGCCTGTGGCCAATTCTTTCCTTGGTTTCTCTGGATTAGAGCAGGAAGATAAGACTCTGCCCACAGTACCGCCCTGGAGCACGGGCATCTCATTAAAGGGAATCTGTCACTCCATTTTAGGCCTATAAGCTAAGGCCACCGGCAACAGGGGCTTATCAACAGCATTCTGTAATGCTGTAGATAAGCCCCCGATGTAACCTGAAAGATAAGAAAAACAGGTTATATTATACTCACCCATTGGCGGTCCCGGTGTGGTCCGGTCCGATGGGTGTCGCGGTCCGGGTCTAGCGCCTCCCATCTTCATGCGATGTCGTCCTCTTCCTTTCTTCCTGCCATGGCTCCTGCCCAGGCGTACTTTGTCTGCCCTGTTGAGGGCAGAGCAAAGTAGTGTAGTGAGCAGGCGCCGGGCCTCTCTGACCTTTTTCGGTGCCTGCGCACTGCAGTACTTTGCTCTGCCCTCAACGGGGCAAACAAAGTACGCCTGTGCAGGAGTCGCGGCAGTAAGAAAAGAAGAGGATGTCATCGTATGAAGATAGGAGATGCTGGACCCGGACCGCGTCAAAAAATGTAAGATTGGATATGCCCTAAATTATACCCTTTGCTTGAGTGGTATTGGAGGTTTCCTGAGGTTATGAATGAATGAAAAATATTTAGAATTGAGAGTAGGGTTGAGCGAAACGGGTCAAAATTTTTCAAAAGTCGCCGACTTTTGGCAAGGTCGGGTTTCATGAAACCCGACCCCAGTGTGGGGTCGGCCATGAAGTCGGCGATCTTTTGAATCTAGAATCGGAATTCCGATACCGAGTCCCGATATGTTTAAGATATCGGGAATTGGTATCGGAATTCAGATTTAAGTGTAAAATAAAGAATTAAAATAAAAAATATCGCAATACTTACCCTCTGACGCGCCCTGGTACTAACCGGGAACCTTCCTTCCTTAGAATCAGCCTTCCAGGACCCTGCGGTGACGTCGCGGTGACGTCGCGGCTTGTGATTATATACTCACCCTCGGACGCGCCCTGCTTCTTTCCGGCAGCCTTCCTTCCTAAGAATCAGCCCTTCCAGGACCTTCGGTGACGTCGCGGGTGACGTCGCGGCTTGTGATTGGCCACGCGAGCAGTCACATGGGCGGCCGCGCGGCCAATCACAAGCCGCGACGTCACCGCGACGTCACCGCAGGGTCCTGGAAGGCTGATTCTAAGAAAGGAAGGTTCCCGGTTAGTACCAGGGCGCGTCAGAGGGTAAGTATTGCGATATTTTTTATTTTAATTCTTTATTTTACACTAAAATATGGATCGCAGGGCCTGAAGGAGAGTTTCCGCTCCTTCAGACCCTGGGAACCATGGAAACCCAATGCACTGCATTGGGTTTCGGGTTTCGTCCGACCCCGACCCCGACTTTTTTATAGGATCGGCCGATTTCACTCGACCCGACTTTTTCAAAAGTCGGGTTTCGTGAAACCCGACCCGATCCTATAAAAGTAAAGGTCGCTCAACCCTAATTGAGAGTCCTCAGTGGTTGATAACTTTTAATGGCTAACTGAAAAGATGGTAACAAATTGCAAGCATCTGATGAATGAATGAATGAATGAATGAATGAATGAATGAATGTGACTTAGCTTTTCTGGTGATGCTGCTGCAAGTGAATTAAACTCTTTCCTGCTGGTTCCTCCAATGATTTAAGCAAAGTCCTTTTTACAGAAATGGATTGTACACGGTGGATATCACTGTTTAGCGAAGGGAATTGCAGATTTGCTTCTTCATATCAGTACTATTTGATTTTTACAGATTAGTGGGACTCTGTTATTCTTATCGTGCGATAAATACAACCAGAGATATCCAGATCAGCTCCAGTATGCAATCCTATAGATTATATAAGGGTCCGGAATACTGGTATGTGACAACATTCTTCCACAGGAATCTATAACAGTTGATGTTTTGTTGATAGCGATGGAAAACGTTGTCTTAGGCCCTGCTCCAGAATCATTTTCATCCATGCTTGCCATAGATAATGAATCAATGATGTCTTTTTCGCAGGATTTCCACGTGAATGTTATTTTACACAATGAAGCAATTGTGAAGCCATTATCTTCTAACTGTACATTGATGCTGGAACGGATACCCCATAAATTGGACTCTGATTCTAGCACTTAGCACTGTCCTGGAGGGGTCTGTGTGTTTTCATCATTACTGCAATGTATTGGTATGACAGACATGGTGTGCTGTAATTTAGTTTAATGATCAGAACTTTTCCAAGATTTATGACATTCACTCACATTAATGTAAATTGCAATCACATATATTTTCCTGCATTCCTATAAAACAAAGCTAATAAACATGATTAAGTGAGAGACAGACTGGTACATTGGAAGAGAGAATCCTTCGTGTGAGGCTTACGATATGTAAAGCAAAAGCTGAAAAATTGTTTTCTAAGGCACTGTTCACAGGGAAATATAGAGCCATAAAATTAACCCCAATTTTATGGCTCTATATTTCACTGTGAAAAGTACCTGAGGGCCCATTTAGACTAGTCAATAATCGGGAATGAGTATTTGTTACAAATATTGTTCGCCCATTATTGTCTTCTGTAAATATGCAGGCATCACGTCGGATGATTGGATCATTCATGCTGGAATTAAAATCATTGGCAAAAAAATGTAATCTATACAGAAACAAGAATATATCACCGCGCTACTCCATACATGTGTAAAGCCAAATTGTGAAGATGTTAACCCCTTAACGACCTTGCCCTTTTCCGTTTTTGCGTTCTCGTTTTTCACTCCCCTCCTTCCCAGAGCCATAACTTTTTTATTTTTCCGTCAATATGGCCATGTGAGGGCTTGTTTTTTGCAGGACAAGTTGCACTTTTCAACGACATCATTGGTTTTAGCATGTCGTGTACTAGAAAACTGGAAAAAAATTCCAAGTGCGGTGAAATTGCAAAAACAGTGCAATCCCACACTGGTTTTTTGTTTGGCTTTTTTGCTAGGTTCACTAAATGCTAAAACTGACCTGCCATTATGATTCTCCAGGTCATTACGAGTTCATAGACACCAAACATGTCTAGGTTACGTTTTATCTAAGTGGTAAAAAGAAATTCCAAACTTTGCTAAAAAAAAAAAAGTTGCGCAATTTTCCGTTACCCTTAGCGTCTCCATTTTTCATGATCTGGGGTCAGGTAAGGGCTTGTTTTTTGTGTACCGAGCTGGCTTTTTTAAGGATATAATTTTGATCGCCCGTTAATGCATTTTAAAGCAGTGTCACGGCGACCAAAAAACGTAATTCTGGCGTTTCGAAATTTTTTCTCGCTACGCCCTTTAGCGCTCAGGTTAATCCTTTTTTTTATTGACAGATCGGGTGATTTTGAACGCGGCGATACCAAATATGTGTAGGATTGATTTTTTGTTATTGTTTTATGTTGAATGGGGCAAAAGGGGGGTGATTTAAACTTTTATTTTTTTGATTTTTTTCACATTATTTTTAACTTTTTTTTTAACTTTTGCCATGCTTCAATATCCTCCATGGGAGGCTAGAAGCTGGCATAGCCTGATCGGTTCAGCTACATAGCAGCGATCATCAGATCGCTGCTATGTAGCTGAAATGCAGGCTTGCTATGAGCGCTGACCACAGAGTGGCGCTCACAGCAAACCGGCATCAGTCTCAAGGACCTCTATGGTTACCATCCTGATGCATCGCTGACCCCTGATCATGTGACGGGGGTCGGCGATGCGATGATTTCCGGCCGCGCGGCCGGAAGTGCCGGTTAAATGCCGGTGTCAGCGTTTGACAGCGGCATTTAACTGGTTAATAGCGGCGGGTGAATCGTGATTTCATCCGCCGCTATTGCGGGCACATGTCAACTGTTCAAAACAGCTGACATTTCCCGGCTTTGAGGTGGGCTCGGCGCCGGAGCCCACATCAAAGCAGGGGACCCGATCTCCTCTGTAGTAGTACGGCGGAGGTCGGTAAGGGGTTTTAAATATGCAAATGAAAGAAACTTACTACGGTTATGCCAAAAGGATGGATCTGATGAGTGGCACTTAGCTTAGTGAGGTGATGATCCCAACAATTGGTGGGAGAGGGTATGCTCTCCCCTATGAGGAAAAAAAAGGGAGTTTTGCTGTCATCCACAAGACTTTTAATATGAACAGTAAAGAGTACTGATATGTTCTTGTTGTACTTACTGAATTGCCTTGAGGTGGTGTGACCGCTGGAAGATCGATAATGGTGGATAGTTGGCGGTGAATCCTTTAATAATGCGTGAATATGCTGTTATCCAGATGTGGATATAGTATCCTGTTAGGTTGCCCCTAGTAACAGCACAATAGGTATTCGTAGTGAATTGTCTGTATAAAATATGGTGGACTCAGTGGTTAATAGTCCGTGGAAGGATCTAACAGGGTTTGATGGCAGTAACCTAGTGTGCTTAACCCTTATCCGGCTGAATAGGTACAATTGTAACTATTCCGTTTTAAAATTGCAATAACTTTTTTTTGAAAAGACGTAGAGGGCTGAAATTTCGTGACATCTCTACATTTTTGGTCCAGAATATATTGGCCAAATTTCAATAAAATATCTCCACCCGCTTCCGAGATAAGGGGTCGAGATCTTTTTGCATCCATAACAAGCTGCATAGGTACAAATGTACCTCATATATTTTGAATGAAGATAATGCAAGGGAAAAAGCATAAATTTTTTTTTAATGATAATGCTATTTAACTATAATAAACAAGTAAAAAACTGTTCATTTACATTATAAAAGAAAATGTAAGAAACTTTTTTTTTATTGATTTTCTTTGCAAGTAATGCATGTTGGCTTTGCTACAGAGTGTTCATCGCAAATGGGTTTCACACAAACCACACAAGACTTTCTAGTCTTGCGTTGTTTTCGCCTCAGGTCTCTGCAGACATAGCAACTACCAACAACAGGGGAGGGTCCACGACTACCATGAGGTATTTTGGGGCCAGCTGCTGGCTGCGATGCTACCACAATGCATCGTCCAAGCACCATTTCTACTGCACCTCGAAGAAAATGGTTTCTCATTATCATTTTGTTTGTACTACGATCTTCAATTGCAATCATACACAGCTGATTTGCGAGATCTTTCAGGAACTTTCTTCGTTGATCCTTTGCCCTGAAGCTTGGATTGTGTTCTCTGTAGATGATGTAGGATGCTAACCCACTGACATCAATCATATTGTAGAAAAATGCCAAAGTCCAACGTGATGTTCGTCGTTTCACAGTGTACTCTCCCAACATTTTATCCATAACATCAACGCCACCTTTTGTTATGTTGTAGTATTTTATTATCTCTGGCTTGGCTGCTAGTGTCTCTTCAACTTCTCCCGTCATGTGCATAGATGATAGAAGCACGACTGATTTGTTCTTCTTTGGTACATATGAACAGACTGTTGCATCATGATTGTAGGCAAAATTTGTCGAGTATACAGGCCTTTCTTTGGCAGGCTGCATGTTGTTAGGTAGGAACCTTTTGTTTTTTCTCACTGTACCAACTAGTGTCATGTTCCAGGAGTTCAATACCTTAGCTAGTTCCATGGTTGTAAAGAAGTTATCGGTGGTGACATTTCTTCCAGAGCCTTTATACGAGCTCACTAGGTCCAATACTGTTCGTTCTCCAATGTTTACTTGTCGAGGACCATCAGTTGGTTTCCCAGTGTAGAGCTGACCTTGTAAAGGGTAGGCATTTGATGAGTCACAAGCCCAGAAAATCTTTATGCCATATTTAGCTGGTTTTGAAGGTATATACTGGGTAAATTTAGTATGACCTCTAAATGGAAATAATTGCTCGTCGACGGTGATACAATGATATGGCTTGTAGGCTCTCTCCAGATTACTGTTCAGCATTGTCCAGATGTCCCGTATTGGTGCAGCTTTATCTGTTTGCACACGTTCTGCACGTGTATTTTCGTTGTCAAACCTGATAAATCTGAGTATCATCTTGAAGCGGTCACGAGACATGGCTGCACGTATAAGAGGCAGAGCAGCAACATTCCACATTTCCTCCAGATTCTCTTTGTTGGCTCTGTGCACACCAGCAGCAATCAGTATGCCCAAAAATGCATGAAGTTCAGTTTCAGTAAATTGCTTGAATGTTTTTTGTGGTGGCCGTTTGGAAGAATCAGGAAAACGTTGTACCAGTTCGTTGTTGTAAGCATCACAAACTCTCTTGGCCTTTCGATTCGTTTCCCGTAATATGATGTCACACATCTCGGGAGTCATGATGGACTTGAATAGCTCTTTTGCTGTATATAGGTTGCTGATTGCTGCAGGGCCACCTCTTTGTCGTAGGACATTACGAGATTTTGTTTGTGCATTTGGCAGTGGATTACTGCACCATTGAGTTTCATCCTTAGCAGTCCAAATGTCGCCTGCACTTTGAGGCACAGAATCATCCTCAACACTTTCGTCTGATTCGTATTCATTTTCATGCTCTATGACCATTTCTTGTTCAATGTCTGAATCTTCTTCAGTAACATCCACTTGTGGTACATAGTTTTCATCATCAGATGGAACATATGGTTCATCCTCATGCTCAGAATCAGATTCTTCTAGCATTCGCATTATTTCGTCAGACGTAAATCTGTAAATATGAAAAAATGTAAAATAAATAATTTTCCGAAATACTACATTATTGGCTTTTCACAAAATTATACTAACCTGCAAACACGTTTTCTTGGATTATGGCGGAAACTAGATCCAGCATTACTATCACTCATGATGACTTGCTAGATGAATTTTGGCTTCGTATTTTGTGCTGAATATAAATAAAACATCGTAAAACAATATGTAGATACTAATTATTATCCATTTTTCGTATAAAAATTATACCTATAGTGATAAGTTTCATACAAAATATATGTAAGCCAAGTCCAGGCTGAAAGACAATTTGACTGTTCTGTCCCCACATAATGAGAATAAAGGTATAACTGGCTGTTAGATGCTGTGAGACTTTCCTACCTTCGTTTCCAAGAAATTGAAGACTTCACAAGCCTAGAAATGTGTGCTCACAGCAATGAGATGAACAGCAAAATGGCTAATGAGAGGAGGGAGGCAGGAAGACAAGTAGAAGCCACTCCCAGTTTGAATTAACTTAATTGACAGCAACATAAGTGACCAGTAACAACACTGAACAATAGATATCAGCATAACATTTGTAGCTGAATGAACTTTAGTTTCTGAAACCAAGTAAAGTCTTCCCACAGTGGAGGTATATGTGAAGGTACAATTGTACCTATGCAGCCTGTTAAGGTTGTAAAATTATGCAGCCTGACAAGGGTTAATTAGGTTTAAGGCGGTACTCACTGTGTTGATCCTGGGTGTGGGGACGACAAGAGGTGTGCCTGCATATTAATAATCCTTCTGTGCACCCAGATTTTTTTATGGCCTGTCAACACAGACCAATAATAGTCTATCGATCGGCTTACATTCAGTCAATCGTGGTCGTTTAATTACCCCAGTCGTCAAGTATGCAGTGGCTTGCGAAAGTATTCACCCTTTGGCTTTTTACCTATTTTGTTACATTACAATCTGTGTTTGAATATTTTTGTTATCAGATTTGTGTTTGGTGCATCAACTAAATGGTCTAAGATGGTGAAGTGAAATGAGAAAAATGTAGGCATAAAAATTGGCATCTGCATATGTATTCAGTTTATGAAGTGTTTCATGGTCTGTCAGTATATGTACACCTTTTCTTAAAGGCCCAGGGCAGCCACCAGGAATTTAAGGACCCCATACTGGCAATATTTTTGGGCCCCCTTGAGACTCCACCCAAGCTCCACCCAAGCTCCACCTCCACACATCGAACCTTCAACATTCCCACAGCCCACTCTTGAAAAAACTCGACTTCTGCACCATGTCCTCACCAATAACACTAGTCCCCACTACTAGGACAACCCTTTCTTGAACTAAACGTTTGGTTCTGATAAAATAATAAAGACTATTCTCACCTCCCATACCGGCACTGTTCCAGTGGTCTCAGCACTCTCTCTCCCAGGGGCTCTCATGTGGTGTTGTGAAACGTGAGGCTGACGCCCAATCCGTGCTGGCGTTACTGTCCCCGCCTTTCGACAAACTGAACATGAAAAGAAAGTCAGATAATCTGCAGCCTGGGCTTATTTATGTTCAATTTGTCGAAAGAAGGCGACAGTGATGCCAGAGCTAATTTGGCGCTGGGGTCGGCGAGTACCGACACTACAGGAACGACGCCAGCAAGTGAGGTGAGTATAGGCTTTATTATTTTATTGGGGCCGAACATTTAGTTCAAGAAGGGTTTGTGGTAAGAGTGGACAACCCCTTTAACAGTTCCCATTAAACACCATATTGCATACATGGCAGGCAACTTTTGCTTTGAACATAAGATTTTTAAAGCAGCCATAACAAGGTAGACTCATTTGGCAGGGCCCTACTCTAATCTACTAGAAAGAGTATTAGGTATTTTAATAAATGTTTGGTTATATTTTTATTTATTTTTATTTAAGGAAATGTGTCACATTTATTTTTTTTAAATGACCAATAGTGCTACATATAATGAACAAATACCGTCACGCCATGACCAGATCACATATTACCACCTCATCATGATTGAATAATATCACTTACAATTAACAAATACCGCCACATTGTGATCACTTATTGCCACTACATAGTGACAGAATAATACCACATACAAGAAAGAAATACCTCCATTCCATGTCCAGATCACATATTACCACCACAGTACCTGAATACTACAATACTGACTAGTGATAAAAAAAAACCACAATACTAATATTACCATAATTAACATTATACACAGGAGTTCTGTATATAGTATACAGTGTATGGTGTCAGTGTACAGGTAATACAGTGATCACTGGTGACATTATACATAGGACCTCTGTATATAGTATATAGTATATAGTGTACAGGTAATACAATGATTACCAGTGACATTATACCCAGAAGTCCTGTATATAGTGCCAGTGTACAGGTAATACAGTGCTCACAAGTTACATTATACACATGAGCTCTGTATAAAGTATATAGTGTAAAGTGTACAGGTAACACACTGACTTACCAGTGACATCTCTAGTTGAAATCCTTCATGTTCATGCAGTGCTTTCACTTTTTCCACCCAGGAATCGTCTTTGCAGAAAGAACAGTAATCTACAGTACTGCTTCCAGAGAATATTCCCCAACCTCTACACTACACCAGATAAAGAAAAAAAGCCACAGCGTGTTGCCCTGCACAGTAACAGGACCACCCTCACAAGAAAACAGTTTCCTCATAAATAAAATGCATCACTGCAGTAATAATACCCCTTAATTAGCCCCTACAGTAATAATGTCCCATATCCTGGCTCACTTGCGTTTCATTCCTGGCTCCATCCATATGTTCTCCCATCCTTCTCCCATGTGTCTTCATTCTGCCCCATGTGTCTCCATCCTGTCCCATGCGATTTCCCATTCTACACCATATGATCTCCCATCCTGCCCCATGTGATCTCCCATGCTGCCCTTGTGTGTCTCCATTCTGCCCCATGTGTCTCCCAACTTGCCCCATGTGTCTCCCATTCTGCCCTATGTAGCCACATCCTGTCACCATATGTTCTCCCATCCTATCCCCATATGTCTCCACCCTGTCCCCATATGATCTCCCATTCTAACCCATGTGTCTCTATTCTGTCCCCAAATGTTCTTCTATCCTGCCCCATGTGTCTCCCATCCTATCCCCATATGTCTCCCCCCTGTCCCCATATGATCTTCCATTCTAACCCATGTGTCTCTATTCTGTCCCCAAATGTTCTTCTATCCTGCCCCATGTGTCTCCCATCCTTTCCCCATATGTTTTCCCATCCAGCCCGATATGTCTCCATTCTGTCCACATATGTTCTCCTATCCTGGCCCCATATTGCGGCTATCAGTGCAAAAATAAAAATAAATGTCTCCTTACCTGGCCGCGGTTCAGCAGTGCCCTCTCCCTCATTCATTTGTGGCGCGGACACATGACAATGACGTCATACGTTGGAGACGGGCACACCGACGTCAGCTGCCGGCATGTGATTGGCTGGTGACTAATAACTATTGCTGTGCAGCCATTTGTGTCCTCGGATGCACATTCATTTGAAAGTTGCGACCCACTGAATGGAAGTTGGGCGCCGCTCTTGACGGTTCAGGCAACTGCCTGCTATTTTAACAAGCGGTTCACCTAGGGAGAGCCCCCTGAATCCCCACCACTGCAGCCAATGTCTTATATAGAACCTTCACTCCTGTCTCTCTTGCCTTTGTCGTGTTTTCTCTCTCGCTCTCTCTTGACTTCCTCTATCTTTTCTCCAGCTCTTTTTTTGTCTTTCCTTCTGCCTCCTTTTCCCTGGTTTTCTGTGGCTCCACCCCCCGCGACTTAGCCCCATGTCACCATGTTGTTCCACAATCTGATCGCTGTGACGCTGCTGGAAGGGAGGGATTAGATGCTCGGCTCCTGGCTCTGCTGCCGACTGGGGAGTGAGTATTGACACAGTGTGCGTGACTGCCTGCGTGTCCCTGCTCCACTGCAGCCAGCAAAAAGTGGGAGGCCCAGTCCAGGCTCCTCTCTGCTCGCCGGGCCCCATATGCCAGTAAGGTCAGTAATGCCCTAATGGCAGCCCTGGAAAGGCTACAGACGCTACAACACCATTAAGCCAGAGGCACCACTAATCAAACAAAACCATGAAGAATAAGGAGATCTCCAAACAAGTCAGGGACAAAGTTGTTGAGGAGTAAAAGTCAGGATTGGGTTATAAAAAAATATCCCCATCTCTGATGATCCCCCAGAGTACCATCAAATCCATTATCATGAAATGAATAGAATATGACACCTCACCAAACCTGATAAAAGAATTCAGCCCATCAAAACTCTCAAACCAGGCAAGGATGGCATTAATCAGAGAGGCAGCACAAAGACCAAAGGTAACCCTGAAGCAGCTGCAGAGTTCCCAAGCAGAGACTGGAGAATCTGTCCATACAACCACAATAAGCCGTACTCTCCATAGAGGTGGCCTTTATGGAAGAATGGGCATAAAAAGCCTTTACTTACACACACGAGGTGAAAAGTTATGCACAATGAAGTTTGCAGTTATTTTATCCCATTTCTTGTTTGCTTCACAGGAAAAAGAAAACCAATTGTTCACCAGGTTGAGAGGTAGCAAAACACGAAAAATGTCAAGGGGTGAATACTTTCGCAAGCAACTGTATATGGGTGTTGAGAAAATAATTTTTAAACTTGTTTACCACATTGGTTGCTGAAGACAGTCACTTTCGTAACTATATGCACTATGAAGTCTTTACAGATATCACAAAAGTATGACCAGATGATACTTAAATCATAAAGTGTCCTTAATTCTAGGGTAGTATACATATGAAAAAGGTGCAAAAAGAAAAAAATGTTTCAAGTACATAGCATAAAATAATACTTAACACAAATACACAGCATAAATTTAGCAAACACAACATAAATGCCTAAGTATAATATAAAAAATACATAATATACAGTAAAAACAAGTACAATAAAAATGACTAAATGAGTGACAGACTGTTACATAGGGAAAAAGGTTGCTGCTTGTGAAGGCTTACAATAACACCCCCAATGTCATGGCTCTTTATCTTATGTGGCTAAGTTCGCTATTCATGCTTGATTTTATCTTTTTGAATTAAGGTGAGCTAAAAGGACCTAGTATTCTGAATCCAATTGTTACGCTCACGAGGTGAGCTAGAACCTCTAAACCTCACGTCTGGGAAGGCATGTGGAAATCAAGACTAGGCACACTCAAGAATCTCATGAGCAGCAGGATGAAGGTAGTGGAATCCAAAAGGGATGGAAGCAAGAAAAGCACAGTCTGCAAAAAAGGTGGAGCACATCAAACAAAGAGGTCTAGAGACTCAATCCCAAAACACAGGTGTGTGTGTCTATATGGGCCTCGAACTCAAAAATATTTCCCGGATCCGTGCATTCCTCGACAATGAAACCACAAAGACACTAGTGCACACCCTCATCATCTCCCACCTTGACTACTGCAGCCTCCTACTCTCTGGCCTTCCCTCTAGCACTCTGGCACCACTCCAATCCATCCTACACTCTGCTTCCCAACTAATCTACCTGTCTACCCGCTATTCCCCAGCCTCTCCCCTATGCCAAGCCCTTCACTGGCTTCCTATCGTCCAGAGGCTACAGTTCAAAACCCTTATTATGACATACAAAGCCATCCACAACCCTTCTCCTCCATACATCTGCGACATGGTATCCGATACACTACATATGCATACATGCAACCTTCGATCCTAAGAAGATCTCCTTCTCAACTCCCCTCTCATCTCTTTTTCTCATAACCGCATCCGTCTTGGATGCTTCCCCCATGCTCTGGAACGCTCTACCCCAAAACATCAGACTCTCGCCTACCATAGAAATGTTCAAAAAGAACCTGAAGACCCACCTCTTCCGACAAGCCTACAGCCTGCAGTGATCCTCAACCTACTGAACCGCCGCACGACCAGCTCTACCCTCTCCTAATGTATCCTCACCTATCGCCTGCAGACTGTGAGCCCTCGCGGGCAGGGTCCTCCCTCCTTCTGTACCTGTTAGTGCTTTGTTTTTTACTCATGTTTATTGCATTTGTCTATATTTGCCCCCTTTTCACATGTAAAGCGCCATGGAATAAATGGCACTATAAAAATGTATGATAATAATAATAATAATAATAAAATAGGTCTAGGGAGAGGATGTTACTTATCCACAATGGGCAACTTGCAAAACACAAAGTGAAGGACAACAGAGGGCAGAGGACACAGGGAATGGAAGCGGAGTCTATGATACCTGGGACAGGTGTGTAATAAAAATAGAGTGGAGCGAAATGAGAAAAGTTGGTGATCTACTGTGTCAAATACTGCAGAGAATTTAAAGAGAATTAGAAGAGTTAAGAGAGAACAATTACCATTAGATTTAGTTACTAGTAGATCATTATAGACTTTAGTGAAGGTTGTTTCTAAAAAATTATAAGAGCAACAACTGGGTTGAAAAGGTTTTGAGCCGAGAAGAGAGTTATCTGAAAGATAGAATATTATAGGAGAGTAGTTCAAGCATCCTAGTTTAGAGATGAAAGGGAGGTAAGAGACAGGTTTGTAGTTAGCTGAGCAGTTCTGGTCAAGTGATGATTTTTTTAGTAATGGGGTTATAATGATACTGTGTTTGAAAGCAGAGGGAAAATAACAGATGAAAGTAATATTTTAATTAAATAGTTATTGGAGTTGTGAGAAAATAGGGTCACTGGTGCAGGTAATACGGTGAGAAGAAAAGAAGAGTATAGTAACTTTGTCTTTTTCTTTGGCTAATACAAAGAGGCAACGTGAACTGGATGAAATAGGGGAAGAAAGGAGATACATGCTATTAGCATTTTAAAAGATATTTTCCTGTTGCATATTGTAAAATTTCTCTTTCAAATCAGTGGCCAGATTGTGCTGAAATTGGAGATAGGAGCCAGAGAATAGAGAGAGACAGCAATTGGCTGAGTGATTTGTGAGAGCATGCCCTATGTTGCATGGTGGGTAAGGATGATTTTGAGTGATATAGGAATGTGAATGCAGCATGTGAGCTGTCATGGGAGAAGGAAGGAGAGAAGGACTGATTTGTACAGAGTGCACTGAATGTGTAGAAAGTTGGTATACTTGAAAGAAAACAGGAGCTAAAACCTAGATGGAGGTAGAAACCTTGGAAAAGCCATTTTGCAGCATATGTGGATTAAAGGCAAGCTTGATGAAGTGTTTTTTGCATAGTGCACCTATCCATAACAGCTCTCAGTGAACGTTGGGTTTTTGCCTCATTTCTCCAGCTTTTTTTCTGCAAAAACACTGCATTTTACCAACCCTGCAAAGCGAGTGAGATTTCTGAAATCTTATGCACACGTTGCTTATTTTTTTTGCAGATTTCAAGCAGTTTCTAATCTACAACATGTCAATTATTTCGTTTTTTTAAATTGTTTTTCACACATTCTAATGAATGGGAAACGGCACATCAAAAATGCACACAAATATGCAAACATTTTTCTGCAGCACTTTTATTGCCAAGAGACACATTTTTTGGTACAGAAATGTTAAATACTTAACTTATTCTCATTGAAACAGTATGGTTGATGCTCAGTGAAGAAGCTGAAAGTAAAGTAATGTTTCATTTAGGTAATTGTATGGGTCAATCAACTTGTCTTCTCAATCAGGAACGTATAGTGGATGCAGGCGTTATGGGTGCAGGCATTGCAGTCGCACCCGGGTACTTGAGCCTAGGGGGACCAAAAGGTTGTTTTGGCCCATATGAAAAAAAAAACAATACTAATAAAGATCCATGATAGTTAGGGGCCCTTGATGATTTTGCATTGGGATCCACAAGCAACAAGTTGCGCCACTCTTCTTAAGATGTATACAGTAGGTATAAATAATGCCAGGGGTTTAGGCGGAAGTCCTGACTGGCTACTGATTCTAATATAAGTTGTGTTTTACTAAGCAATTGAAGACAAGAGACAAATAACCCAGCAGAATATAATAGAGAAAATTCCTCTGTGTTGTGTAAATTCTTGAACTGTTTATAACCCATGTCACATTCACTTTTGAGACAATAATTTTGCATTTATTTTTTTGTGTGTGAAGAACATAGCCAGGGCAGAGATTCTTTACCTTAACTCCAATTCTCTGGAGCTCTGTTCTGCTGGAGAAAGGGTCGGTTATGACATTATCTAAGCTCATTCCCATTAGAGAAAATGTCAGACATTCCTTGTAAACCAGCAAGATATGGTTTTGTGCAATATGATTTGTGTGCTGTTGCCAAAGCTACACAGATCATTGGAGCAAAGGGGAACAGAGCCATGTGACAGAATATTTATGTCAGGAAATGAAGATCCATTTATGCCCCTTTACATAACAGCTCTGCTCAGACGTGTTACAGCCGGCTATCAAATCTGTACTAACTGTATTTTATCCTCTGCTGCTTCCCTTATGAATTTGTATTTTTTGTCGATACCTTGCCCAGTGTCATTCTAGCTCTGTGTGCTTATCCAGAGTTGCTGAGAGTTGTAGTTCAACAGCAACTGAATCAAAACAACTTTTCTTAGACAAGGCTATGTTCACACTTGTTCAGATATTATGTTTGCCTCTTCCTTTATGAGGAATTAATGTCCAAAATGGATCTGTTGCATAAGCGATGTAAACAAAAGTAGAGAGAACCCATTTATTATTGTGGAGTCTGTCTGCTTTCTGTTACGTCAGTTTTCAGCACGGAAAAATAGATTCTGTTGTAAAATACTGACACAAAGCAGAAACCAGACACTTTGGACATTAATTCTGTTAGTCTGTCGCTCAAAATGAAAAAGACAAAGGTCTAAAGACCTAAGTACTAAACATCTGGATGCTAATACTTAGGAGAAAGTCTACACACATAGGCTTGTGCATACCATACGCCGTCTTTCGAACTCCGGCGAACCCGATTTGTTTTGCAAGCACAAGATTCATTATAAAATACTTTTGTGTCATTTTTGTTTGGTCGTTTCTTGAAAGCTTTTCTAACCTTTTTTTTCTGTCAGTGGATTTTTGGAGGGGTTTCCCATGGTTTTTGTGAAGTCTATTTACTGTTGTTTTCTTGTCGTTTTTTTCACCACAAATGTTTTTAAGCAAAAATAATAACAAAATGCTTAAAAAAAATGTCCATTCAGTTTCAGCGTGAGAAACATGATCCCCTCCAGACTAAAAAAAGCAGCCAGCAACCACCTGAAAAAAGGCGCATCTACGCGTATTAGATGCAACAATTCTGGCGCTTTGCCCTGTTCTTCCCACTTGCTCTGATGCCGTGGCAAGTGGAGTAACATTTGTGAGGTTCATATCAGGTTTGTAATGTCAGCTGACATCAAGCCCAAGGGTTTATAATGGAGAGGCATCAATAAAACACCCCCATTACTAACCACATAGTCATATTGTAATAAAAACATAGCCAGAATAAAGTCCTTAATTTGAAATAAAACTCCCCTGACCCTCTGTTACCCATTTATTTACAAAATTAAAAATAAAAAAACACCATATTCCTCACCTGTCCAACAATAATCCATATGTCCCTTGATGCGCTACAACTCAGCTACTTCTGGATTACATGGCTGGTCGTGATGTGGCCATTCAGCCATGAATCCAGGAAACACTGAGCTGAGGCTAAGAACTCAGCTGCAGTGCCGAGCACTGTCATCAATAGGGTGGGCAAAGTTCATAGCCGATGAACTCCGGTGACCTCACTAACGTCAGCGCTCATGAGAAAGTTCTCATACAGACAGGTGTTTTTTTTATTTTACAGTAATATCTGAGTGAAAGAGGGTGGGGAGTGTTTCTTTCAAATAAAGGACTTTTGTCCATGCCTATGTTTTTATTACATTTGACTAGGGTTGAGCGAAACGGGTCGGTCATTTTCAGAAGTCGCCGACTTTTGGCAAAGTCGGGTTTCATGAAACCCGACCCGACCCCTGTGTGGGGTCGGCCATGAGGTCGGCGATCTTCTGAATCTGGTATCGGAATTCCGATACCAAGTTCCGATATGTTTGCAATATCAGAAATCGGTATCAGAATCCATATTTAAGTGTAAAATAAAGAATTAAAATAAAAAATATTGCTATACTCACCCTCTGACGCGCCCTGGTACTAACCGGCAGCCTTCCTTCCTAAGAATCAGTGCTTGAAGGACCTTCAGTGACGTCGCGGCTTGTGAATGGTCGCGCGAGCAGTCACATGGGCGGTCGCGCGACCAATCACAAGCCGCGACGTCATCTAAGGCCCTTCACGCGCTGATTCTAAGGAAGGAAGGCTGCCAGTTAGTACCAGGGCGCGTCAGAGGGTGAGTATAGCAATATTTTTTATTTTAATTCTTTATTTTACACTTAAATATGGATCCCAGGGCCTGAAGGAGAGTTTCCTCTCCTTCAGATCCTGGGAACCATTGGAAACCCAATGCACTGCATTGGGTTTCGGGTTTCGGCCGACCCTGACCCCGACTTTTCTATAGGATCGGCCGATTTCACTCGACCCGACTTTTGAAAAAGTCGGGTTTCGTGAAACCTGACCCGATCCTATAAAAGTAAAAGTCGCTCAACCCTACATTTGACTATGAGGTTAGTAATGTGGGTGAATTGTGCACTGCGGGGATTTGCCAGTTTCTCAGCAGGGACTGGCGGGAATGTATAAGTTATACATACTCAGAGCCAGAGCCCATCCAGTGGGTGTGCCTCACTTTCATAGACCTGTGAGGCTGAGCTTTCTAATCAGCCACGCCCATTGGACCGCTACATCACTAGTCAGAGTAACTGTCATCAGCACTGCCTGGTCTCACTGATCACAGGGGTGATGATAGTTGTGGTCAGCAACTGGCAGTCATTTTATTCATTCATTCATTCATTCATTCATTCAATAAATACAAGTATAGAAAACTACACAAGCAAAGCACTGATTATATTTCACCCTGACATATTTCTATCTATCTATGTTACTCATCGCTATCTATCTCTATCTTCGAACAACTTTAATACATAACACTCTTTAATTTCTATGCTGCATTTCATTGCATATGTCTCCCACTGGCTGCATGCTGACACATGCATACGGACAACACACAGAAATCACACGGATGGGACACACGTATTCATTGCTGACACACAGACACGGACCACGGATCTCACTAGTACTGTTTTTTCCAGTACCTTAAACACCAGAACGTGTGAAGGTGGCCTAACATATATACACCCTCCAGTTCCAGGTCAGAAACTGGCGAATCCCTGCAGAGCACACAGAGTGACTGCAGACTTATCAATTTGGATCAGACAATCCCTTTAAAATAATAACAAGGATTACCATGTGTTGCTTCTGTGATGCCTTTCCAACACTTCTACAGTCCTTGTTATAAGATGTACTGGTGACATCACAACTAGAGTTGAGTGAATTTGTTCGGGTTCCCTCTTATTCGGCAAGCTATACCGCTTACCGAATACCGAATACCGCTTACCGCTTACCGAATAAGCTGCAGAGAGAATTCGGCTTCCTGGATCACACCGGCTGATAAGGACTGCAGCTGCATGTGTCGTGGCTGTGTGACTATCACAACCACATGCATGGAAAGCCTGTTTGCTGATCAGCCGGCGCTCCATATATCCGGGTTCCCGCTGCAGCTTATTCAGTAAGCGTTATAGCTTCTTACAACTCAGTATATGCAAGGGTAAATAATTTACGGCTTACTAAAGAAAAACTACCCCTATTAAAATATAACCTTTATTAAGTGAACATGATAAAAGAATCCCAAAATTGCCTAGGAAAAACCAGGCTTGTAAAAATACAAGAGAGCAGACCAAAAAAATAGAGGCTCTCTACCTGACTAGTCAATGTAAATAATGATATACCGGAAAAGATTAGAAAAAATGTTAGGAAAAAGACTCCTCTAACATGATAAACGTATGACCAGTCAAAAGATCTCAACAAGCAGAACTGCCAGCACCTAAATGGTTAACAACTACAAGGTGATAATATCAGTCCACGTACTATATTGCACAGTCACGAGGTATATTGCCCAGCCACATAGGATATTGCCCAGCCACGTAGTATATTGCCCAGTCACATAGTATATTGCCAAGTCACGTACTATATTGCCCAGCCACATAGTATATTGCCCAACCACGTAGTATATTGCCCAGCCACATAGTATACTGCCCAGTCACGTACTATATTGCCCAGCCACATAGTATATTGCCCAGCCACATAGTATATTGCCCAGTCACATAGTATATTGCCAAGTCACGTACTATATTGCCCAGCCACATAGTATATTGCCCAACCACGTAGTATATTGCCCAGCCACATAGTATACTGCCCAGTCACGTACTATATTGCCCAGCCACATAGTATATTGCCCAGCCACGTAGTATATTGCCCAGTCACGTAGTATATTGCCCAGTCACGTAGTATATTGCCCAGTCACGTAGCATATTGCACAGCCCACATAGTATATTGCACAGCCCGCGTAGTATATTGTACAGCCCACGTAGTATATTGCCCAGCGCGCAAAGTATATTGCACAGCCCGCGTAGTATATTGCCCAGCCCACGTAGTATATTGCACAGCTCAGGTAGTATATTGACCAGCCCGCATAGTATATTGTTCAGCCCACGTAGTATATTGCCCAGCCCCTGTAGTATATTGCCCAGCGCACGTAATATATTGCACAGCGGCGTAGTACATTGCCCAGCCTGCGTAGTATATTTCCCAGCCCGCGTAGTATTTTGCACAGCCCACGTAGTATATTGCCCAGCTGGCGAAGTATATTGCCCAGCGTGCGTAGTATAGTGCACAGCCCGCGTAGTACATTGCCCAGTGCACGTAGTATATTTCACAGCCCACATAGTATATTGCCCAGCCAGCACGCGTAGTATATTGCCCAGCCTACGTAGTATATTGCCCTGCCCGCGTAGTATATTGCACAGCCCACGTAGTATATTGCCCAGCCTGCATAGTATATTGCCCAGCCCATGTAGTATATTGCCAAGCCTGCATAGTTTATTGCCCAGCCCATGTAGTATATTGCCCAGCCTGCCTAGTATATTGCCCAGCCCACGTAGTATATTCCCCAGCGCGCGTAGTATATGCACAGCCCATGTAGTATATTGCCCAGCCCGCGAAGAATATTATATGCCCAGCGCGCATAGTATAGTGCAGAGCCCGCATAGTACATTGCCCAGCCCACGTAGTATATTGCCCAGCGCGTGTAGTTTATTACCCAGCTCGCGTATTATATTGCCCAGCCCACGTAGTATATTGCCCAGCCCCATAGTATATTGCACAGCCCACGTAGTATATTGCCCAGCCCGCGTAGTATATTCCCAGCGCACGTAGTATATTGCCCAGCCCGCGTATTATACTGCCCAGCCCACGTAGTATATTGCACAGCCCACGTAGTATATAGCAATGTGGACATCATATCCCGGTTAAAAAAAAGAATTAAAATAAAAAATAGTTATATACTCACCTTCCGTTGGCCCTTGGATCCTGGAAGCGTTTACCGACGCTCCTCGCACGCTCCCGTCTCAAGAGTGCATTGCGGTCTTGCGAAATGATGACTTAGCGGTCTCACGAGACCGCTACGTCATCATCTCGCGAGATCGCAATGCATGGACCGGTCACCGGAGCGTCGCAAGGAGCGGGAAAGGCACCGGAAGGTGAGTATTTGATGATTTTTTATTTTTTTTAATATTTTTAACATTAGATCTTTTTACTATTGATGCTGCATAGGCAGCATCAATAGTAAAAAAGTTGGTCACACATAGTTAATAGCAGCGTTAATGGAGTGCTTTACACCGCGGCATAACGCGGTCCATTAGCGCTGCCATTAACCCTGTGTGAGCGCTGACTGGAGGGGAGTATGGAGCGGGCACTGACTGCGGGGAGGAAGGAGCGGCCATGTTGTCTCCGGACTGTGCCCGTCGCTGATTGGTCGTGGCAATGGTCGTATTTCCATGACAGACAGAGGCCGCGACCAATGAATATATGTGACAGACAGACAGAAAGACACACAGACAGACAGACGGAAGTGACCCTTAGGCAATTATATAGTAGATGCTGTGTTTAAGACGCTGGCAGGCCTGTTGAAGTTTTCCTATGTGAAGCTGCTTCAGGAAAAATCCATCAAGCTTTTTCCTGAAGCAGCTTCATGGATGATTTTGCTGTGTTTTTTGTAGTGGCTCTGCCCCCGACATCTTTCTTCTATTATCTAAATTATAACTGGCAAGGAATGTCCATGCTACATTTCTGAACATTGAATCAGTTAGAAGAAAAGACAAGCATTGCACATGTACCCTGCTATTTCATTTCAACATTGCTGTGCATTATGTTAATTTTTTGTGGCACGTTTCCAGCTGGGTACCAAGTGGAATCTGCCTGAAAAAGACATCAAATTCATATACTCTAAGGCCTCGTTTAGACGTCCGTGTGGCATGTACATTATTATTTATTATTTTAACACCATTTATTCCATGGCGCTTTACATGTGAAAACAATACAATAGAAAACAAGTACAATAATCTTAAACAATACAAGTCACGACTGGTACATGAGGAGAGAGGACCCTGCCCGTGAGGGCTCACAATCTACAAGAGAGGGGTGAGGATACAGTAGGGCAGAGCTGGTCATGCAGTGGCTTGGTGGATCAGTGGTTACTACAAGTTGTAGGCTTGTCGGAATAGGTAGGTCTTAAGGTTCCTTTTGAAGGTAGGCGAGAGTCTGATATGTTGGGGTAGAGAGTTCCAGAGTAGGGGTGATGCGCAAGAGAAATCTTGTATGTGATTGCGGGAAGAGGAAATAAGAGGGGAGTAGAGAAGGAGATCTTGTGAGGATCAGAGGTTGCGTGCAGGTAAGTACCAGGAGATGTAGCATCCATTTTTTTCACGGATACAGCACCTACCCATTATAATCTATGGTGCTATTCACATGATCCTTGTTTTTTCACAGATCATGTGTCTGTGCAAAACTCACAGAGACGTGTCTGTTTTTACTCATATCAAGGATTAAATGGCCTAATATAAGTATATGGGTCCGTGATAACCGCGTACAGCACACGAGTGGCATCTGTGCTGTGTGCTTTCCATGTGCTGTACATATTTAACAGTGCAAAGGATAGGAGAAGCTTTGTAATTTATTTATTTTTCAATCTAAGGAAAAATCCCTGATGGCAAAAATGAAGACACGTGGGTGACCCAAAACAATGATGACATCGGTATCACTTTTTCATGTACGTGTTTAATGCAGATGTGTGAATGAGACCTAAAGAGTGTGGTATATGGAGGTTTTCTTTACCTCATTATACATAAAGTTGTACAGTTCTTATCGATTGTATACATTTTTTTATTATCTGGTTATTTTTAGCCTTTTGCCTTATAAAGAACAGACGAGATGCACTTCATTTTGAGGTTGGATTTCCCAATTCTCCATGTGTTATTCGAATGAAATAAATCTGTGCATTTGGTCTCAGCGGACTTTGTTCCATTTCACAATCACAATATATCTATATTATTTTTATAACGATTCCATCTTAGTGCCTCATAGAATGTGCTTGAATATATCATCAGTGACATCCAAACCCCCTGCTTCATGATAAAAGGGGTGTTTGTCTCCTGTAAGTCTAGAAGTGGAATTTATACCAAGGAAAGTCTTGCTCATAAACGGGCAAGATGGTGATACTTGGCCATAGACGTAATCTTTATATATTTCCCACAGTGTTGGAAATGGAAAAAGATCATCAACTAGGTAGCTTATTGCTTCCAATTTCTCACTGTACATCTCCCCAGCTGAATGAAAGAAGAATCAAATTAATATCTACTGCCAAGAAAGAAAAAAATCCCTTCTATGAGCAAAGGGGGACGCATGTAGCTATAGATCTAGGATGATCGAATTACAGTAGGTAAATATCAGAAGAAAACATACCCATGCGTGCATGTGGAGAACAAACATTCCTTTTCGCCAGGAAAAGGTGATATGCTCATTCATCTTCTAGGCAAGTGTTTTAATGAGATCTTACGCATGTGTAGAAAGAATCTTGTATTTCAGAAGATAGATGTGGTGCATATGTAGAAATATGATACCCAGATGGTTCATACTAGGCTGATTCAAGCAGAATCAGCAGATGATATTGAAATGTTATCATGTAGACTTTGTCTAAATAACCAGACTCATTCTGTTTTTGAGAAACAATGGCCCAATCTTATAAAATGCATCTAAAAAAAATTACCATTTAAAAGTGAGAAGCTGTCCTAAAGGGAATCTGTTAGCTGATTCATGCTGCCCAAACCAGAGCAGAGCCTGGTTGCACAATTGCAGCCAGGTATATTTTTCACTGAAACACTCCAACGTTTCAAAGAAAATATATTTACAAAATCAGGCTGGAGATCAAAGCTTGAGGCAAGACTAGTCCAGCACCGCTCCATGTGATGGACAGGTCCCTTGCTATGGGAGAGACCTGTCAATCATCTGGAACATTGGGGTGAAAAATTGGCTGACTGTTGACAGCGCCAAACTTGTCTCATCTCTGCCTATGGTCTTCGTCTAGCTATATTTTGTCTGAAGAATCGGAGGATTTCAATGGAAATAATACCTGGCTGCGATCATGATGCCAGGCCCTTATTCATGCAGCCCATGGATTGGGCACCAAAAATCTTGTGATAGGTACCCTTTAATAGCTTTTATTTTTCTAATGAGTTAATTAACTCATAACTTGACAGTGTCAGTGATTTCTGGATGATTCCTTTGCAATGTTTCTATGAAGCATTCCTCAGTCTTCTCCAGAAAGCATCCATATCATACAGAGGCATAGATAGGGGCTACAGCACAGGAAGACAAAAGACCTCTGAATGGGTTCCCAACATACAGTAGGTATCACGTGTTTGACACGGCAGAGGCGTATCCTAATTATATTGATTTATTCCGCGGGTCAGTATAATTATGGCAATGCCAAATGTACATAATATGTCATTCTTGTAAGGAGGAAGACCGAGCTGCGGATGCCTGCTTGCCTGATCCAGAACTGTTGAGGCGGCATCATCTGTTGCCTGGGGGAAGAAATGAGAAGCCGGACCAACTTCCTGACCTAGGGAGGCGGGATGACATAAAAGGAAAAGCACGTGCAGCAGCAGGGGTTTTAGCCCAACGCGCAGCAGCACGCAGTCAGGTGAGCGGTGTGCTCCGTCCCCCCAAGTACCAGCACCACGACAGGCTGCATTGGTTGGATCCCGTCGCCTGCAGATGGACCACTGTGCTGAGAGGTGCTGTGCGTTCTGCAGTAGCCAGAGAGAGGAGTGCTCCGCCCCGCGAGCATCGGCATTGTGCAGGTCAGTGTCCATTGACTCCGGCCGCCAACAGTGGGGAATTGAGAGAGAGGTGCAATGTGCCCAGTGACTACCAGAGAGCAAGGTGCTGTACGCTCCGTGTCTGTGAGTACAGCATATGTGCCACATAAGAGAAACTGGGTATGAGATAGACACTTGTGCCCTGATTTGCCAGTTTATACTTGCCGGTCTATGTTAGACCCGGAAAGCGCTGCGGCCTTAATTGTCTCGGCCGCATCGGTTTATGGACTAGGCGCTCAGCGGAAGGTACCAGAGACCGACCGCTGCCGCCAGAAGACGGATCACCATTGCCTACAGGACTTTCTTGTACAAGCACCGCGCCAGCCGTTGTTGGCGCTTTTGATTTCCTCGCAGCATTCACAAGAACTTCTGTTATCTGGTTCATTGTTCCTTAACTCTGCATATCCTTTACAATTGAACTGTTTATTCCCTCATTTAACTGTTTACCTCCCTGCCTGGAGTATCCTATTGTTATATTAACATTGTTAACCCTTGCTCTGCCTCCTGTCCGTCACTGCATCCCGCAACCTGCTTACTAATTTAATAAAACATTTGAAAATCTGGATTTAGGTCAAGGCCACACGTCAATTATGGTTATCACACTTATTGCATTTCTGAAGATCGCAGTATGGCACTGCTACACCACAACACAACAAAAGCGTATGTAGTCTCATTGCATCCCACAAATGGGTGCGACTGTGGTACTTTTTAGGTTGCAAGATATCCAAACCTGCTACTTCAGCATCACGGTCTCAGCAACATGATTCACAACATGTTCCCACTCATGTTCATTATTTTATGATGTCGCATTGCCATACTGAGATCTTTGGGTAAGTAACAATAGTTTAAAAGTCACATTCACTGTTTAGCCCTAGTTTTAAAGAGTTTGTACTAATTTTTCATTTTGAAACATGCTGAGTGTGTTATCGGGTCCCTCACCAATCTTATTGCTTTGTTTTATAGCACATGAGAGCTATAGCCAATCACTGGCTGCAGCAGTGACAGATTGGTCACGCCTTGTGGCCAATGTCTGGCTGCAGCAGTCATTATTATTATTATTATTATTTATTGTTATAGCGCCATTTATTCCATGGCGCTTTACATGTAAGCAGTCATGCACCTTCCATGCCGGAAGAGGAAGTGAGGAGTCCAATGAGGTACGTGGGCGAAGGTGGAAGATCGGTAGGTTAGTTAATGGTTTGCTAGTCATTTTTAGATTGGTCATTGTCAAGAGCAAGGCACTATAGATTTCAGTCATCTCCCCAGATAGCTGAAATAACTATTAATGGTGGTGGGTATCTGCTGCTTGAAGTGCTCATGTAGTGTCACCAGTAAGAAGCTACAAGATAATACGCTGCCCCAAGCTGTTACTTTGCTGAGAAGTGGTTTTGAACTGTAATATTGAGGAGATGGCGCCCATTCTCAGGCTCCATCAGGCCCATTTTTCCACCTAAAATTTTCAAACAACAAGGCTGTAATTCCCTCAATCTTCTTCAGAAATATTAAATAGCTGTAATGTAAATATTTTCAAAGACTGCATCCTTGTACTGTAGTTGATAGAAATATGTGATAGAAGGCCCTCTCTCATACAGTGCCGCTGCACATCAAACTTGGACAGGTCTCAGCTAGCCTTTCACTTGATGAGCATAGCACTAAGCACTTCTCAGTCGCTGTGTATGTAGAGTAATTCAGTGACAGATATGACAGTGAATATGAAGAAACACTAAGTATGGTGCTTCCTTGGGAAGCAAGCACTGCACTGATCACAAAGGAAGAAGCAGAGGTTTCACTAGTTTATGGATTTGCTGGTGGCCTCCTCCATGTGAGTTAGCTCAGGGTAGCGAGAAAATGGTTCATCCCCTTAAAGTGAACCTGTCAGCAAGATTTTGCTAAGCAAACTACGGGAATTGTCATGTTACAGTACCTTGCGAAAGTATTCGGCTCCCTGGAACTTATCATAGTGTTAAACTGATTAAAATGATACATGGGAAGAAGAAATCAGTCTTGCAGTTCTTGTGTAATCAGTGTTGGATGTTTTCTGAGATGCTCCTGATCCGGGGTGGGACTGTAGGCAGAGTCTTATCTTCCTGCTCTAAGCCAGAGAAACCAAGGAGAGACCTGCCAGAGACCGCTCCAATGCACACTCTGTCTCTATGATGAGGAACATGTTTGTGCTTCGGAGTGGTCTGAGTGCAGGTCTTTCCTTGGTTTCTCTGGGTTACAGCAGGAAGATAAGACTCTACCTACAGTCCCACCCTCGAGCAAGGGCAGCAGAGTTCTGATGTATCCTTGCTTGAAATATGCCAAGAGGTAGTCAATCAACTGGATACACGGAACTCCAAGTGGTTGGGTGCTTGAGTAGGATTTCACTCCTTTAGATGCTCATTAATAAAGAACTGGACGCTGCAATTTGAAAAGTTGATGTAATTCTATTACTTTTTTTGGCAATCCAAATGAAACACAAGAGTCGTTTCAGTGTGATATTATAGAACTTCTTCAGGATCACTGATTGCAAAGCAGATTCAAACAAAAGCGTTAAAGTATTAGAATGGAAGCACTTCTTGTGATGCGACTATCATCACCAGTGAATAGTCCTAGGGAACATGCCAAAAGATACCATAGACTGTTCATGAACAAGTCTCCACAGCATATCCTCCGATCGCGCACGATAAATATGGCAAAAATTTACACTAGTCATATCCAAAAAAGGGGGTTACCACAAACTTACTCTCATTACAAAAGTAAGTTGTATTTAGATTTCCCTTCATTCAATTATATGTGGGTTAACTGTGTTTAGTGAAGACAAAAATGGGGTCGAAATTGTATGTTCCTACATTCCTAGAAAGTTGGAAAAGTTAAGTTTAGTATTATTTTCACACGTTTTTTTTCTACTAAAAGTGTAGCTAGAAATTAGAAAACTAAAAATATTACTGATCTGATCGGAGATGTTTTATAGTTACAGACATCTTTAATTTTTGGTGGAAACGTTTTTACTTTCTGTCACTGTTGTATCTTTAAGTAGCTTTTTAGGTAAGGAAAAAGGAAGTCATCATTTCGGTAAAGACTTCTGCCACTCAATAGGCAATACGTTTCCCTAATATCATCACAATATCATATTTTCCATTAAGATATGACAGATTAAACCCAAGCTTGCCTACAGAGAAGTTAATTACATCATGTTTAATCCTCCTTTATAAACTTCAAAAAGAAACTACCTACATCAAATGTTTACAGAGCGCTGTTGAGTGTTGACACTTATCATAACAGTGTGACCCGCCAGTACAGGCATGCAGAGCTCCCAATGGTCATAAATACAGGTACAAAATAGTGAGGTGGGGGTGCATTCATCTACTGGTGATCATAATGCTAGAACACTGGACGTTATCACTTGCAAAGGCTTGTTACCTCTGCCTCCCTCTCCTCACACTACAAATCCTTAACTTTTGCGAACAGCTGAAATTTTAGCTATTTTGTTTTGCTCTTTAATTCTGGCAATGTGAAGCTCGGATGTGTTCTGTGACTTTTAGATTACATGGCAATGTATCAGCAGTTAAGCCAGAGGAAGCTGCAATACTACATCCCTATAGGTTTTCTGTTTTATTTTGCCTCATTCGATCTGGCAGCCATGTTGTTCTCCAAAGACCATCGTGAAGAGAGTTCCAGAAAACACAGCATTTCTCAGCTGGAACTAGTGCTAGCTCTTTGGCTTGAAAAAGATTCTTGTTCCCAGAAATAAAACCAAGGTGATAAAATAAAATGTAAAAGGTGTCTTGAGGCTTTTGTTTTTCAGTTTTACCAAGCCGTATTATATATCGTGAAATAACTACTCAGTGTGAACAAATAGGAGACCTGGGATTATGATTATTGTCTTATACTGTTTGCATGGCTTTTTATTAATATATGTCTCTTTATGCAATGATTATAGATTACATTCTGAAGATTGCTACACAGGACTAAATAATAAACAAGCCACTACCATTAGCAATGCAAGAGCAAAAAGTATTATAGTGTCACACATTCATGAAAATTTCTATGTACTTACCGTGGTGCGTTTATCAATATAAGATTGTGCAAATTTAGGGGAAATTTTTACATCCCCTTTATACCAGAAATAGAGTATCAAAAAGTAATAATAAACTGCAGAACAACATAGAAGAAATCTTCGTCAGCTAAGGGCTGGCATAATTTTACTTTTTGGCACGAGAGCTGCCAAAAATTAAGGGAGATTTATAGAGGGGCACATGGTTCTTAATAAATTAGGTGCACCTTACTCCGACAGGTTATAGGTTCAAGGCTGGTATACAAAATGCCAGTCTCCATGAATACCCCCTTCAGTCTTAAAATGTACCAGATTTTTCAAAGTGGTTCATGCCATTTGATAAATTTGGCACATCTTTAGGTGGAGTCAATAGGCCAAGTTTCATAAAGTACAAGGTCATAATTAAGGTGTGGGAGTAGAGTTTAGCGTCCCAGTTCAGTATATCATTAATAAGAGATTAAACGGTGGAGTACTCCAAATCATGATCCTTAGAACAGAAGGAAAAAGATAGAGTAGTCATAAACCACCCATAAAGTTAAAAATAATTTATTGACACAATTCACATAAAAAATTACCATTGGATTCGAAATGAGTCCAATAAGGAAGAAAAGGATGAGAAGCTGCACAAAAATCCTGTACATAAAGTAGCACACAAAGTGCGTTTCGATTGTTGCTTTCTCAAGGGGTGATGTCTCCCCTTGAAAAAGCAACATGTGAAGCGTGTCGGGGGTGGGCTCAACTAATCCTCCCTCACTATTAGTAAGCAACACTTAATCTATTTCATCTCTTGTAACCTAGTCTGTGCTTATTGCCTCCTGGCCTTTTTCACTACTTATGATTCCTTGAGACTGGGTGTTTAGGTATTTTGCACACTGTGTGCTGCTTTATGTACCAGATTTTTGTGCAGCTCCCCATCCTTTTCCTCCCTATTGAACTCCTTTCGAACCCAATGGTAATAATTTTTAATGTGAATTGTTCAATAAACGATTGCTTTTAATTTTATTGTTGATTTATGGTTACTCTATTCTTTGACCTTTTGTTCTAATAAGCATCTTTAGATGGTGTAGCTTAAGATTTTACTACTTATTAGTTGACAAAACTCAAGACAGAAATAAAATAAATAAATACCCTGCTGTAAGTAAATGAGTAAATGCAAAAGTGCTTATAAATAACATTGGGTGCTTAGTAAACACCGTTTTTGAGCAAAAAAAAAGCATAAAAGCCATGCCACCAATGTCAAACTGTACCAAAGTTTGGGATGGTCCTAACCTAATATTTGATGGCCAGTGTGAACATGCTCCTGTTTTGCATGCATACCAACTTGTACTCTAGTTCATTTTTTTCGGTTTAGTTTTAGGTTTCTTCATTTAGTGCTTGTAAGGGTGTGGACTCCCTTACATTAATATTAGAGGTTAGGACCATCTCGAACATGGGTGCACCTTGAGGTTGGTGGGATGGCTTTTAATCATTTTTTTTATTATCAAAAACGGTGTTTACTAAGTGCCTAATGTTATTCATATGCACTATTGCTTTTACTTAATTACGTACAGCAGGTTATTTGTTAATTTAGTTTCCGTCATGTGTTTTGTCTGTATGATGGCCAGTGTGATCATGTTCCTATTTTACATGCATACCAACTTGTACACCAGTTCATTTTTTTTGGTTTACTTATTAGTTGACTTACATAGTGTTAGGAGTCGATTTTACTCTGCTGCACAGGGGGAATCTCGATCCGTGTCTGCTGCGGTCTCCCATTCTGCTTCGGCCGCAGTGGGCTCTGCTCAGCGGAGGCGTCGCTCCCAGCGTCTTGCTGGGACTGATTCTGTGCAAAGGGTTACTGCTGCCTTTTCTGGCTCTCCTGTTGTACCCTGCACTGATCTGCGGCGAGCGGGCTTCTCTGGGACTAAGTCCTTATTTGCACACACTGAGCATGCCCAGGGCAAGATCTCCCATTGGAGATCGAGGGTCACATGCTCAGGTACTGCAGCACATCCCATTGGTCCTTTTGGAAGGTCCTGAAAGGGCAAAACTTCTGTAGCTGTTTCCTGTGCTGCAGCTATATAAACTGCGCATGACCGCACGGCCATGCGCTAGTATTGTCTTGATATTATGTGTGTGTGTAGATGGATGTATGTCGATGGATGAAAGCTCCTAAGTATCCCTCCCTAGAGTTGTTGACTGCTCGCGGATGATGGTAGCTATCTAGCGCCCGACTAGCCATCTGCATGTAACACACATCACAGCGTCCTGTTGCTGTGCCCGCCAGTACGGCGCCGTGCGCTTCCTCTGCGCTTTCCTTACCCAAGCCTGGGTGGTTAGTGGCGTCCATCAGTGCGGCACTGCACACACTCTCGTGCCTATAGATTCTATTTTATAAGTTTCCTTACACACCCAGTTGCGGTGTTGTGCCAGCAAGTGTCTAATCGGACTTCAATCCTGTGTTGAGTTCGCTGACTTCTTGCTCGCGCTCTATGTGCGGTACTGCGGTCCTGTGACTCAACAGGATCGCTTCCTTCACGCAGGGTGAAGTTAACCCATGTGTGTATACTTAGTACCGCCATATAGTCCGTCTTACTAGCAGCAGGGTCTTTTACCTGCACGGTGGACCTAGGACCGCGAACACACCTAGTTTCATATTATCTATACTTGGTGCGTTCCGCCGATCCTTAACACGTAGTACCACAAATGTGTGTCAAAATTTTGCTTGTATTTTTGGTACTCAGTGTCATATGTGACTATGCCCCTTGGATAAACTATGCTAATTTAAAATAGGCAATGCCACCATATTGGACAAGGTATAAATATGTCTAATACATACTGTACATAAAAAAAATGTAATGCAAAGTCATAAAGGACAATTTTTGGACTCAGATTGTGCCAGAATTCTGATGCATTTAGTTTGATAAATTTCCTTCTTTGTATATAAATACTTCTAAAACTGAACACAGCATCTCTCCTAACATGTCAGTCTTCATAAATAATTGCATTCCCTGCATAAGAATTCTGGTGCATCTTCTCTCATCTGTGCCAGGTCTGTGACAGGAGAACAGGGATGCTAGGAAGAGGACAAACTGCCTGCGCTAATATTGAGGATTTGAGGCGGTCTGACAAGACGCAGCAGTCCAAGCACTTTCTTTCCTGCCAAGGGGGAGTGACTGCAGCTACTGAACTTGGATTAATGTTGGTGAATAAACAGCTAGTCCTGGTTCATTTGCATATTGTAAGCTATGCCAGCTAAATTAATTTTCCACAAATATTTGCATTAAAATTTTCTATAAAATGTATTAAACGGAACCGGATATCATATTTTTGCATTTTAAAGTAAAAATATGGCCATAATGATGCTGTTATACAGATTGAACAGATATCCTTAGGCCGAGGCCACACTTGCGAGTGCAATGCGAGAAACTCGTACGAGTCTCTCGCATCAATACCCGGCATAGCCGCCGACACTCATGACCAGAGCATGCGGCTGCATGTATTTCTATATCTATACAGCTGAACACTCCGTTTCTGAGAGCCGGCGGCTGTGCCGGGTATTGATGCGAGAGACTTGTGCGAGTTTCTCGCATTGCACTCGCAAATGTGACCCCTGCCTTCGAGAAGAAATCTGCATCCTGGTTGTTGTTAAATCAGCGTTTGAAGTATGAGTGAAACAAAGTTTCAGTGCTTAGGTGCGGGACAGTATGTAGGGTCTTTAGGTCCTAACTGGTCTCTCTGCCTGACATGCTAAGATCTCAATTTGCGCATGCGCCATTTTACTATAGACTGCCGGGAGATCAATCTATGCAAGCATTCCCTGCGGCGAGGACAGCTCTGGTGCAAACTTTAAAACACCAGAGGCAGGTGGTGTGAGACCCTACCCATGCTCCCACCCCTTTGCATTGAAAGTTTATTTCTCACAAACTTCAAATGCCAAGTAATAACAAAAAGGAAGTGGATGTCTTCAATGAACGTAGCTCTTGAATCTGTATAACAGCATGATTAGGGCCATGCCTTTAATTTAACATGTAAAATTGTGATGACAATATCTTTTTAATATAAAATTAAGGTCTAAAAGCTCCTGTGGGCATTTCAATTGTTTTGGGGAGGAGACCGGTTCTGTTTAAAGAGGGAAGAGTTATGCTGAAATGATTCCTTTTACCAAAATGGTGGATACATCACTTACCGTAAGGGCAGTTTAACACCAGCCCTCTTTTGCCATGCCTCATAACATGGGCATGGCAAAGCATTGGCGGATAACACACTGTAACAATGACTTGTGCAAGAAAAGAAACTCAGCTCTGTCGTACCTGGAAGTTGCATCATAATAAAAATATTTGACTGTAGAAATAAATTGGTCAATATTTCAGGGGGAGAATAGGTTGACAAATAAGGAAAACATCTTGAGCATCATATTTTCTAATGCAGGTTATTTTTGTCATAAACAAAAATTATGGATGAGCCCCAACAGCCATCTATATATATAATAGTCTAAGAGGCAATTCCGTCTGTTTGTCTGTCTGTTTGTCTGTTTGTCACGGAAATCCCGCATCTCTGATTGGTCACGGCCGGCAATCAGTGATGAGCACAGTCTGGCCGCAAATTCGCCCCTTCCTACTCTCCGTCAGGGTTAATGGCTGCATTACACCACATTATGTGTAACGCTGTCCGTTAACGCTGCTATTAACCCTGTGTGACCAACTTTTTACTATTGATGCTGCCTATGCAGCATCAATAGTAAAAAGATCTAATGTTATAAATAATAAAAAAAATTAAAAATCATTATATACACACCTGACGGCGCCTTTCCCGCGCCTTGCGACGCTCCGGGCCATGCATTGCGGTCTCGCGAGATGATGACTTAGCAATCTCGCGAGACCACGAAAGGTGAGTATATAACTATTTTTTATTTAAATTCTTTTTTTAACAGGGATATGGTGCTATATACTATGTGGGCTGTGTTATATACTACGTCTCTGTGCTATATACTACGTGGACTGTGCTATATACTACATCGCTGTGCTATATACTACGTGGGCTGTGTTATATACTGCGTGAGCTGTGTTATATACTACGTCTCTGTGCTATATACTACGTGGGCTGTGCAATATATTACGTGGCTGGGCAATATACTATGTGGCTGTGTTATATACTGCGTGAGCTGTTCTATACAGTACGTGAGCTGTGCTATACACTACGTGGGCTGTGTTATATACTACGTAGCTGTGCAGCATATTACATGGCTGGGCAATATACTTCGTGGCTGTGTCATATACTGCGTGAGCTGTGCTATATACTACATGAGCTGTGCTATATACTACGTGGCTGTGTTATACACTATGTGGGCTTTGCTATATACTACGTGGGCTGTGTTATACACTGTGTGGGCTGTGCTATATACTACATGGGCTGTGTTATATACTGCGTGGGCTGTGCTATATACTGTGTGGGCTGTGCTATATACTACGTGGGCTGTGCTATATACTACGTGGCCTGTGCTATATGCTACGTGGCTGTGCTATATGCTACGTGGTCTGTGTTATATGCTACGTGGGCTATATTATATGCTACTTGGCTGTGGTATATTTCGCTGCTGTATCTGTGCATCATCAATCGTGGTATGTGTTAAAGAGAGGGGCCCACTGAGACTCTTTCGCCCGAGGCCCTCAAAAACCTGGAGCCGGCCCTGGCTTCACTGATTGGTCATGGCCGGCCGCAAACAATCAGCGACAGGAGCAGTCTGGCCGCAAATTGGCGCGGAATTTGAAACATGCTTCGCTAATTGGTCGTGCCCGGCCGGCCGAATCCAGTGTATAAATTGCATTATTCTGAAAACTTCAAAAATAAACTACATACCCAATGCGTTAGAATCTGGCCACCATCTAGTTTAAAATAAGCTGATAACAATTATTCATTCTACAATTCAGCCATTTCTCAACTTTGGAAAACTTCCAGGATCCAAGAATTCTTTCAATTGCTGGTTTTCAACACCCTTTTTTGTTATGACCCCCTATATTCCTAATTTATAGCCATTCCATAGATGAGATAGACAAGACTACAGCACAGGCAAGCTTCTTTATGGAAAATATGATCCTCAGAAAATGAGTGTCAGTGCCGGTGGAAGCACCTTAGATGAATTGCTCAGTACAATTCGTTATATTTAGTCAGTGCAAAGACTATTATCAGATTATTATATGGAGTGACTCATAGCCCCCTCCCTGTCTCAGGTACTCATCTTCAAGCAGGCTGCCACGCGCCTAATGCACCTGATTGTCTCATCGGCACATTCCAAGCAACAAAGAGACGGGCTGAGGCAAATCCTGGGACACTGATACACTTGTTCTATCCCCACAGGTGTAAGAGCCTTCTGTTTTGTAAGCTTCTGGGTGTAGGCGTCAAGTGAAGGTACATTCCTTCCTTAGTGTTCCACTGTCTTCTTTTTAATCACAGGCTGAATTTCAGTCTAGGTAGGAACCCATAAAAATAGAAATGATGACATGGAAATCACCAGATGGAACCGTTACAGAAGTTTTATTGGACCTTGGAAAATGATGAATTGCCTTATTATGATATTCATATAATTCATGGATTCAGGCAGTGTTAGAACAGATGAAGCTGCTGTCTTTGTAAAGAACAAGTAACTGTCATTGGAACAAAGAGTAAATCTATTGACCGGAGACAATGGCAATGAGCAGGTTGCTCGGTCTTACAGATGGGCATGTTTAGAGCTTAGACAATGGCAATGCTCTTAAATGGGTCAAGGAAATATATTTCTAATACTTATAATTAGGGTTGAGCGAAACGGGTCGTTCATTTTCAAAAGTCGCCGACTTTTGGCAAAGTCGGGTTTCATGAAACCCGATCCGACCCCTGTGCGGGGTCGGCCATGCGGTACGCGACTTTCGCGCCAAAGTCGCGTTTCAATGACGCGAAAAGCGCCATTTCTCAGCCAATGAAGGTAAACGCAGAGTGTGGGCAGCGTGATGACATAGGTCCTGGTCCCCACCATCTTAGAGAAGGGCATTGCAGTGATTGGCTTGCTGTCTGCGGCGTCACAGGGGCTATAAAGGGGCGTTCCCGCCGACCGCCATGTTACTGCTGCTGATCTGAGATTAGGGAGAGGTTGCTGCCGCTTCGTCAGAAGCAGGGATAGCGTTAGGCAGGGTCCATTAACCACCAAACCGCTTGTGCTGTAGCGATTTCCACTGCCCAACACCACCTTCGGTGTGCAGGGACAGTGGAAGCTACATTTTTTTTTTTTTTCCCTCAGCGCTGTAGCTCATTGGGCTGCCCTAGAAGGCTCCCTGATAGCTGCATTGCGGTATGTACGCCGCTGTGCAAACCAACTGCTTTTTTCAAAGCACAAATCCTCTTGTTCCTTCCTTTCTGCACAGCTATCTTTTTGGTTTGTACACACTTTTTATTTAATTTGTGCATCAGTCCACTCCTTATTGCTGCCTGCCATACCTGGCTGAGATTACTGCAGGGAGATAGTAATTGAAGGACACTCCCTGTTTTTTTTTTTTTTCTGTGGGAGATTAAGATTGACATTTCTGCTAGAGTGCCATCCCTGTCTGTGTCATCTCTCACTCAGTGGGCCATAGAAAGCCTATTTATTTTTTTGCTTGATTTGGGTTATAAAATCTACCTGAAAAAATCACTACATCAATCAGTGGGAGAAAAATATTGGCCTCAGGGCTTGTGTGCCACTCCTGACTCCTGTGTGCATCATCACTCACTCAGTGGGCCATAGAAAGCCCATTTTTTTTTTTTTGCTTTATTTGGGTTCTAAATTCTACCTGAAAAAATCAATAAATCAATCAGTGGGAGATTAATATTGGCCTTTGGGCTTGTGTGCCAGTCCTAAGCGTGCCATCTCTCTCTCTCAGATAGTGGGCCATAGAAAGCCTATTTATTTTTATTTTTTTTTAATGGGTTTATAAATTTTCCCTGGAAAAAAAAAAAAAAAGTGGGAGATTAATATTGGCCTCTGGGCTTGTGTGCCAGTCCTGAGCGTGCCATCTCTCTCACAAATAGTGGGCCATAGAAAGCCTATTTATTTATTTTTTTTTGGTTTTATAAATTCTCCCTTAAAAAAAAAGGGAGATTAATATTGGCCTTTGGGCTTGTGTGCCAGTCCTAAGCGTGCCATCTCTCTCTCTCAGATAGTGGGCCATAGAAAGCCTATTTATTTTTTATTTTTTTTAATGGGTTTATAAATTTTCCCTGGAAAAAAAAAAAAAAAGTGGGAGATTAATATTGGCCTCTGGGCTTGTGTGCCAGTCCTGAGCGTGCCATCTCTCTCACAAATAGTGGGCCATAGAAAGCCTATTTATTTATTTTTTTTTGGTTTTATAAATTCTCCCTTAAAAAAAAAGGGAGATTAATATTGGCCTTTGGGCTTGTGTGCCAGTCCTAAGCGTGCCATCTCTCTCTGTCTCTCAGATAGTGGGCCATAGAAAGCCTATTTATTATTTTTTTTATTGGGTTTATAAATTTTCCCTGGAACAAAAAAAAAAAAGTGGGAGATAAATATTGGCCTCTGGGCTTGTGTGCCACTCCTGACTCCTGTGTGCGTCATCTCTCACTCAGTGGGCCATAGAAAGCCTTTTTTTGTTTTATTTGTTTTCTAAATTCTCCCTGAAAAAATCATTTTATTTTATTTGGTTTCTAAATTCTTCCTGAAAAAATCATTTTATTCTATTTTTTTTTTTCCTAAAGTCTCCCTGAAAAAAAAAAAAAAAATCAGTGGGAGATTAATATTGCCCTTTCTGCTTGTGTGCCAGTCTTGACTCCTGGGTGTGCCATCTCTCTCTCTCTCTCTCCAATTGTGGGCCATAGAAAGCCTATTACTTTTTTAGCTTGATTTGGGTTCCAAAATCTACCTGAAAAAATCACTACATCAATCAGTGGGAGATAAATATTGGCCTCTGGGCTTGTGTGCCACTCCTGACTCCTGTGTGCGTCATCTCTCACTCAGTGGGCCATAGAAAGCCTTTTTTTGTTTTATTTGTTTTCTAAATTCTCCCTGAAAAAAATCATTTTATTTTATTTGGTTTCTAAATTCTTCCTGAAAAAATCATTTTATTCTATTTTTTTTTTCCTAAAGTCTCCCTGAAAAAAAAAAAAAAAAACAAATCAGTGGGAGATTAATATTGCCCTTTCTGCTTGTGTGCCAGTCTTGACTCCTGGGTGTGCCATCTCTCTCTCTCTCTCCAATTGTGGGCCATAGAAAGCCTATTATTTTTTTAGCTTGATTTGGGTTCCAAAATCTACCTGAAAAAATCACTACATCAATCAGTGGGAGATAAATATTGGCCTCTGGGCTTGTGTGCCACTCCTGACTCCTGTGTGCGTCATCTCTCACTCAGTGGGCCATAGAAAGCCTTTTTTTGTTTTATTTCTTTTCTAAATTCTCCCTGAAAAAATCATTTTATTTTCTTTGGTTTCTAAATTCTTCCTGAAATAATCATTTTATTCTATTTTTTTTTTTCCTAAAGTCTCCCTGAAAAAAAAAAAAAAAAAAACAAATCAGTGGGAGATTAATATTGCCCTTTCTGCTTGTGTGCCAGTCTTGACTCCTGGGTGTGCCATCTCTCTCTCTCTCTCCAATTGTGGGCCATAGAAAACCTATTATTTTTTTAGCTTGATTTGGGTTCCAAAATCTACCTGAAAAAATCACTACATCAATCAGTGGGAGATAAATATTGGCCTCTGGGCTTGTGTGCCACTCCTGACTCCTGTGTGCGTCATCTCTCACTCAGTGGGCCATAGAAAGCCTTTTTTTGTTTTATTTGTTTTCTAAATTCTCCCTGAAAAAATCATTTTATTTTATTTGGTTTCTAAATTCTTCCTGAAAAAATCATTTTATTCTATTATTTTTTTTTCCTAAAGTCTCCCTTAAGAAAAAAAAAAAAATCAAATCAGTGGGAGATTAATATTTACATTTGTGCTTCAGTGACAGTCCTGCGTGTGTGGCATCTCTCTCATTTGTTGCCACCAACAACAGAGTGTGTAACATTGTGCCTGATTTTCGTTGTGGTCTCACTCACCTGTAAAGGGGTAGCTAAATCATACTGAAGTTATAGCTCACCGTGTAATTTGTGTGACAGCAACAAATACCGTTAGTTTGTTTACGTTTTTAAAACAATGAGGAAGTATGGTGGAAGAGGTCGTGGCCGGGGGCGTTCATTGTCAGCTGGTAATGCGGGTAGTGGTAGTGGTGGAGCATCAGCTGGTCGTGGGAAAAAAAAATTGCACCTAAGTCTGGAGCTGTGGAGCCAGGTTCGTCGTCTGGCTACACAAGGCCTCGAACGCTCCCTTTTCTGGGAGTAGGAAAACCGCTTTTAAAGCTCGAGCAGCAAGAGCAAGTTTTGGCTTATCTTGCTGACTCAGCCTCTAGCTCTTTTGCCTCCTCTCGTGAAACTGGTAAATGTCAAAGCAGCGCGTCGTTAGTGGATGTTCACGGTCAGGGACAAGTCGCTTCCTTGTCCTCTTCAGCAAAAACAACAACAGAGAAGAATGCAGCAGGCGACACAACGGGTTACTCCATGGAGCTCTTTACACATACCGTCCCTGGCTTAGAAAGTGAAGCAGTTAACAGTCCATGCCCATTACAAGTTGAATCTGACATGGAGTGCACTGATGCACAGCCACAGCCAGACTACTATGCTGGTCCTTTGACTCAGACCACAACATTGCCCTCGCAGGGTGCTGATCAAGAATCAGACCCTGATGAGACTATGTTGCCCCATCACGAACGCTATACCACCGACCGACACGGTGACACAGACGAAGTTGCACACGAGCTACAAGAAGAGGTAATAGATGACCCAGTTCTTGACCCCGATTGGCAGCCATTGGGGGAACAGGGTGCAGGCGGCAGCAGTTCTGAAGCGGAGGAGGAGGGGCCGCAGCAGGCATCAACATCGCAACAGGTTCCATCTGCCGGGCCCGTATCTTGCCCAAAACGCGTGGCAAAGCCAAAACCTGTTGGAGGACAGCGTGGCCATCCGGTTAAAGCTCAGTCTGCAATGCCTGAAAAGGTATCCGATGCTAGAAAGAGTACAGTCTGGCATTTTTTTAAACAACATCCAATTGATCAGCGCAAAGTCATCTGTCAAAAATGTTCAACTACCTTAAGCAGAGGACAGAATCTGAAAAGTCTCAATACAAGTTGCATGCATAGACATTTAACCACCATGCATTTGCAAGCCTGGACTAACTACCAAACGTCCCTTAAGGTTGTAGCACCCTCGGCCAATGAAGCTAGTCAGCAACGCAACATCCCTTCCGGCAGTGTAGGGCCACCATTTTCCGCACCACCTGCAGTATCTGTGCAGGTTTCTTTGCCAGGCCAAAGCAGTCAGGGTCAGGGAATCACCAGTTTCGTAGTAGGAAACACTGCATCTAGGGCACCGGTGGCAACAATACCATCTCCCACCGTCTCTCAGTCTGCCATGTCCACCGGCACCCCCGCTAGTTCCACGATCTCCAGCTCTCCAGTCCAGCTCACCCTACATGAGACTATGGTTACAAAAAGGAAGTACTTAGCCTCGCATCCGCGTACACAGGGTTTGAACGCACACATAGCTAGACTAATCTCGTTAGAGATGATGCCCTACCGGTTAGTTGAAAGCGAAGCTTTCAAAGCCCTGATGGACTACGCTGTACCACGCTACGAGCTACCCAGTCGACACTTTTTTTCCAGAAAAGCCATCCCAGCCCTCTACCAGCATGTTAAAGAGCGCATCGTCCATGCACTCAGGCAATCTGTGAGCACAAAGGTGCACCTGACAACAGATGCATGGACCAGTAGGCATGGCCAGGGACGTTACGTGTCCATCACGGCACACTGGGTAAATGTGGTGGATGCAGGGTCCACAGGGGACAGCAAGTTTGGGACAGTTCTGCCTAGCCCACGGTCTAGGAAACAATTGGCTGTAGCCGTTCGCACCCCCTCCTCCACCTCTTCGTCCTCCTGCAGAAGCGAGAGCTCGTCCACAGACCGCAGTCGCACAACCACTCCATCCGCAGCTGCCACTGTTGCACACCAGGTCTCCCATTATGGGGCAGCTACTGGCAAACGTCAGCAGGCTGTATTGGCTATGAAGTGTTTGGGCGACAACAGACACACCGCGGAAGTTCTGTCCGAGTTCTTGCAGAAAGAAACGCAGTCGTGGCTGGGCACTGTAGATCTTGAGGCAGGCAAGGTAGTGAGTGATAACGGAAGGAATTTTATGGCTGCCATCTCCCTTTCCCAACTGAAACACATTCCTTGCCTGGCTCACACCTTAAACCTGGTGGTGCAGTGCTTCCTGAAAAGTTATCCGGGGTTATCCGACCTGCTCCTCAAAGTGCGTGGACTTTGCTCACATATCCGCCGTTCGCCCGTACACTCCAGCCGTATGCAGACCTATCAGCGTTCTTTGAACCTTCCCCAGCATCGCCTAATCATAGACGTTGCAACAAGGTAGAGCTCAACACTGCACATGCTTCAGAGACTGTGTGAACAGAGGCGGGCTGTTATGTTTTTGTGGGAGGATACACATACACGGGCAGGCAGTAGGATGGCAGACATGGAGTTGTCAGGTGTGCAGTGGTCGAAGATTCAAGACATGTGCCAAGTCCTTCAGTGTTTTGAGGAATGCACATGGCTGGTTAGTGCAGACAACGCCATAATAAGCATGAGCATCCCCCTAATGCGTCTGCTGATGCAAAGTTTGACGCACATAAAGGATCAGGCGTCTGCAGCTGAGGAAGAGGAAAGCCTTGATGACAGTCAGCCATTGTCTGGCCAGGGCAGTGTACAGGACGAGGTAGCGGGCGAAGAGGAGGAGGAGGACGAGGAGGATGATGGGGATGATTATATTTTTAATGAGGAAGCTTTTCCGGGGCCACTGGAAATTGGTGGTGCGGCAAGGCCGGGTTCTGGTTTTTTGAGGGACACAAGTGACGTGGATTTGCCTGAAACTGCCCCTCAACCAAGCACAACCGCAGATTTGAGAACTGGAACTTTGGCCCACATGGCGGATTATGCCTTACGTATCCTCAAAAGGGACACACGCATAACTAAAATGATGAATGATGACGATTACTGGTTGGCCTGCCTCCTTGATCCTCGCTATAAAGGCAAATTGCAAAATATAATGCCACATGAGAACTTGGAACTAATATTAGCAACCAAACAATCAACTCTTGTTGACCGTTTGCTTCTGGCATTCCCTGCACACAGCGCCCGTGATCGTTCTCACACGAGCTGCAGGGGCCAGCAGACCAGAGGAGTTAGAGGGGCAGAAATCAGAAGTGGCGTTGGCCAGAGGGGTTTTCTGACCAGGATGTGGAGTGATTTTGCTATGACCGCAGACAGGACAGGTACTGCAGCATCAATTCAAAGTGACAGGAGACAACATTTGTCCAGTATGGTTACAAACTATTTTTCATCCCTTATCGATGTTCTCCCTCAACCGTCATTCCCATTTGATTACTGGGCATCAAAATTAGACACCTGGCCAGAATTGGCAGAATATGCATTGCAGGAGCTTGCTTGCCCGGCAGCTAGTGTCCTATCAGAAAGAGTATTCAGTGCTGCAGGTTCAATACTAACAGAAAAAAGGACTCGTCTGGCTACCCAAAATGTAGATGATCTAACCTTCATTAAAATGAACCACAACTGGATTTCGAAATCTTTTGCCCCACCTTGCCCGGCTGACACCTAGCTTTCCTATGAAAAGGTCTTGCCTGTGGACTATTCTGAATGCCTTTTCCAATCTCGTAATTTTCTGCACCTGATTGTCCAGCATACGACATGTTTACACCTCACTAAATGGCCAAACTCCCCACACGGGGCCGTGGTATCGACACTTGGCGACAGCACCCGTGAGAGTGCAGTTTGTCTGAAGAGGTGGGTGAGCCCGCTTTTGGTCGACGGCACTGCCACTGGGTCCCTCCTAGTACAATAAAGTGTCTCTGGCGGTGGTGGTGCACACCCAACGTCAGACACACCGTTGTAATATGAGGGGCCCTGGGCCTGTACCGCCGGCCACAAGACAGTTTCCCCCCACCCCAGCTCAAACAGTGCTCTACCACTTGCAAAATTATCTCACAGCTCCACCAATGTTTAGTCTATGCGCTGACATCCTTCAATGCCTGCCACTGACAATACCATTGTATTGACATTTTTGTTATGTTAGGCCTTCGATGCCTGTCTGTGGTCACTCCTTCCACTAGGCCTCCACTGACCACACCACTGCTGCCCGTGTACCCCTGTAACCAATTTAAAATTGCCTACAGCCATGTGTTATTATTTTAGGCCTTCGATGCCTGTCTGCGGTCACTCCTTCCACTAGGCCTCCACTGACCACACCACTGCTGCCCGTGTACCCCTGGAACCAATTTAAAATTGCCTACAGCCATGTGTTATTATTTTAGGCCTTCGATGCCTGTCTGCGGTCACTCCTTCCACTAGGCCTCCACTGACCACACCACTGCTGCCCGTGTACCCCTGGAACCAATTTAAAATTGCCTACAGCCATGTGTTATTATTTTAGGCCTTCGATGCCTGTCTGCGGTCACTCCTTCCACTAGGCCTCCACTGACCACACCACTGCTGCCCGTGTACCCCTGGAACCAATTTAAAATTGCCTACAGCCATGTGTTATTATTTTAGGCCTTCGATGCCTGTCTGCGGTCACTCCTTCCACTAGGCCTCCACTGACCACACCACTGCTGCCCGTGTACCCCTGTAACCAATTTAAAATTGCCTACAGCCATGTGTTATTATTTTAGGCCTTCGATGCCTGTCTGCGGTCACTCCTTCCACTAGGCCTCCACTGACCACACCACTGCTGCCCGTGTACCCCTGGAACCAATTTAAAATTGCCTACAGCCATGTGTTATTATTTTAGGCCTTCGATGCCTGTCTGCGGTCACTCCTTCCACTAGGCCTCCACTGACCACACCACTGCTGCCCGTATACCCCTGGAACCAACATCAGAAAATATAAAAATAAGTATTTTGCTTATAAAAAAGAAAATACTGGAGAGATATCAAATGCAGACATTTTAACATTAAAAACAAACACATACAACAAAAATCTGGTACAGTACTAAAAATGGCCACCAGCTACAATAACTTTCTCCTGCAAGTAGTTAACTGAAAGGTTTTTTCAATTTTAAACACAGATATGGCATCCACCGAGTGTTGTCCTGTCGCGTCTTCTTTATATTATTGCCAAGAAGATGCAAAACAATGAAAATAATAAAATCATTATTTACCAAAAAAATAGAGTAAGTCAAAACCACATTGCAAATAAACATTCATTACAAATAAAGAAGCAGGGCGCGTCCGAGGGTGAGTATATACCTAATAAGAATATACTCACCCTCGGACGCGCCCTGCTTCTTTCCGACAGCCTTCCTTCCTAAGAATCAGCCCTTCCGTGGTGTAGAGAGAGGGTTTTTTACACTCCAAGGTGTTCCCCAGGTTGCCTTTCCTGAGCTTCGATCTTCCGGCTCTCGTTTAGTAGTTGTTGGAAACTACGCTACATTAGGCCTACAAATTGGGTATGGGGTGTAGAGAGATGGTGTGTTACACTCCAAGGTGTTCCCCAGGTTTCCTCTCCATTGCTTCGATCTTCCGGCTCTCGTTTAGTAGTTGTTGGAAACTACGCTGCATTAGGCCTACAAATTGGGTATGGGGTGTAGAGAGATGGTGTGTTACACTCCAAGGTGTTCCCCAGGTTTCCTCTCCATTGCTTCGATCTTCCGGCTCTCGTTTAGTAGTTGTTGGAAACTACGCTGCATTAGGCCTACAAATTGGGTATGGGGTGTAGAGAGATGGTGTGTTACACTCCAAGGTGTTCCCCAGGTTTCCTCTCCATTGCTTCGATCTTCCGGCTCTCGTTTAGTAGTTGTTGGAAACTACGCTGCATTAGGCCTACAAATTGGGTATGGGGTGTAGAGAGATGGTGTGTTACACTCCAAGGTGTTCCCCAGGTTTCCTCTCCATTGCTTCGATCTTCCGGCTCTCGTTTAGTAGTTGTTGGAAACTACGCTGCATTAGGCCTACAAATTGGGTATGGGGTGTAGAGAGATGGTGTGTTACACTCCAAGGTGTTCCCCAGGTTTCCTCTCCATTGCTTCGATCTTCCGGCTCTCGTTTAGTAGTTGTTGGAAACTACGCTGCATTAGGCCTACAAATTGGGTATGGGGTGTAGAGAGATGGTGTGTTCCACTGTAGAGAGATGGTGTGTTCCACTCCAAGGTGTTCCCCAGGTTTCCTCGCCAATGCTTCGATCATCATGCTCTCGTTTAGTAGTTGTTGGAAACTACGCTGCATTAGACCTACAAATTGGGTATGGGGTGTAGAGAGATGGTGTGTTCCACTCCAACGTGTTCTCCAGGTTGCCTTTCCTGAACTTCTATCTTCAGGCTCTCATTAAATTGTGGTTAAACGGAACAACTGCATTTGGCGTACTAGTTGGTTTGGGGCCTACTATCGGTGTCTGCCGCTCCTTGTTGTTCTCCTGGTTTCCTGTCCTGAAATTCCGTTTTCAGGCGCTCGTTAAGTAGTTGTTAATGTTAGACTGCATTTGGCCTACTAGTTGGGTTGGGGCCTACTATCGGTGTCTGCCACTCCTTGCTGTTCTCCTCCACTGAACAAAGCTGTGCCGCCTGTTTACTACTGTTGTCAATTTTGAACTGCATTTCGACTACTTACTGATTTGGGCCTACTCTCTGTGTCAGCCTCTCATTCCAGTTGTCCTCCACTGCAATGCCCCCTGATTAGTCCTGTGTTACCAATTTTGAACTGCATTTAGCCCACTTTATTCTTTGGGCCTATATCTGTGTTTCCTCCTCATCCTGCCCATTGCCCAGCCAGTGATAGATGAGTCTGCTGGTACATTGACCCATAACGCAACATTTCCCGTGCACGCTACACTGCAAGATTGTGACCCTGCTGAAAGTCAGGTCCCCCTTCCCGCATACCATACCACCTTACACGGGGACAAACAGGAAGGTGCAGATGAAAGTGCAGGTTCCTTCATCAGGTGGGGGGAGGAATACTAGTTGGCGACGTCACTGGCACAGGGCCTCTCATGGTACGCAAAAGTGTTGCTGCCGGTGGGAGGCGCCCCCGCCGTGCAAACACACCGCTGTACTTTGAGGGGCCCTGTGCCAGTGCCAATGCCAACGAGTGGGCCCCCCCGCTTGCTCAGGTTCACAGCACTTGCAAAGTTGAAATACTTACCTCTCCCTGCTCCACTGCCGTGACGTGGTCCAGATTTCCTGGGCCCACTAATTACTTGAATCAGCCCTACCCACCACAACTTTAGCCAAATGACCCCCAATTTCAAATGCCTTCCAATTATTATAAGGTAAATTACGCTTGACAAGCTTCATTAAGAAGAATGGATGGTTTTGACATTAAAATGGGTACTCTAGGTGTTTTCCTGGCCCCCACTCACTGCCGACTATGCTGCCCCATTGACTTGCATTGGGTTTCGTGTTTCGGTCGATCCCGACTTTACGTCATAATCGGCCGATTTCACTCGACCCGACTTTTGAGATAGTCGGGTTTCGCGAAACCCGGCTCGACTCTAAAATGGTCAAGGTCGCTCAACTCTACTTATAATAATGAACAAATAATGAATTTGTTACGGGTACTCTAAGGGTATATATATATATATACAGTATAGGCACACACTGTCTTTTTTTCAGGAGGTGAACACAAAAGAGGTTTTCAAAAGGAAGATGTTTCAGGAAACGTTGCTGGTTTTTTTTCTCCTGAAGAGTCTTATTTAGCTTTTATTTGGTTGTTTCCCGATCACTTTTTCAACATTTTTGGCCACTGTTAGTGTTTCCGAGTTTTTCCAGCTATTTGTGTGATTTTATTTAATGACGATTTCTGGACATTTATAAACTTCATCAAATAATGAAGAAACTTTTAGCTGTTTTTCAAGCAAAAGCACTGCTCAAATGCTCAACAAAAAGCCCGGGTGTCTTTTGAGCCTTCCAATTGAAATCTGTTTTGCAATACAAAGTGTCTGCAAAGCGGAAAACTCTTGAAAAATGGTCAAGTCACTTCTTTTAACCACTTGCCATTTTTGGAAACCTGAAACTATTAAAAGACTCTAGAAAGACTGAATATGTGAACATCAAGTCGTTTTTACTTTGAAATGCATATGCTCATTCTTTTGAGCATTTAGGTAGTGATCTTTCAGGCAATTTTACAAGAAGAACCTTCCTGAAAGGGCGAGGCATCCCCATACCCTTTCCGGAAGTTTATCTGTTAAGGGTTCAAATGAAAAAGTGAAATTATACTCACCCTGACTATTCCACACAAGTCCCATATTGTCGATTACCTTGTCCTCGCTGGTCTGTGCTTACTGTCACTGCCCTCACCAAACTGGAAATGGTCAGAAATGCCCGCTCAGGATTGTGCAATGGAATGGAGGGAAAAAAGACAGTCAAACTAATAAATGAATACCAAATGCTAGAAAAATGCTCAAAATCACTGCCAGTAGCCAAAATGCTGAAAAAGCGTCCAGAAAACAATCAAGATATATATCTTGGTACCGTATTAGCCAGTAGATAGAAAAATATGTAGAACTGAGAGTCCTCAGTGGTTGATACCTTTTAATGGCTAACTGAAAAGATGGTAAGAAATAGCAAGCTTTCGAGACTACACAGGTCTCTTCATCAGGCAAAGACTAAAAGAAATTCTGACGAATCACATATTTATGCACAACATAGCACAGAAAAAAAAAACATGGATAAGACAGGTGACATGAAGCAGAATTACCATGAGTGATAAACAGTTATGTCCATAAATATTGGACCAGTTCTTAGATAAGGAATGTTTTATTGTCCTCTAATTGGGGTCTGGTTCTGTTGTGATGACTCCACATAGTCTGAGGGGCAAGTTCCTTAGTTGATTTAAAAAGACATAAATCCATGCGACACATTCATTCCTGCAGTTAGACTGTCAAAGGTCGTCATCAGTTTATATTCCCAGACTCTTCTGTCTCTCTGAGATTTGAAGCTACCTTTTAACACAAGTAATTTCATGTCCATAATGTTATGATTTGGGAGACAAAAATGTATTGCCACAGGTAGATCCATTCTTTTTTCTCTTATTGTGTGGCGGTGAGAATTCATTTTTGTTCTGAGCTTTTGCCCTGTCTCCCCCACATACAGTCCCCCAGTTGGACATTTAGTACAAATAATTAGGTACACCACATTAGAAGTGACGCAGCTGAAAGTACCTGGTATCTTGTAGTCCTGATGTGAATTGGGGATCTTTATCTTGTCCGTGGTCATTATAAATGGACAGGTTTTACATTTTTTTCTGATTGCAAGAAAAGGTTCCTGGAGCTGTTGGAGAGGACAGGGAGCTCTTGACAATGATGCTTCTTAGATTTGGGGGCTGCCTAAAACACAGTAGTGGTAAAATACCAATGAAGACTTAGTACTAATAACGAGAGGTTACACTTATAAGCAGTAAAGGTAAAGGAAAAGCCTATCATCCATACTAAATGTAATGCAGGGCTATAAATTGTATCAAGTTGTCCTTAAAGGGGGTTTCTAGTTTCTGACTTTCCCAAAGTTGCAGTGTGTTTTAAAAAAAAACAACAACTTTATTTTACTCTTCCTCAGTGGGTCATGCACTGAGCCTCCACCTCTGCTCCTGGTGTGTGTTATTATCTGTAGCGCTGTCATCATTTTGACAATGCTGCAGCTAATCAGTGAGATCAGCAGTAAAGTGGAACAAATTTGATCGAGTCCCTGAGTATTCAGCAAGCTATAGCACTTGCCGAGTAAGCTGCAGAGGGAACCCAGATACATGGAGCGCGCCAACGTACCAGCTGTCTGGCGCTGCAGCTGCATGTGTCGCAGCTGTTTCACTGTCACAGCACATGCATTGAGAGCCTGTGTGTTGGGCTCTCCATGCATGTGCTGTGACAGCAGGGCCGGACTGGGACTAAAATTCAGCCCTGGAATTGAAGTTACACAGGCCCACTTGTCACATGGTGACTGTATAATATCTTTGTACACTTGTAGGTTACAAGTCAGGGGAGTGTAACACGACTATATAACATATAATTACAGCTGTATCCAGCATTACAGCTATGTCCTATTTATTGCTTTTAGTTGCAGTACCAAGAAAAGCCGCTACTTTACCTACATAACTGGATCTCGTAGATAATGAAGGTATGAGACGATCAAAGGCTATGGAACCTCATTCTGATGCTTCATAAACTTTGTCTACAGCCACTTTTGGTTCAACTGCGCAGCATGAGACCCGGTAACTCTGAAGAGCGGTGACATCAGTAACGTCACTGCTCTTCAGATATTCCGGGTCTTGCGCTGAGCTCGAGTGACTGTGAAGAGCGGTATTGTTACTACCGTCACCGCTCTTCAAAGTCGCTGGGTCTTGCCAGGTCTGGGCTAGAAGTGGGGATGTCTGGTAGACACCTCTCCATTACTTACACCAGGGATTGATACCAGCTGACATTACGCAGCTGACATCAACCCTAAAAATCATTACACATAGCAGAACTAAATGCTCTGGTGGCTGGGAAAAGCAGTAGAGTTAGTGCTATTCCCAGGCATCGGGTGCTAACTACAACTGTCATCATCCTTGCCTGGTCTCCCTGCGAAGCATTTCTGCTGTATTTACATGCGCTGATCTCAGGCCTCTAAGCGAGTGTGATCGACAATGCTGAAGTCGTTCGCTTGTTTCCTGGCCTCTTTACACCAACTGAGAAAGAATGAAGGGAACAGAACAATCACAATTAGATCAATCTGTCCCCGTACAATATCATGTTATCAGCAGCATATCTGCAGTTTACACCGGCGATGTGCTGCTGCACATAAACAATCCAATCACTCGATGAATAGGCAGAATTTTGCTTGTTTGGTATAATACACCCCATGGTCCTCCATATATTATAATGTGCACCTCAGTCCTCCATATAATATAATACACTCCTCCGTCCTCCATATAGTATAATACACTCCCCATAGTCAACCATATAGTATAATACACTCCTCATAGTCCTCCATTTATTAAAATACACTGCAATTCCTCCATATAGTGTAATACACTCCTCAGTCCTCCATATCTATATATATAATTGTCTAAGGGTTTTTCCGTCTGTCTGTCTGTCTGTCTGTCTGTCTGTCTGTCCTGGAAATCCCGCGTCTCTGATTGGTCGAGGCCGCTAGCAACGGGCACAGCGACGATGATGTCATAATGGTTGCCATGGCGACGATAATGTCATAAAGGTTGCCTCGACCAATCAGCGACGGGCACAGTCTGCCGCGAATTCTGGAATCGTCATTGTCCATATACTACGGGGACATGCATATTCTAGAATACCCGATGCGTTAGAATCGGGCCACAATCTAGTATAGTATAATGTACTGCCACAATCCTCCATATAGCATAATACACTCCTCAGTCCTTCAAATAGTATAATACATTCCTCATAGTGCTCCATATAATATAATGCCCCACCATTGTCATCCATGTAGTACAATTCACTTCCCATAGTATAATGCACCGCATAGTTCTTCATATAGTGTAATGTATTCCCCATAGTCCTCAATACAGTATAATGCAGCCCACATGTAGTATAATGATGCCACCCCAGAGTATAATGCAGCCACCCCACAGAATATATTGTAGCCCCCTGAGTATAATGTAACCCCCCAGAGAATATAATACAGACCTCTTCATATAGTATAATGCAGCCCCTGCATATATAATATATGGTAGCCCCCTCATAGAACATAATGCAGCCCCCAATAGAATATAATGTAGGCCCTCCATAGAATATAATACAGCCCCCATAGAATCTAATACAGCCCACCTCCCCATAGAATATAATACAGCCCCCATAGAAAATGTAGCCCCCAGAGAATGTAATACAGCCCCCCATAGAATGTAATACTGCCCCCCATAGAATGTAATACAGCCCCACATAGAATGTATTACAGCCCTCCTCCATAGAATGTAATACAGCCCTCTCCCATAGAATGTAATGAAGCCAACCCCCATAGAATGTAATGCAGCCAGCCCCCATAGAATGTAATGCAGCCAGCCCCCCATAGAATGTAATGCAGCCAGCCACCCATAGAATGTAATGCAGCCAACCCCCATAGAATGTAATGCAGCCAACCACCCATAGAATGTAATGCAGCCAGAGCCAGCCCCCATAGAATGTAATGCAGCCAGCCCACATGGAATGTAATGCAGCGCAGCCCCATACAATGTAATGAAGCACAGCCCCCATAGAATGTAATGCAGCCAGCCCCCCATAAAATGTAATGCAGCCAACCACCCATAGAATGTAATGCAGCCAGCCCCCATAGAATATAATGCAGCCAGCCCCCATAGAATGTAATGCAGCACAGCCCCCATAGAATGTAATGCAGCTAGCCCCCCATAGAATGTAATGCAGCACAGCCCCCATAGAATGTAATGCAGCCAGCCCCCATAGAATGTAATACGGCCAGCCCCCATAAAATGTAATACAGCCAGCCCCCATAGAATGTAAGGCAGCCAGCCCCCATAGAATGTAATGCAGCCAGCCCCAATAGAATGTAATAAATCCCCCCCATAGAATGTAATGCAGCACAGCCCCCATAGAATGTAATACAACCCCCCAATAGCCCCACAATCCAGTTATCACTCACTGATATATTGAAAAAAACCACTCTCCTCACATCTCCTTGTGCCCCGCGCTGCCCCTGGCTCCGGTCTCAGCAACTGCAGTCTGCCCGGCCACACACAGCAGGTGCGCGATGATATGACGTCATGTCATATGATGCAGTGTCAGCGCGAGGCAGAGCGGGGAATGATGGGAGAGGGAGTGACAGCGGTTGCTCTCTCCTCCATCATTACATTCAACTGTACCGGCATCATAGACGCCGGTATAGTTGAATGCGGCGGCGCTGGCGGGGTAGGGAGTCAGAGCCGGGGGGGAGGTTTGGTGGGGTGGGGGAGTCGGTGCTGGCGAGCAGCCCATGACTGCCATCGGCCCTTCTGGCATTTGCCAGAAATGCCCGATGGCCAGTCTGGCCCTGTGAGACAGTGACACAGTTGATCAGCCGGTACACTCCCTGTATTCACATTCCTTCTGCAGCTTATTCGACATGCTCTATAAGCATGGACCCGATCAAATTAGCTCAACTCTACTCAGCAACTCTAAGTGCTGAAGAAATAAACTTGGGCAAAGCTGCTGGGCTCAGTTATTGGTTCCAGCGCTATTGATGTGGAATCAGCACTGCAGACAATAACAAACATGAAAGGAGCAGTGGAAACTCAGCAATGAACTCCGGTAGGTGAGTATAAACCAGGTTGTTTTGCTTAAACTGGAAAACCATTTTAGCTTGTGTGCTCATATAGATTTTTTTAATCTTTATTTTTTAGATTTTGACCCAATGTATTTTTGCTGCGTCTAAAACACAAGGCCTCAGAGTTCCAGCAAAGTGGCTTGGATTTATAGAAATCTCATGCCCGCTGTGCTTCTTTTTACTCAGGGTAAACTGACCTGCAATCCATGCGTCAAATCCACAACATGGTAATTTCTCTTGCAGGTATGCTGAGTTTTATGTACAGATTTTGCCCATAGTCTTAAGGTACCGTCTCACAGTGGCACTTTGGTCGCTACGACGGCACGATCCGTGATGTTCCAGCGTCACTCCATTATCGCTCCAGTGTCGTAGACTGCGGTCACACTTCGCAATGCACGGCGCTGGAGCGATAATTTCATGACGTATTTGCGATGTAGAATCAGCAGAGGAGGTGGAGAATATCATGCAAACGTTTGTTACACGATGCGATCATGCCGCCACAGCGGGACACTTGACGATGAAAGAAAGTTTTAAACGATCTGCTACGACGTACGATTCTCAGCGGGGTTCCTTATCGCAGTAGCGTGTCAGACACAGCGAGATCGTAAGTATATCACTGAAACGTCACGGATCGTGCCGTCGTAGCGACCAAAGTGCCACTGTGAGACGGTACCCTTACAGTAGATGTGGAAAATCTGTAGGTAACGACACGCATGCAACAACAATGAGAAACAATAAACTCAGGATCAAAAACAAAATAAAAACATATAAAATTGCACTGTAAAACAATGAAAAAGGCAAGTAACCTTAATTACCTAATAGGTGCAGAAATGGTGTAGAAAAGCTCACCACTTATCATGGGAAAGTAAAGTAGTCTGAGGCTGCCGCTCCTAAATAAATAAGACAGACATTGAATGATGATAGGTATATCCTATAAAGCTGAAATAACTCTCGTTTTTATATACTTTATTATCTGATACAAGTTAGGCTCCATGTGTCCAACTCTGAGAAAGTGAATGCCATAGAATGGCATGACTTTTTTTTATTTGTTATGTCAGAACTGTAATTTAATTTAGAAATCTTGAATGTTCGGAAAAAGAAATGTAAGTTTAGCACTGTTTTTGTACAATGTAATACTGAACCACAATAAAGACATCTGAAAACAGTAAAGAAAAACATTATTTTAAGATATATTAGGAGATACTCTTGTTTGTATGGATGTAAATTATAATCATATTTTCATAAAATAGAATGTCCCCCCTCATACAACAGTTAATCACCACAGTTCTGGCTTCTGTCATTCCCAGCACTTAGCTGATATAGCCAGGGAAAGCCACAGCCAGACAGACTTCATCACCTCCAGCATCCTTGGTGTCACGTTATTGCCAGGTACAATGTGCTCCTACCCTGTACCTCGAGCTAGGAGAACCCTAAGGTATCCCTGTCCCCCGGATTACTCCTGATGGTGGAGATGCCGGGGCCTCGTAATTTGCTATGCTCCTATATTATCACTGATCTGTTCCCTCCCCCACCCAGGGAGGTATGTAACAGAAGTGTATAATGTGACACAAACCATACAGTTAGGGTTAAACAGTGATAAAAGAAAATACAATCATACAAATACACTCACAAAAAAACTAAATGGGAAACAGATGACGTATATGAAGGACAAGCCAATTGAGAGAGGATAAGGACGATAATGCACCAACCAACTCCACGCAGAAATCTCCTGAAAATCACACCAAACACTTGTCACTAATACCGAACCTCTCCTTCATTTCCAAACCAGGAAGTGGTAATTGCTATCACTGGCAAGGATGGAAGCCAGGAGGTGGTTTCTTAACCCTGTAGAGCATAACAAACTCAGAACAGCTGATACAATAAAAGAAGTCCAACTAAGAAGTTTAACCCTTGCAGCAATAGAGCAATTGAAGCCAGAACTGCTAACAGTGAAGTCCTTCTAACTGCCACAGGTGTATAAATCACTGGCCATTGTCATCGTCTGACCCTACTCTGTCACAGTATCGCCATGCCACTGGGTATAGGACATGTGATGATATTATTTAGGCTTGTACTGGCCTATTGGGGAGCAGATTATTTCCCCGGTGGGCCCCTTTGCAGATGCGGGCCTTCCTCATGAGTAGTGCTTGGCACAGTACAACTAATGTATTATTTACGGTACAGATGAAAGCAACATCTCATCATTCATTTAACAAACTAGATTATTATAAAGAAGCAGAGGCAAGTTTATGAATGATGGTTGGGTAATATTGCATGTAGCTGAATAGTGGGCTTCCAGTATCAATGTTACTGGTGGGCCTTGGCATTCCATTCTGACACAGATGACATCATGACACAATTATAATGCAACAGACTGTAAACTTGGCTGCTGTATATTCCATCATAAATTACCCAATAAGATTATGATATCTTCTATATAATTGTCTAAGGGTCACTTCCGTCTGTCCTTCTGTCTGTCTGTCATGGTTATTCATTCGCTGATTGGTCTCGCCAGCTGCCTGTCATGGCTGCCACGACCAATCGGCGACGGGCACAGTCCGGAAGAAAATGGCTGATCCTTACTCCCCACAGTCAGGGCCTGTCACCCGCATACTCCCCTCCGGTCACTGCTAACACAGGGTTAATGCCGGTGGTAACAGACCGCATTATGCCACGGGTAACACACTCCGTTACTGCCGCTATTAACCCTGTGTGTCCCAAACTTTTTACTATTGACGCTGCCTATGCGGCATCAATAGTAAAAAATGTAATGTTAAAAATGATAAAAAATAAAAAAAAAACTATACCTATACTCACCCTCCGTAGTCGCTCGCGCCGGCCGCCATTGCAGGTTCCGGTGGCAAAGATGGTATGGGAGAAGGACCTGCCATGACGTCACGGTCATGTGACCGCGACGTCATCACAGGCCCTGCACGCCTGTGCTAGAAAGACCTGCCATGACGTCATGGTCATGTGACTGCGATGTCATCACAGGTCCTGCGCTCATACCAACCCTGGGACTGGAAGCTGCTGCGGACTACAAGGGGCCCTCAGAAAGGTGAGTATATGTTTATGTTTTATTTTTTAAACTGTGACAAACCTGGCTGGGCAATATACTACGTAGCTGGGCAATATACTACGTGACTGGCCAATATTCTACGTGGCTCTGTGCTGTATACTACTTCGCCGTGCAATATACTACGTGGCTCTGTGCTGTATATTACTTCACTGGGCAATATACTACGTGACTGGCCAATATACTACATGGCTCTGTGCTGTGTACTATGTCGCTGTGCAATATAGTACGTGGCTCTGTGCTGTATACTACGTCGCTGTGCAATATACTACGTGGCTCTGTGGTGTATACTACATCACTGGGCAATATACTACGTCACTGGGCAATATACTACATCACTGGGCAATATACTACATTGCTGCACAATATACTATGTAACTAGGCAATATACTACATGGCTCTGTGCTGTATACTACGTCACTGGTCAATATACTACGTGCCTGGGCAATATACTACGTCGCTGGGCAATATACTATGTGGCTGTGCAATATACTACATAACTGGGCAATATACTACGTAACTGGGCAATATACTACGTGGCTGGGCAATATACTACGTCACTGGGCAATATACTACGTGGTTGGGCAATATACTATATGGCTGGGCAATATACTACGTGACTGGGCAATATGCTACGTGACTGTGCAATATACTACGCGGCTGGGCAATATACTACGTGACTGGGCAATATACTACGTGGCTGGGCAATATACTACGTGACTGGGCAATATACTACGTGACTGGGCAATATACTACGTGGCTGGGCAATATACTACGTGACTGGGCAATGTACTACGTGGCTGGGCAATATACTACGTCACTGGGCAATATACTACTTGGCTGGGCAATATACTACGTGGTTGGGCAATATACTACGTGACTGGGCAATATACTAAGTGGTCGGGCAATATACTACGTGACTGAGCAATATACTACGTGGCTGGGCAATATACTACGTGACTGGGCAATATACTATGTGACTGGGCAATATACTACATGACTGGGCAATATACTATGTGACTGGGCAATATACTACGTGACTGTGCAATATACTACGTGACTGGGCAATATACTACGTCACTGGGCAATATACTACGTGGCTGGGCAATATACTACGTGGTTGTGCAATATACTACGTGGCTGGGAAATATACTACGTGGCTGGGCAATATACTACGTGGCTGGGCAATATACTACTTGGCTGGGCAATATACTACGTGCCTTGGCAATATACTACGTGGCTGGGCAATATACTACGTGGACATGCATATTCTAGAATACCCGATGCGTTAGAATCGGGCCACCATCTAGTATATATATAAAACCATCTAGTGCACTGTACAACGACCGTTGTGGAATTCTTCACTGTAAATGACCATATAATAGTAATATTAATAGTATCCTGCACTGGAGTAGAAAATAACCCCAGGAAAACCAAGATATTAGAAAATATCTATTATATAAACTTATTTAGTATGTGCCACTAATCACTTCTTTGCCTGCACACGCTAACAAGCATATCCTATTCCATTAACTGTACAAGTCAGGGCAGCAAGGTGAAATTGACATCCTGAATGCTGAAAGGAGATTAAAATAACATGGATGCCAAGATTTAAAAAAAACCTAGGAGTATAGCAGAGGTAAGGCCACTACTGAGGCCAGGCGAAGACACTTACACCATCATCCTACAGGTTACAACAGATGCTTCCATTCTTACAACAGAGAAGGCATAGCACTTTCTTTATACTCAGAGTACAGATGCTCCATTATATTATAACTAGCTATTGAACCCGTTCTACGTCCGGGTAATGAGCATTTTTATTGGTACATTTATACAGTGTCTTCAGTAAAATGGCGCTGGAGATCGCAGTATGGCAAGCACTCATTCCGGTGTAATTCTATTTAAGTAATGTACTACAACATCAACATAGCAGTGCGCATGCGCCGACCACAGGGATAATGATTACGGCTGGCATGTGCGTACTGCTATGCTTACATTGTAGCAGAATTCTTCAATAAAATGGCGCTGAAGTCAGCATACCGTGCTATCAGGTGCTATTTTTTTTAAGACACGGTACTTGCCAATTTGCATATACAGTGTCTTCAATAACATGACATGGAGATCACGCTATGTGCACACACTGACTCTGGCACCATATTATTGAAGTAATGTACTACAACGTTAACATAGCAGTGCGCTTGCGTCCTCCATAGGGATAATGATTATAGCCAGCGTGAGCACTGCTATGTTGATGCTGTAGTTGAATTCTTCAATAAAAAGATGCCTCAGTCAACGTATACTGCAATATCTGGTGCCATTTTGTTGAAGACACTGTCTGCAAATTCGCATACACAGTGTCTTCAATAAAATGATGCTATAGTGCGGTATAACCACGCGCTGACTCCAGTGCCACACTGCATAGGCGCAACCCATCTCGGCTTTGGAAAGAAGTACGCATCCACCGTTATATATACTGTGTATATAAGATAGGAAATCCTGATATATTAATAGGTCAGTTTAACACCTAAAAATAAGGCTAGGTTCACATTGCGTTAATGGGTTAACGCTAGCGGACTCCGTTACATGGCAAAATTGTCGCAATTAACGCCATGCAATGGATCCGTTAGCGCACCCATTGACGGCAATGTGCTAATGGATCTCTAGCGCATCACTAGCGCATGCCATTTTCGGCACACGCTAGCGATGTCCCGTTAGTTTCGGACGGACCGCGGACGCTGCTTGCAGCATCCGAGGTCCGTTCCTCACTAGCGCAGATCAGGTATATGCGCTAGCGGGATCGGCAAACACGATCACTTTTGGGACATTGCGTAAGCGCAGTCCATAGCGCTATGCGCTAAACGGACTGCCCTAACGCAATGTGAACCTAGTCTAATACATTATTAGAATAAGTCCAGTAGTCATTATTCAGTAGTGGCAATAAAGTAATGGCATAAAACTCCAGGGAAACAATTCTCCTTGTACTGCCCCATAAAGAGATAGAGCAGGTACCATCTGCGAAACTGCACATAAAGCAGCAATCTAATGAGATTTGGACTGAGAAAGAAAGAAGGTGGTGTAGCTCGCTTCATGGGTGGGGTACTCTGCTGAGTAGCAGAAATTGCTACTAGGCCCAAAATGATTTCCTGGGCTAGATGCCATTAAAAAATAGTACTTAGGCAAACAGGCGGTGTAGCTTGCTTCATGGGTGAAGTACACTGCTGAGTAGCACCAAATTCTATTAGGCCCAAAAGGATTTCCTGGGCTAGATGCCGTTACAAAATAGTAGTTAGGTAAACAGGCGGTGTAGCTTTCTTCATGGGTGGGGTACGCTGCTGAGTAGCACCAAATTCTACTAGGCCAAAAGGATTTCCTGGGATAGATGCTGTTAAAAAATAGTACTTAGGTAAACAGGCGGTGTAGCTTGCTTCGTGGGTGGGGTACGCTGCTGAGTTGCACCAAATTCTACTAGGCCCAAAAGGATTTCCTGGGCTAGACGCCGTTACAAAATAGTAGTTAGGTAAACAGGCGGTTTAGCTTGCTTCATGGGTGAAGTACGCTGCTGAGTAGCACCAAATTCTACCAAGCCCAAAATGATTTCCTGGGCTAGATGCCGTTAAAATATAGTACTTAGGTAAACAGGCGGTGTAGCTTGCTTCATGGGTGAAGTACACTGCTGAGTAGCACCAAATTCTATTAGGCCCAAAAGGATTTTCTGGGCTAGATGCCGTTACAAAATAGTAGTTAGGTAAACAGGCGGTGTAGCTTGCTTCATGGGTGGGGTACTCTGCTGAGTAGCAGAAATTGTTACTAGGCCCAAAATGATTTCCTGGGCTAGATGCCGTTAAAAAATAGTACTTAGGTAAACAGGCGGTGTAGCTTGCTTCATGGGTGAAGTACACTGCTGAGTAGCACCAAATTCTATTAGGCCCAATAGGATTTCCTGGGCTAGATGTCGTTACAAAATAGTAGTTAGGTAAACAGGCAGTGTAGCTTGCTTCATGGGTGGGGTACGCTGCTGAGTAGCACCAAATTCTGCTAGGCACAAAAGGATTTCCTGGGATAGATGCCGTTAAAAAATAGTACTTAGGTAAACAGGCGGTGTAGCTTGCTTCATGGGTGGGGTACGCTGCTGAGTTACACCAAATTCTACTAGGTCCAAAAGGATTTCCTGGGCTAGACGCCGTTACAAAAAAGTAGTTAGGTAAACAGGCGGTGGGTGGCTGGGCTACTCTGCTGACTAGCAGACACTGAAGCTTTGGAGCAGACCTCTGAATCCCAGGCCATAGTATGAGGTGTAAGGTTTGTACCCACTCAGCTGCGTAGGAGGAAACAGGAGGCACATTCTCTTTAATGTCTATGTGGGTTTATTTGCTCCATAAACCAGCAAGGCAGCAACAGAAAGGAAAACAGTCCGTACATCAGGCCGACATAGCATAAAAGTCCATACAAGAGCTCTGCTCTTCTCAGGTCTGTGGGCACACAGGCTGTGCAATGTCCAGCACTCAGGCTCTATCTGAAGCCACAGATACAAAAACCGTGTGCACTACTGGAGAAGAATGGTGCTAGGTTAGGTTCCCACACCTTCATAGACTATAAAGAAAAAGAACCCAGCACTCAACTGATGCTTTAGTGCAATTTTAATCGTAGTAGTACCCAATAAACGTTTCGGTCCTTGAATGGACCTTCGTCAGTAACGTACTGTAGAATAATAGAATAGACCGTATGGTCATAGGGTACAAAAAAGCAGCGTCTTATGTGTGAGTCAGATAGGAGCGGTACTGAGGAGACCGAGCTGGATGGTGGTGCTGTCAGACGCGGTGTCCACCGCTAGTCTCAAGAGAGAGACTAGCGGTGGACACCGCGTCTGACAGCACCACCATCCAGCTCGGTCTCCTCAGTACCGCTCCTATCTGACTCACACATAAGACGCTGCTTTTTTGTACCCTATGACCATACGGTCTATTCTATTATTCTACAGTACGTTACTGACGAAGGTCCATTCAAGGACCGAAACGTTTATTGGGTACTACTACGATTAAAATTGCACTAAAGCATCAGTTGAGTGCTGGGTTCTTTTTCTTTATTACTATCTGAAGCCACAGACACAGAAGGGCTTCTTCCTCTCAATACACAGACTCCTGTCTGTAGTGTCCAGCCTGGACACATGGAAATCTGTCCACACTGACAGACTCCCAAACACTCACACCATGTGCTAAACACACCTCCTTTACATAGGTGTCCCCACACCCAGGTACCTATCACATGGCCAGTCAGGTGAGTGTGACATCACCATAGGTCCTGAAACACACATAGATAGGCAGGGTTATGTTACAGCGACAAGCCACCTAGGTGACACATATCTCCCGTCGACTATACAACCTTTAGCCACGCTACAGAGGAAACAACTCTTGAGACGACCCCACCCACCTGGAATTGACGATGGCAACGTCATGTAAAACTCAGCAAGGGGACTAAATAAAAGAGTTTCCATTTTTTCCAAAAATTCGGCCACAGACACCACTTAAGTGGTATCAATTTTACCAGAGTTTTTTTTAAATGGTTGGTGAGGTGATTTTCAAAAATCATCAAGCTTTTAGTCTCCCCAAGATGACACAGGGGTAGAAAAGTCCTTGCAGATCCAGGATTTGTTCATCTTGATGAACGTTAGTATGTCTACATTGTCACTGGACAGCTGCGTGCGCTTATCTGTCAGCACACCACCAGCAGCCCTGAACACACGTTCAAAGAGAACGCTGGCTGCGGGGCACAACAAGATCTCCAAGGCGTGAGTGGCGAGCTCAGGCCATTTTTTAAGATTGGAAGCCCAAAATGAGCAAGGGTCCAGTTCCACAGTCATGGCATCGATGTTATCTTGGAGATACTCTTGTACATCCTCTCTAGGCGTTGGCTGTGCATCAGACTTCTTGTCTCCTGTGTCCTTGCAAAGGATGGTCTAAAAAAAATCTTGAAATGATTGGAAAAAATTGCTGTTACCACCAGATACGATGTTACTGTTACGGTTTGAGTGATGACTCGATAGTCCCACGGTTGGCAAGTTAGAACTCAGAGATTCACTATGTGCACCACTGGTGTTTTGTGGAAAAGCAGATGTTAGATTCTGTAGCAGTGTCTGCTGATACTCCTGCATGCGTGAATCCCTTTCTATGGCAGGAATTATTTCACCAAATTTGCTTTTGTACCGGGGATCTAAGAGTGTGGCAACCTAGTAGTCGGCATTACTTCGGATTCTGACAATCCGAGGGTCATGTTGCAGGTAGTGCAGCAAGAAGGCACTCATGTGTCTTGCGCATCCAGGAGGACCAAGTCATTGTTGTCTTGGTGGTGGCGAGGTGAGAATCACGCTTCCTTCATCTGCCCTCTCCCCCCAACCTCGTACAACAGAAATTTGATCAAGGTCTCTCTCATCTGATGAGTCTTCCATGCCCAGCGCCAGTTCGTCCTCCACTTCTTTCTCGCCTCCTGCACCTCCCTCAACAGTTTGGCTGCTACCAATCCATCTCCCCCAGCCTCCAATGCCAGCCGCCTTGGTGCTGCCAACCTACTTGACCTTGGAGATATGATCTCTTCCGCATACGACTCCTCCTCTTCCTCCTCCTCTTCTTGTTCCACCACCTGACTCCAAACACTATGTAAGGTGTGCTCCAGCATGTAAATCACTGGAATGGTCATGCTGATAATGGCATCGTCAGCACTAAACATCTTCGTTGCTATTTCAAAACTGTGCAGAAGGGTGCATAGGTCCCTGATCTGAGACCACTCCTGCAGCGTGATTTGCCCCACCTCTTGATTTCGTTGGCCCAGGCTATACGTCATAACATATTGCACCAGGGCTCGTCGGTGCTGCCACAGTCGCTGCAACATGTGCAGAGTTGAACTCCACTGTGTGGGCACATCGCATTTCAGCCGGTGAACTGGCAGGCCCAATGACTTCTGTAGAGATGCAAGTCATTGAGCTGCGGGATGCGAACGGCGGAAGTGAGCACACAGTGACCGTGCCCTCTGCAGAAGCCCATCTAGTCCGGGATAGTGGAATAAAAATTGCTGGACAACCAGGTTCAAAACGTTAGCCATACAAGGCATGTGTGTGACATTGCCCCGGCGAAGGGCCGCACCTAGGTTTGCAGCATTGTCGCACACAGCCTTCCATGGCTGCAGGTTGAGTGGAGACAACCATTGATGGAACTCGGTTTCCAGAGATGACCACAACTCCTCAGCTGTGTGACTCACATTTCCCAGACATTTCAATGTAAACACTGCTTGATGCCGCTGATCCCTGGTGACAGCATAGTGAGGAGGTGTGCAGGATTCCTTCTGCGCAGTTACAATGCGGGTGGCATTACCAGACAGGCTTTGGGTGCAGGTGGAGGACCGAGAGGAGGTTGAGAAGGCAGAAGCAGTCGAGGGACTTCTAGATACAGAGGATCGACGAGCAACTCGTGGCGACAGCAAGACTTGGACAGCAGCCCCCTCTCCTGATGTTGCCATAGTTACCCAGAGCCCAGTCACCGACATGTAAATGCACCCTGTCACACACAAAGTTTCTCAAGGAAGCAGTGATGTTGTGTGCGACATGCTGGTGTAGTGCAGGCACAGCTTTCTTTGAGAATTAGTGGCGACTGGGCATCTGGTACTGGGGCACTGCGACAGACATAAGTTCTCGGAAATCCTCTGTGTCCACCAGGCGGAAAGGCAGCATTTCTGTAGCCAACAGCTTGCTGATGGAGAAATTCAACCTCTTAGCTTTGTCATGGCTAGGAGGAAATGGTCTTTTACTTGTCCACATCTGAGGGACTGAGGGCTGGCTGCTGTGCTTAGACAGAGTTGAGTAGGGTGTCCCCGGCAAACTGCTGGTCTGTGAGGAAGGTGCAGGTGGAGATGTTATGTTGCCTTGATCAAAATGTGGTGTCGATGTCAGAGAGTGCTCAACACCAGCAGGTGTTTCCACTTGCAAATGTCCTGGCGACCTGCCAATCACACTGGCTGTTGCGGTTAAAGTGATGGAAGGTCTGCATCCAAAACCATGTGCGACTGCTGTCCCCACAGTCACAGAGGATGAAGAGGATGTGGATGCACTTGATGAGGCAGACAGTGGTTGGCCCGACCCACTAGGCCACATTGTAGCACAGTGAGCTTCCCACTGCAACTTATGCCTCATATCCATGTGACGGTTCATGCATGAAGTACTGAAGCTAGTGCTTATTTGGCCTCTACTGAGAATTTGTTGACAAATCTTACAGACAACATGAGTTGGGTCATCCTTTGCGATGTCAAAAAATACCCAGGCTATGCAAGGCTTAGAGCCCATACGACCTGAAGAGTCACCACGACTTCTGGTCTGAGGCACAGTTGGGGTTGAGGATGCAGTTGTTGACGTGCTTCCAGTACTCCGTCTCTGTCCAGGAAGGCACACCATTACCTCATCGTCAGACTCGTCTCTAGCATCCTCCTCTACCTCCTCTGCTGACCTCATGGACTGGCGGACTGGGGGTTGCCAGTAAGTGGGGTCTGCAAACTCGTCATCATCATCCTGTGTGTTTTCACACCCGTCGTCCTCAAAGCCAACCTCTTCCTGCCCCGACCGAAAAGTCAAGTTTTCGTTCCAATCAGGTATCTCAGTCTCATCATCATTTTCCTCATTGTCTCCACCAACAGGAGTTACAGTTTGGGAACGAGGGTCTACATTATGCTCAGAACCTTCTTCATCTGGGCCTGGATCCGACTCACAAAGATTCTGTAAAGGCACGGATGATTGACCTCATGGAGGCCAAAACATCCAACACCGCGGAGACACCATCACGTGTTTCTCAACGCAGTGATCCAGAACACTGCCCCCAAATATGCAAATGCATGTAGAGGAGCTGCGGAGACACCATCATGTGTTTCTCAACGCAGGCAGTGAATGGCCAGGCCTTTCCCCGGGAAGGAACAACCAAGGGAAGGGCAGCATCCAATAAAGGAAAACATCCAATAAAGGAAAACCACCTATGCCAAGCATGGTATCCATCCACAGACAGCTGTTTCGGGTTTTTTGCCCCTCATCAGTGTGGGGTAGGAAACTGGCTATCAGGAGCAGTGCCTAGTAGAAAGTATATAAAGGCACGGATGATTCTGGGCATCAGTGCAGATCATTTCCTCATCTGGATTCACAGAAGCTCTGGAGCAGACCCCTGATTCCCTGGCTATAGTATGCATAAACAGCTCTACAGACTCAACCATGTGTGTTACCCCATGCTCAGACGGGCGGCTGGAGACTTGGGAGCTGTGATGAAACAAGTGCGATTGGGGTGACAACTCTGAGGACTGCAGTAGTTGTGATGTTGAAGTTGACATGGAAGAGAGCCCTCTTGAACGAGCACTTGATATCCGTTCAAGCACCTGCTGTTTTTGTGCCTCATCTGGAAATTTTGGCGATGCTTGTAGCGATAGTCGTAAGAAAGGGATCATATCAGATTGTCCACGAAAAGAAGTAGACATCTTACTTTGGTTGGAAGATGGTCTTTCTTCTGCAGATGCTACTGTTGCTTTACCACCTACCCCACGGACACAACCTTTTTTTCTGCCTATTCCCCTTTCCACCAGCAGCAGGCCTTTTGCCACTCATTTTAGTGCTTAACTAATTGGCAACTCTGTATCTGTAGTTGTTGGCACAACAACCGATAGATGAAAACCGAGCAGAACTGAGTGGCCAAACTGTGGTACTAGGCCCAAAACTAATAACTGGATTAGATGCAGTGAAAATTGAGATACACAGGTGGTATAGTTTGTTTCACAGGCGGGCTACTCTGCTGATGTGCAGACACTGCTCCTAGGCCCAAAACTATTAACTGGATTAGATGCAGTAAAAATAGAGATACACAGGCGGTGTAGTTAGTTTCACAGGTGGGCTACTTTGCTGACGTGCAGACACTGCTCCTAGGCCCTAAACTATTAACTGGATTATCTTGAGCAAAATAGAGGAGACAGTATATCGCACAATCAGTCCAAGGCGCCACACATGTCCAACTGGAGAAGCATACAGTTGCCCAAGCGGTAATCGGGTGCTTACTCAGAAGAAAAATACTTTTCCGTAGGTAAAAATGTATAAGAAAAGAGAGCACTCACCAACCGCTGTGATAGTCTTTACTTTATTGTGGCATCAATACAAATGTAGCAAAATGTGGCAGGGAGAAACTGTGGTTCCTTCAGACGACAGCCGTTTTGCGCTGATTGCGCTTCAACGGGTCTTAATTGTGAGCTGCTGTGGGATGACGTTATATATATGTATGTCCGGTCTGAAACGTTACAACCCACTTTTACAGCGTCACTAAGAAAACTTACTCCTACTAATCATAAAAACTTTAAAAACGTTAAAAACATTACAGGGTAGAACTACAAACTTATGAGAAAATTACTACAACAAACGAGTACTGCAATAAAGAACTATGATACTTATAAGAAAACTGACATGTCAGCCCTTTCATTTAACCCCATCGGGCCTGTGGCATTTAATCGTAGAATCCACCTACCTTCTCTTCTTAACAGTGACCTGTGGTGATCCCCTCCATGTTTTGGCTGATGCACTTTCTCTATTCCCGCAAAGCGCAAACAAGTCGCATCACCTCCATGACTGGAGCGTATATGGCTAATAAGCCTAGGGACCCCTTTGCCGGTGCTAATAGATCTGAAGTGTCCCCTAAATCTAACAAATAATGGGCGAATGGTTTTCCCAATATAAAAAAATTTAAAAGACATATTGGTACGTAATAGAGTTGAAACCAGCAGAGACACTTGGCTTCAGACAGGGATCCCACAAGGAAACTTTAAATGTGGACATTGTAGTTTTTGCGCCAATCATATAACAGGTAAATTGTTACAGATTGGCCCAATTTGCCACACAGTGCGGGATTTTATTTCTTGCAAAACTCCATTTGTTGTGTACGTTTTATTCTGTCCATGTGGATTCTATTATATTGGGAAAACCATTCGCCCATTATTTGTTAGATTTAGGGAACACTTCAGATCTATTAGCACCGGCAAAGGGGTCCCTAGGCTTATTAGCCATAAGCGCTCCAGTCATGGAGGTGATGCGACTTGTTTGCGCTTTGCGGGAATAGAGAAAGTGCCTCAGCCAAAACATGGAGGGGATCACCACAGGCCACTGTTAAGAAGAGAAGGTAGGTGGATTCTATGATTAAATGCCACAGGCCCGATGGAGTTAAATGAAAGGGCTGACATGTCAGTTTTCTTATAAGTATCGTAGTTCTTTATTGCAGCACTCGTTTGTTGTAGTAATTTTCTCATAAGTTTGTAGTTCTACCCTGTAATGTTTTTAACGTTTTTAAAGTTTTTATGATTAGTAGGAGTTAGTTTTCTTAGTGACGCTGCAAAAGTGGGTTGTAATGTTTCAGACTGGATATACATATAACGTCATCCCACAGCAGGTCACTATTAAAACCCGTTGAAGCGCAATCAGTGCGAAACGGCCGTCGTCTGAAGGAACCACAGTTTCTCCCTGCCACATTTTGCTACATTTGTATTGATGCCACAATAAAGTAAGGACTATCACAGCGATTGGTGAGTGCTCTCTTTTCTTTTACATTTTTATTAACTGGATTAGATGCAGTGAAAATTGAGATACACAGGCGGTGTAGTTAGTTTCACAGGCGGGCTACTCTGCTGACATGCAGACACTGCTCCTAGGCCCAAAACTAATAACTGGATTAGATGCAGTGAAAATTGAGATACACAGGCGGTGTAGTTAGTTTCACAGGCGAGATACTCTGCTGACGTGCAGACACTGCTCCTAGGCCCTAAACTATTAACTGGATTAGCTGCAGTGAAAATAGAGATACACAGGCAGTGTAGTTAGTTTCACAGGCGGGCTACTCTGCTGACGTGCAGACACTGCTCCTAGGCCCAAAACTAATAACTGGATTAGATGCAGTGAAAATTGAGATACACCGGCGATATAGTTTGTTTCACAGGCGGCTACTCTGCTGACATGCAGACACTGCTCCTAGGCCCTAAACTATTAACTGGATTAGATGCAGTGAAAATAGAGATACACAGGCAGTGTAGTTAGTTTCACAGGAGGGCTACTCTGCTGACGTGCAGACACTGCTCCTAGACCATAAACTATTAACTGGATTAGATGCAGTGAAAATAGAGATACACAAGCAGTGTAGTTAGTTTCACAGGAGGGCTACTCTGCTGACGTGCAGACACTGCTCCTAGGCCCAAAACTATTAACTGGGTTAGATGCAGTAAAAATTGAGATACACAGGCGGTGTAGCTAGCTCCACAGGTGGGCTACTCAGATGACTATCAGACAATGCTACTAGCCCAAAAGGATTGGCTGAGCTAGATTACACCAAATGCTGTGACAAACACTTGCACAGCACTGGCACAGACCTGCCTGGCAAACAGTGCTATGAACTGCTGTAACCTACCCTGAAAAGGGCTGATATTACAACTAGTCCCGACTCCTCCTGACTCCCTAAACCTATCTCTCTGAAAATTCGCTCTAAAATAACACTCTTAGGCTGGAGTCACACTCAGCGTAAGACAATACGGTCCGTATATTAAGGCCGTAATACGCTGAAAAGTCCCCAAAAAAGTGGTCCGTAGCTCCTCCGTAGGCAGGGTGTGTCAGCGTATTTTGCGCATGGCATCCTCCATATGTAATCCGTATGGCATCCGTACTGCGTGTTTTTCTCGCAGGCTTGCAAAACCAACATAAGGCTATAAAAGGGATCCATGTGTAAAAAAAACAAAAACATATATACTGTCTATATATATATATATATATGTCAGTAGACACATATATGTATATATATTATTACTTCATACAGCGCTAGATAGCTTTAAAGCCGGTAATTCAATTGCCGGCTTTTGCTATCTCCTTCCTAAAACCCGACATGATATGAGAACTGGTTTACATACAGTAAACCATCTCATATCATATTTTTTTTTTGCATATTCCACACTACTAATGTTAGTAGTGTGTATATGCAAAATTTGGCCGTTCTAGCTATTAAATTAAAGGGTTAAATGGCGGAAAAAATTGCCATGGGCTCCCGCGCAATATTCTCCGCCAGAGTAGTAAAGCCAGTGACTGAGGGCAGATATTAATAGCCTGGAGAGGGTCCATGGTTATTGTCCCCCCCCCCCTGGCTAAAAACACCTGCCCCCAGCCACCCCAGAAAAGGCACATCTGGAGGATGCGCCTATTCTGGCACTTGGCCACTCTCTTCCCATTCCCGTGTAGCGGTGGGATATGGGGTAATGAAGGGTTAATGCCACCTTGCTATTGTAAGGTGACATTAAGCCAAATTAATAATGGAGAGGCGTCAATTATGACACCTATCCATTATTAATCCAATAGTAGTAAAGGGTTAAAAAATACACAAACACATTATTAAAAAGTATTTTAATGAAATAAAAACAAAGGTTGTTGTAATATTTTATTCTACGCTCAATCCAATCACTGAAGACCCTCGATCTGTAACAAAAAAAAAATCTCTCATTTTTCATATTTCTAGTGCAGTAATGCAGTTCAAATTTCGTTTTTCAAGTTTGTATGTTCTAGCGCTGCAGTGTGCTGCCTTCTTTACTTAACTATATACGAGTTGGCGACTCTAGGTTCAGCACCTGTTCACACTGAGTCTATGTTTGGATGTGCCGGTCAGGTTTTTGAAATGTATTCTTTAGCCTTCTGATCGTGCACTCCGCCTCCTAGCTTCAGGTGTTTTAATTACAGCAGGTCCAACACCCCTCCACAGAGAGAGAGAATTTTAGTCTAGTAAGAGGTTTTCACATGTACCCATTCAGATGGAGACGTTTATTCTCAGCAAGGTAAGGCAAGTTTAGGACCTGGTATAAGAGAGATGCCGTAACGGGGCTACCAGGTACACATAAAATTGGCCATTTTTATGCGCTAAAAGCTCTCATTTTTCATATTTCTAGTGCAGTAATGCAGTTCAAATTTTGTTTTTCAAGTTTGTATGTTCTAGCGCTGCAGTGTGCTGCCTTATTTACTTAACTATATACGAGTTGGCGACTCTAGGTTCAGCACCTCTTCACACTTAGTCTATGTTTGGATGTGACGGTCAGTTTTTTGAAATGTATTCTTTAGCCTTCTGATCGTGCACTCCGCCTCCTAGCTTCAGGTGTTTTAATTACAGCAGGTCCAACACCCCTCCACAGAGAGAAAGAATTTTAGTCTAGTAAGAGGTTTTCACATGTACCCATTCAGATGGAGACGTTTATTCTCAGCAAGGTAAGGCAAGTTTAGGACCTGGTATAAGAGAGATGCCGTAACGGGGCTACCAGGTACACATAAAATTGGCCATTTTTATGCGCTAAAAGCTCTCATTTTTCATATTTCTAGTGCAGTAATGCAGTTCAAATTTTGTTTTTCAAGTTTGTATGTTCTAGCGCTGCAGTGTGCTGCCTTATTTACTTAATTATATACGAGTTGGCGACTCTAGGTTCAGCACCTGTTCACACTGAGTCTATGTTTGGATGTGCCGGTCAGGTTTTTGAAATGTATTCTTTAGCCTTCTGATCGTGCACTCCGCCTCCTAGCTTCAGGTGTTTTAATTACAGCAGGTGCAACACCCCTCCACAGAGAGAGAGAATTTTAGTCTAGTAAGAGGTCAGGTTTTTGAAATGGATTCAACCCACATCTGTGAAGAGCCTTCAGAAATTTTTGGGCTTTGCTAATTTTTATCGCCGTTTCATTGCCAACTTCTCTAGTGTGGTTAAACCCCTGACCTATTGGACGAAGAAAGGCGCTGATGTGACTAATTGGTCCTCTGAGGCTGTTGAGGCCTTTCAGGAGCTTAAACGCCGATTTACTTCTGCCCCTGTGTTGCGTCAACCGGATGTTTCTCTTCCTTTTCAGGTTGAGGTTGACGCTTCTGAGATTGGGGCAGGGGCCGTTTTGTCGCAGAGGAATTCTGATGGTTCCTTGATGAAGCCATGTGCCTTCTTTTCCTGAAAGTTTTCACCTGCGGAACGCAATTATGATATCGGCAATCGGGAGTTGTTGGCTATGAAGTGGGCATTTGAGGAGTGGCGACATTGGCTTGAGGGAGCCAAGCACCGCATTGTGGTCTTGACCGATCATAAGAATTTGATTTACCTTGAGTCGGCCAAGCGGCTGAACCCTAGACAGGCTCGCTGGTCCCTGTTTTTCTCCCGTTTTGATTTTGTGGTCTCGTATCTTCCAGGATCTAAGAATGTTAAGGCGGATGCCCTCTCTAGGAGTTTTTTGCCGGATTCTCCTGGAGTCCTTGAGCCGGTTGGCTGTTGTGAATTCTGTGGCTGAGTTCACTTCTGTGGTCACAAGTGGTATTGCAGTCTCTGGGCTTCCTCCCTCAGGTGTTTTGGTGAGCTCGTTGGCTGCCTTGCTATTTAGCTCCACCTGAGTCTGTCTTCCTTGCTCCTTGTCAATGTTCCAGTGTTGGATCTGAGCTACTGCATCTTTCCTTGGGCCTGCTGCTCTGCTAGATAAGTGCTTCTAGTTTGTTTTCTGTTTTTTATGTCCAGCTTGCTATTAACTTTTGCTGGAAGCTCTGAGAAGCAAAGGGGTGCACCGCCGTGCTGTTAGTTCGGCACGGTGGGTCTTTTTGCCCCTTTGCGTGGTTTTCGTTTTAGGGTTTTTTGTAGACTGCATAGTTCTCTTTGCTATCCTCGCTCTGTCTAGAATATCGGGCCTCACTTTGCTGAATCTATTTCATTCCTACGTTTGTCTTTTCATCTTGCTAACAGTCATTATATGTGGGGGGCTGCCTATTCCTTTGGGGTATTTCTCTGAGGTAAGTCAGGCTTGTATTTCTATCTTCAGGCTAGTCAGCTCCTCAGGCAGTGCCGAGTTGCATAGGTAGTTGATAGGCGCAATCCACTGCTGCTTATAGTTGTGTGAGGATAGATCAGGTACTGCAGTCTACAGAGATTCCACGTCTCAGAGCTCGTCCTATTGTTTTTGGTTATTGCCAGATCTCTGTATGTGCGCTGATTACTGCACGCTGTGTTGCCTGATTGCCAGCCATAACAGTTGGCATTCTTAAGGAAGGGGTGATTCTTTCTGCCATCTCCCCTGATTTGCGGCGGGTGCTTCAGGAATTTCAGTCTGATAGGCCTGACCGCTGTCCTGTGGGGAAGCTGCTTGTTCCTGATAGATGGACGAGTAAGGTGATTTCTGAGGTCCATTGTTCAGTGTTGGCTGGTCATCCTGGGATTTTTGGTACCAGAGATTTAGTTGCTAGGTCCTTTTGGTGGCCTTCCTTGTCGCGCGATGTCCGTGCTTTTGTGCAGTCCTGTGGGACTTGCGCCCAAGCCAAGCCTTGCTGTTCCCGCGCTAGTGGGTTGCTTTTGCCTTTGCCCGTCTCGGAGAGGCCTTGGACGCATATTTCCATGGATTTTATTTCAGATCTTTCTGTGTCCCAGAGGATGTCTGTTATCTGGGTGGTTTGTGACCGGTTCTCTAAAATGGTCCATTTGGTACCTTTGCCTAAATTGCCTTCTTTCTCTGATTTGGTTCCATTGTTTTTTCAGCATGTGGTTCGTTTGCATGGCATTCCGGAGAATATTGTGTCTGACAGAGGTTCCCAGTTTGTTTCCAGGTTTTGTACGGGCCTTTTGTGCTAGGATGGGTATTGATTTGTCTTTTTCTTCGGCGTTCCATCCTCAGACCAATGGCCAAACTGACCGAACTAATCAGACCTTGGAAACCTATTTGAGATGCTTTGTGTCTGCTGATCAGGATGATTGGGTGACTTTCTTGCCGTTGGCCGAGTTTGCCCTTAATAATCGGGCCAGTTCGGCTACTTTGGTTTCGCCTTTCTTTTGTAATTTTGGTTTCCATCCTCGTTTTTCTTCAGGGCAGGTTGAGCCTTCTGATTGTCCTGGTGTTGATTCTCTGATGGACAGGTTACAGCAGATTTGGACTCATGTGGTAGACAATTTGACGTTGTCCCAGGAAAAGGCTCAGCGTTTTGCTAACCGCCGTCGGTGTGTTGGTCCTCGGCTTCGTGTGGGGGATTTGGTTTGGTTGTCCTCTCGTCATGTTCCTATGAAGGTTTTTTCCCCTAAGTTCAAGCCTCGGTTTATTGGTCCTTATAAGATTTCTGAGATTATCAATCCTGTGTCTTTTCTTTTGGCCCTTCCAGCCTCTTTTGCCATCCACAATGTTTTCCATAGATCTTTGTTGCGGAGATATGTGGTGCCCGTTGTTCCATCTGTTGATCCTCCTGCCCCGGTGTTGGTTGAGGGGAAGTTGGAATATGTGGTTGAGAAAATTTTGGATTCTCGTTTTTCGAGGCGGAAGCTTCAGTATCTTGTCAAGTGGAAGGGTTATGGCCAGGAGGATAATTCTTGGGTTGTTGCCTCCGATGTTCATGCCGCCGATTTGGTTCGTGCTTTTCATTTGGCTCATCCTGATCGGCCTGGGGCTCCGGTGACCCCTCTCCTTAAGGGGGGGTACTGTTGTGAATTCCGCTCTTGGGCTCCCTCCGGTGGTTGTTAGTGGCATTTTTGTGAGTTCTGCTCTTTGGCTCCCTCCTGTGGTTTTGAGTGGTATGGCTGCTTCTTGGATTTAGCTTCAGCAGCTGTTTTCACTGATCGTCTTTCTGGCTCGGCTATATTAGTCTGGCCTTATCCCTCATTCAATGCCAGTTGTCAATTGTTCCTGCCTGGAGTCATTAATCTTAGGACTTTCCTGACACTCTGACCAGTTCATCAAAGCTAAGTCCTTGCTTGTCCTTTTGCGGTTCTCTTGTTGTGGACTTGTTGTTCAGCACTTTCTTTGTTTTTGTTCATTTGTCCGGCTTTTCAGTATGGATCTATGCAGCTAAGCTGGAAGCTCTGGGCAGCAGAGTTTGCCCTCCACACCTTTAGTCAGGTGTGGAGGTTTTTGCATTTCTCTGCGGTGGACTTTTTCTAGTTTTTATTACTGCCGCACAGCGTTCTGTCCTGTACTATTTTCTATCTAGCTAGAAGTGGCCTCCTGTGCTAAATCTTGTTTCATACTACGTATGTCATTTCCTTCTCCTCTCACAGTCATTATTTGTGGCGGGCTAATCTATCCTTTGGGGATTTTCTCTGAGGCAAGATAGTTTTCCTGCTTCTATCTTTAGGGGTAGTTAGCTCTTAGGCTGTAACGAGATGCCTAGGGAGAGTTAGGAGCATTCCACGGCTGCTTCTAGTGTTGTGTTGAGCTTAGGGACTGCGGTCAGTATAGTTGCCACCTGCTCAGAGCTAGACGCATGTCGCTCCTTAATCACCAGATCATAACACAAATGGCTGGTTCTTATAGGGCAAGGAGGACTTGTGACATACACAGCCAATGACACATGCCTTTGCTTGTGTGCATCACATGCATATTGCTGTGTGTGTGTGTGCACTGCTAATAGGCTGAGAGACTGCACCGCCCCACTGTAAATGCAGGAAAGAAAAAAAATGGAGATTGGCGTTATTTCAGCACAGATCTATCCCCCGCCCCCCTGCCCACTATACACTGAAACAGTCTATTAACAATGATAAACAGTTTTAATGAGCAAATCAAGCTAGGCTTTTGGTGAACGAACAGTTATCGAACAGAAACTCGAACAGCCGAATTTTAAGCAAATTGTTCGGGTTCGTCGAACAACTCGAACGCTGCCCAAATCAGCTCGAATTTGAAATTGGCAAACAGTTCGACTCGAACACCGCTCATCTCTAGTATATACCCCTGATACAGTTACTGCAAACTTCACGATAACCCCAGACAACTCGCTGCCTCCACCAGTCTATTTTTTATACAGTCTGACTGGAGACTTGGTTCTGGTTCTGGTAGGATATGGCTTCAGAGTGCGGGTTACAGAACAAAAGGAACAAAACTATTAATTTTAATGTTAGATCCAAAATGATCGGCAGTGTTTATAAAAAATATGCAAGAGATTTTACAAAGGGGACAAAACAACACAGCATATACAGTTACATAAAATAAAATGGATTAAACAAAAGAAACTTACTACGCTAATCACAGATGTGATTTAGCCTAGCGAGGGAGAGCGCTTCAATTGACTAACGTCCAACTGTTGGGAATCATGCATACACTGATATGTATCTCTTTACATGAACCCAGATCATAATATGTCTTGACCTTTTATCAGCACCTATGTTACACCTAAACACCCCCCGTGATGACCTCACATGGGCCGGGCTGTGGGATGTCCTCAGTCCTTCAGGATTTAATGAAATTCCCAAATTTTGTGATAACCTCACTCCTGATGATCACAGAAGTTCATGATTGCTGTCATATTTTTTATTGGAATTTCATCGTTACTCAGAGACCAAACATGGCTGTTGTCAGCAATCTGCCCACTATTTATTTGTGGCTTATAGGCTGGGGTTACAGTTATGATAAGCATGCATCTTTCTCCTTGATTTGTCCTGAAGGTGAAAATGATCTCAGCGCTGAGATCTCACCTCCCGAGATCTTGGTACCGAGATCTCCATCTGCGCATTTGCTGCCCGTGGCAGCTATTTTCCTGGAGTCCACCGTATAGTAAACCGTGTAAGTGCGGGGACTCTGGGCTTTCACAAAATGTCGACAGAGCCCCACACCATCGCGCACATTCGAACACACCAACACCGGCATCGGCGCACATCCGAACAACCCCTCATCCCAGCCTGCAGCTTGCACCAACACTCCACTCTTGCCTCCTCCAGCAGCGACTCTGGGAGCCTTCTCCACTGCTGTTGGTAAGGTATATTCGCATTATAAGACGCAGCACCATTTTCCCCCGAAATTTGGTGGAAAAAAAATGCACCTTATAAACCAAAAAATACGGTAATATATTGACAGCTGATACTGTAGAAAATCATGTTATGATATATATATATATATATATATATATATATATATATATATATATATATATATACAGGTCCTTCTCAAAAAATTAGCATATAGTGTTAAATTTCACCAACTGAAATTTGTCAGGTCTTTTATTGTTTTAATACTGATGATTTTGGCATACAACTCCTGATAATAACCCAAAAAACCTGTCTCAATAAATTAGCATATTTCACCCATCCAATCAAATAAAAGTGTTTTTTAGTAACAAACAAAAAAACCAACAAATAATAATGTTCAGTTATGCACTCAATACTTGGTCGGGAATCCTTTGGCAGAAATGACTGCTTCAATGCGGCGTGGCATGGAGGCAATCAGCCTGTGACACTGCTGAGATGTTATGGAGGCCCAGGATGCTTCAATAGCGGCCTTAAGCTCATCCAGAGTGTTGGGTCTTGCGTCTCTCAACTTTCTCTTCACAATATCCCACAGATTCTCTATGGGGTTCAGGTCAGGAGAGTTGGCAGGCCAATTGAGCACAGTAATACCATGGTCAGTAAACCATTTACCAGTGGTTTTGGCACTGTGAGCAGGTGCCAGGTCGTGCTGACAAATGAAATCTTCATCTCCATAAAGCATTTCAGCCGATGGAAGCATGAAGTGCTCCAAAATCTCCTGATAGCTAGCTGCATTGACCCTGCCCTTGATGAAACACAGTGGACCAACACCAGCAGCTGACATGGCACCCCACACCATCACTGACTGTGGGTACTTGACACTGGACTTCAGGCATTTTGGCATTTTCTTCTCCCCAGTCTTCCTCCAGACTCTGGCACCTTGATTTCCGAATGACATGCAAAATTTGCTTTCATCAGAAAAAAGTACTTGGGACCACTTAGCAACAGTCCAGTGCTGCTTCTCTGTAGCCCAGGTCAGGCGCCTCTGCCGCTGTTTATGGTTCAAAAGTGGCTTTACCTGGGGAATGCGGCACCTGTAGCCCATTTCCTGCACACGCCTGTGCACGGTGGCTCTGGATGTCTCCACACCAGACTCAGTCCACTGCTTCCTCAGGTTCCCCAAGGTCTGGAATGGGTCCTTCTCCACAATCTTCCTCAGGGTTCGGTCTCCTCTTCTCGTTGTACAGCGTTTTCTGCCACATTGTTTCCTTCCAACAGACTTACCATTGAGGTGCCTTGATACAGCACTCTGGGAACAGCCTATTTGTTGAGAAATTTCTTTCTGGGTCTTACCCTCTTGCTTGAGGGTGTCAATGATGGCCTTCTTGACATGTGTCAGGTCGCTAGTCTTACCCATGATGGGGGTTTTGAGTAATGAACCAGGCAGGGAGTTTATAAAAGCCTCAGGTATCTTTTGCATGTGTTTAGAGTTAATTAGTTGATTCAGAAGATTAGGGTAATAGGTCGTTTAGAGAACCTTTTCTTGATATGCTAATTTATTGAGACAGGTTTTTTGGGTTATCAGGAGTTGTATGCCAAAATCATCAGTATTAAAACAATAAAAGACCTGACAAATTTCAGTTGGTGGATAATGAATCTATAATATATGAAAGTTTAATTGTAATCATTACATTATGGGAAATAATGAAATTTAACACTATATGCTAATTTTTTGAGAAGGACCTGTATATAGAGTACAGACCAAAAGTTTGGACACACCTTCTCATTTATAGATTTTTCTGTATTTTCATGACTATGAAAATAGTAAATTCACACTGAAGGCATCAAAACTATGAATTAACACATGTGGAATTATATACTTAACAAAAATGGTGTGAAACAACTGAAAATATGTCTTATATTCTAGATTCTTCAAAGTAGCCACCTTTTGCTTTGATGACTGCTTTGCACACTCTTGGCATTCTCTTGATGGGCTTCAAGAGGTAGTCACCGGAAATGGTTTTCACTTTACAGGTGTGCCCTGTCAGGTTTAATAAGTAGGATTTCTTGCCTTATAAATGGGGATGGGACCATCAGTTGTTTTGTGCAGAAGTCTGGTGGATACACAGCTGATAGTCCTACTGAGTAGACTGTTAGAATTTGTATTATGGCAAGAAAAAAAGCAGCTAAGTAAAGAAAAATGAGTGGCCATCATTACTTTAAGAAATGAAGGTCAGTCAGTCTGAAAAATTGTGAAAACTTTGAAAGTGTCCTCAAGTGCAGTTGCAAAAACCATCAAGCGCTACAAAGAAACTGGCTCACATGAGGACCTCCCCAGGAAAGGAAGACCAAGAGTCACCTCTGCTTCTGAGGATAAGTTTATCCGAGTCACCAGCCTCAGAAATCGCAGGTTAACAGCAGCTAAGATTAGAGACCAGGTCAATGCTACACAGAGTTCTAGCAGCAGACACATCTCTACAACAACTGTTAAGAGGAGACTTTGTGCAGCAGGCCGTCATGGTAAAATAGCTTCTAGGAAACCACTGCTAAGGACAGGCAACAAGCAGAAGAGACTTTTTTGGGCTAAAGAACACAAGGAATGGACAATAGACCAGTGGAAATCTGTGCTTTGGTCTGATGAGTCCAAATTTGAGATCTTTGGTCCCAACCACAGTGTCTTTGTGCGACGCAGAAAAGGTGAACGGATGGACTCTACATGCCTGGTTCCCACCGTGAAGCATGGAAGAGGAGGTGTGATGGTGTGGGGGTGATTTGCTTGTGACACTGTTGGGGATTTATTCAAAATTGAAGGCATACTGAACCAGCATGGCTACCACAGCATCTTGCAGCGGAATACTATTCCATCCGGTTTGCGTTTAGTTGGACCATCATTTATTTTTCAATAGGACTATAACCCCAAACACACCTCCAGGCTGTGTAAGGGCTATTTGACCAAGAAGGAGAGTGATGGGGTGCTACGCCAGGTGACCTGGCCTCCACAGTCACCAGATCTGAACCCAATCGAGATGATTTGGGGTGAACTGGACCGCAGAGTGAAGGCAAAAGGGCCAACAAGTGCTAAGCATCTCTGAGAACTCCTTAAAGATTATTGGAAGACCATTTCCGGTGACTATCTCTTGAAGCTCATCAAGAGAATGCCAAGAGTGTGCAAAGCAGTCATCAAAGCAAAAGGTGGCAACTTTGAAGAACGTAGAATATAAGACACATTTTCAGTTGGTTCACACTTTTTTGTTAAGTATATAATTCCACAAGTGTTAATACATAGTTTTGATGCCTTCATTGTGAATTTACAATTTTCATAGTCATGAAAATACAGAAAAATCTTTAAATGAGAAGGTGTGTCCAAACTTTTGGTCTGTACTGTATATATATATATATATATATATATATATATATATATATATATATATATATATATGCTATTAGTTCTGCACACACATTCTGTTATTTCTAACTTGATTTAGAGAAAGGTTTTTTAGCATAATATGTCATCAACAGGGCTTCACATAGCCACCGTACTCCTAGGTACAACACGTCAAATATAATATTTTAATTATAACTCTTAACATTATTTTTATTGAAGTGTATTATAGACGCTACTCAAGTCAAGGATCCTAAAATCATAGCTATTATGCCAAGGAAGACTGGGAGGCTTCAGATATGCTATTTCATACAAAGAAACATATAAAGAAAACTCCTGTTTGCAGAGAAGTAGTTGCAATAATCGATGCAGGAAATTAACTGGTTTTCATGGAAACTAGTAAAACATCATGAAATGCTGTGCACAAAAGTATCCCCTTGTACGTATTACTGAATTATATCACATGTTCTCATCATTCTTTGCATACAGTGATTTTTTTTGTTATAAATAGAGTATCTGTCCAAAGAATTGTTAGCCTCATGAAAGGAGAACACTGCCTTCTTCACACAAGACATTAATGCACAGCATGAGAGCAATATATTACTGGTGTGTTAATTGGCTTTACAAAAGTCTTCTAGGCTAATCGATGTTCTGAAATGTATTGAGTCCTGTATGTCATGCTCTACTTTTCAATCTCCATTTTGCCATAGGCGCCCCATGGGGTGGAAAAGCCGGGTGAATAGGGCCCTACAATGTAGGGTTTGTCCAATCATTTTTTAGACAAAGGCCATCGTCCATGTGCCTAAAGGTACAACTAGTGAAACAAAGCATTTGCTCAGTAGTGTTTGTGACTGTATCTCTTTGGCAAGTCCCAATAAATCACATGATTCCCTCTGTCATTCTACAAATGATGTTTGAACATTTGATTCTTGGTAGTTGATTCAATGTTTGCATTTAATTAATATAATCATACAATATTTTAAATATATCCGACACCAATATCTTTCCCAAAGCCACCTCTTTAAGAAAACCATTCCTTTATCTAGACCCAATTTTATGGAACAGATGTTTACCGTAATTCCTCTCTATTTTATGAATATTGGAAGCCCATTTTCATTGTAATTTACGATTTTTTTTTACACTACATAGCATGTGTAGAGCATGAGACTAAAGATGCACGAACTTGTTCAGACAACGTTCTCAATCTCAAATTTGGCACAAACATCTCACAGCCAATTAAATCAGTTCAACTCCCTGATGTCAGTGCGAGCTTCGTGGAAAAAGTTGTAATGGATCTCGCGCTGACGTCAGTGAGTTGAACACTGTTCACTGGCTGTGCACACCAATTAGGCTACTTTCACACTAGCGTTAAATGTAATCCGTCACAATGCGTCGTTTTGCAGAAAAAACGCATCCTGCAAAAATGCTTGCAGGATGCGTTTTTTCCCCATAGACTTGTATTGACGACGCATTGCGACGGATTGCCACACGTCGCATCCGTCGTGCGACGGATGCGTTGTGCTTTGGCGGACCGTCGGGAGCAAAAAACGCTACATGTAACATTTTTTGCTCCTGACGGACCGCTTTTTCCGACCGCGCATGCGCGGCCGGAACTCCGCCCCCACCTCCCCGCACCTCACAATGGGGCAGCGGATGCGCCGGAGAAATGCATCCGCTGCCTCCGTTGTGCAGTGCGTTAAATGCTAGCGTCGGAATCTCTGCCCGACGCATTGCGACGGGGAGATTCCGACGCTAGTGTGAAAGTAGCCTTACCTTTCTGACGACACCACAAGCATGAGAACATTCTCATGCTAGTGGTGACGTCAGTCAGGTCATAGGAGTTAGCACACGCTGCTCAGTGTCTCTGCTGGATGGCTGATTGTATAGTCACATCATGCAACAATGCAGCCTGCCATCTAGATATAGCAGAGCTAGACCCACCGTGGCACAAATGGATTATTATCTTCTTTGCGGACAGGTGAGGAATATTGTTGTTTATTATTTTAATTCTGTTACAGGAGACACTGGCATCGGTGGACTGGGCGATGACATGAATATGGTTTAATTTAGATTCCTTAAAGGAGTCTGTCCTTCTTTCAATTAAAGGACTTTATGCTGGACGTGTTTTTTTATACAATATGACTATGGGTTTAGTTATGGGGCATCTTATAGACTCCTCTCCATTACTAACCTCTGGACTTGGGGTAGCTAAGAGCTAGCGTTTTTAGTCTGGGAAGGAGCCAATATCCATAGCCCCTTCCTAGGGTATTAATATCAGCCCGCAGCTGTCTGCCTAGCCTTTGCTGGTTATTAAATGTAGGGGGACTCTACATCATTTTTTTGGGGATCCTCCATTTTAATAACCAGGAAAGGGTAAGTATTATTATTATTATTATTATTATTTATTTATTTATTTATATAGCACCATTAATTTCATGGTGCTGTACATGAGAAGGGATTACAGTACATCAAAATACAAATATCACTTACAGTAAACAAAACTAACAATGACAGTCTGATACAAAGGGAAGAGGACCCTGCCCTTGTGGGCTTACATTCTACAGGATTATGGGGAAGGAGACAGTAGGTCGAGGGTTGTAGTAGCTTCGATGGTGTTGAGGTGGCCGTGTGGTCATTACAGGATGTAAGCTTCTTTGAAGAGATGGGTTTTCAGGTTTCTTTTGAAAGATCCAAATGTGGTGGATAACCAGACGTGTTGGGTCACAGAATTCCAGAGGATGGGGGATATTCGGGAAAAGTCTTGGAGGCGATTGGGTGAGAAGCGAATAAGCGTGGAGGAGAGGAGGAGGTCTTGGGAGGAACAGAGATTACGCAAGGGAAGATATTGAGAGATTAGATCGGAAATGTACGGAGGAGAATGGTTATGGATTGCTTTGTAGGTCAGTGTTAGTAGTTTAAACTGGATATGCTGGGAAATTGGGAGCCAGTGAAGGGATTTCCAAAGAGGGGAAGGAGTGTAGCGAGGAGAGAGATTAATTAGTCGGGCAGCAGAGTTAAGGACAGACTGAAGGGGTGCGAGAGTGTTAGAAGGTAGGCCACAGAGGAGGATGTTACAGTAGTCGAGGCGGGAGATGATTAGGGCATGCACAAGCATTTTGGTAGAGTGAGGGTTGAGGAAAGAACGGATTCTGGAAATATTTTTGAGCTGGAGGTGACAGGAGGTAGCGAGAGCTTAGATGTGCGGTTTGAAGGACAGGGCAGAGTCCAGGGTTACTCCGAGGAAGCGGATTTTGGGGACAGGTAAAAGTGTGATTTCATTTATTTTGATAGATAGATCAGGTAGGGAAGATATGCGAGATGGAGGAAAGATAATTAGTTCAGATTTGTCCACATTGAGCTTGAGGAAACGAGAGGAGAAGAAGGAGGATATGGCTGATAGACACTCTGGGATTCTGGAGAGCAGAGAAGTGACATCTGGCCAGAGAGGTAGATCTGAGTGTCATCAGCATATAGATGGTACTGGAAGCCATAGGACCTTATGAGTTGTCCCAGGCCGAGTGTATAGATTGAGAACAGTAAGTGCCCAAGGACAGAGCCTTGAGGGACACCAACAGAGAGGGGGCTAGATGAAGAGGTAGTATGGGAGTAGGAAACGCTAAATGTGCGATTGGTAAAGTATGAGGAGATCCAAGATGTTATGACCTGGTGGTCAGGACAATAATGGACCTGGTGGTTAAGAGCACACGGAATGACCTGATAGTTACTGATAATAAGGACGAGCTCTGGGACGTAGGAACTCTGCTGACCGCAATCCCTAAACCTATCAAACACACTAGAAATAGCCGTGGATTGCGCCTAACGCTCCCTATGCAACTCGGCACAGCCTAAGAAACTAGCTGGCCCTGAAGATAGAAAAATAAAGCCTACCTTGCCTCAGAGAAATTCCCCAAAGGAAAAGGCAGCCCCCCACATATAATGACTGTGAGTAAAGATGAAAATACAAACACAGAGATGAAATAGATTTAGCAAAGTGAGGCCCGACTTACTGAACAGACCGAGGATAGGAAAGGTTACTTTGCGGTCAGCACAAAAACCTACAAAAAGACCACGCAGAGGGCGCAAAAAGACCCTCCGCACCGACTCACGGTGCGGAGGCGCTCCTTCTGCGTCCCAGAGCTTCCAGCAAGCAAGACAACAAATTAAATAGCAAGCTGGACAGAAAAATAGCAAACCAAAGAAATACAAGCTGGAACTTAGCTTCTGATGGGAAGACAGGTCACAAGAACGATCCAGGAGTGAACAGACCAATACTGGAACATTGACAGGTGGCATGAAGCAAAGATCTAAGTGGAGTTAAATAGAGCAGCAGCTAACGAATTAACCTCGTCACCTGTGAAACTCAGAAATACCCACCAGAGGAAGTCCTTGGACAGAACCAGCCGAAGTACCATTCATGACCACAGGAGGGAGCCCGACAACAGAATTCACAACAGTACCCCCCTTGAGGAGGGGTCACCGAACCCTCACCAGAGCCCCCAGGCCGACCAGGATGAGCCAAATGAAAGGCATGAACCAGATCGGCAGCATGAACATCAGAGGCAAAAACCCAGGAATTATCTTCCTGACCATAACCCTTCCACTTGACCAGGTACTGGAGTTTCCGTCTCGAAACACGAGAATCCAAAATCTTCTCCACCACATACTCCAACTCCCCCTCAACTAACACCGGGGCAGGAGGATCAACGGATGGAACCACAGGCGCCACGTATCTCCGCAATAACGACCTATGGAACACATTATGGATGGCAAAAGAAGCAGGAAGGGCCAAACAAAATGACACAGGATTGATAACCTCAGAAATCTTATACGGACCAATGAAACGAGGCTTAAACTTAGGAGAGGAAACCTTCATAGGAACATAACGAGACGACAACCAAACCAAATCCCCAACACGAAGTTGGGGACCCACACAGCGCCGGCGGTTAGCGAAATGTTGAGCCTTCTCCTGGGACAATGTCAAATTGTCCACCACATGAGTCCAAATCTGCTGCAACCTATCCACCACAGTATCTACACCAGGACAGTCTGAATACTCAACCTGCCCTGAAGAGAAACGAGGATGGAAACCAGAATTGCAGAAAAACGGCGAAACCAAAGTAGCCGAGCTGGCCCGATTATTAAGGGCGAACTCAGCCAACGGCAAAAAGGACACCCAATCATCCTGATCAGCAGAAACAAAGCATCTCAGATATGTTTCCAAAGTTTGATTAGTTCGTTCGGTTTGGCCATTTGTCTGAGGATGGAAAGCCGAGGAAAAAGACAAATCAATGCCCATCCTAGCACAAAAGGATCGCCAAAACCTCGAAACAAACTGGGAACCTCTGTCAGAAACGATGTTCTCCGGGATACCATGTAAACGAACCACATGCTGGAAAAATAATGGCACCAAATTAGAGGAGGAAGGCAATTTAGAAAAAGGTACCAAATGGACCATCTTAGAAAAGAGATCACAAACCACCCAAATGACTGACATCTTTTGAGAGACGGGGAGATTCGAAATAAAATCCATAGAAATATGCGTCCAGGGCCTCTTCGGGACCGACAAGGGCAAAAGCAACCCACTGGCACGAGAACAGCAGGGCTTAGCCCGAGCACAAGTCCCACAGGACTGCACAAAAGAACGCACATCCCGCGACAAAGACGGCCACCAGAAGGATCTAGCCACCAAATCTCTGGTACCAAAGATTCCAGGATGCCCAGCCAACACTGAACAATGAATCTCAGAGATAACTCTACTAGTCCATCTATCAGGGACAAACAGTTTCTCCGCTGGGCAACGGTCAGGTCTATCAGCCTGAAATTTTTACAGCACCTGCCGCAAATCAGGGGAGATGGCAGACAAAATTACCCCCTCTTTGAGAATACCCGCCTGCTCAGGAACACCCGGAGAGTCAGGCACAAAACTCCTTGACAGGGCATCCGCCTTCACATTCTTAGAGCCCGGAAGGTACGAAACCACAAAATCAAAACGGGAGAAAAATAACGACCATCGAGCCTGTCTCGGATTCAACCGTTTGGCAGACTCAAGATAAGTCAAATTCTTGTGATCTGTCAAGACCACCACGCGATGCTTGGCTCCTTCCAGCCAATGACGCCACTCCTCGAATGCCCACTTCATGGCCAACAATTCACGATTACCAACATCATAGTTACGCTCAGCAGGAGAAAACTTTCTAGAAAAGAAAGCACATGGCTTCATCACCGAGCCCTCAAAACTTCTTTGCATCAAAACAGCCCCTGCTCCAATTTCAGAAGCATCAACCTCAACCTGAAACGGAAGCAAAACATCTGGCTGGCACAACACAGGGGCAGAAGAAAAACGACGCTTCAACTCCTGAAAAGCCTCTACAGCCGCAGAAGACCAATTGACCTCATCAGCACCCTTCTTGGTCAAATCAGTCAACGGTTTAGCAACAGTAGAAAAATTAGTGATGACGCACAGATAAAAATTAGCAAAGCCCAGGAACTTTTGCAGGCTCTTCACAGATGTCGGCTGAGTCCAATCGTAAATGGCCTGGACTTTAACAGGGTCCATCTCGATAGTAGAAGGGGAAAAAATGAACCCCAAAAATGAAACCTTCTGAACTCCAAAGAGACACTTTGACCCCTTCACAAACAAGGAATTCGCACGAAGGACCTGGAACACCATTCTGACCTGCTTCACATGAGACTCCCAATCATCCAAAAAGACCAAAATATCATCCAAATACACAATCAGGAATTTATCCAGGTACTCTCGGAAGATGTCATGCATAAAGTACTGAAATACTGATGGAGCATTGGAAAGCCCGAATGGCATAACCAGGTACTCAAAATGGCCCTCGGGCGTATTAAATGCTGTTTTCCATTCATCGCCTTGTTTAATACGCACAAGATTATACGCCCCTCGAAGATCTATCTTGGTGAACCAACTAGCCCCTTTAATACGAGCAAACAAATCAGACAGCAACGGCAAAGGATACTGAAATTTGACTGTAATTTTATTAAGAAGGCGGTAATCAATACAAGGTCTCAAAGAACCATCCTTCTTGGCCACAAAAAAGAACCCTGCTCCTAACGGTGATGACGACGGGCGAATATGGCCTTTCTCCAAGGATTCCTTTATATAACTCCGCATAGCGGCGTGTTCTGGCACAGATAAATTGAACAATCGGCCCTTAGGAAACTTACTTCCAGGAATCAAATTAATTGCACAATCGCAATCCATATGTGGAGGTAGGGCACTGGCTTTGGGCTCATCAAATACATCCCGATAATCCGACAAAAACTCTGGAACTTCAGAAGGAGTGGAAGACGAAATAGACAAAAATGGAACATCACCATGTACCCCCTGGCAACCCCAGCTGGACACAGACATAGATTTCCAGTCCAATACTGGATTATGAACCTGTAGCCATGGCAACCCCAAAACGACCACATCATGCAGATTATGCAACACCAGAAAGCGGATATCCTCCTGATGTGCAGGAGCCATGCACATGGTCAATTGGGTCCAATACTGAGGCTTATTCTTGGCCAAAGTCGTAGCATCAATTCCTCTCAACGGAATAGGATACTGCAAGGGCTCCAAGAAAAAACCACAGCGCCTAGCATACTCCAAGTCCATCAAATTCAGGGCAGCGCCTGAATCCACAAATGCCATAACAGAATAGGATGACAAAGAGCAAATCAGAGTAACAGACAATAGAAATTTAGACTGTACCGTACCAATGGTGGCAGACCTAGCGAACCGCTTAGTGCGCTTAGGACAATCGGAGATAGCATGAGTGGAATCACCACAGTAAAAACATAGCCCATTCCGACGTCTGTGTTCTTGCCGTTCAGCTCTGGTCAAAGTCCTATCACATTGCATAGGCTCAGGCCCATGCTCAAATAGTACAGCCAAATGGTGCACAGCTTTATGCTCATGCAAGCGTCGATCGATCTGAATGGCCAAGGACATGGACTCATTCAGACCAGCAGGCATGGGAAACCCCACCATGACATCCTTAAGGGCTTCAGAGAGACCCTTTCTGAAGATTGCTGCCAGGACACATTCATTCCACTGAGTGAGCACAGACCACTTTCTAAACTTCTGACAATATATCTCTGCTTCATCCTGACCCTGACACAGAGCCAGCAAGATTTTCTCTGCCTGATCCACTGAATTAGGTTCGTCATAAAGCAAGCGCCAGGAAAAATGCATCAACATCACGCAATGCCGGATCTCCTGGCGCAAGGGAAAATGCCCAGTCTTGAGGGTCACCACGTAACAAAGAAATAATGATCTTTAATTGTTGAACAGGGTCACCTGAGGAGCGAGGTTTCAAGGCAAGAAACAATTTACAATTATTTTTGAAATTCAAGAACTTAGATCTATCACCAAAAAACAAATCAGGAATTGGAATCCTAGGCTCTGACATCGGATTCTGAACCACAAAATCTTGAATGTTTTGTATCCTTGTAGTGAGATTATCCATCCAAGAGGACAGACCTTGAATGTCCATGTTTACACCAGTGTCCTGAACCACCCAGAGGTAAAGGGGAAAATAGAGACAAAACACGCTGTAAAGAAAAAAAAATGGTCTCAGAACTTCTCTTATCCCTCTATTGAGATGCATTAGTACTTTGGGCCACCTGTACTGTTATGACCTGGTGGTCAGGACAATAATGGACCTGGTGGTTAAGAGCACACGGAATGACCTGATAGTTACTGATAATAAGGACGAGCTCTGGGACGTGGGAACTCTGCTGACCGCAATCCATAAACCTATCAAACACACTAGAAATAGCTGTGGATTGCGCCTAACGCTCCCTATGCAACTCGACACAGCCTAAGCTAGAAAAATGAAGCCTACCTTGCCTCAGAGAAATTCCCCAAAGGAAAAGGCAGCCCCCCACATATAATGACTGTGAGTAAAGATGAAAATACAAACACAGAGATGAAATAGATTTAGCAAAGTGAGGCCCGACTTACTGAACAGACCGAGGATAGGAAAGGTTACTTTGCGGTCAGCACAAAAACCTACAAAAAGACCACGCAGAGGGCGCAAAAAGACCCTCCGCACCGACTCACGGTGCGGAGGCGCTCCCTCTGCGTCCCAGAGCTTCCAGCAAGCAAGACAACAAATTAAATAGCAAGCTGGACAGAAAAATAGCAAACCAAAGAAATACAAGCTGGAACTTAGCTTCTGATGGGAAAACAGGTCACAAGAACGATCCAGGAGTGAACAGACCAATACTGGAACATTGACAGGTGGCATGGAGCAAAGATCTAATTGGAGTTAAATAGAGCAGCAGCTAACGAATTAACCTCGTCACCTGTGAAACTCAGAAATACCCACCAGAGGAAGTCCATGGACAGAACCAGCTGAAGTACCATTCATGACCACAGGAGGGAGCCCGACAACAGAATTCACAACACCAAGATAGGGCAAGGTCTTTGACACCAAAGGAAGAGAGGATCTGTAGTAGGAGGCAGTGGTCAACTGTGTCGAAGGCAGGGGTCAGGTCTAGAAGGAGGAGTATAGAAAATTGTCTGTTAGCTTTGGCTGTAAGTCATTAGTGATTTGGTCAGGGCAGTCTCGTGGAATGGTGGGGACGGAAGCCAGATTGTAGGATGTCGGAGAGAGAGTTAGATGCAACCTGAGAGGAAAGTTCAGCACGGACGTGCTGCTCAAGGAGCTTGGATGCAAATAGGAGCAAAGATATGGGGCGATAGCTGGACATAGCGCTTGGGTCAAGGGATGGCTTTTTGAAGATAGGTGTGATTATGGCATGTTTGAAAGCAGTGGGGAAGGTACCAGAAGTTAGTGATAGGTTGAAGGTATGAGTTAGGGATGGGATTAGTGTGGTGGTGAGGTTGGGGAGGAGGTGAGATGGGATGGGGTCAAGTGCACAAGTGGTGAGGTGTGATTTGGAGAGAAGATGAGCAAGCTCCCCTTCAGTGATTTTGGAGAGGGAAGTTATGGGGTTTGGGCATTGGTCTGGTATACAAAGGTGTTGTGGTGGTTTGACGACAAAGAATTGCTTTGCTTGGCCGATCTTATTTTTGAAGTGCGTGGCAAAGTCCTCAGCAATGAGTAGGGAACTCAAAGGGGGCAGTGGTGGGCAAAGGATGGAGTTAAAAATGTTGAACAACTGTTTGGGGTTGTGGGATAAGGAAGATGCGAGGGTTGTGAAGTAGGCCTGTTTAGCAGAGGTGAGAGCTGATTTGAATGCGATTCTGGATACTTGCCGAAGCTTTTTAGTTTTTTAGGTTATTTTGCCAGAGTTGCCTATTGGTTCGTCGCACTCTGCTGTGCATGACAGGGGCGACTGTGTCAATAGCTGGTGCAAGAGTGGCATTGTAGAAAGCAGTGGCAGTGTCTGTGTCGTGGAATGAGGATATGGATGCTTGTGATAGGATAGAGTCAGAGTGTGTGGGTGTCTAGGTCTGCGAGGTTCCTGCGTGGGTGCGCATGTTGCTGGACATGGGTAACTGGTGAAGAGGATAGGGATGAGAAAGTGAGTAGATGGTAGTCAGATAGAGGGAGAGGGGAGGTTGTGAAGGTAGATAGGGAGCAGAAACGTATATAGATATGAGCTGATATCAATAGCCTTGAAACATTTATGAACATTGTCTCTTTCCCAGAATATTAACCCCTTTACCCCCAAGGGTGGTTTGCACGTTAATGACCAGGCCAATTTTTACAATTCTGACCACTGTCCCTTTATGAGGTTATAACTCCGAAACGCTTCAACGGATCCTGGTGATTCTGACATTGTTTTCTCGTGACATATTGTACTTCATGATAGTGGTAAAATTTCTTTGATAGTACCTGCGTTTATTTGTGAAAAAAACGGAAATTTGGCGAAAATTTTGAAAATTTCGCAATTTTCAAACTTTGAATTTTTATGCAATTAAATCACAGAGATATGTCACACAAAATACTTAATAAGTAACATTTCCCACATGTCTCCTTTACATCAGCATAATTTTGGAACCAATTTTTTTTTTGTTAGGGAGTTATAAGGGTTAAAAGTTGACCAGCAATTTCTCATTTTTACAACACCATTTTTTTTTAGGGACCACGTCTCATTTGAAGTCATTTTGAGGGGTCTATATGATAGAAAATGCCCAAGTGTGACACCATTCTAAAAACTGCACCCCTCAAGGTGCTCAAAACCACATTCAAGAAGTTTATTAACCCTTCAGGTGTTTAATAGGAATTTTTGGAATGTTTAAATAAAAATTAACATTTAACTTTTTTACACAAAAAATTTACTTCAGCTCCAATTTGTTTTATTTTACCAAGGGTAACAGGAGAAATTGGACCCAAAAAGTTGTTGTCCAATTTGTCCTGAGTACGCTGATACCCCATATGTGGCAGTAAACCACTGTTTGGGCGCATGGGAGAGCTCGGAAGGGAAGGAGCGCAGTTTGACTTTTCAATGCAAAATTGACAGAAATTGAGATGGGACGCCATGTTGCGTTTGAAGAGCCACTGATGTGCCTAAACATTGAAACCCCCCACAAGTGACACCATTTTGGAAAGTAGACCCCCTAAGGAACTTATCTGGATGTGTGGTGAGCACTTTGACCCACCAAGTGCTTCACAGAAGTTTATAATGCAGAACCGTAAAAATAAAAAATCATATTTTTTCACAAAAATTATATTTTTGCCCCCAATTTTTTATTTTTCCAAGGGTAAGAGAAGAAATTGGACCTCAAAAGTTGTTGTCCAATTTGTCCTGAGTACGCTGATACCCCATCTGTGGCAGTAAACCACTGTTTGGGCGCATGGGAGAGCTCGGAAGGGAAGGAGCGCAGTTTGACTTTTCAATGCAAAATTGACAGAAATTGAGATGGGACGCCATGTTGCGTTTGAAGAGCCACTGATGTGCCTAAACATTGAAACCCCCCACAAGTGACACCATTTTGGAAAGTAGACCCCCTAAGGAACTTATCTAGAGGTGTGGTGAGCACTTTGACCCACCAAGTGCTTCACAGAAGTTTATAATGCAGAACCGTAAAAATAAAAAATCATATTTTTTCACAAAAATTATATTTTTGCCCCCAATTTTTTATTTTTCCAAGGGTAAGAGAAGAAATTGGACCTCAAAAGTTGTTGTCCAATTTGTCCCAAGTACGCTGATACCCCATATGTGGCAGTAAACCACTGTTTGGGCGCATGGGAGAGCTCGGAAGGGAAGGAGCGCCGTTTGACTTTTCAATGCAAAATTGACAGGAATTGAGATGGGACGCCATGTTGCGTTTGGAGAGCCACTGATGTGCCTAAACATTGAAACCCCCCACAAGTGACACCATTTTGGAAAGTAGACCCCCTAAGGAACTTATCTGGATGTGTGGTGAGCACTTTGACCCACCAAGGGCTTCACAGAAGTTTATAATGCAGAGCCATAAAAATAAAACAAAATTTTTTTCCCACAAAAATTATTTTTTAGCCCCCAGTTTTGTATTTTCCCTAGGGTAACAGGAGAAATTGGACCCCAAAAGTTGTTGTCCAATTTGTCCTGAGTACGCTGATACCCCATATGTGGGGGGGGAACCACCGTTTGGGCGCATGGGAGGGTTCGGAAGGGAAGGAGCGCCATTTGGAATGCAGACTTAGATGGAATGGTCTGCAGGCGTCACATTGCGTTTGCAGAGCCCCTAATGTACCTAAACAGTAGAAACCCCCCACAAGTGACACCATTTTGGAAAGTAGACCCCCTAAGGAACTCATCTTGATGTGTTGTGAGAGCTTTGAACCCCCAAGTATTTCACTACAGTTTATAACGCAGAGCCATGCAAATAAAAAATATTTTTTTTTCCACAAAGATTATATTTTAGCCCCCAGTTTTGTATTTTTCCAAGGTTAGCAGGAGAAATTGGACCCTAAATGTTGTTGTCCAATTTGTCCTGAGTACGCTGATACCCGATATGTGGGGGGGAACCACCGTTTGGGCGCATGGGAGGGTTCGGAAGGGAAGGAGCGCCATTTGGAATGCAGACTTAGATGGAATGGTCTGCAGGCGTCACATTGCGTTTGCAGAGCCCCTAATGTACCTAAACAGTAGAAACCCCCCACAAGTGACCCCATATTGGAAACTAGACCCCTCAATGAACTTATCTAGATGTGTTGTGAGAACTTTGAACCCCCAAGTGTTTCACTACAGTTTATAACGCAGAGCCGTGAAAATAAAATATCTTTTTGTTTTCCCACAAAAATTATTTTTTAGCCCCCAGTTTTGTATTTTCCCAAGGGTAACAGGAGAAATTGGTCCACAAAAGTTGTTGTCCAATTTGTCCTGAGTACGCTGATACCCCATATGTTGGGGTAAACCCCTGTTTGGGCACACAGGAGAGCTCGGAAGGGAAGGAGCACTGTTTTACTTTTTCAACGCAGAATTGGCTGGAATTGAGATCGGACGCCATGTCGTGTTTGGAGAGCCCCTGATGTGCCGAAACAGTGGAAACCCCCCAATTATAACTGAAACCCTAATCTAAACACACCCCTAACCCTAATTCCAACGGTAACCCTAACCACACCTCTAACCCTGACACACCCCTAACCCTAATCCCAACCCTATTCCCAACTGTAAATGTAATCTAAACCCTAACCCTAACTTTAGCCCCAACCCTAACTGTAGCCCCAACCCTAACCCTAACCCTAGCCCTAACCCTAGCCCTAACCCTAGTCCTAACCCTAACCCTAACCCTAGCCCTAACCCTAGCCCTAACCCTAGCCCTAACCCTAACCCTAACCCTAGCCCTAACCCTAGCCCTAACCCTAGCCCTAACCCTAACCCTAACCCTAGCCCTAACCCTAGCCCTAACCCTAACCCTAGCCCTAACCCTAACCCTAGCCCTAACCCTAGCCCTAGCCCTAACCCTAGCCCTAACCCTAGCCCTAACCCTAGCCCTAGCCCTAACCCTAGCCCTAACCCTAGCCCTAATCCTAACCCTAATCCTAGCCCTAACCCTAGCCCTAATGGGAAAATGGAAATAAATACATTTTTTTTTATTTTTCCCTAACTAAGGGGGTGATGAAGGGGGGTTTGATTTACTTTTATAGCGAGTTTTTTAGCGGATTTTTATGATTGGCAGCCGTCACACACTGAAAGACCCTTTTTATTGTAAAAAATATTTTTTGCAATACCACATTTTGAGAGCTATAATTTTTCCATATTTTGGTCCACAGAGTCATGTGAGGTCTTGTTTTTTGCGGGACGAGTTGACGTTTTTATTGAAAACATTTTTGGGCACGTGACATTTTTTTATCGCTTTTTATTCCGATTTTTGTGAGGAAGAATGACCAAAAGCCAGCTATTCATGAATTTCTATTGGGGGAGGCGTTTATACCGTTCCGCGTTTGGTAAAATTGATAAATCAGTTTTATTCTTCGGGTCAGTACGATTACAGCGATACCTCATTTATATCATTTTTTTATGGTTTGGTGCTTTTATACGATAAAAACTATTTTACAGAAAAAATAATTATTTTTGCATCGCTTTATTCTCAGGACTATAACTTTTTTATTTTTTTGCTGATGATGCTGTATGGCGGCTCTTTTTTTGCGGGACAATATGACGCTTTCAGCGGTACCATGGTTATTTATATCTGTCCTTTTGATCGCATGTTATTCCACTTTTTGTTCGGCGGTATGATAATAAAGCGTTGTTTTTTGCCTCGTTTTTTTTTTTTTTTTCTTACGGTGTTTACTGAAGGGGTTAACTAGTGGGACAGTTTTATAGGTCGGGTCGTTACGGACGCGGCGATACTAAATATGTGTACTTTTATTGGTTTTTTTTTTTTATTTAGATGAAGAAATGTATTTATGGGAATAATATTTTTTTTTTTTTTTTCATTATTTTGGAATATTTTTTTTTATTTTTTTTACACATTTGGAAAATTTTTTTTTAACTTTTTTACTTTGTCCCAGGGGGGGACATCACAGATCAGTGATCTGACAGTTTGCACAGCACTCTGTCAGATCACTGATCTGAGAGCAGCGCTGCAGGCTTCACAGTGCCTGCTCTGAGCAGGCTCTGTGAAGCCACCTCCCTCCCTGCAGGACCCGGATCCGCGGCCATCTTGGATCCGGGGCTCGAGCAGGGAGGGAGGTGAGGAGACCCTCGCAGCAACGCGATCACATCGCGTTGCTGCGGGGGGCTCAGGGAAGCCCGCAGGGAGCCCCCTCCCTGCGCGGTGCTTCCCTGCACCGCCGGCACATCGCGATCATCTTTGATCGCGGTGTGCCAGGGGTTAATGTGCCGGGGGCGGTCCGTGACCGCTCCTGGCACATAGTGCCGGATGTCAGCTGCGATAAGCAGCTGACACCCGGCTGCGATCGGCCGCGCTCCCCCCGTGAGCGCGGCCGATCGGCTATGACGTACTATCCCGTCCAGGGTCAGATAAGCCCAGGGCACCTCGACGGGATAGTACGTCTAAGGTCACAGAGGGGTTAACATCAACAGCCAGCAGCTCATTCCTCAGTGGCTCTCAGCCTGGACAGTCGCATCTTGGCACCATCCAGGTTGAAAAATGTTTATCTCCAGATATGGATTACGGAGTGGGACAGAATGATGGACAGGTGAAGAATATTGTTTTTTATTTTTGAATTATTACAAGATACATGGGCTTCAGAAGCCTCTAAATTACTAAGCCATGGGCTTGATATCACCAGACAATACAAATGTGACATCAACCCCACAAATATGAACCCTACTTGCCACTGCTACAGAGCAAGTGGGAAGAGCCAGGGATAGATCAAGAATTGGGATCATCAATCTTGTGGTGCCGTCAGAAAGGTCCTGGGAGTTCACAGCCAATGAAATCAGTTCAACGCACTGACATCAGCGCAAGCACAGTTTCAACTTTTCCCACGGCTCTCGCGCTGACGTGAGCAACTGTAGGATTAGTAATGGTTAGGTGTCTTATGGAAACCTTTCCTGGGGTGGCTGCAGGCTGCAATTTTTAGGCTGGGGTGGCCATTATCCATGGTCCCTTTCCAGCCTGAGAATAACAACTCCCAGCTGACAGCTTTAGCTTGGCTGGTTGACAAAAATGGTGGGAACCCCACACCATTTTTTATTAATTATTTGTTTAAATAATTAAAAAAACAGCTTGGGGACCACTCTACTCTTGATAACCAGCCTTGCTAACGCTGTCATCTGAGGATTGCAGCCCACAGCTTTCAGTTTTACCTGGATGGTTATCAACAATATAGGGGATGTCACGTAATTTTTTTTAAATTATTTATTTATAGCGTTATTGATGACACTTTTCCTGGTGTCTGACCCTAATTTGAGATGTTCTTGCAGATTTTTGTCACTCTGAAAGTGTTGTCTATGCATTTGGTTCTGCCTCCTATTGAATTCAATGCAGTTTGGTTATGTTCGACCAACTGTTCGGCAAACATCTGGACATTCACCGAACCGAACCTTGAAAGGTTGGCTCATCTCTAAATGTAACTAACTGAATTAAAAAAACATATTTTATTTGAATGCACAAGTCAGGGTAAATGTACAAAATGTGTATGTGTATAGTAATCTATTACCCCTGTCAAATACCTAAAAAAAAGTTTTGTAAAGAGTCCAAATATCATTACTGTTCAAGTATATGACTAGATGATAGCCAGCAAATAACACATTTAGATGGTTGTGGCCCTGGTGTGATGGCCTTAGGAACAGGACAAGAAGTTGATATAGGCAGTTGTATAGGGCACCATTATGCAGAGGGACACAGGTTATGAGTTCATGAATTGTTATGTTAAATTTATAATGTAGTCTGGAGTACATCCTTGGTTTTTCTTCTGCCCAGTAAATAATAAGTTTAAGTGAAATGGAACAAAATGTCACTAATTAATAACTCTGATTTTGTACTATTGGTAAGGAAACTTTGGCAAAGCAATGTTTGACGTTTTCAAATATTTATTAAAAATCTGAGGTTTTGTTGCAAAAATAAAAAGCCAAAAATGCCTAGGTAACAAATTTTGAAGAGGCTTTAATCAGTTGAGAGAAAATGTCATAGCCGTTTGGGACAAATGAGCAAAAACTCTAAAGACAGTGAAAAAGCTGGCATGAAAAAAATGCAGATTACAGTGCATGTAAAATCATGCAATAAATTAGTGATTTCTTTTTTGTTCTATTTTACTATCAACTATTTTTTTTAAATGAGCTGGACTTAACAAGATGGGCATAGACTCCCACAATCTAATACCTTTATTATAGTTTGCACCTATAATTAGTGTAAATTATATTGACAATCTTCACCTGTCCATGGGCTAGCATAGATTTTACTATTGAAGTTACTTTTTGTTCTATCTAGTTTCGTATAAAAAAGGAGCTGTCACTAGGTCAAACGCGACTGCTCCCTTGAATAATTAGCTTTTTTCTTTTTTTTAAACCCCTTAAAGGCTCCAGAGAAATGGGCATTTTTATTCAGTGATAATTTTGATGCTCTTCTAAGAGGGCTTGGCTCACAAGGTAGTAACACAGAGCTGCCTAAAGACACCCCACCAGAGAGTCCTGTGACCACCGCCCTAAAATCAGCACTAAATAAAAGGCCTCTGGAACCGTACCGCAGTTTTTTTTTTTTAATAAAAACAGATTATTCAAGAGAGCATCAGGAAGAAAATAAGATCAAAATCTGTCGCTTTTGAACTGTTGACAGGTCCACTTTAGGACTGGTGTATGAGAAAAAAATCCCCCCCAATGACTAGAGTCAGAGAAATTGTCACATACGAGGAACTGGATATAAGTGTTTCTCTCCTAGTGATGGGGGTTATTGCTTTTCTTTTCTATGTAACAACATCTACCATCGTAACATCAATCAGGTCATGAAGATAAAAAATAAGTTAACTGTGAGCTTACCACATCTATATTTGCCAAGTGATTCTTTTGAATGCTTGGTCCTAGTCCTGTTGTATACTTCCAACTTAAGTTATCTTGAAAAAAGTGTAGGAAAACAGCACAGCTCATATCGGGAATGGTAGTTTTATATGTTACAAACTTTTGTACTAGGGGTTAACCTGACCTGGCAATTGGTTTATTCGATTAGAGCTAGGAGTCATTTTGCTGTGGCACACCACACATTCAGTAAGGAACCTGCCACTTTCTGGGTATTCTTTTTGTTACTAGCACAATTACCTCTTTTTAAATAGTCAATAATTCAGTTGTGTAAAGGGAAATGGAAAATCTGCCATCATTATAGGTTTACTAGCTGTTCTATGAGTTCCCCTTCCTATAACTCTTCACCATCAGTGTGTCACCACTTATTACATACCTGTGAGGCAGGACGCCCCTTTGATCTCTTAACAGCTCTGTCCTCTGCAATTTGCGGTTTTCTGTTTACCCTGTAAGCACGTCCTACTTGGCTCTTCCACAAAATATCCCTTCCCTGAAGACACACATAGTTGTGTTTATTTTTACCTCCCTCATGGTGGTTCAGCTCATACATTGCCCCCATTGTGTTGTCTGACTATGGCTTACATAGCTTTCAAGGGATTGTCATTGTCAGTGGGTTTATTTTTTTTCAATGACTAAATATGAACTTGCCTCCTGGTGCTTTTTATTGCTGTGATGTGATTGTCACATATTTTTCCGCTGCTATTCTATAAATATTAATGATGGCATTCACTGAGAATTAGATTTTGAGACATATTACTTTCAGCTCATTTGGGGTTATAATAGAATACATTGTGGCATTACTATTAATAACAATTATATAATCTGTGCAAAAGATGCCAAAATATAAAGATTGACAGCCTAAGTAAATGGGCTGAGCTGACGTGATAGACATTGCCTGTGGACTGGAGCTATTTGTGGCAAAAAAAGAAGGTATTCTTATTACACACTGTTTCTTTAGCTTTTAATAAAAGCAGATGGTAGAATGTGCCGAAAGGGTTATTTTATTTCTTTTAATTTGCTATGAAAATATCATAACTCTTAAAAACAAAGTCCAACCATCCAGGAAAAGCCAAGGTTTGGTGAACACCATAAACCATTTGCCTTTTTCCCTTTTGTGAGAAGCCTAGGATCACATCCTTTTGGTACATTTTAGCAAAACAACCTTACTGTACATGGTGCGAGTATTATTTTTACCCTTGGTGTATCTATGACCGGCCAACCTCTGCTACAATGTTTCTAACCGAAGTAGACCACAAGTTCTGGAAAATGTTGCATTTGATTGACTTGAGTCACTTGGTCACATGATCAGTGATGAGAAGCCTGGAGCAGAAAGAAGTTTTTTCTTTAGGGCACATGACTGTATTTTCAGCCCAAGTGCGATCCAACCAAACATCAAATCACGCTCGGACCATTGTTATTCTACGGGGCATTGCACATGTTTTGATGTTTTCAGTTGGTTCTGATGATCTGATCGCTCTCTACCACTAAAGTCAATGAGTCCACTGAAAAAGATTTTTGAATGGGTGTCCTGAGGAAGGAGCCAGTGGACTCTGAAACATGTCGACATTAAACCTGCAATTTTATCTACGATAACTCATGTCATAACTCCAGGGAGCTCAGAAACATTGCCAATCCAGTTTCTTTCATTGAAAAAAATAGGACTGCACTGAGATGACATCTGAGTGTAGTCCGATTTTCAAGGACTGACAGAATGGAGAAGGTGGAGATTTTTTTTCCATCTTCCCCTCATCCGAGAAAATCAGATCACACTATGACCAAACTCTGATCAGCCCGATTCTCTTAGATGAGAGAAAATACAGTCATGTAATCCGAGCCTAATTGAGATAGATTACACAATTTAATATCTAACTTTACTGAAGCCATTATGAGAATTTTTTTTCATCTCGTCCACTCACAATGTTCTGCTTTAAACAATATTCTCAGGATTGTGAGGACCTACCAAGCTCCAACCTAAAGCGGATACTGACATGGGGTATATGATAAGAATAAGAAGAATAAATGTAATACTTATGTCTGTACAGTATCTAAGCAACAGCTTTATTTCTCATGGATTATACATAATATTTGACTATATATGATATATTAATATTATATATGCTGTAGGGTTGTCTTGCACCTATTTACCAGTAAATTCATGAATCCTGTAAATTGAAATTATTTACTAAAAACATTGGTATACTGTACAGTTCAAGCAAGTTGCATACAGAATTATCAATTTGCATACAGAAATGTATGTAACCTAATCTTGCTTACAGGTACGACATCATTTTTAATTTCTGTTAAAAGACAACAAACAAGTGCACACATTTTAAGGAAAGAAGTGAAAGAGAAGCATTCATACTTGACTGCAAACTGCTAGTGTCCAGAAAAAATGTAGAACTTGGCAAGAATATTCACATCAAGCACCATTAGTCGGCTACAACACGCTACAGATTGGAACTGAGAAGTTACCGTGCAATTGATGTAATATCTGCTAAATGTAGGAAAGCAATGGAAGTTGCTGAGGGTGTAATGACTTTTGGACCCGAATAGCATCAGCTATGGACAGTACAGTTGAATTATGATATATTTGTGCATTCACAGTAATCTCGATAAACATTCTTGATATTATCATCCGGTCTGAAGTAAAGTTAGTGTAATTTCACTGAATGGTGGCTCTATATCCACTCATAGCTTATCTGCCTGGTTCCAGGAGTCACAAAGCTTCTCGATTCCTAACCGTACCGTCACACTATACGATTTACCTATGATCACGACCAGCGATATGACCTGGCCGTGATCGTAGGTAAATCGTAGTGTGGTCACTGGGGAGCTGTCACACAGACAGCTCTCCAGCGACCAACGATGCCGAGGTCCCTGGGTAACCAGGGTAAACATCGGGTAACTAAGCGCAGGACCGCGCTTAGTAACCCGATGTTTACCCTGGTTACAAGCGTAAAACTAAAAAAAAACAAACAGCACATACTTACATTCTGGTGTCCGTCAGGTCCCTTGCCGTCTGCTTCCCGCACTCACTGACTGCCGGCCGTAAAGTGAAAGTGAAAGCACAGCCGCTGTGCTCTGCTTTCACTTTACGGCCGGCAGTCACAGTGCGGGAAGCAGACGGCAAGGGACCTGACGGACACCAGAATGTAAGTATGTGCTGTTTGTTTTTTTTTAGTTTTACGCTTGTAACCAGGGTAAACATCGGCTTACTAAGCGCGGCCCTGCGCTTAGTAACCCGATGTTTACCCTGGTTACAAGCGAACGCATCGCTGGATCGCATCACTAGATCGCTAGATCGGTGTCACACACACCGATCTAGCGATGACAGCGGGAGATCCAGCGATGAAAGAAAGTTCTAAACGATCTGCTACGACGTACGATTCTCAGCAGGATCCCTGATCGCTGCTGCGTGTCAGACACAGCGATATCGTAACGATATCGCTGGAACGTCACGAATCGTACCGTCGTAGCGATCAAAATGGTATAGTGTGACGGTACCCTTATAGCAAACATTTTAAAGTTGGGCAAAGATTTTCCCTAGATGTTTTAATCAACATGATCTCTGGAAACAAATCTCAGCCCATAATCCCTTCATGATATGGACAAAGAATGCAGAACATTGCGTGCTGATTCATTATCGAATTCAGTGGCAATTCAACACCTTCACCCCTTAAGGCCATGTGTACACATATTGAGTCTTTGGTCAGTATTTTACCTCAGTATTTGTAAGCCAAAACCAGGAGTGGAACAACCAGAGGAAAAGTATAATAGAAACACGTCACCACTTCTGCATTTATCATCCACTCCTGGTTTTGGCTTACAAATGCTGAGGTAAAAAAACCCTCACCAAATACTGAACGTGTGACGGTGGCCTTATCCAACAGGCATGTTATGTAATATTATACATTAACCACTAATCCACAACTCCAGGGATACTAGATATTAATGAGAAAATAATGAAGGTATTAAACAACAACATCACAAAAAATCACCAGTATAATAACTCTGTTGTCAAAATATTGGATAAATATGCACCCAGTCGTTGAGCAACTAGATATGGGAGAGGGGTGTGGAAACCACACAGAAAAAACGACCAATATGGGTATATTATAAATATGAAAAAATCTTTATTAATACAAAAAATACATAAGTATGAATACAGTGGAAGGGAAAATATATACAGATCCCTGGACTACAGTGGTACAAGCAGAAAAAATGGTGGCGACCGCTGCAACAAATCGCCACTATACAAGAAAGGACGCGTACACCGGAACTCCAGACACAATAGTAGAAAAAAATGTGCTGGTAACTAGATACACATACTAGCTCTACGTCAAGATGGTAAATATATGAAGCACCTGCCTAACACTGTCCAACATATGTAGCAAATAGGGTCACACATAAGGCTGTATACCACAATGGGTTATTTAACAAGCTACATTGGACAGTGCATACATGCAGCACCTGCATACAAAACAGATATCCATACAACAGATGAAATCAAGCATAAGACCATAAGCCACCCTGGGTAGTAGTAATCCTATATGGATGTAAGCAGGGCCACAAACAGCAATGTTAGAACTCACCGGCAGAGCCGTATATGAGAAAAGTCATCCTAAACAAGGCAATATATGAGCACCCTTAAACAGACCTAATCGTGCGGCTAATAGCTGCAAGGCAGAGATGTAGCCAGGCAAAATTGCCATGGGCATACCTAATAATTACCTGAGCGTAGGAGCATACAAAGTGTCAGGGTCCGGTGTGCACGTCCGCCTGACGCGCGTTTCGGAGCGGAAGCTCCTTCGTCAGGGGGCGTGCCGGCTGGTGTAAATGACGGGGTTTATGTATCGGCGAGGTTAGTGACTGCTCGAGCGGAAGCCGGAAGTGACGCAGGCGCAACCATGGTAATCGGGGACGCCAGGCGGCGGCGTCATGCATGGAAGTCTCCATAGTGACCATCCATGCATACTGACGTCGCAAGCCGCCGGGGGCCGCCGACCCAGGCGCGCATGCGTGCAGGCAACGCTCCAGCGATCAGACCCGGCACAATGTAAATGGTGGTAGGTTTTCCTACATAGTAGAGGAATATGTAGCCATAAAGGGGATTAATAGAAGAGGACAAGAACCAAATAAAGAAAACAAGGGAACAAAAGAACAAAAGTGGGGAGGAGGGGAGGGGAGGGAAAGGAGATAGAACAGAAAGGTAAATAGCATATTAAGTTACCGCAACCGCCGTACGCGGGGTGAATAACGTTATGACTGCATACATTAGTCCTGATCATATGGGATCCGCAGTATGTGATCTAAGCGCAATATTTCAGGTCACTAAGACCAAATCTATATACCATATCCGACCAATTGGCGACATAACAGGCCTATCACCACGGGTAATGCTATACGCTAAATAAAGTGAACAGAAAGTAAACAAAAAACAAGACCCCACAAAAATTAAAATGCAATACAACTCAATATACAAACACAATGCACAAAACGAATAACGCTTAAAATGGTTGTATGCAGCACATTCTTCTGATCTTCATCTCCGTGTGTCTTCTATGGCCTCCAGAGAAGGAAAAACTTGGATACCATTATCATGTCACATCACATCACCATAGCTGAACAGAACGAAAATCTGAAATAAAACAGTAAAATTAGTAAAAACAAATACAGGGGCGACCATCCAGAAGATCGCCACCACTACGCACCAAAAAACAGGATCACAGGAAGGGAACAAAACTGATGGTTTCATTTAAACCATGGGGGTGGACAGTATTTAAAGTCCACATCCATCTTGATTCGAGCTGTGCCAACCTCTGGGAGATATTACCCCCCCTAACGCCCATCTCTATCATATCTATTCCTTTTACTTTCAGGCCACTACTCTCACAATTGTGGTGTGACCTGAAATGCCTTGGAATCGTTTTTAACGAATTAGGGTCCACAACATGTGCTGCTGCTTCGATCCCAAGGACATGTTCGCGTACCCTCGTTTTAAGCTGCCTGGTTGTAAGTCCCACATAAATTAGTGGGCAAGGGCATACCGCATAATAAATTACGTTCCTCGATGTACACGTAATGGCCTTTGTGATCTTATAGCTTTTAAGTCCTGAAGAATCAACAAAAGTATCGTCCCTCGAGATGTTGCAACATGCCACACATTTGCCACAAGTACGACAACCCACCCTAGATTTGTTCCGTGGATCATTTAAAAATGTTCTGGGTGGATTATCTACATAGTGGCTACGCACTAGATGGTCGCGTATATTCTTGGACCTTCTAAAAGTAATGGATGGACGATTGGGTAAAAATTTGGCCAATGTTCCGTCTGTTCTAAGTATCGGCCAGGCCCGTTCCAGAGCATTTCTTATTTCTCCTGATCTCGAATTATAACTGGTAATGAACCTGACAACTTCAGAATCATTACCTTCCGTACGGTTAGCATATAGCAGTGAGTGTCTATTGCTATATTTTGCTCTAAAATATGCTCTTTTAATGGCCCGACTACTGTACCCTCTGTCTTTAAAACGGCATTTAAGATTTTTGGCCTGAATCTCGAACTCGGAGTCAGTGGAGCATATCCGTCGTATGCGTAAGAACTGTCCAATAGGGACAGCCCGTACCATATGGGTCGGATGAGAGGAGGACGAGTGGAGCAGCATATTAGTAGCAGTTGGCTTTCTATAAATTGTTGTTTGTATTGTATCCGTGCAGTCTCTCTTAAGGGTCACATCAAGGAATTCCATGCTCAATCTATTACATGTGGCTGTGAGTCTGATGTTCAGAGAGTTATCGTTTAAAGTGGTCACAAATTGCATGAAGGACTCGCTGCTACCCTGCCAGATAACAAGAATGTCATCTATGTAGCGCGCCCAAAGAAGGGCGCGCTCCATAGACGACGGACCATCTGACCGTAGGAGGTCCCTTTCCCACAGCCCCAGGAACAGATTTGCGTATGAGGGCGCAAAAGCCGCCCCCATTGCTGTTCCCTGGAGCTGTAGGAAATAGGACCCCCTAAACGTAAAAAAATTGTGGGTAAGGGCGAAATTGAGGACCTCCAAAAGGAACGCGACAAACTCCGGGGACCAATTGGATGTGGACAAGAAAAATTGAGTTGCTGCCAAGCCATCACTATGGCGTATGCTCGTATATAAGGATTCCACATCCATGGCCCCCATGACTGTGTCCGTCCCCAATTTCAGGTCATCAACCCTACGTAGTAGTTGGTTCGTGTCTTTCAAGAAAGAAGGAAGCTCCTCCACAAGTGGTTGAAGGATCGAATCGATCCATTTATTAATCTGTTCGAGGTAGCTACCATTCCCCGACACAATGGGTCGTCCAGGTGGAGTGGACATATTTTTATGTGTCTTAGGAAGTAGGTAGAAGGTTGGTATTGTGGGTTCAGCGACCACCAATGCCAAACACAATTCCTTAGTAATCGTCCCTCTTTCTATCCCCCTTTGAAGGATCTCCCTGAGTTGCGAGCAGTAGGCGGACAAGGGGTTGTAGGTCAACTTTTTGTAACAAGTGGAGTTAGATAATTGACGCATGGCCTCCCTTTCATACATGACCCGGGGCCATATCACAATGTTACCCCCCTTGTCCGCCGGCTTAATCACAACATCAGGGAGATCCCTAAGATGTTTAAGTTGTGATCTCTCCTGCCTCGACAAATTGTCATTCTTAACAGATTGAGGAATTCGCATTATTTCCTCACTAGCCACTTTCACGAATGTCTCAATGGCACTACAACTCGATAGGGGTGGGAACTTCTTAGAACGTACTCGTATAGCTGGTGGGATCCTACCTCCTTCCACTGTCTGGTGTTCCCTGGATAGTTCCTCAAGGATTCTCAAGGCCGACTGTTCGCTTTCTGTAGGGAACAACTCATGCATGCTGTTATCAAAGAAATGTCGTTTGAATAATAAAGACCGGGCGAATAAATGTAAATCTTTAATGACCGTGAAACGGTCGACACCCGCGGTCGGAGAGAATGATAAGCCCCTTTGTAGAAGCGAACAATCGGCCTGGGACAAGGGGTAAGTGCTCAAATTAATTACCTTGTTGTCCTCCCTTGGAGCTTCAACATTGCGGACTTTTTGCCTCCTATAAGGATGATAATTTTGTCTTCTAGTTCTATTGTAGGATGCTCCCGACCGTGTGACTGCAGAAGAAACTGATCCGTCCGACTGTGAGCCGTACGATAAAATAGACGTATTAGATACACTTCGTGTCATAGCATGATTTTGAACCGATGATTTTCTCCATTGATACACATTTTGAGATTGATAATCTTTTATGTCTCTGTTTAGTTTAGATGTCTGCATCTCACTGATACGTTTAACAGTAGACTCAACTGCTTTGTCCATCTGTGTGTCATACTTTTTTAATTGCTCCTCTGAGCACTTGCCACGTAGCTCTGATAGGACCACATCTATTTCTTTATCAAGTCCTTCTATGGTTTTTGAATTAAGTCCAATCAGTAGCTGCATTAGAACGCCTGAGCAAACACCACAGGCATCCTCCCATTTGGTCACGAACTCCGAGTCATCTACCGGAAAGGTTGGCACCACTCGAACCCAAAGGCCCCTAGGGATCATACTCCTGGAGAGATATTTCTCCAGGAACAATCTATTCCACCAGAGTCTAGCGCGCTTTAATAATAGTTTTTTCATGGATTCAAATAAAATGTCACCACTGTGATCCTGGATAGGTGCGCTGCCTGCCCCATCCTGTCCAAAGACCTGTTCGATCTGTCCCAGCCAGGATTGTTCCCTAGCTCTAAAATCCATAATACCTGTAAATGAACCTGTGCAGAACACAGAAAAAGATAACAAAATAATGAAGGTATTAAACAACAACATCACAAAAAATCACCAGTATAATAACTCTGTTGTCAAAATATTGGATAAATATGCACCCAGTCGTTGAGCAACTAGATATGGGAGAGGGGTGTGGAAACCACACAGAAAAAACGACCAACATGGGTATATTATAAATATGAAAAAATCTTTATTAATACAAAAAATACATAAGTATGAATACAGTGGAAGGGAAAATATATACAGATCCCTGGACTACAGTGGTACAAGCAGAAAAAATGGTGGCGACCGCTGCAACAAATCGCCACTATACAAGAAAGGACGCGTACACCGGAACTCCAGACACAATAGTAGAAAAAAATGTCCTGGTAACTAGATACACATACTAGCTCTACGTCAAGATGGTAAATATATGAAGCACCTGCCTAACACTGTCCAACATATGTAGCAAATAGGGTCACACATAAGGCTGTATACCACAATGGGTTATTTAACAAGCTACATTGGACAGTGCATACATGCAGCACCTGCATACAAAACAGATATCCATACAACAGATGAAATCAAGCATACTGACGTCGCAAGCCGCCGGGGGCCGCCGACCCAGGCGCGCATGCGTGCAGGCAACGCTATGGAGACTTCCATGCATGACGCCGCCGCCTGGCGTCCCCGATTACCATGGTTGCGCCTGCGTCACTTCCGGCTTCCGCTCGAGCGGTCACTAACCTCGCCGATACATAAACCCCGTCATTTACACCAGCCGGCACGCCCCCTGACGAAGGAGCTTCCGCTCCGAAACGCGCGTCGGGCGGACGTGCACACCGGACCCTGACACTTTGTATGCTCCTACGCTCAGGTAATTATTAGGTATGCCCATGGCAATTTTGCCTGGCTACATCTCTGCCTTGCAGCTATTAGCCACACGATTAGGTCTGTTTAAGGGTGCTCATATATTGCCTTGTTTAGGATGACTTTTCTCATATACGGCTTTGCCGGTGCGTTCTAACATTGCTGTTTGTGGCCCTGCTTACATCCATATAGGATTACTACTACCCAGGGTGGCTTATGGTCTTATGCTTGATTTCATCTGTTGTATGGATATCTGTTTTGTATGCAGGTGCTGCATGTATGCACTGTCCAATGTAGCTTGTTAAATAACCCATTGTGGTATACAGCCTTATGTGTGACCCTATTTGCTACATATGTTGGACAGTGTTAGGCAGGTGCTTCATATATTTACCATCTTGACGTAGAGCTAGTATGTGTATCTAGTTACCAGCACATTTTTTTCTACTATTGTGTCTGGAGTTCCGGTGTACGCGTCCTTTCTTGTATAGTGGCGATTTGTTGCAGCGGTCGCCACCATTTTTTCTGCTTGTACCACTGTAGTCCAGGGATCTGTATATATTTTCCCTTCCACTGTATTCATACTTATGTATTTTTTGTATTAATAAAGATTTTTTCATATTTATAATATACCCATGTTTGTCGTTTTTTCTGTGTGGTTTCCACACCCCTCTCCCATATCTAGATATTAATGAGGTGGACTCTTTAGATACACTTTCAATATGCTGATACCAAGACAATCAGCTGTAGAATTATATGGCAGCCAGTCAGTTGAATGAACATTCTTGTAATCCAAGGACAACTCTACTAGAATGATAGACACTCATTCTCATCAGGAGAAACTTCTTTTAACTTTTAACATTGATAAGATCACCAAAGATAGATATTAGGTATAGTATCAACTACTCTATTTCTCTAGATTACTAGAAATGTTACACGTTCTAGTCCTGTTGTCAATAAATAATTTGTGGATATCTCCATAAAATTAAATAGTAATATATTAACATCACATATCAATATTAGAGATGTAACAAATCAATTTGATGCAAATCGAATTTGTGAAGAATTTTAGGAAATTCGCTGGACCTGGTAAATTTGAACAATTTGTGATTAAACTTATGTGAATCGTCAAGTGTCCACCACTATTTTATACATTATAGATGATTGCAACACCCAGAGAAGGCTCACATGACCTTGGGAGCAATCGGGCGAGCTTCCCGATAATGCCTTTCATGTATCACAACACATAGTATAGCACAGCCAGTTAGGGACTATCAGAGCCTGTATAAAAGCTGATGCAGGAAATGCAGTGCAGCATTCATTTTAGAGTGAATTTGGTTAGCGAAAGGATGTCCCAGCTCACAGCTTAGCAATGGAAAGATGGAGAAAAAGCCAAAATACGTGGATTAATATAATTAATATAATGTACAGCTGGTGTTTGTGACAAAACAGGAGTGAAATTAGATTACCAGCAATTTACTCCTAGCCATTGATGCGGAGGTCACTTTGACATTACTAAGGCTGTCCTTGTATTAAATACTTTGAAAGGATTTGCACAATGGAGGTGTCAGAATATTATGCACATCTTTTCAGAGCAGCTGGATTCCTTGCGATTCACTGAAAATTTACCCAAATTTATTATGATTTTTTTTTTAAAGATGAATTTGAATTTCAAAAGATTTGATCTCTAATCAGTATCTAATATTACACCAAGAAAATAAGACATCATGTAGAGAAAATAAGGAGTGTACATACTTGAATATAATGTGCAATGGTATACATACACAAAATTATAAAATAAAACTTTTTTTTTTGTGAATGCACAAATTTCCCAGGTGGGGTCTTTTCAAAATAAAATTTACCTGGACCATCACAAAGCATTGGTCCATTAGATTTACATTTATATCAGAGCTCCATCATTTTGTCTAATCTGCAGTCATCACTGAGATCCCTCAGGCCACATTCTCTCCCCTGTGGATGATCTTTCTTCTTGCAGCTGAAGAACGTTCCACCCTCAAGACTTGTGAACAAGAAATGATGCTTTGGTAAACCATGGTGATGTCCGGAAGCAATTTTTTTTACTGGGAACACATGTGGAGAAGGTGACAATTTGTTGTCACACCAAAAAAATTTGAAATCATTAAAAAACAAATTATGTTGAACTTTAAATTTTTCTAATGTCCAGGTTGGATAGTTTTGAGCATTGACAGAAAATGGACTTTAAGAATAAGATGTAATTGCCAAAAATATGTTCAACTCAGTGTATTGTACATATAAAAAGCGAAACCAATCATAGCAGATTAGAAATCTTGTCGATTCAGTCTCAAAAGAAACAATTGAATCTAAGGACTTTTATCTAATTAAAGGGAATCTGTCAGTAGGACTAGCCATCCAAAGCTGTGTACAACTAAAATGTATATTTCAACCACGTACCACAGGTCAGTTTACGCAGCAGAAAATTTTTAAAAAAAAATCACATTGGTCATGAGATTTCTATGAATCCCCTCCATTTTGCTGACACTGTAAGACGCTGCACTTTTTTCCCAGCAGCAATACCAGCGTAAAAAACGAAGAACTCACAGTGCGAGCTAAGACTATCACATTCCTATTGCCACGTTGTAATCTAATTCATGGACAATACTTTTTACTTTAAACGCTGCATCCTTCCTTTTTAAAAAATGTACACTTTGCCCTGATGAGGGGCGATACCCCGAAACAGCGTACTTGCAAATTGAGATTCTGATTTGACTTTTATCCTAAGTTATATTGCAAGACTTGTTAAAGGGGTTGATCATGACTTGTAGGGTTGCTGCTTCCAATAGGTGTCACTATAGAGTTCAAATCTTCTCTCTCACTGAAAAGGCAATTTGCATATTAAATTTCCCAGAGGAACATTGCACGGCGAATAAGCCTCCTTACCTTGGCATGGCAGAGCCGGTATGTCACTCTACACAAGGAGGAATGTTACCTATTACACCTCAGTCCAGAGCCTCTCACCTAGCCAAATCAGTTCTCATACTTTGCACTGATGAGGGGCAGTACCCCAAAACACTGTGTCTGCAAATTGAGATTCTGATTTGACTTTTATCCTAAGTCATATTGCACGACTCGTTAAAGGGTTGATTGTGACTTGTAGGATCGCTACTTCCAACAGGTGGCGCTATAGAGTTCAAGTCCTCTTTTTCTCTGAAGAGGCAATTTGCATATTCAATTTCCCAGAGGAGCATTGCACGGCGAATAAGCCTCCTTACCTTGACAAGCCAGAGATGGTATGTCACTCTCCACAAGGAGAAACCTTACCCCTTAGACCTCAGTCCAGAGCCTCTCACCTAGCCAAATCAGTTCTCATGTTTTGCACTGATGAGGGGCAATACCCCAAAACACCGTGTCTGCAAACTGAGATTCTGACTTGGCTTTTATCCTAAGTCATATTGCAAGACTTGTTAAAGCGTCAATAATGACTTGAAGGGTTGCTGCTTCCAACAGGTGGCACTATAGAGTTCAAGTAGCTACTCTTAGTAAGCACCTGTTCACACCTGATTTCTGTTTGGAAGTGACGGTCAGTCTTTAGATATATATGTATATTTCCAGAGTGAAATAATCAGGGTTTAGGTTTTAGGCAATGTAGTAAATTACATAGTGGAAACTGTGGTGATTTAGCTACTTTATTTAACAAAACTCGATTCATTTTTTTAATACTCTATTAATCAATTTAATTAAGGTTCACTTTGAACCCTAAAACAGTAATAATCAATAAAAATTGCAAGGTATTATTCTTTTGACTAAATTAATACAACTATTTGCCCTTGTGCATCAAATAGACTGATCATTCTAAATAATGTCTCTAATGGAAAAGTAACGTTCATACAATATTCTCCACATGAAACATCTACTATCTTTCTATGTACTTGCAGGGGAGTTTATTTATTGCATTCGGTATTGATAAAATAACTCAAGACGACATCATGTGGTAACATTTGGTATTACAAACCAACATGCACAGGTGAGCACAGGTGTATATTTTTCTTTTAGGACATAATGGAAAAGTAATTGAGTTATTATATGGACAAGAAGCCTCAACATTGCAAGACCAAATAGAATACATATGTTTCTATGAGCAATGTCATATGTTTTGATTTTACCCAACATGTTATTACATAAAATTCTTAATAAATGTTAATATAGAATTAATTGTGTGTCAACTTAAGCAGTTTTCATGTCAATCACCCTAAAGCAAAAAATTATTTCTTCTATGCAATAAAGAACATGATCACAGTTGTTCCTGCTTTTACTCATATGACATTATATAATTACATGTGCATGGTGCAGAGTCAGAGACAGAAAGTGACCGCAGTGTGAGTGTCATTCTGAACGACTGTAGGATATAGATGCCTTATTTCTCCTAATTTGAGTTAAAGTTATCAAAACTAGTAAAAGGGAAATTTGGTGCAATTGCTTATTGTAAAAAGGTCCATATTCCAGTCCCTCATTTTACAAAGGTCCTCTGAGGAATACAGCTGATTTTGCTGGTATGATATGTGCTCCATCACTTAGTAGCATTGGTTTTACTAAATATTCCTATTAATATCACATATACAACTTGTTTTTTTTACATTTTTTATGTGAATAAATATTTTTTTACATACTATATAGTTTGTTATTAAATAGATTATGACAATCTTTATTGAATTTACAAATTTATACAACCCCAACTCCAAAAAAGTTTGCCCGCTGAGCAGTGGCGTGACTAGAGTCTGATGTGCCCAGGTGCAACATTTTGACAGGAGCCCCCATCCCTGTATATATATATATATATATACATATATATATATATATATATATATATATATAAAATATATATATATATGACACCCCTGCAATTCTGTCAGATAATACTCAGTTTCTTCCTGAAAATGATTGCAAACACAAATTCTTTGGTATTATTATCTTCATTTAATTTATCTGAAATGAAAAAAACACAAAAAGAATTGTCCTAAAGCCAAATTGGATATAATCCCACACCAAACATAAAAAAGGGGGTGGACAAAAGTATTGGCACTGTTCAAAAAATCATGTGATGCTTCCCTAATTTGTCTAATTAACAGCACCTGTAACTTACCTGTGGCACCTAACAGGTGTTGGCAATAACTAAATCACACTTGCAGCCAGTTGACATGGATTAAAGTTGACTCAACCTCTGTCCTGTGTCCTTGTGTGTACCACATTGAGCATGGAGAAAAGAAAGAAGACCAAAGAACTGTCTGAGGACTTGAGAAACCAAATTGTGAGGAAGCACGAGCAATCTCAAGGCTACAAGTCCATCTCCAAAGACCTGAATGTTCCTGTGTCTACCGTGCGCAGTGTCATCAGGAAGTTTAAAGCCCATTGCACTGTGGCTAACCTCCCTAGATGTGGACAGAAAAGAAAAATTGACAAGATATTTCAATGCAAAATTGTGCGGATGTTGGATAAAGAACCTCGACTAACATCCAAACAAGTTCAAGCTGCCCTGCAGTCCGAGGGTACAACAGTGTCAACCCGTACTATCCGTCGGCGTCTGAATGAAAAGGGACTGTATGGTAGGAGACCCAGGAAGAACCCACTTCTTACCCCGAGACATAAAAAGGCCAGGCTAGAGTTTGCCAAAACTTACCTGAAAAAGCCTAAAATGTTTTGGAAGAATGTTCTCTGGTCAGATGAGACAAAAGTAGAGCTTTTTGGGCAAAGGCATCAACATAGAGTTTACAGGAGAAAAAAAGAGGCATTCAAATAAAAGAACACGGTCCCTACAGTAAAACGTGGTGGAGGTTCCCTGATGTTTTGAGGTTGCTTTGCTGCCTCTGGCACTGGACTGCTTGACCGTGTGCATGGCATTATGATGTCTGAAGACTACCAGCAAATGTTGCAGCATAATGTAGGGCCCAGTGTGAGAAAGCTGGGTCTCCCTCAGAGGTCATGTGTCTTCCAGCAGGACAATGACCCAAAACACACTTCAAAAAGCACTAGAAAATGGTTTGAGAGAAAGAACTGGAGACTTTTAAGGTGGCCAGCAATGAGTCCACCTGTGGAGAGATCTAAAAATGGCAGTTTGGAGAAGGCACCCTTCAAATATCAGGGACCTGGAGCAGTTTTCCAAAGAAGAATGGTCTAAAATTCCAGCAGAGCATTGTAAGAAACTCATTGATGGTTACGGAAAGCGGTTGGTCACAGTAATTTTGGCTAAAGGTTGTGCAACCAAGTATTAGGCTAAGGGTGCCAATACTTTTGTCTGGCCCATTTTTGGAGTTTTGTGTGAAATGATCAATGTTTTGCTTTTTGCTTCATTCTCTTTTGTGTTTTTTTCATTTAAGACAAATTAAATGAAGATAATAAACAAAGAATTTGTGTTTGCAATCATTTTCAGGAAGAAACTCAGTATTATCTGACAGAATTGCAGGGGTGTCAATACTTTTGGCCACAACTGTATATATATATATATATATATATATATATATATATATATATATATATATATATGTGTGTGTAAATATATAAGCCCTCATCCTTGCCCCATCCTTGTATATTTCCCCTATCCCTAGTCCCATCCTGGAATATAGGTACTGTATATATATCCCCCATCCTGGTATATGTCCCTTATCCCAGTGCCCCTTCCTGATATATATGTATATATGTATATATATATATATATATCTGTATTTATTTAAATAGGTAGAGGTATATATCTATATCTATCTATTTCTATATATATCACCAATGGGATCCCCAGCGAATCTTCAGAAAAAGTGATAACGTGCTACGTTGGAACGGCCCTTTAAATATCATCTGTTTTCACTGTGACTGTGCTTTTCTATACATTTTATCACAGGGAAAGAGAAACCTGTTGGCTATTGCAATGTTTGGTCGTCTGAATGATGCGTGGATAGAGGGCTGGAAGATAAGTAATGCAACTTATTATGTAGAATAAATCTATGTGCAAATAGCATTTAGAAATGGACGATATTTATATATCAGGAATAATTTGATTTGAGTATTTGCATCTTTAGTTACCCTCTTGCTTAACTCAAGATTGTTTTCCCTGCTCTGTTTGCTTGTGTAAACCTTCCATGTATACCATCACTTTGGACTATTGGACATTGTACTGTAGCTGATAGCCTTTTCTTTTGAGGTCTATTGAAAAGTCTGTAAATAAAGTAGATAAAATCCTTCGGGTAAGACAGGATGTGGAACAGGCTCAGGCCTGTGCTAGCATAAAGGTATTTCACTGACAGAGACAGCCCGTGGCAGGTGCAAGACCAGCCTGAATGAAGCAGATAGAAATATGCCCAACCTGCAAAAATGTTTGAACATGTTTCCAGGCTAAAAAGCCTCCGATTCCCTTAATTACTTGGCGTTCTACCTGCGTACTACATGTCAGGGACTTTAGCTGAGCTCGGTCTGGAAATTCACAGGTACATTATCCTTCCTCACGTTCGGAAAATCAAGTTCCTGTTTAAGAGGAAACATTAAAATAAGATGATGAGGTGTTTCCCCATTTCAAATATTTTCAACAAGAATGCATATGATTTTATTACTGTGATTCACTGTAATAGTGGACACTAATGTGAAAGATAAATGTGGAATCCACGGTTCAAGTCTTTTATAGAATAACATTATTTTATACTACCATATATTGAATATTGCTATTGATCTCTGCCGAGAGGTTACTGTAGTGTTAGAAGTGCTCCAACTTACCAATACTGAGCCTCACCCAGGTTAGAATCTGTACAGAGCTGCAATACTGCAGTAATGCTATCCAATGGATCCTTCAGCCTCCCTATTTGACATATGTTTCTTTAGAGCTGACAGGGACAAAGTGCAGCCCGCGGGAAACATCTGGCCCTATGGCTGTTCCAGTACACCCACGAACCAAGACAGCTATAGGGGTTAAAAACGGTGGCTCATGGGCGACACCACCATACATTGGTAGAAAAATGAGCAGGTGGCTCCATCCTGCACCAGAGGCTCAGAAGGGAGGGGGGATTTGGATTTGGGAGCGGAGAATTTGCTGAATTTCTTTCTTTTGGGGGGCAAAGAGCCATTTAGCTTTTCCAGAACCTTTGTGCTACCAGTAACATAGAAGCCTTTATATTTCCATTAACAGATAATGGACTTGAGTGAGTGCTTGCCTTTTGGGGATTGAGTTGAAGCTTTTATTGGGAACATTTTGCATAACGTTTGGGATCACAGTTATCCAGCGCTCAACACTGAGCACTTACTTTGGGGTTTCCATCTAAATCTCTGAGTGATGTTATTCAGATAAAACCTCCGAGGGATCCATTCACTATAATGAGGCAGCAGAGTTACTCTGGACTCCATCTGGCCTCTGTTCAGCGGTGTCCTTCTTTTCAGAAGTGCACAAAACTGTGGCTAACGGCGATTTTATGCAATCCTAAAAAGGACACCGCCGGATCACAGGTCCTATGGCATCCACGATGCCTCCATCTGCCTCATCATAGGGAATCTTCTGCCAAGGGTTCCATATTAATCATGTATTTCTGAGATTTACACGAAAATCCCAGTGTAAGCGCTCAGCACAGAGCGCAGGATAAATGTGCACTGAGCCTTACTGCGATATATGAGAGACAGAATGAAAAAAATCAACAGCATGTGAAGAATTGGTTTTAATCATTTATTACGCCATTTATTCTGTGGTATAAGTGATTAGATGACTTTATTCTTCTGTTCGGTGACATTACGGCAATTCCAGATTTACAGTATGTTGGGTTTTTATGTTTGGCAGCTGTCACACACTAAAAGACGCTTTTTATTGTGAAAACCAGGTTTTGCATCACCATATTTTGAGAGCTATAATTTTTCCATATATCGGCCGCCAGAGTCATGTTATGGCTTGCTTTTTGCGGGATGAGCTGACATTTTTATTGGTACCATTTTCGGGCACATGACATTTTTTGATCGCTTTCTATTATGATTTTTTGGAGACAGAATGAACAAAAAGCAGCAATTCAAGAATTGCTTTTTTTTATACCATTCTGCGTGTGGTAAAATTGGTAAGGCAGCTTTATTCTTCGGGTCAGTAGGATTTCAGCGAAACCCAATTTATGTTGTTTTTTATGTTTTGCCGCTTTTACACAATAAGAACTATTTTATAGAATATATAATTATTTTTGCATTGCTTTATTCTGAGAGCTATAACTTTTGTATTTTTCTGATAATGGAGCTGTGTTATGGATTGTTTTTTGCGGGACAAGGTGATGTTTTCAACGGTATCATTTTTATTTACATTTGTCTTTTTGATCGCGTTTTTGTTGCACTTTTTGTTTGTCAGTATGATGATAAAGCATTGTTTTTTGCCTGTTGTTTTGTTCACTGAATGGACTGTTTTATAGAGCGGATGATTACGGACAAGGCGATACCAAACATGTGTGCATTTATTGTTTATTTTTTTATTTACATAAATACATGTATTTATTGGAAAATAATTTTTTATTCTTTATTTGGGGAGTTTTAAAAAATATTTTTACACTTTCTATTTTTTTAAAACTTTTTTTACTTTTTCCCAGGACGGGACATTGCTGCAGAACATCAGAGCAGTGTCAACAGGAAGGGAAGGTCCTGCTCTGAGCAGGCACTGACACGCCACCTTTCCTGAAGGACCCCGAAGCCATAGTGCAGCCGGGGTCTCCCTGCACGATTCTCATCTACAGTAAGTCACTGTCACTACTGACAGTGGCATCAGAGGGGTAAATGCCCACGATCATGCTAGTACCAGGAGTGGCAGGTCTCATACTGAGCTGACACCGGCACTTGGTGCTGCTGGGTGCGTCGCCGACTGTGACTCACGTCGCACTCGGTGACGTACTTCCGGCTCCGGGTTAGCGGACACGCCGCTGATGCATGGGTGAGTGCGGCGCCCGGTAATTATGGCGTCTCCAATTGATTGCAGCTGTGGCACTGCTATATACTGCCCTCACTCTCTGTCTCCCTCACTCCCTGACGAAGCGGAAGCGAAACGCGCGTTGGAGTGTAGTGAGGGAGCGGGTTGCGTTCACTGGTCAGTATCATCATATGTGATCATTTCATTATTTTGGTTTGTTTGCAGGGTATATTGACATTTGTGGCATGATATTTAGAGCCATTTGGTGCTATATTTATACTTCATTTAACATGGCTTGGATTATTTAACGTCAATTTGACCATCTTGTGCTAGTTTTACCACTGCCATGTAGAGCACAGTAACCATTACTTCTTTTTTTCACGGTTTATTAAATTTCTGGATTAATGTCTGCATTATGCACTTTGCAATTATTTAATTATTTAGTGAAATATATGGTTACATGTGTTTTTGGAGATATTTATATCTCTTGATCAGCTTCTCCATCTTTTTTCGCACCTTATAAATGTGTATTAGATGTACCTTACATGTTAATATTTACTGTCATATATTCTTATAATTTGTGGCACTATTTTACATATTTATAAACCCTTTGTGTAATTAACCAGTGCTGACACCCACTCCCTCTTAATGACCTCATATATATATTGTATATACTTTCTATGAAATTTTTTTGTTTTTATGTTTCGTTATAGCATGTGGTACATGCTTTTTAATATATTGTTGTACAACCATGTAGTGTCATGTTTTATTTAATAAAATTTATATGTTGTTATATTAATTTTTGGATACTTTCTTTTGGGTTTATAGTACCAGGAGTGGCAGGTCTCATACTGAGCTGACACCGGCACCTGATCACCGCGGTGCTCAGCGTGCACCGTAGCGGCACTTATGTTTGTGGGAACCCAGCTTCCGCAGAGCAGTACATGTACAGCGCATGTCTAGAAGGGGTTAAACATTTCCATAAAGAAAGAAGTTGTTAGGACTGGCGGAACGCACCTAGACAGATGATAAAGGTGCGTTCGCAGTCCGGGGTCCACCGTGCAGGTGAGAACCTGCTGCTAGCAATTTGCAGACAATATGGCGGTACACTAAAGTATACACGCGTGGGTTAAACCTCACCCAGCGTGAAGAAAGCGATCCTGTTAATTCACAGGACCGCAGTACCGCACTAGTGCGCGAGCAAGTGGTCAGCGGACTTAACCCCAGAAGGGATTGAAGCCCGATTAGACCCTTGCTGGCGTAACACCGCAACTGGGTGTGTAGAGAACCTTAAGAAATATAAGTGCACAAGAGTGCAAGCGATGCCGCACTAACGGACGCCACTAACCACCCAGACTCGGGTATGGAAAGCGCAAGGCAGGCGCACGGCGCCGTACTGGCAGGCACAGCTACAGGACGCTGAGATGTGTGTTTAGTGCTGTAGGCTAAGTCGGGCGCTAGATAGCAGCCATACACCTTCCGCGAACAGACATTCAATAGGGTAGGGGTTTCCAAGGACGACTTGCACTCACAACATACACACATAAGCAATTGTCAGATAATACTAGCGCATGGCCGTGCGGTCATGCGCAGTTTATATAGCAGCAGCACAGGAAGAGGCCACAGCACCTTTGCCCTTCCAGGGCCTGAAAAGAGGACCAATGGAATGTGCTGCAGAGCCTGAGCACATGACCCTCGATCTCCAACGGGAGACCTTATGCTGGGCATGCTCAGTACGTGCAGACAAGGACTTAGTCCCAGGGAAGTCCGCTCGCTGCTGACCAGCATTGACTTTAATGGCAGAGACTGGAGAAGCAGCAGTAACTCTCAGAACAGAGTGAGGATGAGCAAGACGCTGGGACCGACGTCTTTGCTGAGCAGACTCCACTGCGGCTGGACAAGAATGGGAGACCGCAGCGGAGGCGGCTCGAGATTCCCCCTGTGCAGAAGCGGGAACTCGACCCCTAACATTACCCCCCCTTCCTAGGGCCCCCCCCTCCTTGGGCCTCGCTACGTTCGAAGGCAGCAATGAGCTGCGGAGCCCGAATGTGCTCAGCAGGCTCCCAGGATCTATCCTCAGGGCCGTAACCCCTCCAGTCCACTAAATAAAATTTTTTGCCACGAACCACCTTGTACCCCAAGATCGCGTTCACCTCGTAATCGTCCGTAGACGAACCCGACGTCTCAGTAGATGACTCAGAAAACCGGGACATGTAGACGGGCTTAAGGAGGGACACGTGAAAGGTGTCGGTGATACCCAGGCGTGGAGGAAGGGCCAGACGGTAAACCACAGGATTAACCTGTTCGAGGACCTTAAAAGGACCTAAGTAGCGAGGTGCAAACTTGGTGGACTCAACTCGCAGCCTGATGTTACGGGCGGAGAGCCACACTAAGTCGCCAGGAGCAAAGGTTGGAGCGGGGCGCCGATGTGCATCGGCGGAGGACCTCATTCTCTCCTTGGAAGCCTGAATAGCATCCTGAGTGCGATCCCAAATGTCCCGTGCCTCCACAGCCCAGTCTGCCACCCTGGAATCGGCGGAAGACACGGGCATGGGCACAGGTACCCTCGGATGCTGACCATAGTTAAGGAGGAATGGAGTCTGTCCAGTGGAATCAGCGACAGCATTGTTAAGAGCAAACTCCGCCCACGGTAGCAAAGATGCCCAGTCATCCTGCTTAGCAGAAACAAAATGTCGCAGATATGTGACCAAGGTCTGGTTGGCTCTCTCTACCAACCCATTCGTCTCGGGATGATAAGCCGAAGAGAGATTCAACTCGATACTGAGAAGACGACAAAGCTCTCTCCAGAACCGAGACGCAAACTGGGGACCTCGGTCACTGACAATTTTGTCTGGCATACCGTGAAGACGAAAGATGTGTTTGACAAACAACGCTGCCAAGGCCCGTGCAGAAGGTAACCGGGGAAGTGGCACCAAATGCACCATTTTAGAAAAATGGTCGGTGATTACCCAAATAATGGTACAGCCACGAGACTTGGGCAAACCCACAACAAAATCCATCCCGACCATTTCCCAGGGCCTGTCTGCCACCGGCAGAGGGTATAACAAACCAGCTGGCCGTTGTCGGGAAGACTTATTCTTGGCACAAGAGACACATGCCCGAACGTAGTCTCCGACGTCACGAACCATATGTGGCCACCAGTACGTCCTCGCCAGTAGCTCAGAGGTCCTTTTAGCCCCAAAGTGTCCACCCACTCTGGACGAATGAGCCCAAGAGAGAACCTCCGGACGCAAATTGATGGGAACAAAAGTCTTGCCCGGGGGCACAGACTCCAGCGAAACCGGAGCTACAGTTCTCAGACTCTCCGAAGGGACAATGAGCCGAGGCTCGTCCTCCTCCTCCTCAGCTGACACGAAGGAGCGAGAGAGAGCGTCGGCACGAATGTTCTTCTCCCCGGCGAGATAATGTAGGGTAAAGTGGAACCGGGAGAAAAACAAGGACCATCTGGCCTGACGAGAATTCAGCCGCTGGGCTGTTTGTAAATAGACCAAATTCTTGTGATCCGTGAAAACCTGGAATGGGAATCGGGCACCCTCCAAGAGATGTCTCCACTCAGAAAAGGCCAACTTCATTGCCAACAACTCTCTATCCCCGATGGAGTAATTTCTCTCCGCTGGTGTGAAGGTCTTAGAGAAAAAGAAGCATGGATGCTTCCGACCCTGAGCATCCTTTTGATAGAGGACTGCTCCAGCACCAACGGATGAGGCATCCACTTCCAAAAGGAATGGCTTACCCACATCGGGACGATGTAAGATAGGAGCGCTGGCAAAATGGGTCTTTATAGAAGAGAAGGCCTTGGAGACCCCTTCGGACCACAATTTGGGATTTGCTCCCTTCTTGGTGAGGGATACCAAGGGAGCTACCAAAGTTGAAAAGTGGGGAATGAACTGGCGATAGTAATTTATGAACCCCATAAAGCGCTGCACCGCTTTAAGAGAATGGGGTTCCTGCCAGTCCATCACTGCTTGTAGTTTGGCAGGATCCATAGCCAATCCCTGGGCCGAGACAATATAGCCCAGGAAAGGCAAGGACTCCTGTTCAAACACACACTTCTCCAACTTTGCATACAAGGAATTTGCCCGTAAGAGTTCGAAGACTCTGCCAACATCTCTCCGGTGGGAGTCAATATCTGGAGAAAAGATGAGAATATCATCCAGATAGACTACGACCGAGGTAGAAAGCATATCCCGGAAGATATCGTTGACGAAGTCCTGAAAAACGGCTGGGGCATTACAGAGCCCGAAAGGCATCACCAGGTACTCATAGTGCCCATCCCTGGTATTGAAAGCCGTCTTCCACTCGTCCCCCTCACGGATACGAATCAGATTGTAGGCACCCCGCAGATCTAACTTGGTGAATATTTTAGCTCCCCTTAACCTGTCAAAGAGCTCCGATATCAGGGGCAACGGGTATTTATTGTTAATGGTGATAGCATTGAGACCCCTGTAATCGATGCAAGGACGTAACTCTCCGTTCTTCTTCTGCACGAAGAAGAATCCCGCCCCTGCCGGAGACACTGACTTCCTTATAAATCCTCTTGCTAAATTCTCCTGAATGTATTGAGACATAGCCTCCGTCTCAGGGAGAGAGAGGGGATATACCCTTCCCCTAGGAGGTTCAGCTCCCGGCAAGAGGTCGATAGGACAGTCGTAAGGGCGATGGGGCGGTAGAGTCTCAGCAGCCTTTTTAGAGAACACGTCTGCATAACACCAATAATACCTGGGAAGCGACGAGAGATCTGCGGGTACCTGGGTAGTAGAGACCTGTACACACTCACTCACACATCTGCCCAAACATGACTTACTCCAGCCCAATATTTTCCCTGAGGACCACTCAATATGTGGCGAGTGGAAACGGAGCCAGGGTATTCCCAGCAAAATCTCATCCATTCCCTCAGGAAGGACAAGAAGGGAAATAATCTCCTGGTGGGAAGGAGACATGGACAGCGATAACGGGACTGTCTGGTGCGTGATTTGCAGTGGGAGTGTTGCCCCATTCACAACTCTAACCGTTATTGGTTTGGCGAGCATGACCAGTGGTATAGCATGACGTGTAGCAAAAGCAGAGGACATGAAACTTCCCTCTGCTCCTGAATCCACACAAAGGTCGACTGTAAGAGTGGAGGAGCCTAACAGGATTGTCCCTTTAAAGGACAGTTTGGAGGAGAATGCTGCTGTGTCTAGTGAACCTCCCCCAATGGCCACTAGACGCGATCGTTTCCCGACCGCCGCGGACATTTATTGGCGTAATGTCCATGTTGTCGACAGTTATTACAAACTACGGGTACTCGAGCGGCTAGATATTTAGGTCCCGCTCGAGAAACCTCCATGGCCTCATGAGAATCTGACGCCAAGACAGGAGATTCCAGAGGTCTGGCGAAAGTTGGAGCCAGCCGAAACCTCTGCCTACACTGGGTCCGCTCCAACCTCCGCTCGTGAAAACGGAGGTCGATGCGGGTAGACACGGAAATAAGTTCCTCCAGTGTGGCCGGTATCTCCCTAGTGGCCAAGGCGTCTTTCACGTGGTCTGCCAGTCCCCTCCAGAACACCGGAATAAGAACTTTGTCTGGCCACTCTAACTCTGAAGCTAGAGTCCGGAACTGAATGGCAAACTGGCTGACCACGGAGGTACCCTGTGTAATGGACAACAATTGGAGTGCGGTGTCGTGGGTAACCCGAGGCCCTAAAAAGACCTGCTTCAGAGTGTCCAAGAAGAGAGGAGCACTCTGTACCACACGATCATCTCGCTCCCAGAGTGGCGTTGCCCACTCCAACGCCCTGCCCGACAAGAGAGATAGGATAAATCCCACTCTCGCCCGCTCCGTAGGAAAACGTGACGCCAGGAGCTCAAGATGTATAGAGCACTGACTCACGAATCCACGACAATGTTTGCTGTCGCCAGCAAACTTGTCAGGTAGTGGGAGACGGGATAAAGTCGGAGCAGGGGTGGCAGTGGACAAACTGGCTGCGGCTACACTTGCAGCCTGCACAGCTACAGCAGTGACATCCACAGCTGAGGTTGTACGCTCAAGAGCCGCCAACCTTCCCTCCAGCTGCTGGATGTACCGCTGTAAACGCTGGTCGTCCGCCATTTTTACTAGCCAGACCCTGGCGCTAGTATTCTGTTAGGACTGGCGGAACGCACCTAGACAGATGATAAAGGTGCGTTCGCAGTCCGGGGTCCACCGTGCAGGTGAGAACCTGCTGCTAGCAATTTGCAGACAATATGGCGGTACACTAAAGTATACACGCGTGGGTTAAACCTCACCCAGCGTGAAGAAAGCGATCCTGTTAATTCACAGGACCGCAGTACCGCACTAGTGCGCGAGCAAGTGGTCAGCGGACTTAACCCCAGAAGGGATTGAAGCCCGATTAGACCCTTGCTGGCGTAACACCGCAACTGGGTGTGTAGAGAACCTTAAGAAATATAAGTGCACAAGAGTGCAAGCGATGCCGCACTAACGGACGCCACTAACCACCCAGACTCGGGTATGGAAAGCGCAAGGCAGGCGCACGGCGCCGTACTGGCAGGCACAGCTACAGGACGCTGAGATGTGTGTTTAGTGCTGTAGGCTAAGTCGGGCGCTAGATAGCAGCCATACACCTTCCGCGAACAGACATTCAATAGGGTAGGGGTTTCCAAGGACGACTTGCACTCACAACATACACACATAAGCAATTGTCAGATAATACTAGCGCATGGCCGTGCGGTCATGCGCAGTTTATATAGCAGCAGCACAGGAAGAGGCCACAGCACCTTTGCCCTTCCAGGGCCTGAAAAGAGGACCAATGGAATGTGCTGCAGAGCCTGAGCACATGACCCTCGATCTCCAACGGGAGACCTTATGCTGGGCATGCTCAGTACGTGCAGACAAGGACTTAGTCCCAGGGAAGTCCGCTCGCTGCTGACCAGCATTGACTTTAATGGCAGAGACTGGAGAAGCAGCAGTAACTCTCAGAACAGAGTGAGGATGAGCAAGACGCTGGGACCGACGTCTTTGCTGAGCAGACTCCACTGCGGCTGGACAAGAATGGGAGACCGCAGCGGAGGTGGCTCGAGATTCCCCCTGTGCAGAAGCGGGAACTCGACCCCTAACAGAAGTTCCACCAGGACTCTGTAATAGAGATGTGTGCAGCCTTTAATGAAAATGTTTTTTTTTTTTATAAATTACAACTTTTCTGTATGTTTTTAAGGTTCTGTCAGATGAAGACACAGGAGTAGAAACGTTTTCCATCACAGAAGATTGAGATGTTTCCAGAGTGAATGTGATCTGAATAATTCTATGTAATTCTAGGTCTGGCACTTAATATTATGAAAGTTATAAAAGGTTTGTATTTTCTTAAATCTGCTATAAATTATATCTGCCTGTGAGTGACAGAATATGATGATCGATTGGTTAATTCATATAAATTAATGCAAATTCAATGTGTGTAATGACGATATCTGTGCAGTGTTGAAGATGTTAGCACTATATAAATATAAAATACTAGATGGCAGCCCGATTCTAAAGAATTGGGAGTCTAGAATCCATATATACTTTATTTATTCAAATGTAAGAATAATACAATTAATAAATAATAGTAAGAAAGAACAAAAATAATAGGCAGTATATGGAGAAAACACCAAACAAAAGTTCAAAATTGGTGTGAAAATGTCACTGAACCACTTCACAACTAAATATATATAGTTTTGGTAAATGGTATTATCATTTTTTTGACGAAATTCGGCAGGAGCTTGAAGAGCAACGTCACTGGGCCCGCCTCCACGCAGTAGAAACTTGCTGTGAGGTAAAAATTCAAAAATCACACCAAAATGGCGGGCGGAGTGTGTCACAGTACGGCACGTTTCTGATTGGTCGCTCGCAGCAGGCGGCAACCAATCAGACACTGGACACTGTTGACGTCACTTATCTCCGGACATTAGCTCCGGACATTAGCTCCGGACATTAGCTCCGGACAAAGCCACGGAAGTTGGCACAAATTGCAGGAAGTAGTATTCTAGGCAATTATATATTAGATTAGTTACAATTACTCTACTAGAATATTCTAAAGGGCTATTATATCATGAAGTGATGGCTTACTGTATGGCTAGGAGAAGCCAAAACTGAGGGATTGCTATGTGTCTGACCTCTGGGACCCCACCGATTCTTAGAATTAAAAGGCCACAGAGTTGTTTCAGTGCTGAGACACCTTTACTCTTTCTCCTTTCCAGTGGCTCTCCCAGTCTCCATACTATGAGGGGTGCCACAGTTGGCCACACTCACCATAAGTGGATAAGTGCTGCAGTTCTCCTAATTTATTTTATATCATTATGATAGATAGATAGATAGATAGATAGATAGATAGATAGATAGATAGATAGATAGATAGATAGATAGATAGATAGATAGATAGATAGATGGCTTACTAGTGGTGCAAACTGTTTAGCCACAATGGGGTCCAAGAGTTTAAAGGGCAAAAGAGTTAAGGGGGCCCACTTCTATCTCCAAAGTAGTAAGCAGCTTCTTTCACAGACACATAAATGTGTGCATTATGACAAGCTAATGTACTGCAAAGTAATGTAATGTTCTTGCATAGGTGTACTTTACTAAATAGATAGATAGATAGATAGATAGATAGATAGATAGATAGATAGATAGATAGATAGATAGATAGATAGATAGATAGGAGTTGAAACCAGAAGTTTACATACACTTTATGAAAAGACACATATGCATGTTTCCCATTTTATGTCAGTTAGGATTACCATATTTTCCAAATGCCAGAATAATGAGAGCGAGAATATTTTATTACTTACTGCAATAGTTTACATACACTAAGATTACTATGCCTTTAAACAATTCTGGACTGCCCATATGATGTCATTTGTTTGGAAGCTTCCATTTTTTTGGCAACCCTTAATTAGTTAGTTAAGTTAACTAGACACACTTGTGGATGTATTTTAATGCACACCTGAAACACGCTGCTTCCTTGAGGAAAGTCTAAAGAAATCAGCCAAGATAAGGAAGAGAATTGTGGACTTGCACAAGTCTAGGTCATCCTTGGGTGCAATTTCAAGATACCTGAAGGTGCCTTGTTCCTCTGTACAAACAATTATACGCAAGTACAAATATGATGGGAATGCCCAGTCATCATACCGCTCAGGAAGAAGATGGGTTCTGTGTCCCAGAGATGAACGTGCTCTGGTCTGACATGTGCATATTAACCCAAGGACAAAAGCAAAAGACCTTGTGAAGATGATGGCGGACCCTGGTAAGATTATGTCAATATCCACAGTAAAAAGTACTGAATCAACATGGGCCGAAAGGCCACTCTGCCAGGAGGAAGCCATTACTCCAAAATAAACATAAAAAAGTCAGATTAATGTTTGCAAATGCACACACGTACTTAATGTTTGGAAACCAGTCCTGTGGTCTGATGAAACTAAAATTGAACTTTTTGTGCATAGTAACCATCGTTAGGTTTGAAGGAAAAAGGGAGAAGCTTGGAAGCCCAAGAACACCATCCCAACTGTGAATCACAGGGGTGGCAGCATCATGTTTTGGGATTGTTTTGCTGCAAGAGGGACTGCTGCACTTCACAAAATAGATGGCGTCTTGAGAAAAGAAGATTATGTGGCAATACTGAAGCAACATCTCCAGACATTATCCAGGAAGTTAAAGCTTGGGCGGAAATGCGTCTTCCAAATGGGCAATGACCTGAAGCATACTGCCAAAATGGTAACAAAGTGGCTTAACCCTTTAACGACCGCCGATACGCCTTTTAACGGCGGCAGTTAAGGGTACATAAACCACAGCGCCATTAATTAATGGCGCTGTGGAAAAAGTGTATAGCGCCCCCCAGAGTCGGATTTTCTCTGGGGTTTCGGTTGCCGGGGGTCGCCGAGACCCCAGAGAACATGATTCGGGGGTTATTTTACTGACCCCCAAGTTGCGATCACCAGTAATTAACCGCTTACCGGCGTTCGAAAAAAAACTGCGATTTTCCTTTTAATTTCTCTGTCCTCCGATGTGATTGCACATCAGAGGACAGAGAAATGGGGTCCCCAATAGCCCCCCGATACTCACCTGTCTCCCCCGGTGCTCCTCGTGCCTCCCGATGGGCGCCGCCATCTTTTTCCAGCAAAAAAATGGCGAGCGCATGCGCAGTGCGCCCGCCGGGTGGCACTGGGAGGATCTTTGGGGTCTCGGCTGCCGGGGGTAGCCGAGACCCAAAAGAACATGATCGGGGTCGGTTTTTACTGACGCTTGTTTTGCAATCGCCGGTAATTAATTGCTTACCGACAGTCGCAAGAAAAAAGCGATGTGTAATTCTTTGTCCTCTGATGTGATCGCACATCAGAGGACAGAGAAATAGGGGGATTCGGGGACCCTATTATACTTACCGGTGTCCCTGGGTCCTCCTGCGTCCTCTCCTGCCCGCCGGCTTCTTCTTTGGGAAAGAAAATGGCGGGCGCATGCGCAGTGCACCCACCATCTGTCGCCATCTGCCGGCCGGCAGGAGAGAGCAGGCTAAAATTAGGGTTAGGGTTAGGGTTGGGGCTAAATTTATGGTTAGAGTTAGGGTTGGGGCTAAATTTAGGGTTAGGGTTAGGGTTGGGGCTAAATTTAGGGTTAGGGTTGGGGCTAAATATAGGGTTAGGGTTGGGGCTAAATTTAGGGTTAGGCTTCTTTCACACTTGTGTCAGTATGGGGTCGTCGCAATGCGTCGGCCCGACATACCGACGCACGTTGTGAAAATTGTGCACAATGTGGGCAGCGGATGCAGTTTTTCAACCCATCCGCTGCCCAGTCTATGTTCTGGGGAGAAGGGGGTGGAGTTACGGCCACGCATGCTCGGTCGGAAATGGCGGACGGGACGTACAAAAAAAGTTACATTGAACGTTTTTTTATGCCGACGGTCCGCCAAAACACAACTGATCCAGTGCACGACGGACGCGACATGTGGCCATCCATCGCGATCCGTCGGCAATACAAGTCTATGGGCAAAAAACGCATCCTGCGGGCACATTTCCAGGATCCATTTTTTGTCCAAAACGTCGCATTGCGACTAGGGTTGAGCGAAACGGGTCGTTCATTTTCAAAAGTCGCCGACTTTTGGCAAAGTCGGGTTTCATGAACCCGATCCAACCCCTGTGTGGGGTCGGCCATGCGGTACGCGACTTTCGCGCCAAAGTTGCGTTTCAATGACGCGAAAAGCGCCATTTCTCAGCCAATGAAGGTGAACGCAGAGTGTGGGCAGCGTGATGACATAGGTCCTGGTCCCCACCATCTTAGAGAAGGGCATTGCAGTGATTGGCTTGCTGTCTGCGGCGTCACAGGGGCTATAAAGGGGCGTTCCCGCTGACCGCCATCTTACTGCTGCTGATCTGAGCTTAGGGAGAGGTTGCTGCCGCTTCGTCAGAAGCAGGGATAGCGTTAGGCACGGTCCATTAACCACCAAACCGCTTGTGCTGTAGCGATTTCCACTGTCCAACACCACCTTCGGTGTGCAGGGACAGTGGAGGCTACATTTTTTTTTTTTTTTCTCAGCGCTGTAGCTCATTGGGCTGCCCTAGAAGGCTCCCTGATAGCTGCATTGCTGTGTGTATGCCGCTGTGCAAACCAACTGCTTTTTGCAAAGCACAAATCCTGTTGTTCCTTCCTTTCTGCACAGCTATCTTGTTTGTTTGTCCACACTTTTTATTTAATTTGTGCATCAGTCCACTCCTTATTGCTGCCTGCCATACCTGGCTGAGATTACTGCAGGGAGATAGTAATTGTAGGACAGTCCCTGTTTTTTTTTTTTTTGTGGGAGATTAAGATTGGCATTTCTGCTAGAGTGCCATCCCTGTGTGTGCCATCTCTCACTCAGTGGGCCATAGAAAGGCTATTTATTTTTTTGCTTGATTTGGGTTCTAAAATCTACCTGAAAAAATCACTACATCAATCAGTGGGAGATAAATATTGGCCTCTGGGCTTGTGTGCCACTCCTGACTCCTGTGTGTGCCATCTCTCACTCAGTGGGCCATAGAAAGCCTATTTATTTTTTTGCTTGATTTGGGTTCTAAAATCTACCTGAAAAAATCACTACATCAATCAGTGGGAGAAAAATATTGGCCTCAGGGCTTGTGTGCCACTCCTGACTCCTGTGTGTGCCATCTCTCACTCAGTGGGCCATAGAAAGCCTATTTATTTTTTTGCTTGATTTGGGTTCTAAAATCTACCTGAAAAAATCACTACATCAATCAGTGGGAGAAAAATATTGGCCTCAGGGCTTGTGTGCCACTCCTGACTCCTGTGTGTGCCATCTCTCACTCAGTGGGCCATAGAAAGCCTATTTATTTTTTTGCTTGATTTGGGTTCTAAAATCTACCTGAAAAAATCACTACATCAAGCAGTGGGAGAAAAATATTGGCCTCAGGGCTTGTGTGCCACTCCTGACTCCTGTGTGTGCCATCTCTCACTCAGTGGGCCATAGAAAGCCTATTTATTTTTTTGCTTGATTTGGGTTCTAAAATCTACCTGAAAAAATCACTACATCAATCAGTGGGAGAAAAATATTGGCCTCAGGACTTGTGTGCCACTCCTGACTCCTGTGTGTGCCATCTCTCACTCAGTGGGCCATAGAAAGCCTATTTATTTTTTTGCTTGATTTGGGTTCTAAAATCTACCTGAAAAAATCACTACATCAGTCAGTGGGAGAAAAATATTGGCCTCAGGGCTTGTGTGCCACTCCTGACTCCTGTGTGTGCCATCTCTCACTCAGTGGGCCATAGAAAGCCTATTTATTTTTTTGCTTGATTTGGGTTCTAAAATCTACCTGAAAAAATCACTACATCAATCAGTGGGAGAAAAATATTGGCCTCTGGGCTTGTGTGCCACTCCTGACTCCTGTGTGTGCCATCTCTCACTCAGTGGGGCATAGAAAGCCTTTTTTTTATTTGGTTTCTAAATTCTTCCTGAAAAAATCATTTTATTTTTTTTTTGTTTCTAAAGTCTCCCTGAAAAAAAAAAAAAAAAGTAGAACAGTGGGAGATTATTATTGCCCTTTCTGCTTGTGTGCCAGTCTTGACTCCTGGGTGTGCCATCTCTCTCTCTCTCTCTCAAATTGTGGGCCATAGAAAGCCTATTTATTTTTTTGCTTGATTTGGGTTCCCAAATCTACCTGAAGAGATCAGTACATCAATCAGTGGGAGAAAAATATTGGACTCTGGGCTTGTGTGCCACTGCTGACTCCTGTGTGTGCCATCTCTCACTCAGTGGGGCATAGAAAGCCTTTTTTTTTATTTGGTTTCTAAATTCTTCCTGAAAAAATCATTTTATTTTTTTTTTGTTTCTAAAGTCTCCCTGAAAAAAAAAAAAAAAGTAGAACAGTGGGAGATTAATATTGCCCTTTCTGCTTGTGTGCCAGTCTTGACTCCTGGGTGTGCCATCTCTCTCTCTCTCTCTCTCAAATTGTGGGCCATAGAAAGCCTATTTATTTTTTTGCTTGATTTGGGTTCCCAAATCTACCTGAAGAAATCAGTACATCAATCAGTGGGAGAAAAATATTGGCCTCTGGGCTTGTGTGCCACTCCTGACTCCTGTGTGTGCCATCTCTCACTCAGTGGGCCATAGAAAGCCTTTTTTTTTTTTTATTTGGTTTCTAAATTGTCCTTGAAAAAATCATTTTATTTTATTTGGTTTCTAAATTCTTCCTTTTAAAATCATTTTATTTTATTTTGCTTCTAAAGTTTCCGTGAAAAAATAAATAAATAAATAAAACAGTGGGAGATTAATATTGCCCTTTCTGCTTGTGTGCCAGTCTTGACTCCTGGGTGTGGCATCTCTCTCTCTCTCTCTCAAATTGTGGGCCATAGAAAGCCTATTTATTTTTTTGCTTGATTTGGGTTCCAAAATCTACCTGAAAAAATCACTACATCAATCAGTGGGAGAAAAATATTGGCCTCTGGGCTTGTGTGCCACTCCTGACTCCTGTGTGTGTCATCTCTCACTCAGTGGGGCATAGAAAGCTTTTTTTTTTTTTTTATTTGGTTTCTAAATTGTCCTTGAAAAAATCATTTTATTTTATTTGGTTTCTAAATTCTTCCTGAAAAAATCATTTTATTTTATTTTGTTTCTAAAGTCTCCCTGAAAAAAAAAATAAAACAGTGGGAGATTAATATTGCCCTTTCTGCTTGTGTGCCAGTCTTGACTCCTGGGTGTGCCATCTCTCTCTCTCTCTCTCAAATTGTGGGCCATAGAAAGCCTATTTATTTTTTTGCTTGATTTGGGTTCCCAAATCTACCTGAAAAAATCAGTACATCAATCAGTGGGAGAATAATATTGGCCTCAGGACTTGTGTGCCACTCCTGACTCCTGTGTGTGCCATCTCTCACTCAGTGGGCCATAGAAAGCCTATTTATTTTTTTTGCTTGATTTGGGTTCTAAAATCTACCTGAAAAAATCACTACATCAATCAGTGGGAGAAAAATATTGGCCTCTGGGCTTGTGTGCCACTCCTGACTCCTGTGTGTGCCATCTCTCACTCAGTGGGCCATAGAAAGCCTTTTTTTTTTTTTTTTATTTGGTTTCTAAATTGTCCTTGAAAAAATCATTTTATTTTATTTGGTTTGGTTTCTAAATCTTCCTGAAAAAATCATTTTATTTTTTTTGGTTTCAAAAGTCTACCTGAAAAAAAAAAAAAAAAAGTAAGACAGTGGGAGACTAATATTGCCCTTTCTGCTTGTGTGCCAGTCTTGACTCCTGGGTGTGCCATCTCTCTCTCTCTCTCTCTCAAATTGTGGGCCATAGAAAGCCTATTTATTTTTTTGCTTGATTTGGGTTCCCAAATCTACCTGAAAAAATCAGTACATCAATCAGTGGGAGAAAAATATTGGCCTCTGGGCTTGTGTGCCACTCCTGACTCCTGTGTGTGCCATCTCTCACTCAGTGGGCCATAGAAAGCCTTTTTTTTTTGGTTTCTAAATTGTCCTTGAAATAATCATTTTATTTTATTTGGTTTCTAAATTCTTCCTTTTAAAATTATTTTATTTTATTTTGTTTATAAAGTCTCCCTAAAAAAAAAATAAAATAAATAAAACAGTGGGAGATTAATATTGACATTTGTGCTTGAGTGACAGTCCTGCGTGTGTGGCATCTCTGTGATTTGGTGCCACAGAAAACAGATTGTGTAGCATTGTGCCTGATTTTCCTTGCGGTCTCACCAACCTGTAAAGGGATATTGAAATCATACTGAAGTTATAGGTCACCGTGCAAGTTGTTTGACAGCAACAAATAAAGTTACTTTGGTTAAGTTTTTAAAACAATGAGGAAGTCTGGTGCAAGAGGTCGTGGCCGTGGGCGTTCATTGTCAGCTGGTAATGATGGTAGTGGTAGTGGAGCATCAGGTGGTCGTGGGAAAAAAAATATTCCACCTAAGTCTGGAGCTGTGGAGCCAGGTTCGTCGTCTGGCTACACAAGGCCTCGAACGCTCTCTTTTCTGGGAGTAGGAAAACCGCTTTTAAAGCCGGAGCAGCAACAGCAAGTTTTGGCTTACCTTGCAGACTCAGCCTCTAGCTCTTTTGCCTCCTCTTCTGAAACTGGTAAATGTAAAAGCAGCGCGTCACTTGTGGATGTTCACGGTCAGGGACAAGTCGCTTCCTTGTCCTCTTCAGCAAAAACAACAACAAGAGAGAAGGATGCAGCAGGCGACACAACGGGTTACTCCTTGGAGCTCTTTATACATACCGTCCCTGGCTTAGAAAGTGAAACACTTAACAGGCCATGCCCATTACAAGTAGATTCTGACATGGAGTGCACTGATGCACAGCCACAGCCAGACTACTATGCTGGTCCATTGACTCAGACCACAACATTGCCCTCTCAGGGTACTGATCCACAATCAGACCCTGATGAGACTATGTTGCCCCGTCACGAACGCTATACCACCGACCGACACGGTGACACAGACGAAGTTGCACACGAGCTAGAAGAGGAGGTAATAGATGACCCAGTTGTTGACCCCGATTGGCAGCCATTGGGGGAACAGGGTGCAGGCGGCAGTAGTTCAGAAGCGGAGGTGGAGGAGGGGCCGCAGCAGGCATCAACATCGCAACAGGTTCTATCTGCCGGGCCCGTAAGGGCCCAAAACGCGTGTCAAAGCCAAAACCTGTTGGAGGACAGCGTGGCCATCCGGTTAAAGCTCAGTCTGCAATCCCTGAAAAGGGATCTGATGCTAGGAAGAGTGCAGTCTGGCATTTTTTTAAACAACATCCAATTGATCAGCGTAAAGTCATCTGTCAAAAATGTTCAACTAGCTTAAGCAGAGGTCAGAATCTGAAAAGTCTCAATACAAGTTGCATGCATAGACATTTAACCACCATGCATTTTCAAGCCTGGACTAACTACCAAACGTCCCTTAAGGTTGTAGCACCCTCGGCCAATGAAGCTAGTCAGCAACGCAACATCCCTTCCGTCACTGTAAGGCCACCATTTTCCGCACCACCGGCAGTATCTGTGGAGGTTTCTTTGCCAGCCAAAAGCAGTCAGGGTCAGGGAATCACCAGTTTTGTAGGAGGAAATATTGCATCTAGGGCACTGGCGGAAACAATACCGTCTCCAACCGTCTCTCAGTCTGCCATGTCCACCGGCACACCCGCAAGTTCCACGATCTCCAGCTCTCCAGTCCAGCTCACCCTACATGAGACTCTGGTTAGAAAAAGGAAGTACTTATCCTCGCATCCGCGTACACAGGGTTTTAACGCCCACATAGCTAGACTAATCTCGTTAGAGATGATGCCCTACCGGTTAGTTGAAAGCGAAGCTTTCAAAGCCCTGATGGAGTACGCTGAACCACGCTATGAGCTACCCAGTCGACACTTTTTTTACAGAAAAGCCATCCCAGCCCTGCACCAGCATGTTAAGCAGGGCATCGTCCATGCACTCAGGCAATCTGTGAGTACAAAGGTGCACCTGACTACAGATGCATGGACCAGTAGGCATGGCCAGGGACATTACGTGTCCATCACGGCACACTGGGTGAATGTGGTGGATGCAGGGTCCACAGGGGACATCAATTTCGGGACAGTTGTGCCTAGCCCACGGTCTAGGAAACAGTTGGCTGTAGGCGTTCGCACCCCCTCCTCCTCGTCCTCCTGCAGAAGCAACAGCTCTTCCACAGACCGCAGTCGGCCAACCACTCCATTGGCAGCTGACACTGTTGCACACCAGTTGTCCCATTATGGGCCAGGTACTGGCAAGCGTCAGCAGGCTGTATTGGCTATGAAGTGTTTGGGCGACAACTGACACACCGCGGAAGTTCTGTCCGAGTTCTTGCAACAAGAAACGCAGTCGTGGCTGGGCACAGTAGATCTTGAGGCAGGCAAGGTAGTGAGTGATAACGGAAGGAATTTCATGGCTGCCATCTCCCTTTCCCAACTGAAACACATTCCTTGCCTGGCTCACACCTTAAACCTGGTGGTGCAGTGCTTATTGAAAACTTATCCTGGGTTCTCCGACCTGCTCCTCAAAGTGCGTGGACTTTACTCACATATCCGACGTTCGCCTGTACACTCCAGCCGTATGCAGACCTATCAGCGGTCTTTGAACCTTCCCCAGCATCGCCTAATCATAGATGTTGCAACAAGGTGGAACTCAACACTGCACATGCTTCAGAGACTGTGCCAACAGAGGCGGGCTGTTATGTTTTTGTGGGAGGATACACATACACGGGCAGGCAGTAGGATGGCAGACATGGAGTTGTCAGGTGTGCAGTGGTCGAAGATACAAGACATGTGTCAAGTTCTTCAGTGTTTTGAGGAATGCACACGGCTGGTTAGTGCAGACAACGCCATAATAAGCATGAGCATCCCCCTAATGTATCTGCTGATGCAAAGTTTGACGCACATAAAGGATCAGGCGTCTGCACCAGAGGAAGAGGAAAGCCTTGATGACAGTCAGCCATTTTCTGGTCAGGGCAGTGTACAGGACGAGGTAGCGGGCGAAGAGGAGGTGGAGGACGAGGAGGATGATGGGGATGAGTATATATTTAATGAGGAAGCTTTCCCGGGGGCACTGGAAATTGGTGGCGTGGCAAGGCCGGGTTCTGGTTTTTTTGAGGGACACAAGTGACGTAGATTTGCCTGAACCTGCCCCTCAACCAATCACAACCGCAGATTTGACAACTGGAACTTTGGCCCACATGGCGGATTATGCCTTACGTATCCTCAAAAGGGACACACACATTACTAAAATGATGAACGATGATGATTACTGGTTTGCCTGCCTCCTTGATCCACGCTATAAAGGCAAATTGCAAAATATTATGCCACATGAGAACTTGGAACTAATATTAGCAACCAAACCTTCAACTCTTGTTGACCGTTTGCTTCAGGCATTCCCAGCACACAGCGCACGTGATCGTTCTCACACGAGCTCCAGGGGGCAGCAGACCAGGAGTGTTAGGGGTGCACACATCAGAAGTGGCGTTGGACAGAGGGGTTTTCTGACCAGGTTGTGGAGTGATTTTGCTATGACCGCAGACAGGACAGGTACTGCTGCATCAATTGAAAGTGACAGGAGACAACATTTGTCCAGTATGGTTACTAACTATTTTTCATCCCTTATCCATGTTCTACCTCAACCGTCATACCCATTTGATTACTGGGCATCAAAATTAGACACCTGGCCAGAATTGGCAGAATATGCATTGGAGGAGCTTGCTTGCCCGGCAGCTAGTGTCCTATCAGAAAGAGTATTCAGTGCTGCAGGTTCAATATTAACCGAAAAAAAGACTTGTCTGGCTACCCAAAATGTTGATGATCTAACATTCATTAAAATGAACCACAACTGGATTTCGAATTCTTTTGCCCCACCTTGCCCGGCAGACACCTAGCTTTCCTATGAAAAGCTCTTGCCTGTGGACTACTGTGAATTACTTATCTAATGTCTAATTTGCTGCAGCTGATTGTCCAGCATACGACATGTTTACACCTCCCTAAATGGCCAAACTCCCCACACGGGGCCGTGGTATCGCGACTTGGCGCAAGCACCCGTGAGAGTGCTGTTTGTCTGAAGAGGTGGGTGTGCCCGCTTTTGGTCGACGGCACTGCCACTGGGTCCCTCATAGTACAATAAAGTGTCTCTGGCGGTGGTGGTGCGCACCCAACGTCAGACACACTGTTGTAACATGAGGGGCCCTGGGCCTGTACCGCCGGCCACAAGAGAGTTCACCCACCCCCAGGTCAAACATTGCTCTACCACTTCCACAGTTATCTATCACACTTCCACCAATGTTTAGTCTATGCGCTGACATCCTTCCATTCCTGCCACTGACAATACCATTGTGTTGACATGTATGATGGTACTTAACATAATCAGGGGCAGTGTCCTCTATTTACCACAGTAAATACTTTGCGCTAAATTAGTAGGTCTGAAACTACGCAGAGGATCCCACCCCTGAACCTAATGATTGCACCCTTTAGTGTTTTCGTTTTGTTTTAATGCGAGACATTCACATTTATTTATTGTTTTGGACTACTAACTGGCAGACACTCATTACAATCGGCCTCCGCTGACCAGACCACTGCTGCCCGTGTACCCCTGGAACCAATTTTAAATTGCCTACAGCCTGTCCAATTTTATTATGTTAGGCCTTCGAAGCCTGTCTGAGACCCGTTCTTTCAACTACTACTACACTGACCTGTCTACTGCTGCCCGTGTACTCCTGGAACCAATTATAAAGTGCCTACAGCCTTCCAATTTTATTATGTTAGGCCTTCGAAGCCTGTCTGCGGTCCCGCCTTCCACAAGGCCTCCACTGACCATTCTACTGCTGCCCGTGTACCCCTGGAACCAATTTTAAATTGCCTACAGCCAGCCCATTTTATTATGTTAGGCCTTCGAAGCCTGTCTGCGGTCCCTCCTTCCACTAGGCCTCCACTGACCTGTCTACTGCTGCCCGTGTACCCCTGGAACCAATTTTAAATTGCCTACAGCCAGCCCATTTTATTATGTTAGGCCTTCGAAGCCTGTCTGCGGTCCCTCCTTCCACTAGGCCTCCACTGACCTGTCTACTGCTGCCCGTGTACCCCTGGAACCAATTTTAAATTGCCTACAGCCCAATTTTTTTATGTTAGGCCTGCGAAGCCTGTCTGCGTTCCCTCCTTCCACTAGGCCTCCACTGACCAGACCACTGCTGCCCGTGTACCCCTGGAACCAATTATAAAGTGCCTACAGCCCAATTTTTTTATGTTAGGCCTTCGAAGCCTGTCTGCGGTCCCTCCTTCCACTAGGCCTCCACTGACCAGACCACTGCTGCCCGTGTACCCCTGGAACCAATTATAAAGTGCCTACAGCCTTCCAATTTTATTATGTTAGGCCTTCGAAGCCTGTCTGCGGCCCGTTCTTTCTACTACTACTACACTGACCAGTCTACTGCTGCCTGTGTACCCCTGGAACCAATTTTAATTTGCTTACAGCCCAATTTTATTATGTTAGGCCATCGAAGCCTGTCTGCGATCCCTCCTTCCACTAGGCCTCCACTGACCATTCTACTGCTGCCCGTGTACCCCTGGAACCAATTTTAAATTGCCAACAGCCCTATTTTGTTATGTTAGGCCTTCGAAGCCTGTCTGTGGTCCCTTCTTTCTACTACTACTACACTGACCAGACCATTGCTGCCCGTGTACTCCTGGAACCAATTTTAAATTGCCTACAGCCCAATTTTATTATGTTAGGCCTTCGAAGCCTGTCTGCGGTCCCTCCTTCCACTAGGCCTCCACTGACCATTCTACTGCTGCCCGTGAACCCCTGGAACCAATTTTAAATTGCCAACAGCCCTATTTTGTTATGTTAGGCCTTAGAAGCCTGTCTGCGGTCCCTTCTTTCTGCTACTCCTACACTGACCAGACCACTGCTGCCCGTGTACCCCTGGAACCTATTTTTTATTGCATAGAGCATCCTTTTTTTAATAGTAGGCGTACAAAGTCTGTCTGCGGTCCACTATTGAAATTGTCCTCCACTGCCCAGAGGAATGCTGCCTGTGTACCCCTGTAACCTTTTTTAAGCTGCAGTGAGCCACATTTTTGGTTTAAGGCCTACTACCTGTGTCTGTCTGCGCCACTCAATTCAGCTGTGTTCCTTTGAAAAAAGCTGAGCATCAATAGTCTTGTTTTCAGCCTCTAGGAATTTTAAAACTGCATTGGGGGTACAACTTTGGTAGGGCCTACTAACGGTGTCTGCCGCCCCAAGGTGTGCCCCAGGTTTCGTCCACATTGCTTCGGTCTTCCGACTCTCGTTTAGTAGTTGTAGAAAACTACACTGCATTAGGCCTACAAAATGGGTATGGGAAGACACAAAAGAGAATAGTAAAACCAAAAACACTCAGTTTGAAAAAATGTTGCAGTAATCCGCAAGTGCTAGTAAAAGATGTAAAAAACAGGGTATTTGGTTGATACGTTTTTTGCAAAAAATGTATACTAAGCTGCTCTACCAATCTTCACGGTATACCCTTATCAGAGCAGTCCTAACTAATGTATGCAATCCCTATCTGATGTATTTAAAAACCTGATCCCTATCTGATGTATTTAAAAACCTGACCCTATCTGATGTATTTAAAAACCTGACCCTATCTGATGTATTTAAAAACCTGACCCTATCTGATGTATTTAAAAACCTGACCCTATCTGATGTATTTAAAAACCTGACCTATCTGATGTATTTAAAAACCTGATCCTATCTGATGTATTTAAAAACCTGATCCTATCTGATGTATTTAAAAACCTGATGTCTTTTGTGTCTTCAGGTTTCTTGGTGGTGTGTGAACATGATCATACAGACTTGTTCACTGTGCAAGTAGCCCATGTGTTCCTGTTTCCATAATTGTTCTCTTGTGTCTACAAGACTGGGGAGTTCCACCACTCCTCTTGGGCTATCTGCACAAAAGCTGTTCTACCCTGTATGCACACATGGATTTTTCCTCTCTGAACCCTGTTCACACAGGTTATATACAGATGATCAGGTTTTTAAATACATCAGATAGGGATTGCATACATTAGTTAGGACTGCTCTGATAAGGGTATACCGTGAAGATTGGTAGAGCAGCTTAGTATACATTTTTTGCAAAAAACGTATCAACCAAATACCCTGTTTTTTACATCTTTTACTAGCACTTGCGGATTACTGCAACATTTTTTCAAACTGAGTGTTTTTGGTTTTACTATTCTCTTTTGTGTCTTCAGGTTTCTTGGTGGTGTGTGAACATGATCATACAGACTTGTTCACTGTGCAAGTAGCCCATGTGTTCCTGTTTCCAAAATGGGTATGGGGTGTAGAGAGATGGTGTGTTCCACTCCAAGGTGTTCCCCAGGTGTCGTCCACATTGCTTCGGTCTTCCGACTCTCGTTTAGTAGTTGTAGAAAACTACACTGCATTAGGCCTACAAATTGTGTATGGGGTGTAGAGACGGTGTGTTTCACTCCAAGGTGTTCTCCAGGTTGCCTTTCCTGAGCTTCTATCTTCAGGCTCTCGTTTAGTAGTTGTTGGAAACTACACTGCATTAGGCCTACAAAATGGGTATGGGGTGTAGAGAGATGGTGTGTTCCACTCCAAGGTGTTCCCCAGGTTTCCTCGCCATTGCTTCGATCTTAATGCTCTCGTTTAGTAGTTGTTGGAAAGTACGCTGCATTAGGCCTACAAATTGGGTATGGGGTGTAGAGAGATGGTGTGTTCCACTCCAAGGTGTTCCCCAGGTTTCCTCACCATTGCTTCGATCTTAATGCTCTCGTTTAGTAGTTGTTGGAAACTACACTGCATTAGGCCTACAAAATGGGTATGGGGTGTAGAGAGATGGTGTGTTCCACTCCAAGGTGTTCCCCAGGTTTCCTCGCCATTGCTTCGATCTTAATGCTCTCGTTTAGTAGTTGTTGGAAAGTACGCTGCATTAGGCCTACAAATTGGGTATGGGGTGTAGAGAAATGGTGTGTTACACTCCAAGGTGTTCCCCAGGTTTCCTCTCCATTGCTTCGATCTTCTGGCTCTCGTTTAGTAGTTGTTGGAAATTACACTGCATTAGGCCTACAAATTGGGTATGGGGTGTAGAGACGGTGTGTTCCACTCCAAGGTGTTCTCCAGGTTGCCTTTCCTGAGCTTCTATCTTCAGGCTCTCGTTTAGTAGTTGTTGGAAACTACACTGCATTAGGCCTACAAAATGGGTATGGGGTGTAGAGAGATGGTGTGTTCCACTCCAAGGTGTTCCCCAGGTTTCGTCCACATTGCTTCGGTCTTCCGACTCTCGTTTAGTAGTTGTAGAAAACTACACTGCATTAGGCCTACAAATTGGGTATGGGGTGTAGAGAGATGGTGTGTTACACTCCAAGGTGTTCCCCAGGTTTCCTCTCCATTGCTTCGATCTTCTGGCTCTCGTTTAGTAGTTGTTGGAAACTACACTGCATTAGGCCTACAAATTGGGTATGGGGTGTAGAGAGATGGTGTGTTCCACTCCAAGGTGTTCCCCAGGTTTCCTCTCCATTGCTTCGATCTTAATGCTCTCGTTTAGTAGTTGTTGGAAACTACACTGCATTAGGCCTACAAATTGTGTATGGGGTGTAGAGACGGTGTGTTCCACTCCAAGGTGTTCTCCAGGTTGCCTTTCCTGAGCTTCTATCTTCAGGCTCTCGTTTAGTAGTTGTTGGAAACTACACTGCATTAGGCCTACAAAATGGGTATGGGGTGTAGAGAGATGGTGTGTTCCACTCCAAGGTGTTCCCCAGGTTTCCTCTCCATTGCTTCGATCTTAATGCTCTCATTTAGTAGTTGTTGGAAACTACACTGCATTAGGCCTACAAATTGGGTATGGGGTGTAGAGACGGTGTGTTCCACTCCAAGGTGTACTCCAGGTTGCCTTTCCTGAGCTTCTATCTTCAGGCTCTCGTTTAGTAGTTGTTGGAAACTTCACTGCATTAGGCCTACAAAATGGGTATGGGGTGTAGAGAGATGGTGTGTTCCACTCCAAGGTGTTCCCCAGGTTTCCTCTCCATTGCTTCGATCTTAATGCTCTCGTTTAGTAGTTGTTGGAAACTACACTGCATTAGGCCTACAAATTGGGTATGGGGTGTAGAGACGGTGTGTTTCACTCCAAGGTGTTCTCCAGGTTGCCTTTCCTGAGCTTCTATCTTCAGGCTCTTGTTAAATAGTGGTTAAATGGAACAACTGCATTTGGCGTACTAGTTGGTTTGGGGCCTACTAACAGTGTCTGCCGCTCCTTGCTGTTCTCCTGGTTTCCTGTCCTGAAATTCCATTTTCAGGCTCTCGTTAAGTAGTTGTTAATGTTAGACTGCATTTGGCCTACTAGTTGGGTTGGGGCCTACTATCGGTGTCTGCCACTCCTTGCTGTTCTCCTCCACTGAACAAAGCTGTGCTGCCTGTTTACTACGGTTGCCAATTTTGAACTGCATTTCGACTACTTACTGATTTGGGCCAACTTTCTGTGTCAGCCTCTCATTCCAGTTGTCCTCCACTGCAATGCCCCCTGGTTAGTCCTGTGTTACCAATTTTGAACTGCATTTAGCCAACTTTATTCTTTGGGCCTATATCTGTGTTTCCTCCTCATCCTGCCCATTGCCCAGCCAGTGATAGATGAGTCTGCTGGTACATTGACCCATAACACAAAATTCCCCATGCACGCTTCACAGCAAGATTGTGACCCTGCTGAAAGTCAGGTTCCTCTTCCCGCATACCATACCACCTTACACGGGGACAAAGAGGAAGGTGCAGATGAAAGTGCAGGTTCCTTCATCAGGTGGGGGGAGGAATACTAGTTGGCGACGTCACTGGCACAGGGCCTCTCATAGTACGCAAAAGTATTGCTGCTGGTGGGAGGCGCCCCCGCCATGCAAACGCACCGCTGTACTTTGAGGGGCCCTGTGCCAATGCCAATGCCAACGAGTGGGCCCCCCCTGCTTGCTCAGGATCACAGCACTTGCAAAGTTGAAATACTTACCTCTCCCTGCTCCACAGATTTACTGGGCCCACTAATTACTTGAACCAGCCCTACCCCCCACAACTTTAGCCAAATGACCCCCAATTTCAAATGCCTTCCAATTATTATAAGGTAAATTACGACTGACAAGCTTCTGTAACAAGAATGGATGTTTTTGCCATTAAAATGGGCAGTGTAGGTGTTTTCCTGTCCTCCACTCACTGCCGACTATGCTCCCCCATTGACTTGCATTGGGTTTCGTGTTTCGGGCGATACCCGACTTTTCGCGATAATCGGCCAATTCCACTCGACTCGACTTCTAAGATAGTCGGGTTTCGCAAAACACGACTCGACTCTAAAAAGGTCAAGGTCGCTCAACCCTAATTGCGACGGATGCCAAATGACGCAAGGGTTAAAAAACTTCTTGAATGTGGTTTTGAGAACCTTGAGGGGTGCAGTTTTTAGAATGGTGTCACACTTGGTTATTTTCTATCAAAATGACTTCAAATGTGATGTGGTCCCTAAAAAAAATGGTGTTGTAAAAATGAGAAATTGCTGGTCAACTTTTAACCCTTATAACTCCCTAACAAAAAAAACTTGTTTCCAAAATTGTGCTGATGTAAAGTAGACATGTGGGAAATGTTATTTATTAACTATTTTTCATGACATATCTCTCTGAGTTAAGGGCATAAAAATACAAATTTTGAAAATTGCAAAATTTTAAAAATTTTCGTCATATTTCCATTTTTTTCATAAATAATCACAAGTAATATCGAAGAAATGTTACCACTACCATGAAGTACAATATGTCATGAAAAAACATTCTCAGAATCAGCAGGATCCGTTGAAGCGTTCCAGAGTTATAACCTCATAAAATGACATTGGTCAGAATTGTAAAAATTGGCTCGGTCATTAAGTACCAAAATGGTTCTGTCACTAAGGGGTTAAGGATAATAAAGTAAATGTTTTGCTGTGGCCATCACAAAGCCCTGATCTCAATCCTATTGAAAATTTATAAGGAAAGCTGAAAAGGTAAGTGCAAGCAAGGCGACCTACAAACATGAGTCAGTTACACCAGTTTTGTCAGGAGGAATGGGCAATGGTGTGAGGAATTTTTTTCTTCTTGCAAACCGCCTATCAATTCTCAAAAAGTTTGAATTTGTGCGAATTCATGAATTTCTGTAAATTCAACTCAAATGTTATCCTCGTGGATTGATCCGCTGATCTATAGAATTCACCTCTGGTCAGTGGCTGTCAATTATTATATTACATTAATACAGACTGATACTTTACAGTATCATTTCAACTTGTGAAAAAAATGTAGAAAATAACTGAAAAATAAGTACCGTATATACTCGAGTATAAGCCGAGATTTTCAGCCCAAATATTTGGGCTGAAAGTGCCCCTCTCGGCTTATACTCGAGTCACGGTGGGCGGCAGGGTCGGCGGGTGAGGGGGAGAGGGCGCTGAGGCATACTCACCAAGTCCCGGCGCTCCTGACGCTGCCCCTGCCTGTCACACGGTCTCCGGGTGCCTCAGCTCTTCCTCTCTTCAGCGGTCACATGGCACCGCTCATTAGAGAAATGAATATGGACTCCATTCTCATAGGGGTGGAGCCACATATTCATTTCTCTGAGCGGTGCCAGTGACCGCTGACAGGAAGAGCTGCGGCACCCAAAGACAGTGTGACAGGCAGGGGCAGCGTCAGGAGCGCCGGGACTAGGTGAGTATTTTATATTCACCTGTCCGCGTTCCACACGCCGGGCGCCGCTCTGTCTTCCCGGCATCTCTGCGCTCTGACTGTGCAGGTCAGAGGGCGCGATGACGCATATAGTGTGCGCGCCGCCCTCTGCCTGATCAGTGAGTGCGGAGAGATGCCGCGACGAGACGCCGGGAGCTGCAAGCAAGAGAGGTGAGTATGGCTTTTTTTTTTATTATTGCAGCAGCAGCAATGGCACAGCTTTATATGGAGCATCTATGGGGCAAAAATGAACGGTGCAGAGCACTATATGGCAGAGCTATGGGGCAATAATGAACAGTGCAGAGCACTATATGGCACAGCTATGGGGCAATAATGAACGGTGCAGAGCACTATATGGCACAGCTATGGGGCAATAATGAACGGTGCAGAGCACTATATGGCCCAGCTATGGGGCAATAATGAACGGTGCAGAGCACTATGTGGCACAACTTTCTATGGTACATCTATGGGGCAATAATGAACGGTGCAGAGCACTATATGGCACAGCTATGGGGCCATAATGAACGGTATGGAGCATCTATTTTTATTTTTTAAATTCACCGGTAGCTGCTGTATTTTCCACCCTAGGCTTATACTCGAGTCAAAAAGTTTTCCCAGTTTTTTGTGGCAAAATTAGGGGGGTCGGCTTATACTCGGGTCGGCTTATACTCGAGTATATACGGTATATATGATGCACACTTATAGCATCATTGACCAATTATGCACTTGTTTAATACTCTTGCAGCTTTCCCTCCTCCCTTGGAGTCGCTGGAATGTCTTCCTCTTGCCTAGATACTTTTATATTCTGCACATAATTCCTACCTTCCCTTGGACTTTCGTGTGTGTGCTTGCCTTCATTCCTGGCCACCGCTTAGACTGCATCTCAACCCCTTATTATTGTTCTGCCACAGAAATGTAAATACAATAGCAAAACATAAAAGGCAAAATGTCTCCTTGTCCTGCACATTTCCCGCACATAAGTAGTATCTCAGTACAGGTTTAAAGAACATGGTTTCATCTCCAAATATTTCTATATTCCATTTATTTCTGAGAAAAGATTAATTTGACAAACAATATGGCCACCATCACAGCTTCCCTATAAGTTGTCTCACATATTTTTCAGAATCCAAATATGTAATCTGTGATACATATGTACGTCCTACGAAACAGTACAGAACATTGCTTCCACCTGTACAGTCAACGCTGTTGTCATCATGACCCATCTGAGCTATGTAAACAGGCAAGTCCAATCGTGCTCCCGAAGGCTGGATCTTGTAATCACAGCATTGGAGACAGGGATGTCTTAGAGTCAGGTAGGCAGACCTGCAAAATGAAGAGTAGAAAGCTTTTACAATTTCTAGGTGTTTTCACATGAAAGCCTGTAATGTAATACCCTGAGAAGAGCAATGTCCTGAGATGATTTATTCTGTAGGAGCAAAGCATCTTTCCAGAAGGCCATACCTTAATTATATGACAACGACCTAAAAGAAGCATATTTACAGCAAATTTCCTGTCTTTTACATCAATCATCACTGGCACCCAAATGATGAAATAGCTTTTATTTGTGAGATTCATGTCAGAACCTTCAGTATAATCCATATTCCATATATTTCTGCATTTAGACTTTTTAAATAGCTAGGAATAATTTACCATATAAAATTATTTAATGGGAAAGTTATCTGAAACCGCTGTTCAATCTAACATCTAATATATTAATGGAAAGGTGAGTACTTTGCCTCAGGTGGAGCCATTCACTTACTGAAGGGGTCATTTTTGCTGCCTCTGGCTACATTCCCACGATGAGCTTTTGCTGCATTTTTGATGTTGCAGAATGTCTGTACAATTTCTGCACCTAATACAGTTATATGAAAAAGTTTGGGCATCCCTATTAATCTTAAGCTTAATGTTTTATAAAAATAGTTTTTTTTGCAACAGCTATTTCAGTTTCATATATCTAATAACTGTTGGACACAGTAATGTTTCTGCCTTGAAATGAGGTTTATTGTACTAACAGAAAATGTGCAATCTGCATTCAAACAAAATTTGACAGGTGCATAAGTATGGGCACCCCACCAGAAAAGTGACATTAATATTTAGTAGATCCTCCTTTTGCAAAAATAACAGCCTATAGTCGCTTCCTGTAGCTTTTAATGAGTTCCTGGATCCTGGATGAAGGTACCATTCCTCTTTACAAAACAATTCCAGCTCAGTTAAGTTTGATGGTCGCCGAGCATGGACAGCCCTCTTCAAATGATCCCACAGATGTTCAATGATATTCAGGTCTGGGGACTGGGATGGCCATTCCAGAACAGTGTAATTGTTTCTCTGCATGAATGCATGAGTAGATTTGGAGCGATGTTTTGGATCATTGTCTTGCTGAAAGATCCATCCCCTGCGTAACTTCAACTTTGTCACTGATTCATGAACATTATTGTCAAGAATCTGCTGACACTGAGAGGAATCATGCGTCCCTCAACTTTAACAAGATTCCCGATGCTGGTATTGGCCACACAGCCCCAAAGCATGATGGAACCTCCACCAAATGTTACTGTGGGTAGCAAGTGTTTTTCTTGGAATGCTGTGCTTTTTGGCCACCATGCATAACGCCTTTTTGTATGACCAAACTACTCAATCTTAGTTTCATCAGTCCACAGGACCTTTTTCCAAAAATAAATTGACTTCTCCAAATGTGCTTTTGCATACCTCAGCCGACTCTGTTTGTGGCGTGCTTGCAGAAACGGCTTCTTTCGCATCACTCTCCCATACAGCTTCTCCTTGTGCAAAGTGTGTTGTATAGTCGACCGATGCACAGTGACACCATCTGCAGCAAGTTGATGCTGCAGCTCTCTGGAGGTGGTCTGAGGATTGTCCTTGACTGATCTCACCATTCTTCTTCTCTGCCTTTCTGATGTTTTTCTTGGCCTGCCACTTCTGGCCTTAACAAGAACTGTACCTGTGTTCTTCCATTTCCTTACTATGTTCCTCACAGTGGAAATTGACAGGTTAAATCTCTGAGACAGCTTTTTGTATCCTTCCCCTGAACAACTATGTTGAATAATCTTTGTTTTCAGATCATTAGACAGTTGTTTTGAGGAGCCCATGATGCCACTCTTCAGAGGAGATTCAAACAGGAGAACAACTTGCAAGTGGCCACTTTAAGTAGCTTTTCTCATGATTGCATACACCTGGCTATGAAGTTCAAAGCTCAATGAGGTTAGAAAACCAAAAAAGTGCTTTAGTAAGTCAGTAAAAAGTAGGTAGGAGTATTTAAAACAAGAAAATGATAAGGGTGCCCATACTTATGCACCTGTCAAATTTTGTTTGAATGCAGATTGCACATTTTCTGTTAGTACAATAAACCTCATTTCAAGGCAGAAACATTACTGTGTCCGACAGTTATTAGATATATGAAACTGAAATAGCTGTTGCAAAAAAACAATTTTTATAAAACATTAAGAATCATGGTTATTTCACAAAATATTGATTTCTGAACTCTTCCTGAGTTAATATATTAGTATTGTTTCTAAATGATTATGAACTTGTTTTCTTGCCTTAGTTGAGGTCTGAAAGCACTGTTTTTTAAAAAATGTTGACCATTTTTTTTGTCAGAAAAAAAATACGAAAATTATTGCTTGGAAATTTCGGAGACATGTTGTCAGAAGTTTATAGAATAAAAGAACAATTTACATTTTACTCAAAAATATACCTATAAAGAGAAAAATCAGACACACTGAACATTTTGCAGTGGTCTCTTAATTTTTGCCTGAGCTGTATATGTCAGAAAAGGGTTTCAAGCAAACTTTCAATGAGAGTCTTCTTCACTAACCAATAGCATTCTTTTGCAAAAACTACTATACTAATGTAGCTAGACAGCTTGTCACCTATAGCAATAAAATGACTGACATTAGTTTAACATTGTGTTTCTTACATTATGTGCCAATTCATCTTACAGCATATGGTAGAGAATGAAAGAAATACTCTGTATGAAAATTAAAGTCAATACAGATAAAGTGTATTTTGCCTAGAGTTATTAGACAATATTAGTTTTTGGAGGTTACCCAAACTCATAGTAACATAGTAACATAGTAACATAGTTAGTAAGGCCGAAAAAAGACATTTGTCCATCCAGTTCAGCCTATATTCCATCATAATAAATCCCCAGATCTACGTCCTTCTACAGAACCTAATTGTATGATACAATATTGTTCTGCTCCAGGAAGACATCCAGGCCTCTCTTGAACCCCTCGACTGAGTTCGCCATCACCACCTCCTCAGGCAAGCAATTCCAGATTCTCACTGCCCTAACAGTAAAGAATCCTCTTCTATGTTGGTGGAAAAACCTTCTCTCCTCCAGACGCAAAGAATGCCCCCTTGTGCCCGTCACCTTCCTTGGTATAAACAGATCCTCAGCAAGATATTTGTATTGTCCCCTTATATACTTATACATGGTTATTAGATCGCCCCTCAGTCGTCTTTTTTCTAGACTAAATAATCCTAATTTCGCTAATCTATCTGGGTATTGTAGTTCTCCCATCCCCTTTATTAATTTTGTTGCCCTCCTTTGTACTCTCTCTAGTTCCATTATATCCTTCCTGAGCACCGGTGCCCAAAACTGGACACAGTACTCCATGTGCGGTCTAACTAGGGATATGTACAGAGGCAGTATAATGCTCTCATCATGTGTATCCAGACCTCTTTTAATGCACCCCATGATCCTGTTTGCCTTGGCAGCTGCTGCCTGGCACTGGCTGCTCCAGGTAAGTTTATCATTAACTAGGATCCCCAAGTCCTTCTCCCTGTCAGATTTACCCAGTGGTTTCCCGTTCAGTGTGTAATGGTGACATTGATTCCTTCTTCCCATGTGTATAACCTTACATTTATCATTGTTAAACCTCATCTGCCACCTTTCAGCCCAAGTTTCCAACTTATCCAGATCCATCTGTAGCAGAATACTATCTTCTCTTGTATTAACTGCTTTACATAGTTTTGTATCATCTGCAAATATCGATATTTTACTGTGTAAACCTTCTACCAGATCATTAATGAATATGTTGAAGAGAACAGGTCCCAATACCGACCCCTGCGGTACCCCACTGGTCACAGCGACCCAGTTAGAGACTATACCATTTATAACCACCCTCTGCTTTCTATCACTAAGCCAGTTACTAACCCATTTACACACATTTTCCCCCAGACCAAGCATTCTCATTTTGTGTACCAACCTCTTGTGCGGCACGGTATCAAACGCTTTGGAAAAATCGAGATATACCACGTCCAATGACTCACCGTGGTCCAGCCTATAGCTTACCTCTTCATAAAAACTGATTAGATTGGTTTGACAGGAGCGATTTCTCATAAACCCATGCTATTAGGTTCTGTAGAAGGACGTAGATCTGGGTATTTATTATGATGGAATATAGGCTGAACTGGATGGACAAATGTCTTTTTTCGGCCTTACTAACTATGTTACTATGTTACTATGATATGGAGTTAAACAGTTATTCTCATTGAGATAATCCAGAATAAGATCCCTCAGAAACCCTTCAAATATTTTACCAACAATAGAGGTTAGACTTACTGGCCTATAATTTCCAGGTTCACTTTTAGAGCCCTTTTTGAATATTGGCACCACATTTGCTATGCGCCAATCCTGCGGAACAGACCCTGTCGCTATAGAGTCCCTAAAAATAAGAAATAATGGTTTATCTATTACATTACTTAGTTCTCTTAGTACTCGTGGGTGTATGCCATCCGGACCCGGAGATTTATCTATTTTAATCTTATTCAGCCGGTTTCGCACCTCTTCTTGGGTTAGATTGGTGACTCCTTTTATGGTACTTGTTCTTCCATTTTAAAACAATACTAATTTACTGAAATATGCATGAGTTGACATGTCTATTGTTTCCATTATATTTTTTTTTCCTACAAGCACCAGCTTGTCCCAAGGCGAAATCTTTAGGGCTGGTTAGTCTAGAAGCCAAACAATTGCATTTTTTGGAATTTTCTTTTACCGCAAAATCATAGTCTCATCACTCTAGGAGACAAGAATAGGGCTATGGAATTTTCTGCCATTCCCTTCCATGCTTTTGATGTTACTCACACTGCTCTGAATTAACTTGAGCGTCTCCGTCTGTTTTTTATCACTGGCGACTGCAAGTGGATATGAGGAGGAAACTTTTTTTTTTGTTACTCTCAAGTGCATAGTTGTCAAGTCTCCCTCATTTTTAGGGACAGGTCTGGCTGTTAAAGATTTTGTGAATGTTCACAGTCCTTTAAAATGTCTACGTTTTAGTGCTGGGTAAAGAATTTTTTTATGGCTGTAAATACACACAGACTACTGTTATACGGTAAAACAGTTCCAATAGAGACTGCTGAATTACAATTACAATTTCCCACTTCATGCATTTTTATAATATGAAAACTGCATGTATATAATTAGAAATAAACATCAAAAGAAGAAAAAAAGCAATATAGCCATAAAATAAATTTTATTAGAACACATAAAAAACATATTCAAATAGATAAAAAGTGGGGTAGAAAAATATGCAAATAGAATAACCACCATCAGGCAAAGCATAGTGCAAAAATGCCAGTTATGCCATATAAAGATAATATATATATATATATATATAGGTAAATAGCTCCAATCAAATCTAATAAATCATGCGCAATATAGAGCAATAAAAGTAAAGAAGAGTCACAAAAAGACTTCTAGAAATAAACTACTGATAATAGAATGATAATTAGTGTTGAGCGATACCTTCCGATATCGGAAAGTATCGGTATCGGTTTGGATCGGCCGATATTCAAAAAATATCGGATATCGCCGATACCGATACCCGATCCCAATGCAAGTCAATGGGACCAAAATATCGGAATTAAAATAAACCCTTTCTTTCCTTGTAGGTTCATTCTACCTGAAGGAAAACAACTAAGAATAATGTAGGATGTATGGGGGAGGTGGCGGAGACATTAAAGGCAATGAGGATTAGTCCAATCAAATAGAATAGCATGTTTTGTTTTTTTTTTAAAGAAGTTCGGATTGAAAAAGATATTGAGTATGTAAATTTTTTTTATTTTGTCAGATATTGATGTTTCACTATTCCACGCCCTTCCCCTTCTTTTTTTTCTTTTTTTTTTTTTTTTCTTTTCCCACACTTTCATCTTCATCATCATCAGCATCCTTGACATCAACTTCTTCACCTTATTCATCTTCTTCTTCATCTTCTACCTATTTTTTTTTTTATTACATTCTTCATATTCATTTTCTTCAACTATTATTATTCTTCCTATTCTACATATTCTTTTTATTCCACTGTTATTATTCTTCCTATTCTACTTCTTCATCATATTCTCATTTGTGACAGGCATTCCCGTAGTTGTTGTCTATAAAAGTTGGAAGATTACACCTTCCGTTCTGCCAGTCACAAAAGTTACATTTGTCCGCGTTCAGTTTGGCCTGCAGCATCAGGCTTTATCCAGGGGCACCACGAGGAGGAACGGACTCACCCCCATACACTGCTTAGTCTTCTTCTGCATATAATTTAGATAATATCTTTTGCTCTGATATTAAGTCTTATGCTTAATGTTCTTCTGCTCTTTGTTCTGCAGCCTCTTGTTCTTCTGCTTCTCGGTCTTCCATGTTGTCGTCTCCAGGGTCTTCGTCTCCAGTGTCGTCATCTCCGCCGTCGTCGTCTCAGCCGTCGTCGTCTCCGCCGTCGTCGTCGTCGTCGTCATCGGGGTGGTCTTCCGGGTCGTCGTCATCGGGGTGGTCTTCCGGGTTGTCGACGTTAGGGTCTTCAACTTGGAAATGTAGCAGAAGGTACAAGAAGGCTGAGAAAATGCCAAGAACCAGCTGATGGAACTGGAACTCGGATGGCTACCCGAAGGTTCAAGAGCCTATGGAACTACCGAGGACCAGCTGACGTTACTGGAACCCGGTTACTAAGCAGGAGGTACCCGTGCTAAAAAGCACTACCAAGGACCGCCTGACGTTGGCGGAACTCGGATACCCAGAAGGAGGCACCTAAGCCAAAGGCTCTGCCCGGAACCAGATGACGTTACTGGAACCAGGATGGGGAGCAGAAGGTACAAGAGCAAAAGACACTGCCGAGAACCAGCTGACGGTACTGGAACCCGGATGGGTAGCCGAATGTCCAAGAGCCAATGGAACTACCAAGGACCAGCTGACGTTACTGGAACCCGGTTACTAAGCAGGAGGTACCCGTGCCTGAAAGCACTACCAAGGACCACCTGACATTGGTGGAACTTGGATACCCAGAAGGAGGCACCTAAGCCAAAGGCTCTGCCCGGAACCAGCTGACGGTACTGGAACCAGGATGGGGAGCAGAAGGTACAAGAGCAAAAGACACTGCCGAGAACCAGCTGACGGTGCTGGAACCAGGTGGTGGACCCCAAGGCCCACAGGAGAGGAGAGAACAGCTAGGCCGCGAGGCAGCCGCAGTTACCGAACCCCAACAGTCCTACAGGGGGAGCTGGGCCTACTGGCACTACAGAACCAGCCTTGACTACCAGTTCACGCAGCCCACATAGGAAGCTCCTAAACTGGAGGCACCCTGGAGTTGGCTAACTCGACCGCCCCACGACGGGGCAAGCATAGGCGTCTCAGTGAAGTTGACACAACCCGGAAACAGCTGACGGTGCTGAAACCAGGCTTGGCACGAGGGAGTACCTGTGACAAGAACACTGCCGAGAACCAGCTGGCGGTGCTGGAACCCGGATGCGTTGCCCCAGTGTGCAAGAGCCAATGGCACGACCGAGGACCAGCTGACGGTGCTGGAACCCGGTTACTAAGCTGTAGGTGCCCGCGCTTAAAAGCACTACCAAGGACCGCCTGGCGTTGGCGGAACTCGGATACCCAGGAGGAGGCACCTAAGCCAAAGGCTCGGCCCGGAACCAGCTGACGGTGCTGGAACCAGGTGGTGGACCCGAAGGCCCACAGGAGAGGAGAGAACAGCTAGGCCGCGAGGCAGCCGCAGTTACCGAACCCCAACAGTCCTACAGGGGGAGCTGGGCCTACTGGCACTACAGAACCAGCCTTGACTACCAGTTCACGCAGCCCACATAGGAAGCTCCTAAACTGGAGGCACCCTGGAGTTGGCTAACTCGACCGCCCCACGACGGGGCAAGCATAGGCGTCTCAGTGAAGTTGACACAACCCGGAAACAGCTGACGGTGCTGAAACCAGGCTTGGCACGAGGGAGTACCTGTGACAAGAACACTGCCGAGAACCAGCTGGCGGTGCTGGAACCCGGATGCGTTGCCCCAGTGTGCAAGAGCCAATGGCACGACCGAGGACCAGCTGACGGTGCTGGAACCCGGTTACTAAGCTGTAGGTGCCCGCGCTTAAAAGCACTACCAAGGACCGCCTGGCGTTGGCGGAACTCGGATACCCAGGAGGAGGCACCTAAGCCAAAGGCTCGGCCCGGAACCAGCTGACGGTGCTGGAACCAGGTGGTGGACCCCAAGGCCCACAGGAGAGGAGAGAACAGCTAGGCCGCGAGGCAGCCGCAGTTACCGAACCCCAACAGTCCTACAGGGGGAGCTGGGCCTACTGGCACTACAGAACCAGCCTTGACTACCAGTTCACGCAGCCCACATAGGAAGCTCCTAAACTGGAGGCACCCTGGAGTTGGCTAACTCGACCGCCCCACGACGGGGCAAGCATAGGCGTCTCAGTGAAGTTGACACAACCCGGAAACAGCTGACGGTGCTGAAACCAGGCTTGGCACGAGGGAGTACCTGTGACAAGAACACTGCCGAGAACCAGCTGGCGGTGCTGGAACCCGGATGCGTTGCCCCAGTGTGCAAGAGCCAATGGCACGACCGAGGACCAGCTGACGGTGCTGGAACCCGGTTACTAAGCTGTAGGTGCCCGCGCTTAAAAGCACTACCAAGGACCGCCTGGCGTTGGCGGAACTCGGATACCCAGGAGGAGGCACCTAAGCCAAAGGCTCGGCCCGGAACCAGCTGACGGTGCTGGAACCAGGTGGTGGACCCCAAGGCCCACAGGAGAGGAGAGAACAGCTAGGCCGCGAGGCAGCCGCAGTTACCGAACCCCAACAGTCCTACAGGGGGAGCTGGGCCTACTGGCACTACAGAACCAGCCTTGACTACCAGTTCACGCAGCCCACATAGGAAGCTCCTAAACTGGAGGCACCCTGGAGTTGGCTAACTCGACCGCCCCACGACGGGGCAAGCATAGGCGTCTCAGTGAAGTTGACACAACCCGGAAACAGCTGACGGTGCTGAAACCAGGCTTGGCACGAGGGAGTACCTGTGACAAGAACACTGCCGAGAACCAGCTGGCGGTGCTGGAACCCGGATGCGTTGCCCCAGTGTGCAAGAGCCAATGGCACGACCGAGGACCAGCTGACGGTGCTGGAACCCGGTTACTAAGCTGTAGGTGCCCGCGCTTAAAAGCACTACCAAGGACCGCCTGGCGTTGGCGGAACTCGGCTACCCAGGAGGAGGCACCTAAGCCAAAGGCTCGGCCCGGAACCAGCTGACGGTGCTGGAACCAGGTGGTGGACCCCAAGGCCCACAGGAGAGGAGAGAACAGCTAGGCCGCGAGGCAGCCGCAGTTACCGAACCCCAACAGTCCTACAGGGGGAGCTGGGCCTACTGGCACTACAGAACCAGCCTTGACTACCAGTTCACGCAGCCCACATAGGAAGCTCCTAAACTGGAGGCACCCTGGAGTTGGCTAACTCGACCGCCCCACGACGGGGCAAGCATAGGCGTCTCAGTGAAGTTGACACAACCCGGAAACAGCTGACGGTGCTGAAACCAGGCTTGGCACGAGGGAGTACCTGTGACAAGAACACTGCCGAGAACCAGCTGGCGGTGCTGGAACCCGGATGCGTTGCCCCAGTGTGCAAGAGCCAATGGCACGACCGAGGACCAGCTGACGGTGCTGGAACCCGGTTACTAAGCTGTAGGTGCCCGCGCTTAAAAGCACTACCAAGGACCGCCTGGCGTTGGCGGAACTCGGCTACCCAGGAGGAGGCACCTAAGCCAAAGGCTCGGCCCGGAACCAGCTGACGGTGCTGGAACCAGGTGGTGGACCCCAAGGCCCACAGGAGAGGAGAGAACAGCTAGGCCGCGAGGCAGCCGCAGTTACCGAACCCCAACAGTCCTACAGGGGGAGCTGGGCCTACTGGCACTACAGAACCAGCCTTGACTACCAGTTCACGCAGCCCACATAGGAAGCTCCTAAACTGGAGGCACCCTGGAGTTGGCTAACTCGACCGCCCCACGACGGGGCAAGCATAGGCGTCTCAGTGAAGTTGACACAACCCGGAAACAGCTGACGGTGCTGAAACCAGGCTTGGCACGAGGGAGTACCTGTGACAAGAACACTGCCGAGAACCAGCTGGCGGTGCTGGAACCCGGATGCGTTGCCCCAGTGTGCAAGAGCCAATGGCACGACCGAGGACCAGCTGACGGTGCTGGAACCCGGTTACTAAGCTGTAGGTGCCCGCGCTTAAAAGCACTACCAAGGACCGCCTGGCGTTGGCGGAACTCGGATACCCAGGAGGAGGCACCTAAGCCAAAGGCTCGGCCCGGAACCAGCTGACGGTGCTGGAACCAGGTGGTGGACCCCAAGGCCCACAGGAGAGGAGAGAACAGCTAGGCCGCGAGGCAGCCGCAGTTACCGAACCCCAACAGTCCTACAGGGGGAGCTGGGCCTACTGGCACTACAGAACCAGCCTTGACTACCAGTTCACGCAGCCCACATAGGAAGCTCCTAAACTGGAGGCACCCTGGAGTTGGCTAACTCGACCGCCCCACGACGGGGCAAGCATAGGCGTCTCAGTGAAGTTGACACAACCCGGAAACAGCTGACGGTGCTGAAACCAGGCTTGGCACGAGGGAGTACCTGTGACAAGAACACTGCCGAGAACCAGCTGGCGGTGCTGGAACCCGGATGCGTTGCCCCAGTGTGCAAGAGCCAATGGCACGACCGAGGACCAGCTGACGGTGCTGGAACCCGGTTACTAAGCTGTAGGTGCCCGCGCTTAAAAGCACTACCAAGGACCGCCTGGCGTTGGCGGAACTCGGCTACCCAGGAGGAGGCACCTAAGCCAAAGGCTCGGCCCGGAACCAGCTGACGGTGCTGGAACCAGGTGGTGGACCCCAAGGCCCACAGGAGAGGAGAGAACAGCTAGGCCGCGAGGCAGCCGCAGTTACCGAACCCCAACAGTCCTACAGGGGGAGCTGGGCCTACTGGCACTACAGAACCAGCCTTGACTACCAGTTCACGCAGCCCACATAGGAAGCTCCTAAACTGGAGGCACCCTGGAGTTGGCTAACTCGACCGCCCCACGACGGGGCAAGCATAGGCGTCTCAGTGAAGTTGACACAACCCGGAAACAGCTGACGGTGCTGAAACCAGGCTTGGCACGAGGGAGTACCTGTGACAAGAACACTGCCGAGAACCAGCTGGCGGTGCTGGAACCCGGATGCGTTGCCCCAGTGTGCAAGAGCCAATGGCACGACCGAGGACCAGCTGACGGTGCTGGAACCCGGTTACTAAGCTGTAGGTGCCCGCGCTTAAAAGCACTACCAAGGACCGCCTGGCGTTGGCGGAACTCGGCTACCCAGGAGGAGGCACCTAAGCCAAAGGCTCGGCCCGGAACCAGCTGACGGTGCTGGAACCAGGTGGTGGACCCCAAGGCCCACAGGAGAGGAGAGAACAGCTAGGCCGCGAGGCAGCCGCAGTTACCGAACCCCAACAGTCCTACAGGGGGAGCTGGGCCTACTGGCACTACAGAACCAGCCTTGACTACCAGTTCACGCAGCCCACATAGGAAGCTCCTAAACTGGAGGCACCCTGGAGTTGGCTAACTCGACCGCCCCACGACGGGGCAAGCATAGGCGTCTCAGTGAAGTTGACACAACCCGGAAACAGCTGACGGTGCTGAAACCAGGCTTGGCACGAGGGAGTACCTGTGACAAGAACACTGCCGAGAACCAGCTGGCGGTGCTGGAACCCGGATGCGTTGCCCCAGTGTGCAAGAGCCAATGGCACGACCGAGGACCAGCTGACGGTGCTGGAACCCGGTTACTAAGCTGTAGGTGCCCGCGCTTAAAAGCACTACCAAGGACCGCCTGGCGTTGGCGGAACTCGGATACCCAGGAGGAGGCACCTAAGCCAAAGGCTCGGCCCGGAACCAGCTGACGGTGCTGGAACCAGGTGGTGGACCCCAAGGCCCACAGGAGAGGAGAGAACAGCTAGGCCGCGAGGCAGCCGCAGTTACCGAACCCCAACAGTCCTACAGGGGGAGCTGGGCCTACTGGCACTACAGAACCAGCCTTGACTACCAGTTCACGCAGCCCACATAGGAAGCTCCTAAACTGGAGGCACCCTGGAGTTGGCTAACCCGACTGCACCACGACGGGGCAAGCATAGGCGTCTCAGTGAGCTTGACACAACCCGGAAACAGCTGACGGTGCTGAAACCAGGTTTGGCACGAGGGAGTACCTGTGACAAAAACACTGCCGAGAACCAGCTGGCGGTGCTGGAACCCAGATGCGTTGCCCCAGTGTGCAAGAGCCAATGGCACGACCGAGGACCAGCTGACGGTGCTGGAACCCGGTTACTAAGCTGTAGGTGCCCGCGCTTAAAAGCACTACCAAGGACCGCCTAACGTTGGCGGAACTCGGCTACCCAGGAGGAGGCACCTAAGCCAAAGGCTCGGCCCGGAACCAGCTGACGGTGCTGGAACCAGGTGGTGGACCCCAAGGCCCACAGGAGAGGAGAGAACAGCTAGGCCGCGAGGCAGCCGCAGTTACCGAACCCCAACAGTCCTACAGGGGGAGCTGGGCCTACTGGCACTACAGAACCAGCCTTGACTACCAGTTCACGCAGCCCACATAGGAAGCTCCTAAACTGGAGGCACCCTGGAGTTGGCTAACTCGACCGCCCCACGACGGGGCAAGCATAGGCGTCTCAGTGAAGTTGACACAACCCGGAAACAGCTGACGGTGCTGAAACCAGGCTTGGCACGAGGGAGTACCTGTGACAAGAACACTGCCGAGAACCAGCTGGCGGTGCTGGAACCCGGATGCGTTGCCCCAGTGTGCAAGAGCCAATGGCACGACCGAGGACCAGCTGACGGTGCTGGAACCCGGTTACTAAGCTGTAGGTGCCCGCGCTTAAAAGCACTACCAAGGACCGCCTGGCGTTGGCGGAACTCGGCTACCCAGGAGGAGGCACCTAAGCCAAAGGCTCGGCCCGGAACCAGCTGACGGTGCTGGAACCAGGTGGTGGACCCCAAGGCCCACAGGAGAGGAGAGAACAGCTAGGCCGCGAGGCAGCCGCAGTTACCGAACCCCAACAGTCCTACAGGGGGAGCTGGGCCTACTGGCACTACAGAACCAGCCTTGACTACCAGTTCACGCAGCCCACATAGGAAGCTCCTAAACTGGAGGCACCCTGGAGTTGGCTAACTCGACCGCCCCACGACGGGGCAAGCATAGGCGTCTCAGTGAAGTTGACACAACCCGGAAACAGCTGACGGTGCTGAAACCAGGCTTGGCACGAGGGAGTACCTGTGACAAGAACACTGCCGAGAACCAGCTGGCGGTGCTGGAACCCGGATGCGTTGCCCCAGTGTGCAAGAGCCAATGGCACGACCGAGGACCAGCTGACGGTGCTGGAACCCGGTTACTAAGCTGTAGGTGCCCGCGCTTAAAAGCACTACCAAGGACCGCCTGGCGTTGGCGGAACTCGGATACCCAGGAGGAGGCACCTAAGCCAAAGGCTCGGCCCGGAACCAGCTGACGGTGCTGGAACCAGGTGGTGGACCCCAAGGCCCACAGGAGAGGAGAGAACAGCTAGGCCGCGAGGCAGCCGCAGTTACCGAACCCCAACAGTCCTACAGGGGGAGCTGGGCCTACTGGCACTACAGAACCAGCCTTGACTACCAGTTCACGCAGCCCACATAGGAAGCTCCTAAACTGGAGGCACCCTGGAGTTGGCTAACCCGACTGCACCACGACGGGGCAAGCATAGGCGTCTCAGTGAGCTTGACACAACCCGGAAACAGCTGACGGTGCTGAAACCAGGTTTGGCACGAGGGAGTACCTGTGACAAAAACACTGCCGAGAACCAGCTGGCGGTGCTGGAACCCAGATGCGTTGCCCCAGTGTGCAAGAGCCAATGGCACGACCGAGGACCAGCTGACGGTGCTGGAACCCGGTTACTAAGCTGTAGGTGCCCGCGCTTAAAAGCACTACCAAGGACCGCCTAACGTTGGCGGAACTCGGCTACCCAGGAGGAGGCACCTAAGCCAAAGGCTCGGCCCGGAACCAGCTGACGGTGCTGGAACCAGGTGGTGGACCCCAAGGCCCACAGGAGAGGAGAGAACAGCTAGGCCGCGAGGCAGCCGCAGTTACCGAACCCCAACAGTCCTACAGGGGGAGCTGGGCCTACTGGCACTACAGAACCAGCCTTGACTACCAGTTCACGCAGCCCACATAGGAAGCTCCTAAACTGGAGGCACCCTGGAGTTGGCTAACTCGACCGCCCCACGACGGGGCAAGCATAGGCGTCTCAGTGAAGTTGACACAACCCGGAAACAGCTGACGGTGCTGAAACCAGGCTTGGCACGAGGGAGTACCTGTGACAAGAACACTGCCGAGAACCAGCTGGCGGTGCTGGAACCCGGATGCGTTGCCTTGCCTATTAAAGATTGTCTTCCTAGAGCCCCAACTAGCGGTGTTGGAGCAAAGGGTAAGCAGGGGGAGATGAGTGTAGGCCGAAGCCTGCACTGGAGGCAGCTTTGTGTCTGCGTTGCGTTTGCAGGACACTTTGCCGGCTACACACTGGGGGAACAGCTGGCGTTGCTGAACCCCACTAACACAATGGCGTGTGTTTTTATCTGTGCAGCTAGCACTTGCGGGCAAAAACTTGCGATGTTAGAGCCCGTGTTGAAGCAGGAGGAGGAGGAGAGGAGCAGAGTGTAGGCCGAAGCCTAGTTGAACCAATTTCAAAGGAAACCTTTAACCCCCCCCTCAGGTGTTACAAAATACAAGAGACACACCTTGTGCAGTATTAATGCTGCACAAGTGAAAGGTTGCTCTATTAATTTGTCTACTTGCACACGCTGAATGAAAGACATACACAATTTACCCCATTCTACAGTCAAACTGTAGTGGATGCGTGACTTGGTTTTTTGATGAGACGCAGCACAGGTGTCCAAAATAACGCCTTGGTGCTTGGCGCAGCTTCCTGAGCGTTGTTATTTGCTGTACAGGAGTCTGCGCTCTTGTGTTATCCCTTGGCAATGCCCTGTTAGCGCTGCCCATCTTATGACCTCATTTCATGTTGGCCGGTGCGGTTAACGATGGCCATAAATCCCAGACCCACAGTGTCTTTTCATAAAGCCACACTGCGGTGCTGGGATTCGTGGCCTTGAGCAGTAAATATTTTGGCCGCTCACACACGTCCTTACACCTGCTTCAGACTGGGCGGCCTCTGCTGATCCCTTCTCGCATGCCGCGGCCATGAGGCTGCACAGTCTGAAGAAGGCGGAAGGAGATGAGTTAAGACAGGCGAAGATATGCACTGCTCGTGCCCATCAATCACACCCTCGCAGTCAAAATAATTAAGACAACGAGGAGCATTTTATTCAGGCAGGGCGGACGAACAGGCGCAAGTAGCCAACCAATGATGTCAGAAGACGGGAAGCGCTACCAAGGGGGGTGCTGCGTATCATTAGAAAGGAAAGTCACACCTCAGGGACAGTGGAATGGTCTCAAAGAGACACATTTTGTACGTGTTGAGTTCCACGTGGGCAAGGAGAAAACGTCAGCCACCTTGTACAAATGCAGCAGTACTGCTGTACAAGGTGGCTGTTATACATAGAAACACCTGGGGGTGGTGGCCAGGCTCCCTTCAATTTCAGTTCATGTGCCTGCGTGGCGTTTGCAGGTCACGTTGCAAGCTGCACAGCAGGGGAACAGCTGGCGGTGCTGAACCCCACTAACACATTGGCTGGTGTTTTTCTCTGTGCAGCTAGCATGTCCGGGCATAAACTGGCGTTGTTTGAGCCCAGGGTCAGCAGGAGGAGGAGAGGAGCAAAGTGTAGGCCGAAGCCTGCACTGGTGGCAGCTTTTGTTCTGTTGTGCCAGCGTGGCTTGTGCTGGACACGTTGCCGACTACACAGCAGGGGAACAGCTGGCGGTGCTGAACCCCACTAACACATTGGCTGGTGTTTTTCTCTGTGCAGCTAGCATTTCCGGGCAAAAACTAGCGGTGTTTGAGCCCAGGGTCAGCAGGAGGAGTAGAGGAGCAGAGTGTTGGCCGAAGCCTAGTTGAACCAATTTCAAAGGTTACCTTTAACCCCCCCCTCAGGTGTTGCAAGGTACAAGAGCCACACCTTGAACAGCATTAATGATGCACAAGTCAAAGGTTGCTCTATTTAATTTTGCTCCTTGCACACGCTGAATTAAACACGTACACTATTTAGCCCATTATACTGTCAAACAGTTGTGGAGGCGTGACTTGTCTTTTTAAGGAGACGCAGCACAGGTGTCAAAATTTGCACCTAGGTACTGGGCGCAGATTCCTGAGCGTTGTTATTTGCTGTACAGGAGTCTGCGCTCTTGTGTTATCCCTTGGCAATACCCTGTTAGTGCAGGCCGTCTCATGACCTCATTTCATGTTGGCCGGTGCGGTTAACGATGGCCATAAATCCCAGACCCACAGTGGCTTTTCCTAAAGTCACACTGCGGTGCTGGGATTCGTGGCCTTGTGCAGTAAATATGTTCGCCGCTCACACATGTCCTTACACCTGCTTCAGACTGGGCGGCCTCAGCTGATCCCTTATCGCATGCCGCGGCCATGAGGCCGCACAGTCAGAAGAAGGCGGAAGGAGGGGAGTGAAAACAGGGGAACATATGCACTGCTCGTGCCCATCAATCACACCCTCGCAGTCAAAATATATGAGACAACGGGGGGCGTTGTGTCGGGCAGGGGGGACGCACAGGCACAGCCAGCCAACCAATGATGTCAGGAGACGGGCAGCGCTAACAATGGGGGTGCTGCGTGTCATTAAAAAGGAAAGTCACACCTCAGGGACATTGTAATGGTCTGTAATGAGACACATTTTGTACTTGTTGAGTTCCACGTGTGCAAGGAGAAAAAGTCAGCCACCTTGTACAAATGCAGCAGTACTGCTGTACAAGGTGGCTGTTATACATAGAAACACCTGGGGGGGTGGGGGGCAGGCTCCCTTCAATTTCAGTTCATGTGCCTGCGTGGCGTTTGCAGGTCACGTTGCAAGCTACACAGCAGGGGAACAGCTGGCGTTGCTGAACCCCACTGACACATTGACTGGTGTTTTTCTCTGTGCAGATTGCATGTCCGGGCAAAAACTAGCGGTGTTAGAGCCCAGGGTCAGCAGGAGGAGGAGGAGAGGAGCAAAGTGTAGGCCGAAGCCTGCACTGGTGGCAGCTTTTGGTCGGTTGTGCCAGCGTGGCTTGTGCTGGACACGATGCCGGCTACACAGCGGGGGAACAGCTGGCGGTGCTGAACCCCACTAACACATTGGCTGGTGTTTTTCTCTGTGCAGCTAGCATGTCCGGGCAGAAACTGGCGTTGTTTGAGCCCAGGGTCAGCAGGAGGAGGAGAGGAGCAAAGTGTAGGCCGAAGCCTGCACTGGTGGCAGCTTTTGTTCTGTTGTGCCAGCGTGGCTTGTGCTGGACACGTTGCCGACTACACAGCAGGGGAACAGCTGGCGGTGCTGAACCCCACTAACACATTGGCTGGTGTTTTTCTCTGTGCAGCTAGCATTTCCGGGCAAAAACTAGCGGTGTTTGAGCCCAGGGTCAGCAGGAGGAGTAGAGGAGCAGAGTGTAGGCCGAAGCCTAGTTGAACCAATTTCAAAGGTTACCTTTAACCCCCCCCTCAGGTGTTGCAAGGTACAAGAGCCACACCTTGAACAGCATTAATGATGCACAAGTCAAAGGTTGCTCTATTTAATTTTGCTCCTTGCACACGCTGAATTAAACACGTACACTATTTAGCCCATTATACTGTCAAACAGTTGTGGAGGCGTGACTTGTCTTTTTAACGAGACGCAGCACAGGTGTCAAAATTTGCACCTAGGTACTGGGCGCAGATTCCTGAGCGTTGTTATTTGCTGTACAGGAGTCTGCGCTATTGTGATCCCTTGGCCATGCGCTGTGAGCGCTTCCTGTCTTCTGACCTCATTTCATGTCGGCCGTTGCGGTTAGCGATGGACATGAATCCCAGACCCACAGTGTGTTTTTAAAAAATCACACTGCGGTGCTGGGATTTGTGCCCTGGTGCACTAAATATGTTTGCCGCTCACACATGTCCTTACACCTGCTTCAGACTGGGCGGCCTCATCTGATCCCTTATCGCCTGCCGCGGCCATGAGGACACCCAGTCTGAAGAAGGCGGAAGGAGATGAGTGAACACAGGCAAACATATGCACTGCACATGCCCATCAATCACACCCTCGCTGTCCAAAAAAATAAGACACCGAGGGCCGTTGTTTCGAGCAGGGGAGATGCACAGGCGCAGCCAGCTAACCAATGATGTCAAAAGACGGGAAGCGCTAACAAGGGTGGTGCTGCGTGTCATTACAAAGGAAAGTCACACCTCAGGGACATTGTAATGGTCTCTAATGAGACACATTTTGTACGTGTTGAGTTCCACGTGGGCAAGGAGAAAAAGTCAGCCACCTCGTACAAATGCAGCAGTACTGCTGTACAAGGTGGCTGATATACATAGAAACACCTGTGGGTGGGGGGCAGGCTCCCTTCAATTTCAGTTCATGTGCCTGCGTGGCGTTTGCAGGTCACGTTGCAAGCTACACAGCAGGGGAACAGCTGGCGTTGCTGAACCCCACTGACACATTGACTGGTGTTTTTCTCTGTGCACATTGCATGTCCGGGCAAAAACTAGCGGTGTTAGAGCCCAGGGTCAGCAGGAGGAGGAGGAGAGGAGCAAAGTGTAGGCCGAAGCCTGCACTGGTGGCAGCTTTTGGTCGGTTGTGCCAGCGTGGCTTGTGCTGGACACGATGCCGACTACACAGCAGGGGAACAGCTGGCGGTGCTGAACCCCACTAACACATTGGCTGGTGTTTTTCTCTGTGCAGCTAGCATTTCCGGGCAAAAACTAGCGGTGTTTGAGCCCAGGGTCAGCAGGAGGAGTAGAGGAGCAGAGTGTAGGCCGAAGCCTAGTTGAACCAATTTCAAAGGTTACCTTTAACCCCCCCCTCAGGTGTTGCAAGGTACAAGAGCCACACCTTGAACAGCATTAATGATGCACAAGTCAAAGGTTGCTCTATTTAATTTTGCTCCTTGCACACGCTGAATTAAACACGTACACTATTTAGCCCATTATACTGTCAAACAGTTGTGGAGGCGTGACTTGTCTTTTTAACGAGACGCAGCACAGGTGTCAAAATTTGCACCTAGGTACTGGGCGCAGATTCCTGAGCGTTGTTATTTGCTGTACAGGAGTCTGCGCTATTGTGATCCCTTGGCCATGCGCTGTGAGCGCTTCCTGTCTTCTGACCTCATTTCATGTCGGCCGTTGCGGTTAGCGATGGACATGAATCCCAGACCCACAGTGTGTTTTTAAAAAAATCACACTGCGGTGCTGGGATTTGTGCCCTGGTGCACTAAATATGTTTGCCGCTCACACATGTCCTTACACCTGCTTCAGACTGGGCGGCCTCATCTGATCCCTTATCGCCTGCCGCGGCCATGAGGACACCCAGTCTGAAGAAGGCGGAAGGAGATGAGTGAACACAGGCAAACATATGCACTGCACATGCCCATCAATCACACCCTCGCTGTCCAAAAAAATAAGACACCGAGGGCCGTTGTTTCGAGCAGGGGAGATGCACAGGCGCAGCCAGCTAACCAATGATGTCAAAAGACGGGAAGCGCTAACAAGGGTGGTGCTGCGTGTCATTACAAAGGAAAGTCACACCTCAGGGACATTGTAATGGTCTCTAATGAGACACATTTTGTACGTGTTGAGTTCCACGTGGGCAAGGAGAAAAAGTCAGCCACCTCGTACAAATGCAGCAGTACTGCTGTACAAGGTGGCTGATATACATAGAAACACCTGTGGGTGGGGGGCAGGCTCCCTTCAATTTCAGTTCATGTGCCTGCGTGGCGTTTGCAGGTCACGTTGCAAGCTACACAGCAGGGGAACAGCTGGCGTTGCTGAACCCCACTGACACATTGACTGGTGTTTTTCTCTGTGCACATTGCATGTCCGGGCAAAAACTAGCGGTGTTAGAGCCCAGGGTCAGCAGGAGGAGGAGGAGAGGAGCAAAGTGTAGGCCGAAGCCTGCACTGGTGGCAGCTTTTGGTCGGTTGTGCCAGCGTGGCTTGTGCTGGACACGATGCCGGCTACACAGCAGGGGAACAGCTGGCGGTGCTGAACCCCACTAACACATTGGCTGGTGTTTTTCTCTGTGCAGCTAGCATTTCCGGGCAAAAACTAGCGGTGTTTGAGCCCAGGGTCAGCAGGAGGAGTAGAGGAGCAGAGTGTAGGCCGAAGCCTAGTTGAACCAATTTCAAAGGTTACCTTTAACCCCCCCCTCAGGTGTTGCAAGGTACAAGAGCCACACCTTGTGCAGCATTAATGCTGCACAAGTAAAAGGTTGCTCTATTTGTTTTGCTCCTTGCACACGCTGACTAAAACACGTACACTATTTAGCCCATTATACTGTCAAACAGTTGTGGAGGCGTGACTTGTCTTTTTAACGAGACGCAGCACAGGTGTAAAAATTTGCACCTAGGTACTGGGCGCAGATTCCTGAGCGTTGTTATTTGCTGTACAGGAGTCTGCGCTATTGTGATCCCTTGGCCATGCGCTGTGAGCGCTTCCTGTCTTCTGACCTCATTTCATGTCGGCCGTTGCGGTTAGCGATGGACATGAATCCCAGACCCACAGTGTGTTTTCAAAAAATCACACTGCGTGGCTGGGATTCGTGGCCTTGTGCAGTAAATAGGTTTGCCGCTTACACATGTCCTTACACCTGCTCCAGACTGGGCGGCCTCAGCTGATCCCTTATCGCCTACCACGGCCAGGAGGCCGCACAGTCTGAAGAAGGCGGAAGGAGATGAGTTAAGACAGGCGAACATATGCACTGCTCGTGCCCATAAACCACACCCTCGCTGACAAAATAAATATGACAACGAGGGGCGTTGTTTCTAGCAGGGCGGATGCACAGGCGCAGCCAGCTAACCATGATGACAAAAGACGGGAAACGCTACCAAGGGGGGTGCTGCGTATCATTACAAAGGAAAGTCACACCTCAGGGACAGTGGAATGGTCTCAATGAGACACATTTTGTACGTGTTGAGTTCCACGTGGGCA